>NW_023416390.1:44282576-44902076 GCF_014108235.1 Myotis myotis
CATTTACCAGTCCTTGGGACTCACTTTATGCCAACATGGCAGAAAACAACTGATTTGCCCAGTATTTTCATGGAGTTGACCAATCATTTTGACCCTGTATAGATACAGAACTTGAAATAATTTCTTCAAAAACTGAGGCTTCAGTATTTGACCTTAAAAATGTCAAGCCTAGAAATTGTAAAAGTTGGGTTCCCAGGATAAAATATGACTGAAGGAGGAACTAATTATGGTCTGGAGCTTTGTGAGCTGTAAAAACCCATAGAAAGCTGTCTGGTTCCTAGTGCTCTTGTGCTCTGTTCTAATATATGATTTTGCTTTAATACTGTTGGGAATGTTGGAGATCAATTGAATTGTTCATTCAAACTCATAAATGTGAATTAATGTCTCAGTCTGCACAATACTCTGAGAATTAGTAGTGTTTTGTCTAAAAAATGAGGATTCCCTTAAAAGTTAGCACATGGCTTTTATTTGGAGAGATGTTAGACTGATGAGTCTTAATTTGACTGAGTACAATAAAAATCTTTTTTAAAAAAATATATTTTATTGATTTTACAGAGAGGAAGGGAAGGGAGTTAGAAACATTGATCAGCTGCCTCCTGCACATCCCCTACTGGGTACTGAGCCCGGAACCAAGGTACATGCCCTTGATCAGACTGGAACAGTTGAACTCCGGACCCTTCAGTACCCGGGTGGATGCTCTATCCCTAAGCTAAACCGGTTAGGTCAATGAAAATCTTTTTAATGAAGATGGAGATGCTGGATATATTATACTCTACAACCTGTTATCAACCTTCCAAATAAGCCCCAGGTAGAAAATTAAGATTAGGATCTATTACATTTCTTTGTGAGACATGTTTTTTATCTAAGCTATTTGGATTCCAGCATTTCATCTGGAGTGTGTATATTGCATAGTTGACAAATACTGTTAATGGAAAACTACTGTGCTAATTTGCATGGTTATTGTATGAATGAGCTTTTGCTTGCTTATGTTGTAATGAGAAACTTGCACAATCTCAACGGCTTATAACAACAAAGGTTTATTTCTCATTCATGGACCATGTTATCTATGGCTGTGCTCAATATGTGTTCATTTCAACATCCAGGCAGAGGAGCAACACCTGTTTAGGACACTCATTATTGTGACACAGGGAAGAGTGTAACGGCTGAACTATGCAATGGATCTTAAGCTTCTGTTGAGATGGTATATGTGGATCATACCTCACATTTCATTGGCTAAAGCAAATCACAGGATTAAGATTAATATTAACGTAAAAGGGAAGTATGCACTTCTATAGGAAGGAACTGCAAGTTACATGGAAATGTGGAGGATACATAATTTTATTATAGAAAGTAAAAGTGAATAATTAAAAACAACAATATAATCTCCCACAGCTATTAAATGAGATGCAGCTGATAAAGAAATAATTCAACAGATTATGCTCTGATCATTCAAATTAAACCAACCTGATAGTTTATGTAATATCCTTGCAAACTTTATCACTGTACTCCAAATTTTAAAAAATATTTTTATTGCTATCAGAGAGGAAGGGAGAGGGAGAGAGAGATAGAAACATCAATGATGAGAGGGAATTATTGATTGGCTGCTCCTGTACCCCCCACGTTGGGGATCCAGCCCATAACCTGGGCATGTGCCCTGACAGGGAATCAAACCCAGACCTCCTGGTTCATAGGTCAGCGCTCAACCACTGAGCCACGCAGGCCAGGCTGCACTTCCAATTTAAGAATCATGAAACTCCTAGTGAAATACAAACCATTACTGCTTAGAGCTATTGTGTTTTTTTAGGGGTGGAAAGATGGGGGGCAAAAGTCTCCTTGACAGGACCAATCACTAAACAGCTATGCCAAAGACAGTGACTATTCTAACAGCAGAGCTCCAAGCACTTCTTATCACATATGGCTCACATGCTCTTTCAGAATGTATGGCAGCCACCGCCATTCATAGTCCCTATTACTGTCTGTAACTGTACTTTAAATGTGCCCCCTTCTCAAAACCTTTTCTTGCGAAGAGCTGTTATTGATTTTCTTCAACATTCCATTGAGATGCCACATGTTTAAAGCTGAGTGTCAGTATGTATCCTTCCAGCAATTCTTCTGGCTGTAATCATCCCACACCTCTATGCTGGCTCCTCATATAGGAGCTGGCTGGTTATCCTGATGTCACTCACGTGCCCAGGGCAGGGAACTGTTTTTGAAGAGCTCTGCTACCTTGCAGATTCTGTTGTCTTCATGCGTGATTCAAGAATTTTGGTATGATGTCTGATTTTATATATTTTTGGGAAGAGATTGAGGTCCAGCATAATTTCAAAGGCCTTAGGTTTTGTCTGCTGCTTAATGCCACCCTATTTTTCAGTTTCCATTATGATATGATGTTCTTCCTGATGTGATCGCTAATTTTTCTTTATTAGTGCATGTGATAAAGTTACCCTCCCACCACACTCCACTGCCTTTAAAGAGAAAATTGTCTTTATTATTGGATGAGATGAGTCATTAAAGAGATTCTGGGTAATGAGCAGACCTAATAGAGTAGGTAAAGGTGAGAGCATTTGGTTTAGAACTTGCCTTTCATCTTTGCAGGAACACTGAGGTTTCCAAAAGACAAAAACCAGCAACTGAGTGGAAGATTCAACATAGAGGCATAACCTTTGAACTTGAAGAGTTGGAAATTCTTCTGCTTGCCCCCAGTGGATTGCTGACATAAGATAGAACACATGCTATGAGCCTTAAAATGCATGGAACTGCTGAAAAAGCAAATGTTCCTTAAAAGCCTTCACAATTCAGCAGCAAAGGGGCTTCAAAAGTTCCCAAAGGAACCCTCATGCACTATTGTGGGAATATAAATTGCTGCAGCCACTATGAAAAACAAAATGAAGATTCTGCAAAAAATTAAGAATAGGCCCGGCCAGTGTGGTTCAGTGGTTGAGGAGGTCATAGTTCGATTCTCAGTCAGGGTACATGCCTAGGTTTCGGGCTCGATTCCCAGTAGGGGGCATGCAGGAGGCAGATGATCAATTATTCTCTCTCATCATTAATGTTTCTATTTCTCCCTTTCCCTTCCTCTCTCTGAATCATTAAAAACATATTATTATTTTTTTAAATTAAGAATAGAAATATCTCCGACTGGCTTATTTCACTTAGCATAATGATCTTGAGGTCCATCCATGCTATGCAAATGGTAGGAGTTCTTTCTTTTTTACAGCACAGCAGCATAGTATTCCATGATAATCCAGTCAGAGAAAGATAAATATCACATGATCTCACTCATTTGTAGAATATAATGAGCAACATAAACTGATGAACAAAAATGGATCCAGAGACATAAAAACATTGAACAGACTGTCAAACCTCAGAGGGAAGGGAGAGAAGGGTTGCGAGTGGGAGCAAGAGATCAACCAAAGGACTTGTATGCATACATATAAGCATAATCAACTGACACAGACAGTAGTGGGGTGAGGGCCTGTGCTGGAGGGCGGGAGTGGATGGGGAGAGGTCAATGGGGGAAAAAGGAGACATATGTAATACTTTCAACAATAAAGAATTAAAAACAACATAAAAAAGAACTATCATATCATCTAGCAATTCCATTTCTGGATATTTATCCAAAGAAAATGAAAACACTAACTCAAAAATATATATGCATCCCCGTGTTTATTGCAGCATTATTTACAATAGCCAAGGTATGGAAACAGCTTAAGTGTCCATAGACAGATGAATAAATATATATACTACTCAGCCATAAAAAAAAGATGAAATATTGCCATTTTCAACAGCATGGATGAATCTTGAGAGTACTATGCTAAATGAAATAAGTTAGGTGGAAAAGGACAAAAACCATATGATATTACCCATATGCAAAATATAAGGCAAAATAGAAACAAATGAACAAACAAAACAAACTCATAGAAACAGACAACAGAATAATGGGCATAAGAGTGGAAGAGGATTGTAAGAGGGCAAGAATGGGTAAAAGGGATCAAATATGTGGTGATGGAAGGAAACCAGACTTTTGGTGGTGAGCACACTGTAGCATATACAGATATTGAATTATGTTGTACAGGTGAACCCTACACAATGTTATTAACCAACTAGAGGTCCAGTGTATGAAATTCATGCCCTCGGGGGTGTGTGTGTGTGTGTGTGTGTGTGTGTGTGTGTGTGTGTGTATGTCCCTCAGCCCAGCCAGGGCCCTCTTGCAGTCTGGGAGCCCTTGGGGAATGTCTGACTGATGGCTTAGGCGGGGGGAGTGGGCCTAAGCCGGCAGTAGGACATCCTTAGCACTGCGTTGGAGGTGGGAGAGGCTCTCACCACTGCTGCTGGCTCAGGGCTTCTGGTTGAGTGGCGCTTCCCCTGTGGGAGCACACTGACCACCAGGGGGCAGCTCCTGTGTTGAGTGTCTGCTCCCTGGTGGTCAGTGAGTGTCATAGCGACTGGTTGTTCCAGAGACTGGTTGTTCCAGAGACCGGTTGTTCTGCCGTTCATTCAATTTGCATATTAGCCTTTTATTATATAGGATGTTACCTAAAAAAAAAATATCCCAAAAGGAACTGAGATAAAGGACTAAGGGTAAAGCCCCATCCTCATCATTTGAAAGAGATGACTAGCCAAAATTCCTCTAAGGAATTTTGAAACCAGGGAGGGGAACTCTCTCCTTCTGTCTCTAGGAGATTAGGGAAGGATGGAACTCAAGAGGCAAAGTGGCTGATGGCACTAGCTAGGGCAGCTGTGGGCAAACTACGGCCCGCGGGCTGGATCTGGCCCGTTTGAAATGAATAAAACTAAAAAAAAAAAAAAGACTGTACCCTTTTATGTAATGATGTTTACTTTGAATTTATATTCGTTCACACAAACACTCCATCCATGCTTTTGTTCCGGCCCTCCGGTCCAGTTTAAGAACCCATTGTGGCCCTTGAGTCAAAAAGTTTGCCCACCCCTGGGCTAGGGCATTGGTCCCACATCCAGCAGAGACCAAGATTTCTGTCAGTTCTGGTGTGGGTGCCTGCTCTTGCTTAGGTAAGACTGACTGCTAAATATCTAACTCACCAAGTATGTAACTCAGACTGTGCAGGAGCAAGGCATGGAAGAGGGGACTGTGCCAGCCAAAGCCAATCTGGACCCCAGAGCCCAGAAAAGGGAAAGGGAAATCTCATCCATTTCTCCAGGGAGGAGGGGTTGGTACTCTTGTCAGATTTCAAGAAATTTATTAGACCACAGTTACTTGTGGGCAGGGTCACTGTGATTAAAGATGCATTTCCTTCTCTTTACTTTCATACAATGGGCTGACATGAACCTCTATTTAAAACACAGATATTTTATTCCTTTTTGGTATGTTTCACTCATGCAGCAGAAGGAATAAAATTAGCTGGGGGCCTACTTTCTGGGGAAGGCTCTATTCTTTTTCATAGGTGCTTTATTTCCTGGGTTAAGTCCTTTGCAGGGAGAGATAGTCTTCCTTGGTCCAGGTAAAATTACCTATATTCTTAGCAGTTTTTTAAAAAAATCTTTCTTGTGCCCTGGAAATTTTTGTGAGGAACAGGATACACTATCTTGAACATGTTCCCAACCTGGCTTCATTCCATTGGTTGAAGAGAATTAATTCATTCTCCATGGGGTAACATCAAAGAAAAAGGAGGCAAGATTTTTCAAGGTTATCAAATGTGTACAGAGGTGTTCAGGTCTACAAATAGTAGACTTTCATTTGTTATAAATGTTTGCTTGGGCTTATGATGGGTTAAGCAATATTCTGGGCAGTGGACTAACATATTAGATAACCAATGCTGTACAGGTGTTTTACATATAGAATTCTTTCATGTATAAAACTGGGGAGAAAACAGCTGTTCCACAGCCCTTCTTATCCCAGCAGGCTTTTTCTTTTAACGAATAATAAAAATATATTGCTCCTTGCACATTCCCTATTTCTGCTGTCACAAAGATTATATCCAGGAGACATGTGATTCCAGAAGATCCACTTGATGATAGGTAAATACTACAAAATAGTTTGGCTAAATATCTGGGAGTTGGACCCAACTATCCTGTCCCCTTTGAAATTTTGCACAGAATGGCAATTTGCTACTGGCCTTCTGCAGCCTATTTTGTGATAGATGTGAATCACTATAGTGTTTAGACTCTGCATATGTTGCTTCTTCAAGGAACAAGTCTCTCTTGGCCAGAAGATAATCCATTAGCCATAATGAAAACAAAAAAGAGTGTAAGGATAACAGTACAACATGGAACTCACTTTCAGGCTCTCATATTCAGTGGTGGGACACAGTAAGGAAGAGTGTTATGATGGGAAACTAACTGCTAGGATCATTGGATGTATTTTCCATCAGAAAACTGATATTTTGTGCCAAGAGCCATGAATCCAGATGGTAACCCTACAATTCAGCTGCTCACCAGGAATTGTTCTGCTAATTTGATGGCCTTGTCTATTGAGAGCAGGAATGTAACATTGAATTGAGAGCATTCCTGGGGACTTCAAAGGACGATCATGAACTGGGAGCATTTACCACTTTCTGATTCCTTATGTCTGATTTATGACATAATTTGGATCCAGGAATTCTCAAAAAATGAGTTATGAGTATAATTATTTCAGGTAAACATCTTTGTTCATATCTGATTAGAATTTAGTGATTTTTCTAGTTTAACTGAAATATATTTCAACATTAAAGGTTATTGTAGCATCATTACACTCGAGGTTTTATATACTCCAGGAAGTGAAAATTTCTTTTCCCAGAATTTCTTGCTTTGAGTAATGGTTGGTGCTCAACATTATGTAGATGAGCCAATAACTATGTCAAACTCCACAATGTTTACTGAATATATAGTGCTTGAAAAGTGGGTTCCAAGGTGAAGCAAGGCATGGATCCTGATGGAAAAGAGATCAAGATCTACATATCAAAACATCCTGATGATGCCCTAACCGGTTTGGCTCAGTGGATGGAGCATCGGCCTGCGGACTGAAGGGTCCCAGGTTCAATTCCAGTCAAGGGCATGTACCTTGGTTGCGGGCACATCCCCAGTAGGGGGTGTGCAGGAGGCAGCTGATCGATGTTTTTCTCTCATAGATGTTCCTAACTCTCTATCCCTCTCCCTTCCTCTCTGTAAAAAATCAATAAAATATATTTAAAAAGAAAAGAAAACAACAACAAAAAAAACCCATCCTGGAGAACCAAGATGGCGGCATAGGTTAACGCCGGAGTTTGCTGCTTTGAACAACTACTTCAAAAGTGAAACCAAAAAACGGAACGGACATCACCCAGAACCACAGGAACGCTGGCTGAGTGGAAGTCCTACAACTAGGAGGAAAGAGAAACACATACGGACACTCAGAGGAGGCGCAGTGCTGAAGTCAAATTCTGAGGTGCGGAGTGCGCGAGCGGGCTGGCGGCGGAGGGCGCGATTGGCGTTTTCAATCGGGAGGGAGTCGCAGACTCTGAGCTCCAGATCCGGGCGAGTCTCTAGGGACCCAGACTCAAACGGGAGAAGCGGGACTGTCTGGCTTCGGTCAGAGTGAGTGCAGCTTTCTCTCCGAGGTTTGCAGCGGTTGCTGGGACTCAGAGAGGCAGAGCCCCTGGGGACAGGACTGAGAGCCGCCATAACTGCTCTCTCCGGCCCACCCTGTTGATCCTGTGCGACCCACCGCGCCCAAGCCCTGCACAGAGGCATTTGCCGATAGCCTCAGGCAAAGGCTAGATTAGCACCTCCCTAGAGGACAGAAGTTCTCTCACTGCTGACACAGCTGATTCTCATAGCCACTTGCCCTGGAGGTCAAACCCTCCCTGGAATTAGCTACAACAATCAAGATTTAACTATAAGACTGCGAACAAAGACCACTAGGGGGTGCACCAAGGAAGCATAACAAAATGCGGAGACAAAGAAACAGGACAAAATTGTCAATGGAAGATATAGAGTTCAGAACCACACTTTTAAGGTCTCTCAAGAACTGTTTACAAGCCGCCGATAAACTTAATGAGATCTACAAGAAAACTAATGAGACCCTCGATGTTATATTGGGGAACCAACTAGAAATTAAGCATACACGGACTGAAATAACGAATATTATACAGACTCCCGACAGCAGACCAGAGGAGCGCAAGAATCAAGTCAATGATTTGAAATGCGAGGAAGCAAAAAACACCCAACTGGAAAAGCAAAATGAAAAAAGAATCCAAAAATGCGAGGATAGTGTAAGGAGCCTCTGGGACAGCTTCAAGCGTACCAACATCAGAATTATAGGGGTGCCAGAAGATGAGAGAGAGCAAGATATTGAAAACCTATTTGAAGAAATAATGACAGAAAACTTCCCCCACCTGGTGAAAGAAATGGACTTACAGGTCCAAGAAGCGCGGAGAACCCCAAACAAAAGGAATCCAAAGAGGACCACACCAAGACACATCATCATTAAAATGCCAAGAGCAAAAGATAAAGAGAGAATCTTAAAAACAGCAAGAGAAAGAAACTCAGTTACCTACAAGGGAATACCCATACGACTGTCAGCTGATTTCTCAACAGAAACTTTGCAGGCCAGAAGGGAGTGGCAAGAAATATTCAAAGTGATGAATACCAAGAACCTACAACCAAGATTACTTTATCCAGCAAAGCTATCATTCAGAATTGAAGGTCAGATAAAGAGCTTCACAGATAAGGAAAAGCTAAAGGAGTTCATCACCACCAAACCAGCATTATATGAAATGCTGAAAGGTATCCTTTAAGAAGAGGAAGAGGAAGAAAAAGGTAAAGATACAAATTATGAACAACAAATATGCATCTATCAACAAGTGAATCTAAGAATCAAGTGAATTAATAATCTGATGAACAGAATGAACTGTTGATTATAATAGAATCAGGGACATAGAAAGGGAATGGACTGACTATTCCTGGGGGGGAAAGGGGTGTGGGAGATGCGGGAAGAGACTGGACAAAAATCGTGCACCTATGGATGAGGACAGTGGGTGGGGAGTGAGGGCGGAGGGTGGGGCGGGAACTGGGAGGAGGGGAGTTATGGGGGGGAAAAAAAGTGGAACAAATGTAATAATCTGAACAATAAAGATTTAATTAAAAAAAAAACAAAACCATCCTGATGAAATGGCAAAAATGTAATGTCCAACATATAGATGTTTGAAAATTGAATTTTTTTCCAGTCTTACCATCATGGGACAATGTAAATGTAGCTTTCAAATGTTGAGTTTTCACTCAATGCCCAATTCTGTTGAATTTTTCCAGGTATAAATAATCACCTCTATTCAACTCTTAGGTTAAAAATCCAATTATTAATATTAATAGAGAATTTCATAATACTCTGTTTGATAAAGACATTTTCCAGATATTTTTCCTTTTATTCTCCTCATTCTTATTCTGCTTTAAAAAATTCATAAAGAATTAAAAAAGAAACATCAAAAGAAAAAATTATAAAGTTTATTTTTCTAAAATGAACTATTCAGTGAGCTTTAGTATATTCCCAAGATTGTGTGACCATCACCACTATATAATTAGGAAACATTTTCATCACTCCAAAAAAAAAGGAAACCCTATATCCATTAGCAGTATCTTCCCCCTCCTCTGTACCCCCAGCCCCTGGCAACCACTGATCTACTTTCTGTCTCTGTGGATTTGCCGGTTCTGGACATTATATAAATGAAACCATATGATATTTGGCCTTTTGTGTCCGGCTTCTTTTATTTAGCATAATTCTTTCAAGGTTCATGCATGTTTTAGCATGAATCAGTACGTTATTTCTTTTTATAACTGAGTAATATTCCATTGTATGGCTATACCACATTTTGTTTATACATTCATCAGTCGATGGACATTTGGATTGTTTCTACTTTGGGGGCTATTATGAATAATGCTATTAAGAGCATTTGTGTACAAGTTATTTGTGAAAATATCTTTTCAATTCTCTTAGGTGTATACTTAGGATTGGAATTGCTGGGTCATATGGAAACTATGTTTAAGTATTTGAAGAATTGCCAGATTGGTTTTCAAAGTGGCTGCACTAATTTACATTCTTATCATCAATGTCTGAGAGTTCCAATCCTTCACATCCTGTTAACACTTATTATTGTCCATCATTTTCATTATAGCCATCCTTGTGGGTGTGAAGTGGTATCTCATTGTGGTCTGATTTGCATTTCCCTAATGACTAATGACGTTGAGTGAGCATTGTTCATGTGCTTATTTGTCATTTGTATATCTTCTTTGGAGAAATGTCTACTCAGATCCTTTGCCCATTTAAAAAATTGGATTGTCTTTTTATTATTGAACAATCCAAGTTCTTTGTATATTCTGGATACTAGACCCTTATTACACATATAATTTGAAAATATTTTCTCCTTTTCTGTATGCTGTCTTTTTACTTTCTTGGTAGTGTCCTTTGAAACAAGCCCATTTTTAACTTTGATGATGTCTAATTTATGTTTTTTTTCTTTAGTTACTTGTGCTTTATGTATTATATCTAAGAAACCATTGCCTAATAAAGGTCATGAAGATTTACCTCTGCGTTTTCTTCTAAGAGTTTCATAATTTTAGCTTTTGCATTTAGGTATTTGATCCATTTTTCATTAATTTTTTGAATATTGTGTGAGATAGGGTCCAACCTCACTCTTTTGAATGTGGATATCTATTCCATTTTCTAGAAACTTTTGCTTATATTTAAAAATTTGGTAAGTATTGATAAAGGAACTGATATAATTCTAGTGAAATACAGTATAAGAATAAAATGAAAACTCAGAATTTTCTAGGTTCAAGTTACCCGGGTTTTCATCTAAAGGAAACCACTAAGTCTCCTTTGTTTTACTTGAAATCATCTGAGGATCATAGATTTGTAAAGCTTTCTTTTGAAAAACCAGCTGACTCTATAGGTTTTGGTGGTTTCTCACAGGGCATTTTTGAAGAGCAAACTGCTTGAGCTAACTGGGAATTCCTCAGCTGGTACAGTTGACCCTCTGCATCCATGGGTTCCACATTTGTGGATTCAACTAAACATGGATCGAAAAAATGTATGTAGCCCTAGTCAGTTTGGCTCAGTGGACAGAGCGTCAGCCTGTGAACTGAAGGGTCCTGGGTTCGATTCCGGTCAAGGGCACATGCCTGGGTTACGGGCTTGGTCCCCAGTAGGGGGCCTGCAAGAGGCAGCCGATCAATGATTCTCTCTCAGCATTAATGTTTCTATCTCTCTCTCCCTCTTCCTTCCTCTCTGAAATCAATAAAAATACATTAAAAAAAGAAAAAATGTATGTATACATTATTGCTAATGGATACTATATATGTAGCTAAGCCTATAATGGTTGTGTCTGTAATGAACATGTATAGACTTTTTTTGTGTCATTATTCCCTACACAATAACAGTGAGACAACTATTTACAGAGCATTTACATTGTATTGGGTAGAATAAATAATCTAGAGATGTTTAAAGTATATGGGAGTATGCATGATTATATGCAAATGCTATGCCATTTTATATTAGGGACTTGAACATCCTCAGATTATGGTATTGAGGGGGTCCTAGAACTAGTCTCCCATGGATACTGACTGTGTGGCTGTAATTGGTATTTTGAACATGAAGCAAGCATAGTGAACAGTACATTTTATGTCTTATTTTAACATTACTCTTCCTCCACATTTTTATAGCAATGATTGGACAGCCAATATTTTTGGTTTTACCCTCTTATTTCATGGCATTTATTAAGTTGGTTTTAGTCAATTGTAGCTGTTAAGTTTGAATCCTGTTCTTCTATTACCCATAATGCTCCCTTGCCTGTGTGTAGCTAGAATATGCAGCTATTTTATTCAGAAATGATCAATGAAATTATTCATCCTAGAGGACAAAATATCTCAAATGAGAAAAGTTTGGCTTCATCTACTTCATTTTTAAAATTAGTGCAATTTCCAACTTAGCATTTAGGTTGAGAAAATATTGGCTGCCTTTGAAAATGTTATAGAAATAAAAGCAGATACAGCAATGCACTTATTTTCCTCAAAGACATTCAGACCTAAGGCTTTTGTCCAACCTGGCTGCTGTGGAACTGGCATTCTAACAAGCCGATGCTCTAAGCAAGAATGAGAATTATTAATGCATCACAGCATTGTCATCAACAGACCACAAAATCCATTTTAGAAATTCTTTTACATACATAGTGCAGATTCTGCTGTAGCACTGTGTGCTCTAAAAGCTGCGGGTACACTTTAGAAAACACTGATGAAGCCATTACTGCTCTGTCCACTTGTTCATAGTATATATCATTATACAAGAAATTTAAGAACCATAATGATGGAAAATCACACAGAAAGAAAAGAAAAGGAGCATGGACTCTGTCAGAAACAGGGGCTACATTTTTATTCAAGAGGTCCCTAATGATGGAAAACCACAGTAAAAGGCAGAGGGTAAACTGGATTCCATAAAGGCCCTGACACACACCAGTAGTACAACCAGGAGACAGTCATAGCAGACGTGTAAAAATAAAGAAAAACAAAATTAACGAGAGACAAGCTGTAATGGGGCTGACGCACAAAACAGCAACAAATCACAGTCAATTCTGAAGATTAATTTCAAAGAATCTTCTGAAATAAGCCAGGAGACAGACAGCATCAATATTAATGAAGTTGAAATGGAACTCCAAAAGAGCCACAACATAAAATGGCACATGAATGTTTTGTTTTTAAATGGATTGTAGATTGGATCACAGAACCGTCAGGAAAATGAAGGGACATTCACAAGAACATCATAACCCGGCCAGCTGTGTGATAAGCAGTTACAACATCAGTGCTAAACTCTCCAATGTAAAAGAAAAACATCCGTGTTGAAATACAAGAAAATGTCAAAAGTTTGCAGATGAGGTAAAAGAAAGTGAAGAAAAGATTTTATTGAGACTCAATAGCCCATTCTGTGTCCATATCGAATGTCTTCGATAAAACAGACAACAGGCATTCAAAGAAAGATCAAAATTTGATTCCATCTTGTATTGCATTCAATTTCCCTTCAGATTGCCAGATAAGTCAGCCCTGGAATCGGCCCAATGCTTCTACTGCTTAAACTACTTGCTGGCTGTAAACTAGATGCTTTTGGAAGCTGCAGAACGTTGACAGGCTCCTAGAGTTCTGCAGACGTATCTCCCAGGCATCCTTGTAAACCAAACTTTAAATATTTAATATGTTAATAGTGCAGGCTACTTAAAGGAGTGTTATAATCCAAATTTTTTATAAAATGAAGGATTTGTTATTAAAAGGCAAAGTATCATACCCCCATTATTTTGATGGAATGTTGACCTCCAGGTGGACGGGTCCAGGTGCTGGGTAGCAATGTAGTTGTGGCAATTCCACTTGGCATTTCTACTGCCTGGTGGTACCACAGAGAGAAAATAACACTCGCTTTAAGCTCTTTCTCTCTTCCTATAGCTCTACGTGGCTGCAGGTTGTTTTCTAATTCCTACCCGCAATTAGAAAAGCAAGTCATGTCTGGCACAAAACAACTTCTGTAGGCTTGGGTTCTCTGTCACTCTCGCCCAGAAAGATGGGTGGGAAGCTGTGGGTGGGTAACTTAAACTAAGGGGGCTTTTGGCAAAGCCTTGCTCTCTGCACTACCACAGGAAATAGTATTAGCACTGTAGTAATTTAAAAATATGTGCACATATTCTTTGGTACTCTTGCCTTCCAGAGCTGGCACTTAACTTTAATCTCCCTCTCCTTGATAGTGTGCTGGACTTAGTGACAAGCACGATGTAATGAAAATGATGAAGCATGACACTGCAGACTAGGTCATAAACGGTACTGCGCCTTCTCCCTTGGTCTCTCTTGAATCACTCACTCCGGGAGAAGTGGCCACCTCATGAGGAAATCTCAAGAAAGCACTCAAGCAGTGCTATAGAGAGGCCCAGCGATCGGGGAACTGGGCCTCCAAAGAGCAGCCAACTGGAGTAACTGAGGCCTTCTGTCAAGAGCCGTGTGTGTGAGCCATTCTCCAGACCCAGTCAACTTTCCGATGACTGTAGCTGGTGCCAACATCTTGAATACAACCTCCTGAGAGTCCCTGAGCTAGACTCCCTTAGCTGAACCTCTTCCAAATTTCTGAGATAATAAGTGTTTGTTGTGTAAGCTGCTAGGTTTGGGGATGGTTTACTACATAGCAATAGGTAATAAATACAAGCCCCCACCATTTATTTATGGCACTTCTGGCTCTGTGCAAAACTTATGAGTGTGGGAACCAAGATGGCGGCATAGGTTAACGCCGGAGTTTGCTGCCTTGAACAACTAATTCAAAAGTGAAACTAAAAAACGGAACGGACATCACCCAGAACCACAGGAACGCTGGCTGAGTGGAAGTCCTACAACTAGGAGGAAAGAGAAACGCATACGGACACTCAGAGGAGGCACAGTGCTGAAGTCAAATTCTGAGGTGCAGAGTGCGCGGAGCGGGCTGGCGGCGGAGGGCGCAGTTGGCGTTTTCAATCGGGAGGGAGTCGCAGACTCTGAGCTCCAGATCCGGGCGAGTCTCTAGGGACCCAGACTCAAACGGGAGAAGCGGGACTGTCTGGCTTCGGTCAGAGCGAGTGCAGCTTTCTCTCCGAGGTTTGCAGCGGTTGCTGGGACTCAAGAGAGGCAGAGCCCCTGGGGACAGGACTGAGAGCCGCCATAACTGCTCTCTCCAGCCCACCCTGTTGATCCTGTGCGACCCGCCCTGCCCAAGCCCTGCACAGAGGCATTTGCCGATAGCCTCAGGCAAAGGCTAGATTAGCACCTCCCTAGAGGACAGAAGTTCTCTCACTGCAGACACAGCTGATTCTCACAGCCACTTGCCCTGGAGGTCAAACGCTCCCTGGTATTAGCTACAACAATCAAGGCTTAACTACAAGACTGCACACAAAGACCACTAGAGGGTGCACCAAGAAAGCATAACAAAATGCGGAGACAAAGAAACAGGACAAAATTGTCAATGGAAGATATAGAGTTCAGAACCACACTTTTAAGGTCTCTCAAGAACTGTTTACAAGCTGCCGATAAACTTAATGAGATCTACAAGAAAACTAATGAGACCCTCGATGTTATGATGGGGAACCAACTAGAAATTAAGCACACACCGACTGAAATAAAGAATACTATACAGACTCCCAACAGCAGACCAGAGGAGCACAAGAATCAAGTCAATGATTTGAAATGCGAGGAAGCAAAAAACACCCAACCGGAGGGGCGGAATGAAAAAAGAATCCAAAAATGCGAGGATAGTGTAAGGAGCCTCTGGGACAGCTTCAAGCGTACCAACATCAGAATTATAGGGGTGCCAGAAGATGAGAGAGAGCAAGATATTGAAAACCTATTTGAAGAATAATGACAGAAAACTTCCCCCACCTGGTGAAAGAAATGGACTTACAGGTCCAAGAAGCGCGGAGAACCCCAAACAAAAGGAATCCAAAGAGGACCACACCAAGACACATCATAATTAAAATGCCAAGAGCAAAAGACAAAGAGAGAATCTTAAAAGCAGCAAGAAAAAGAAACTCAGTTACCTACAAGGGAATACCCATACGACTGTCAGCTGATTTCTCAACAGAAACTTTGCAGGCCAGAAGGGAGTGGCAAGAAATATTCAAAGTGATGAATACCAAGAACCTACAACCAAGATTAGTTTATCCAGCAAAGCTATCATTCAGAATTGAAGGTCAGATAAAGAGCTTCACAGATTGGGGGGGAAAGGGGTGTGGGAGATGCGGGAAGAGACTGGACAAAAATCGTGCACCTATGGATGAGGACAGTGGGTGGGGAGTGAGGGCGGAGGGTGGGGCGGGAACTGGGAGGAGGGGAGTTATGGGGGAAAAAAAGAGGAACAAATGTAATAATCTGAACAATAAAGATTTAATTTAAAAAAAAAGAAAAGAAAAAAAAACTTATGAGTGTGAACTTTTTTGTAAAGGTCTAAGATGCATCAATGTGTATATGAATCACCTACTAAAAATGCTGTTTTCTGTGGCTCATCCTCTGAAATGGGACCTATGATTCTGTATTTTAACTAGCTTTCCAGAGGATTCTGATGTAGTTATCCAGGGAGCACTATTTGAGGAATATTTCATTAAGCCTTTACCTTTTCCCTTTAAAAAAATGCACGTATTTTAAATAAGACCCTATGTTCCTATTAAAAAAATTATTTTTTTAAAAATACCACCCAAAGTCTATATTGGAGTTCCTGGAAAGAGAAGGGACTAATGTATCCCGATGAGGAGAAGATATTTTAGGGACTAACAACTCCTCAAACCAGACCATTAAGCAATTGTCTTTTTTGCTTTGGTGGACATAGCGGGGATGACACCTGCACTCCCCAGGGAATTTTGGGGTTGCAGTTAGGATAATTCTATGGGGAAAAGACTAGACCTAATTTTGTTCACAAGTTTCTCTAATTTTTAAGAGGTGAAGACAGGGCCATCTCAGAGATGCAGATAGTTGTCAACATGGTAGATCTGAAGGCCCCCAAAAGCCTTTGCCTATAGAACTATCCTTTACGCTCATATTATAGGTGCATTTTCTTATTTCAACCACATATTTTAAAATGTAAATACTTTTAAGATAAGTAGTATTCTTAACCATCTTTCCCTAAAAGACAGTGAGTGCATTAAAAAAAAAATCCTTTTCTTGACATTCTTAGCAAGGAGTTAGGGAAGTGGAGAGAAAGAAGGGCTATTTATGATACCATCGGTCATAAGGAGCACCTTTACTTAATGTATTTTTAAAAAAGAAAACATGTTTCTAATTATAATCGGAAGATGTTATCAATTGTAAGATAATTCTTAATTTCTGAGATATTAAAATGTGAAAAAGTATGCATCTTAGAATAGATGAAATAAAAGTAATTTTATGTCCAACAACTAGATAATGAAACTATTTCTCATCTTTGTGTTTCAAAGTGTTAAAGATTATGATAGAAAGTAATATTAAAATTTTAAACTATAATGGAATTATTATATTGGCTTATGCTTAAAATCATAGCAACAAAAATTATTCCTCATACTTCTTAATTTTTTTCAACTTAACTAGAAATCACCAAAATAATCACAATGCGTAATACATGTGGAGATTTTTCTTTTTCTTAAAAGGTAAGCTTTTTGTTTCATTCATCACTGGGCCCTCAACAATGCTAACAAGGGTTTGGTAAAAGTTTAGAGTGGAGTTGTTAGGGAGTAGGGTGGGGGTGGGGAAAGAAAACAATAATTTTATAGCCTAAAGACATCTTCAATAGAAGATGATCTAGAATATGATTCTGCCTTTCTTTACTGGGCTCTCCCTGCTAAGTTTCCTGTTCTCCTTCCTTACCACTCTGCCTCTGGCTCTCAGAGAAAGTAGACAGCATTAGACCAGAACTCTCTCGATGTCGTGGCAACTCATCTACCGCCTATACTGCATCGATAACCTCTATTCCTCCAACTTCAGTGAAAGAGACATTCACCTTCCTCCTGTGTAAGACCTGTCTCTCCACCTGCACCCTGGATTCCATTCTCTTCTGATTTCTCAGAGAACTCACTTAAACTATTACTGTTTTTTCCTGTTTTTAACTTCAATCAATTGATCTCTATGGACTCCTCCCCATCCACATTTAAACATACTCATTTTAAAAGTTCTCATTTTAAAATGTGTCTCATTTTTGAAGTTATTTGAAATAAATACAAAGTAGTGAGCACAAATAAACTGAGTAAAATTATAAAACTCAGGCAGAGCTTAGATGAAAGATCCTGACTCCTTCCACTGCAAAAGGCATCTTCCCAGAGAGCCTCTGTGCCCCATATGTTAACTATTCGTTCCCTCAAAACAAATATTTGTTAAGCACCTTCCAGGATGGAGGTGGAAAGCTGGAAATGTTTTCATTCACCAGAAAAATAGAACTTGGCTCCGAATTTCCAACTGGAATATATATTTTTCATGACTTTCTTAATTAGAAAGTTAGAGAGTAAAGCATGTTTTCTTTGTACGTAGTTGGGAAGGAGTTACCGTTAATAAGGAGTGAAATCCTTACCATTGGGACGAAGCTTTCCCACCATGACTTTTTCTACTCCGTGTCAATAAGAAACAGAACCGGAAGCATGGCAGCTTTTACAGATTCCTGACATTAAAACATTTCTATATTCAAAACAGACAGCCATACTCCAGTGTACTCAAATATCCTATTGTTAAAAATAAGTGAATGCAATTTAAAGATCCAATTTATTTTTTTAAAATATATTTTTATTGATTTCAGAAAGGAAGTGAGGAGAGAGAGATAAAAACATCAATGATGAGAGAACCGTTGATTGGCTGCCTCCTGCATGCCCACTACTGGGGATCGAGCCCACAACCCGGGCATGTGCCCTTGACTGGGAATCGAACCGTGACCTCTGGGTTCATAGATTGATGCTCAATCACTGAGCCACGCCGGCTTGCTAAAGATCCAATTAAAAAAAACACACAAAACCACACCAAACACTTACAATAGCATAAAAAATATAAAACACTTTTCTAGCTAAAGACATGCAAGAACTGTACACTAAAAACTATATAACATGCTGAGAGAAATTAAAGAAGACAGAGAGCTAAATTTTGTTCATGGGATTAAAGATGTCAGTTCTCCTCAAATTGATCTATAGATTTGAGGCAATCCCAATAAAAAACTTAGCAGGCTGTTTTATAGAAACTGACAAACTGATTCTAAAATTCATATGGAAAAGCAAAAAACCTGGAATAGCTAAAACAACCAAAAAAGGGAATAAAGTCGGAGGACTTACTCTCTCCAATTTCAAGACTTTAGAAGGCTGCTGTAATCAGGACAATAAGGAGTATTGGCACAAAGGTAGACACATAGACTAAAGAAATAGAATAGAGTCCAGAAGTAGGCCCATGTGTATACGGACAACTGATTTTTGGAAAGATATATAACGGCAATTCAGTGGAGAAAGGATAATTTTTCCAACCGATTGGTGTTGGAATGTTTAGCTATCCACATATAAAACAATGAATGGATAGATACATATAAAAACTTATCAAGTTGTATACTTTAAAAATGTGTAGTTTGTTATGTCATTATATCACAATACAGCTGTTTAAAAAACATTAAAACTTATTTCTGAAAAGCCAATGTGTAATTTTTCAGATGATGCCATCAGAAGTCTTCCAAATCAAAGTTGTCATTTCTGCAAAAAAGTTAAAAGAATAGATTTTTAACTTTGAAATGAGAAAACTAATTCTCCAAAATAAATTCTAATTTTAGAATAACATGATTCATCCAGATACATATTTTTTCATTCTTGATAATCTGAATTGGTACTATTATATTAGGCAGGATATCCTATTAAATTTAATGCTAGGGAAATTAAATGATTCCTAGAATCATCCAGAGTAAAATTATAAGGGCAACAGTTTAGCTTTTAGTGTATTTTGACAGCATAACAACAATCAGAATAACAATTAGGCTTAGTTTAATGGTTAAGAAGTTTGTCATTCAAAAGACCTGGCTAAATGTCCATCAAACAACAGAAGGATAAACAAAATATGGTATACATACAATGGCATATTATTTGGTCTTTAAAAAGAATAAAATTCTGCTACATGCTACAACATGGATGAAAATTGAAAACATTAATTGAAATAAGCCATGATTCTACTTATATGATGTACCTAGAATAGTCAAATTTATAGAGACAGAAAGTAGAATAGTGGTTCGCAGGGGCAAGGAGGAAGGGGAAAGAGGGAATTAGTATTATACGGGCACAGCTTTCAGTTTGGGATGATGATAAAGTCCTAGAGATGGATGGTGGTGATAGTTGCCCACCAATGTGAATGTACTAAATGCCACAGAATTATACACTTAAAAATGGTAAAAATGGTAAATATAATGCTATATGTATTTTACCACAGTAAAACTAAATATTTTTTTTAAAGGCCCGGACTGAGAACCAGTTCTACCATTTATTTATTTATTTATTTATTTATTTATTTATTAATATATTTTATTGATTTTTTACAGAGAGGAAGGGAGAGAGATAGAGAGTTAGAAACATCGACGAGAAAGAAACATCAATCAGCCGCCTCCTGCACATCCCCCACTGGGGATGTGCCCGCAACCCAGGTACATGCCCTTGACCGGAATCGAACCTGGGACCCTTCAGTCCATAGGCCGACGCTCTATCCACCGAGCCAAACCGGTTTTGGCCAGTTCTACCATTTAAAAATTATATGATCTTGGGCTTTGTAAGATGCTGCAAATTCCTCATATGCAAATAGGGATAACAATGTCTACCTCACAGAATTTTTGTGACAAAGAGATACATTATGTAAAGTATTTAAACAGGTTTAAAAAAACATTTTATTTTTATTGATTTCAGAGAGGAAGGGAGAAGAAGAGGGAAAGATAGAAACATCAATGATGAGAATCATTGATTGGCTGCCTCCTGCATGCCTTCCATTGGGGATTGAGCCAGCAACTCTGGCATGTGCCCCTGACCAGAATCGAACCCAGGACTCTTCAGTCCGCAGGCTGATGCTCTATCCACTGAGACAAACTGGCTAGGGCTAAACAGGTTTTTTTTGGACAAAGTAAAAGCAAAGAAATGATAACTATATTATATATTTTCTTATGTATTTACCTCTGTACCTCCGAATTTGTTGAATGAATAAAATGAATGAGTGAAGAAACAGTGTATCCAAAATGTTAGGACAATAGCAATAAAAATGACTATGAATATTTGCATAATGATTGAGAGTTCACAGAGAGCTTTCACATTCATCACCTCATTTGAATGTCAGAATAAGGAAATGAGTAGGGCAGATGTGAGACTGCTCTTCCTAACCACCAGAAACCTACAGCAGGTAGCAATTATGGGGACAATACAATGGAAGAGTGGAGAACAGCCAAGTTAAATTTTAATCCCAGGTTTGAAACCCAGGGTCTTTTCCACAGACACAATGTAAAATGCCCAACAGGACAGAAAAATGTGCAGAACATAAGATCACATGGGGGATTGGTCGGTAGGACCGGTTTGGCTCTTTTGCCCCAGATATCATCCCTTTTCTCACACTTAAAAATTGGCCGCTATGCCTATTACAATTAGGGGTTAAAATGGATATTTACAACAGCTGAGATAAGGTGTCTTGAGGGTGAATGAGAGCCTGAGAGGATGGGAAAGAGAGAAATCGTACACTCATAACCTCAAAGGAAGAAGGAGTGCTGTCATTTCCGTTGCTGTAAGACAGTCCTGGAGCAACGGGGGAGGCTAGGCCCATGAGTTCTCTTATTGTTCAAGTCACTGTCCTCCTCATTATTTCTACGACATTGCACTTTATAAAGATGGAGAAGGCAAAGTTGAAAATAGAGAAGAAAATAGGGTGAGTGCAAATCAAGCCACTAGATCGAGATTGTGAGTTTTGCTAGAAGTTAAACAATAAGTAAGGAAGGTATTGGCCAAAAAATAAGACTGTCTTTCTTTATTGCTGCAGAGTTTTTTGCAGCAATAAAAATGAGGTTGAAGTCTCTCATGCATTATTATCCATGACAACTCTTACTCCATAATCCCCTGGGCTGTCTTTCTGGTTTGTTCTTTCAGACTGGATTTTTCGAGGTGTTATCTTCTACCTACAGAATAACATTTCTGCTGTAAATTCTACAGCTAAAGTGTGAACCAATTTATCATTTCCTTGAAAATGTTAGAACTGAGTCATAAGAAAGCTGGGTAGCCATACAATCACCCCAAAAAGTGCTTGAAGCAAAGCCTCAGTGAGATGCCTCCCATCTCAAACTGGATGGCAAGCTCACGGTTCTCCCAATGCCTTCATCATGATAGAGGTGATCTTTCTGTGGGCTCTTTTGTTGGGGCTCTAATGAGTGAGGCTACAAATACATGTCATGCTCTTTCTCTCTACTTCTCTGACCTCGGATAGTATGCAGTCAGATTCTGTCTCCATTGTTACTGCAGAAAGTGCTATCTTTAAAGGATGATGTATTTTGCAGTCTTGGAAGAACTCCAGCTGGTCTGGCAAAGGTTGTAACCTATTTCACACCTTAAAGGACTATTCTTTATTTTTTATTTATTTTTATTTTTTTAAAAAACAACACTCTATAACAGTGATGGCAAACCTATGGTTGATTTTTCTTTGTTAAATGGCATTTAAATATATAAAATAAATATCAACAATATAAATCTTTGTTTTACTATGGTTGCAAATATCAAAAAAATTTCTCTATGTGACACGGCACCAGAGTTAAGTTAGGGTTTTTCAAAATGCTGACACACCAAGCTCAAAAGGTTCGCCATCACTGGTCTATAACAACCTATTTCCTATGTAAAAATTCCTCATGTCCTTTACCATTCTTCTTAAAAACACACTTAGGAGGCAAAAATACTAAGATCCGAAAAGCTTAGTAATGACCAGGTCCTAAAGTCAGTATTAATATATGCAGGTAACATGCTGAGATTACACAGGAGAGTTTGATTCTAAACCTAAAGGGAAATTTTTATTAATTGTACATGGTAACAAGCCTATATAATAAAAGCCTAATATGCAAATTGACTGAACAGAGGAACAACCAGTGGAACGATTGGTCACTGATACGCACTGATCCCCAGAGGGCAGACGCTCAATGTAGGATCTGCCCCCAGCCTGTAGGCCCCAGGCCAGCCAAGGTGGGTGCCAGCAGGGGCCCCCGGATCTCCCAGCCGGTCACCCCACAGATCGGCCCTGATCTCCGGCCAGGCCTAGGGACCCTACCCATGCACGAATTTCGTGCATTGGACTTCTAGTCTTTAAAATAAGCAGAAATATTTTGCATGAACATCTGTGAGACACAATATATTTTCAGATCATATCAGGCTGTTGAACTACTAGAAGATACTGAGAAAATCTATATACATAAAGAGCCAGGGTCCATAAAGTCCACAAGACCAAGGCTCAACTGAACACCGGAAGTCAGTGGTGCAGCCAGTGGTGCCAGCATAGCGATCCAACACTGACTGCCAAGGGTCCTGCAGATCAGGCCCAGAGAGAGGCCTGCAGAGAGAGAGGCAGGGTTTGATCCCCAGCCTCTGTGGCAGCTGTTGATCAGCTGTTGCCTCTCTCTTTCTCTCCTGGCTTCACCAGCAGCCAGGCCTCTGTTTATCTCCTGGCCTCTGGGGGCTGCTGATCAGCCTTGCCTCTTTGATCAGGCCCAGAGATAGGCCCAAAGACACTGACTGGTATAGAAACCAACCAATCAGAACCAAATCTGGGTGAAGTGCCAGGAGCCAATGGCTGCCTAGGAGGCGGAGCTTTTGACGCTGACTGGCATAGAAACCGACCAATCAGAACCTAACTAATGAGTGAGGCTACAAACCTCATTCAAACCCTAAGGTGGGGGCTGAGGAGGGGTTTTAAGGGCAACAGCTGTTTGGTGTAAGGTGTAAGAAAGTGGTTCAATTTTTTCATGACTGGTTTGGCAGTATAGTGCATATGGCTGGCTATCAGTCCAGATACAGGGATTATGTGTTTTTGTCTGCCAAGAGCATCTCCTCCTGCTGAAAAAGGGTCCCCCCACCCCATTTAAGCAATCCTATCCTATATTGCCGGGGTCCTGCCCCAGCAGGTCCAGGGGTCCCCAAAGGTATAGACGGAGTCACCGAAGAAGGAAGGACACGGAGACAGTGTTCAGTTGATCAGCAGCCTAGCCAGGATCTCCAGCCAGGATCTCCAGCCAAGTTCTGGTCTGGATCTCCAGCGAAGTTCTGCTGTTTATTGTCTTGTTACATCCGTATTTATCCCAGTTGATTTTAATCCTGTCAATTTCTATTATAAAGGTTAGGGCGTTTCTTATCTCCATTCCAGGGAGTAAAGATTATGTAGCTTAAGCATGATTGTTTGTAGTGATTAACTGCCCGCCTGGCACTTAGTTAAGGAGTTTCATCCCCTCCCTGACTTCAGGGAAAAATTCCTACCTGGGGAAACAACCTTTCTAGGAGAGGCATCCCCTCCCTGACTTCAGGGAAAAATTCCTACCTGGGGAAACAACCTTTCTCGGAGAGGTGACCTTGGTTAAAACACACAGTGCTAAGGGGAGCAAACATATTAAGAACAGTATGCTATATACGCCAGGTCCCTTGAAACATATGCTGTGCAGATGTTTCTTTCCTGCAGCGACTGTGTCAAGCAGCAAGGATGGACTGGCTTCCGGCACTATATAATCTATCTAAACTACTAAAAGGGTAATATGCTAATTAGTCTGGGTTGACCAGCCATCTTCTGGACATCCAACTTCCTTCCAGACAAAGCCATGGTGGTGAGGGCCGAGGCAGAGGCAGTTAGGGGCAATCAGGCCGGCAGGGGAGGGCAGTTGGAGGCAACCAGGCCAGCAGGGGAGGGCAGTTAGGGATGATGAGGCAGGCAGAGGCAGTTAGAGGCGATCAGCCCGGCAGGGGAGGGTAGTTAGGGGTAACATCAGGCCAGCAGGGGAAGGCTGTTGGTGGCAACCAGGGTGGCAGGGGAGGGCAGTTAGGGGCGATCAGGCAGGCAGGCAGGTGAGCAGTTAGAAGCCAGCAGTCCCAGATTGCAAGAGGGATGTCCCCGATTAGAGAGGGTGCAGGCTGGGCTAAGGGGACCCTCTTCCCCTGTGCATGAATTTCGTGCACCAGGCTACTAGTCTCATATAAATGTGAAATTGTGATGATTTGTAAGGCTACTGGTATCTCTAGCAGGAAAAGAAATATCTGCTCCTAATATTTGTTGTTCAGAGAGAGTCTGATCACACAGTAATATAAAATGCTATTTTCACTGCTTCCAGGTTAAAGAAGCAACTGAGCATTTAGATCCTTGAAGACTGATGAGGGTGATAATGTAATGGAACTTGTTGGTATTTCAGGTCCCCCTAGAGCAGTGGTTCTCAACCTTCCTAATGCCATGACCCTTTAATACAAGTTCCTCATGTTGTGGTGACCTCCAACCATAAAATTATTTTCGTTGCTACTTCATAACTGTAATTTTCCTACTGTTATGAATCATAATGTAAATATCTGATATATAGGATGTATTTTCATTGTTACAAATTGAACATAATAAAGCATAGTGATTAATCACAAAAACAATATGTAATTATATATGTGTTTTCCGATGGTCTTAGGCGACCCCTGTGAAAGGGTCGTTCGACGCCCAAAGGGGTCTCCACCCACAGGTTGAGAATGGCTTCCCTGGAGGAATGAAGCTCAAGGTGGGAGGGGCTTTGTGCTAATAGAAAAAGGATCCTAAAGAGGAAATGGGATTCACAAAGTTTGAAGGAGGCAATAGGTGGCCTAGGTAGGTATTAGGAAGGAGATTTTGGAGGAGTGCATGGGAAGTGCACTATTTTGCTGAGGCTGAGATAACAAAGTACTGTAGATTGAGTGGTTTGAACAATAGAAATTTATTTTCTCACAGTCTGGAGGCTAGGAGTCTAAAATCAAGGTGTCAACAGGATTGGTTTCTTCTGAGGGCCTCTTTTCTTGGGCTGTAGATGGCCATCTTTCTTTGCTTTAATATGGCCTTCCCTCTGTGTCTATGTCTTAATCTCCTTCTTTTAGGGGCAGCAGTCATATTGGATTAGGGACCACCCTTATAATCTCATTTTACCTTAATGACCTTTTTAGAGGCCCTTTCTCCAAATATAGTCAATTCTGAGGTACTGAAGGTTAGAACTTCAACATATGAATTTGAGGGGGGGCACAATTTATTCCATAACAGAGAGCATTCTAGGCAGGGGTATGAAGCCATGAAACTATATGATGATCACTGAGTGTTTGCTGTAGTGAAAGAGTATTGTGCTCCTTGGGAAGTAGAGCAGTGGGGCTGGAGAGGTAGATGGGGCTCACAGGATTAAGGATCTTATCCACCAACCTGAGAACTTTTGATTTTAACTTGGAGACTATTAGAAGCCATGGAAAAATTTTAAATTATGGAAATGGCACAACTAAATCTGTATTTTTGAATGTTCTCTCTGCATTGTGCATTGAATTGTAGAGAGAGAAAGTGTTTGAAAGCAAAAAACGTAAATTAAAAAGTTAAGGACAAATCCAGAGAGATGGGACAAGCTGGAAGGATAGAGTATTAGGGTGTTGTGTAGAGGCTGTAAGGTAGGAGATGGCGTGAAAGAACATGAAGTTATAAATCAGAAAGTCGACACAATAAGATCTTGAAGGAAGTCAGAGGAGTGCAAAAGGCACAAAGAAGGGGATCAAAGAAGAAAGGGGAAAGATATAAAGAGGAGGAAGACTCAGATAAATTTACAGATGAAGGGGAATTAAAGGAGCTGCATGATACCTGCTTTTGTTTTGTATTTGCTTCTGCCCAGAGAATGGTGAAGAAAGCCTGGGACTTGAGGAGCACAGTAAAGGTTTAGAGTAGCCAGTGTGACTAAGAAAGAAATAAAATAATTTCCGAGCCACACTGAAACCTCAGTGAGGCAAGGCTCTCCTAAGAGTGTAGAGCGACCAGGGGAGAATGGTCCTGGAACAGAGCAATTGAACTTGATTGATTTCTGTTTGAACAGCTGACAGGGTTAATGAGGCCAAAGTTCCAGGCAGAGGGAATTAAGGAGGCTGGGGAGAGAGTGACTGACATTTTGGGGTCCAGGCAAGGGGAAGGAGCAGGAACCAGGAGAGGGGTAGAAGTCTGACAAACTGAGACACTGGAGGTAGAGATAAGGCTGAAGGGCAGGTTTAATGCCAGGCCATGAGGAATGCCGGAGCCCAGAACATGGTGGGGAAACAATGAGGTTCCTGATGAAAGGTTTCAGAGGAAGAGCATTGTCAGTAACGACTAGGTCTTAAAGTCAGTATTGCTCTGTGCAGATAATGTGCTGAGATTGCACAGGAGAGTTTGATACTAGACCTAAAGGGAAATTTTCCTAAAAATGATGTCAACATGGCTCTATTATTTGGTCTTTATTCAACTTTGGGCTTGGGGAAATATTGGAAACCTCTGTTCCCTAAGGAAGATGAAAGTAAAAAGATAGAGCTCTAAAAAGCAAGTACATCTGGGGACCATTAATTATATGTAAAAACAAAAACACCCTCAAAACAAGAAACAGGACAGGAGAGGTAAGCACTCTGCAATGTTAAATGACTAGCTAGAAAGGATTCTTTGTCTAAATCTTCATAATAAGGCATTTTATTTGGTTATACTTCCTGTAAATCTTGAAACCAGAGAACTTTTATGTAAGTTTTGTTATATAAATCCTCCCCTATCCCTGAAAAACAGCTTGAATTCTCTTTTATGTTCTTGCCATCTTCCTGGGGTTATGAGTTTGATTAGTAAAGTGGACCTGTAATTTCTAAGTTCACACTCTACACTTTATCTAACTATTCATTATTGCCCTAATTTTCTCCTTCCAGAAATCAGTTTTCTTTTAGAGAGCTTTCTTTTCCAAAAAACTGTCTCTAATATTAAAATAAAAACTAAAAAAAGAGAAAACATTAACCTTTGTTTATTTAGGATTTTCTGTAGGAATCTTTAAAGTGAATAAAACTCTACATAAATGTTCATAGCATTATTCATAATAGCTAAGAAGTGAAAACAACCCTATTTGTCTATTAATTGATGAATGAATAAAATGTGCACTATTCATATAACTGAATATCATTTGGCAATAAAAAGAAAGGAAGTACTGATACATTCTACAGCATGGATGAACCTTGAAAACAAGCTGAGTGAAAGAAGCCAGACACAAAAAGCCACATCTATGATAATAAAAGCATAATATGCTAATTAGACCAGACAGCTGAATGACCTTCTGGACATCATTCCGGACGAAGCTGTGGTGGCAGGGGCCAAGGCAGAGGTGGTTAAGCGCAATCAGGCAGGCAGGCAGAGTGGGTAGGGGTGGTCAGGCAGGCAGGCAGAGTAGTTAGGGGCCATCAGGCAGGCAGGCAGAGTGGTTAGGGGTGATCAGGTAGGCAAGCAGGCGAGCGGTTAGGAGCCAGCAGTCCCGGATTGTGAGAGGGACATCCCCCTAGGGGTCCCAGATTGTGAGAGGGTGCAGTCTGGGCTGAGGGACACCACCCCAACTACACGAATTTCATGCACCAGGCCTCTAGTATTATATGATTCTGTTTATTTGAAATGTCCAGAATGGTCAAGTCTATAGAGATAGCAGGAAAATTAGTGGTTTCCAGGGGTTTGGAGGACAAGAATGGGAATGACTGTGAACTGGTATAGGGTTTCTTTTTGGGGTAATAGAAATGTTCTAGAATTAAATAGTGGTGATAGTTGCAAATAACACTCAGTTGTACATCTTAAAAGGTGAATTTTATGCAATGTGAATTATATCTCAATAAAAAATCTTACCTAATAATAGACAAACATGGTAATTGACCACACCTTCGCTACGCCTCCCATTGGCTAATCAGCAAGATATGCAAATTAACTGCCAACAAAGATGGCGGCCAGCAGCCATGGAGCTGGAATGAGCAGGAGGCTTGCTTGCTCCAGGGATGGAGGAAGCCAAGGTTCCCCGCCTGCTGTGGCCCGGCTCTAAGCTATACTCAAAGCAACAAA
This sequence comes from Myotis myotis, assembly GCF_014108235.1. Taxonomy (NCBI): domain Eukaryota; kingdom Metazoa; phylum Chordata; class Mammalia; order Chiroptera; family Vespertilionidae; genus Myotis; species Myotis myotis. The sequence goes on from NW_023416390.1 coordinate 44,311,089, forward strand.
GTTTCAATTATAGAAGCTAAACAAACCCCAGATACCTGCTTTCAGCCAGCCGTGGCCACCACTATGGAGCGCAAGAGGCTTTCCCTCCCACCCACCCTGGCTGGCTCTAAGCTCCTCTCAGGCAACAAAATTTCAATTATAGAAGGTAAATAAACCCCAGATACCTGCTTTCAGTCAGCAGTGGTCACTGAGCTGGAGCCTTGGGTTGCCCCTGGCGATGGAGGAAGCCAAGCCCTGGCCCCAGGCTACAAAGTTTCAATTATAGAAGGTAAATAAATCCCAGAAAAAAAAGAAAAGAAAAAAAAGGAGAGGCTTGGAGCTTCTGTCACTGGGGAGGCTTGGCCAGCCTGAAAACGGCCCTCAGCCCTTCACCCAGACTGGCCAGGCACCCCAGTGGGGACCCCCACCCTAAAGGTGGTGTGGCCAGCCTGAAAAGAGCCATCAGCCCCTCACCCAGGCTGGCTAGGCACCCCAGTGGGGACCCCCACCCTGAAGGACAAGCCAGCTGGCCCCCACCCATGCACCAGGCCTCTATCCTATATAATAAAAGGGTAATATGCAAACTGACCCTAACAGCAGAAAGACTGGGAATGACTGGTCACTATGACACACACTAACCACCAGGGGGGAGATGCTCAATGCAGGAGCTGCCCCCTGTTGGTCAGTGCACTCCCACAGGGGGAGCTCTGCTCAGCCACAAGCCAAGCTGACGGCTGCCAGTACAGCAGTGGTGGTGGGAGCCTCTCCCGCCTCCTCAGCAGCACTAAGGATGTTCGACTGCAGCTTATGCCTGCTCTCCACTGGCAAATGGACATCCCCGAGGGCTGCCAGGCTGCCAGAGGGATGTCTCTGATTGCCAGTTTTGGCCCAATCCCCCGGGGAATGGGCCCAAACCAGCAGGTGGTCATCCCCTGAGGGGTCCCAGACTGCGAGAGGGCACAGGCTGGGCTGAGGGACCCCCCACCCCCTTGCACAAATTTTTGTGCACCAGGCCTCTAGTAAAGTAAATAAAGCTACTTTGAATTAAAGTAAGGTCTATATGACACATTGGGCATGTTATATAGAAATAAAAGCGTTTACTCCAATTTAATTCCCTCAAGGCTGTATATTTTGCTTTGTTAAACTCGTCTATCAACCTAAGCTATAAGTTATGTGATTTAAGATTTTAAAAGTATGGAATCAAATGTATCTTTTAATCAGTTGGTCATATTTCTTTTTTTATGACTTTAAGATTTTTACATAGATTAAACATTTTTTATTTATGCCCATTGTTTGAAAAGTCTCACTCAACAGACCAAACCCTTAATGGTAAATCTGGGCTCAAACAGCCAGGAGTGAAATTGACCAGTAATAGGTGTTATACTACTTGACAAATTATCTTATACTGCTTTCAGAGAACCGGTCAACTGGTAATTGGTTGAGATATTTTGTAGTGCAAGCAAAGTAAGTGATTGGGTTAAAGGAGATATTATGAAATTGGCTTAGATGCAAGAATTTCTTTTTCTTTGTTTGATAACTATCTATATTTAATAAAATTCTTTAATATATAGGCATTGCTTTTTTAAAAAAAGCATGTTATTGTGGTTTTTTTTCTTGGTTTTATTTATAGCCTGCCTTTCCCATAATATATCTGATATGATTTTCAGCAGAAGAAATATAAAGTAGGATTAATGAAATAGAAAATCAAGATTAAGGGAAAGCAAAGGAAGCAAATAAAGGGGAGAGGAGCAAAGGGACTGGGAGGATGACCTGATTCTGTTGTGAAATAAGCTCCTGCATGTCCAGCCTGGTGGGGGCTTAGGTTCTGTTAGGGAGTCAGTTGCATCCCGTTAAGAAAATGGGAGTCATATCAGGAAGTGAAGCAGAGACTGGACCTATACTTGCCCTTGAATTGAAAGGTTATTTCCCCACACATCCCAGCAGGAAGTAGCATGTGCAGCCATGTTATATATAAAGCCTACACCTAGAGACAGCCCAGCCAGTGCCATCAAGAAAGTGTGTATGGCCCTAACCGGTTTGGCTGAGTGGATAGAGCGTCAGCCTGTGGACTGAAGGGTCCTAGGTTCGAATCCGGTCAGGGGCATGTACATTGGTTGTGGGCACATCCCCAGTGGGAGGTGTGCAGGAGGCAGCTGATCAATGTTTCTAATTCTCTTATCCCCTCTCCCTTCCTCTCTGTAAAAAAATCAATAAAATATATTAAAAAAAAAAAAAAAGAAAGTGTGAATGGCCTGGCCAGTGTTCTCAGTGGGTGAGCATCTACCTATGAATCATGAAATCATGGTTCAATTCCCAGTCAGGGCACATGCCTGGGTTGCAGGCTCAATCCCCATAGAGGGTGTGCAGGAGGCAGCCGATAAATGATTCTCTCTCATCATTGATGTTTCTATCTCCCTCACCCTCTCCCTTTCTCTCTCTGAAATCAATAAAAACATATTTTTTTAAAAAGATATAGAAACATGTGAAGGTGCTTACAGGGTGATTTAAACAAATCAGCATTTGGAACATAAAATGAGACATTAAAATTGAAAGCTAACGAGAACAATTCAGAAATTGGTTAATTATTCTACTCTGCAGGCATAACACCTTCACATGACTGTTCGTAATGTTTGAGGTAGATTATTATCTAGGCATGTGGGTAGGGCAGGAACCCAGCTGCCTTTCCCACCTGCACACATACCTAGACTGTTCTTTTGCCACCTCATTTTTCTTAAACATGGCAGAGTCCATTTTATCACCCACCCAGACCCAATCTGAATGCTTCCACATTGTCTACAAAATAAAAATACAAGTTCCACAAAATGATATTCATAATGCTCTCAACAATGTCACACCCCATCCACCGAAATTATTTCCAACTCAAATTAGCAAAGACTTACCCTCATGGATGGGAAATATAACTGCAGAAGCTTCTCCCTAAAATCTGACTACCTAACAGAAAAGATAGATATATAAACAAGTACTAATAATAAGAGGTACTGATGGAATCATATATTCTTCTGTGTAGGGTGAAGGGGTTATTATAAAAATCTGAACTGAAATTTGGAGTAGGAAGTGGAATTTACCAATGGTGAAACTAAGGAAGGGAATTCTAGGTAGAACAAGAAAAGACTACAAATATATGAATCACTTTTTTTGCGTGTGCTTTGTGACTATTTTTTAAATTATTATTTTATTTTATTGAAGTTATTGGGGTGACATTGGTTACTAAAATTATATAGGTTTCAGGTGTACAATTCTATAATACATCATCTATATATTGTATTTCGTGTTCACCACTCCAAGTCAAGTCTCCTTCCATCACCATTTATCCTGCCTTTACCCTCTTATACCTTCCCTTACCCTCCTTTCCCTCTGGTAAGCACAATATTGTCGTCTATGAGTTGTTTTTTCTTTCTTAATCCCTTCACTTTTTTCACCTAGCTCCCCAACCCCCCTCCCTTCTGATAGCAGTCAGCCTGTTTTCTGAATCTGAGTCTACTTCTATTATGTTTGTTAGATTATTTTGTTTATTAGATTCCATATATAAGTGAAATCATATGGTATTTGTCATTCTCTGACTGGTTTAATTCACTCAGCATAATACTCTCCAGGTCCATCCAGGCTGTCACAAAAGGTAAGATTTCCTTCTTTTTTTATGGCCAAGTAGTATTCCATTGTGTAAATGTACGATGACTTTTTTTTATCTACTCATCTACTGGTGGGCACTTGGGCTGCTTCCAAATCTTGGCTATTGTAAGATTTTCTTCTTTACCAGGATCAATTAAATGTATTCATGGTCTCTTTTAAAAAGAAAGAAAGAAAAAAGGTGGAAGGAGTAAAAAAGTAAAGATTAAGGTAAAAGAAAAAGGAAAAGGGAACTTTGCAATCTTCTCCTGTCTGGTCAACATTCTCTGATGACCTGAAACAGGGTTTGTGGTTGAGATTAACAGTGCTCAGTCTAGGCAGATACCTGACATCACACTTAAGTGCACCAACATTTAAGAAAAGAGGACTCAGACTTTTTGCAATTTACCCCAAACAAGGGAGCTGTAGACGTAACTGTTATGGTAAAATGGAGGGTTAAAATGGCCCCAAAGAATTTCTCCCTCTTCCTGAATGCACATTTTTTCTTTTTTTAAAAGAAGTTCCTTCTTTTTTAAAAAAAATATTTTTATTGATTTCAGAGAGGGAAGGAGAGGGAAAGAGAGATAGAAACATCAATGATGAGAAAGAATCATCTATCAGCTGCCTCCTGCACCCACTGACTGGGAATTGAACCGCAACCTCCTGGTTCATAGGTCAATGCTCAGCCACTAAGCCACACTGGCCTGACACATTTTATTCTTCATATTCGAAGTGGAGTGTCTCAGTCACCTTGAGTTGCTATAATAACTTATATAAACTAGGTGGTGGCTTAAACAACAGAAATTCATTCTCACAGTTCTGGAGGCTGGAAGTCTGAGACTGGGGTGCCAGCATGTTCCAGTTCTATTGACAGCCCTCTGGGTTGTAGAGAGCCTACTTTTGTATTTTCCCATGGCAGAAAGAGAGTGAGCTAGCTCTCTGGCCTCTTCTTATAAAGGCGCTAAACCCATTCATAAGGGCTCCACCCTCATAACCTAGTTATCTCCCAAAGACTCCCACCCCCTAATATCACCACATTGGGGATTAGATTTCAACACAAACATCCAGTTCATAACATGGAATTTATTTCCCCTCCGCTTCAATCTGAGCTGGCTTGTGGCTTGCTTGGCCCAAAAGAACACAACAGAAGTAGCTTCCTGGGAATTCACCTCTTGCAAATTGAGCCATCATGTAAGAAGTCCAGACTACCCTGCTGGGGAGAGATATATGAAGAGAGAGGTTGCAAGAAGGAGGTCTGAGCCAGACATGTGAGTAAATAAGCGTTTGCATGTTCTGGACCCAATCACTATGACGGCAATCATTTGAAGTCACTACATTTTAGTATATTTTTTATATAACAGTAGATAACAAAGACAGAAATTGGAATCTGAAAGTGTGGTGCATTGTAACAAAAACCTAAAAAAACATGTGGCATTAGCTCTAGGACCAGCTGGAGGGCAGAGGCAGAAGGGCCTTGAGGAATCTGTAAAGGAAGCTGGAAGGACTGTGATAAAATTGTTATTGAATAATGGAGAAAAGGCAACCCTTGTTATGGAGTGGTGGAATGTTTGGCAACTGTGTTGATTGTGGTATTAGGTAAGAGAGAAAACATGCTTAATGCATTTGTGAATATGGCTATGGAGATTTGCAGGCAGAATGTTGCAAGTACCAACTGGTTTCTTTTAGCTGCATATGATGAAATGTGAATATAGAGTTCAAGCCAGGACTTTGCTAGCAAAGATCAAATCCATCTCCATGATAGGGCTAAGAATTTTAAGTGCACACCTTCTGAATTATTTTGGTTAGATTTTTTTGTTAAGCAAAAGGACTTCTGAGAATCTTAAGGGTTTTATTCTACAGCACCTGACTATAAATCCAAGATAGAGAGGGTGTGTCTCAAAGATATTTGTGGGTGTGCTTTTATCTAATGTAGATTATAATTTGATATACTAGAAGCCCACAAAGTTTTTTGTTTTGCTTTGCTTTTTTTTTTTTTTTTTTTTTAAGAACTTATAAAAGCATGACCTGAAGGACAGAGAAAGTTTAAAAGTGACAGAGGCCTCTGAGCCCCCAACATCATCTGGGCAAGAAGCAAGAGAGAAAGCTACTTAGTTGTAAACACAGGCCACAGAGCCAAAGGCCTAGGGCAGTGGTCGGCAAACTCATTAGTCAACAGAGCCAAATATCAACAGTACAATGATTGAAATTTCTTTTGAGAGCCAAATTTTTTAAACTTAAACTATATAGGTGCATTGTTATTAACTTAATTAGGGTACTCCTAAGGCTTAGGAAGAGCCACACTCAAGGGGCCAAAGAGCCGCACGTGGCTCACGAGCTGCAGTTTGCCGACCATGGGCCTAGGGAATCTAAGAGAAGTACTCTAAGCAAGCAGAACTGGGCCTTAATCAAGGAGCATTCTCTGTGATCTCAGAGTTGTAGAAAAGTGATACGGTGAGCTGGGTCTAAGTTGAGAACTACATGCTCTGGTGACTAGTATGTGCCTCCAATTACCCCCTCCAGCCTCCCAATCTTTTTGAATGGAGAGTCTATTGTGGTAATCCTGTCCCTTTTCAGCATTGTGCTGATGGATGCATGTGGGGCACATAACTAGTCTTTTTAGTTCATAGGACTTTGCAGCCAAGCTACTGCACCTGAGAGACCACACCTGAAGTGCCTCAGCTGCTCTTGTATGTTATTTAGCTGACAAGATCTAGACTTTGATCTGATGCCATTAAAGTATGAGACTTTTAGAGGTTTTAGGGTATATTTTGCATGTGTAAAGGATGTGAATTGTGGCCAGATGGTGGACCTAGTAGCTAGTCTCCAAAGACTGTCCCCCAAATGCTTCTATTCATATACTTGCCACTCTTCACTTTAAGACGTGGAGCTTATTCCATTTCCTTGACTCCAGACCTGCTTTGACTGTTAAAATGTGGACAAAGTAACACTCTGGGTCTTCCGGACCTAGACCCTAATGAACTGGCAGCTTCCACTTCCTATTGCTCCTGAAATGCTCCATCTTTGAACCCAGTCATCATGCTGTGAGATGCCCAAGCTACACGGAAAGGCAATGTAGAGATGAAATGAGATGCCCTAACCAACAACCCCAGCTGACTAGCACCAAAGGCCAGCTAAATGAGTGAAGCCATTTGGGACCTTCACCCAATCCCAGTGCCTAGCTGATATCACTAAGTTTGGTTGTGTAGAAGACTGTAAGGTGAGAGAACTAATCACATCTGTAGAATGCTCTCATCCTGGGCCAGGTGGCCTGCTTGCCACTGTGTACACCAATTTGTTAACCCTCACAAAACCTTTGTGGAGAAGATGTTAGTAGGATCAGGAAACTGAGGCTGAGACAAATAAATTGGTCCAAATTACATAGCTAGTAAGTGGTAAGACCAGAATTTAAGTGAAGATTATCTGGCTTCAATGCTTGTGTTCTTTTTAGTATATCATGGCACTCACCAATCCTATCTAATAATAGACAAACATGGTAATTAACCGTAAGCTTGCTACCCTTCCCATTGGCTAATCAGGGTGATATGCAAATTAACTGCCAACCAAGATGGTGGCTGGCAGCCAGGCAGCTGAAGCGAACAGGAGGCTTGCTTGCTCCAGTGATGGAGGAAGCCAAGGTTTCCCGCCTGCCGCTGCTGGCCTCTGAGCTGCACTCTAAGAAACAATGTTGCAAATATAGATGCTAAACAAACCTCAGAAACCTGCTTTCAGCCAGCCGGCCTCGGAGCTGGAGCTGCAAAAGTTTTTCAATTATAGAAGCCAAACAAACCCAGATACCTGCTTTCGGCAGCCGAGGTCTCAGAGCTGGAGCAGAGCCTCAGAGCTAAAGCCGGCTCTCAGTTCCAGTGACAGCCATAGAAGGTAAATAAATCCCAGAATAAAAAAAAAGAAAAAAAGGAGAGGTTGGGAGCTTCAGTCACCTGCCAGCCTGAAAACGGCCCTCAGCCCTTTACCCAGACTGGCCAGGCACCCCAGTGGGGATCCCCACCCTGAAGGGGGTGTGACCAGCTGCAAACAGCCATCATCCCTTCATCCAGGCTGGCCAGGCACACAAGCGGGACCCCCACCCTGATCCGGGACACCCTTCAGGGCAAACCAGCCAGCCCCCACCCGTGCACCAGGCCTCTATCCTATATAGTAAAAGGGTAATATGCAAACTGACCCTAACAGCAGAAAGACTGGGAATGACTGGTCACTATGACACACACTGACCACCAGGGGGCAGACGCTCAATGCAGGAGCTGCCCTCTGGTGGTCAGGGTGTTCTCACATGGGAGGAGCTCTGCTCAGCCACAAGCCAGGCTGATGGCTGCCAGTACAGTGGTGGTGGTGGGAGCCTCTCCCGCCTCCTCAGCAGCACTAAGGATGCCCGACTGCAGCTTAGGCCTGCTCCCCGCTGGCAAGTGGACATCCCCTGAGGGCTGCTGGGCTGCCAGAGGGATGTCTGATTGCCATCTTAGGCCCAATCCCCCAGGGAGCGGGCCTAAGCCAGCAGGTGGTCAACCCCTGAGGGGTCCCAGACTGCGAGAGGGCACAGGCTGGGCTGAGGGGCCCCCCCTTCCCCCCTGAGTGCACAAATTTTTGTGCACCGGGCCTCTAGTATTTTATAATAGGAAAGTTTCAAGTGTAACATCAAGAAAAATATAATTTGTGATTTTAAAGAGTATTACTCTAGAAACCTTGTTATATTAAATTCCAGCAAATTCTTATTCTATATGCAATGCTAAGGTAAAGATAGCCAAATTCTTTTTTTATTATTCTCAATTAATAGACTTTCATTGAACTTAATTTCTTCTTATAGCATGTATTCTTTAAATAATAGGAAGATATGTTCATTGTTTATTTTGATTAATAACTTTCTATTATATTTCTATGGGAAAATCTTTTGTTCTTGTTACTTATGAAATCTTTCGTTGGTTTAATGCTGTCAAACCAGCTGACAAAAATATATTCATTACATTACACTCCCTTTAAAGTTAATATGTAGCATAGATATAAAGTGTGACAGAAGACAGTTGCATTTGAAAGGTACAACATTTCTGGGATTTTGACTTTAAAAAAAATGTGGAATAGAACACTTAAAAAATTTTTCAAGCAGCATGAAATATGTGCTTCAAAGCCCCATATCTAAGATGGAATCCATGGATAAAGAATAGTGACATTTCTATACTTTCCCAAGATAGCTCATTTCCATTTATTCACGAATGACTGGCCAGTTATATTTAGCTTACAATTCTATACAAAGGAGTCGCTGAGCGTTCTCTTTAGCAGTCTAGTTTTATATAAGTGTGAGCAATGGTTTTAGGCAAAATTGTTCCTTTTATTTGCTTGCTCTCGACTTTTACAATTTCATAATCTGGCTCTTTAGGGTTATTTTTCCATTTGGTGGGGGCTTTACTACACTGTAGTTGTGTACATTAACAGAAATATGGATAGAGATGGCAGTGGTGAGAAGTCTGGCAGGCAGGTCCCTGCCACCATGAACCCCTTGCTCTCCCCTAGTGTTTGCAGCTATTTTCTGGTGATTGAGTGAGTGAGCTTTCGATTTCTCTGAGACTTGGTTCCCATCTCATTTAACCCCAGTCTTTAAATTCAGCACAGTGTTCCCCCACTGCAGTAAGCTCTCCAGTCATGATCAGTCTTGGCGCCATATTGCATTCACTCACCTTCAGGTTATCCCTTGCTTATCACATTGTGACCTCTTTGTCTATTTTTCCCATTTTGCTATGGCACTGTTGAGGGAAGCAATTACATTTTATCCATCTATAGCTCCCTGTTGCTCAGCAGAGGACCTGGCACAGCGTTAGGTTCCATAGATGCTTGTTAAAGGAGAGAATGAAAGGGAAGGAAGCCTCTCTGCCTTAGAGAAAAAACAAACGAAACAAAACCAAGCCTTAGAAAGGCACCTACAAGGGGAACCACAAAAAAACACTATCTTACTTTCTCTTGTAAACAGCTTTATTGAGAGAGAGTTCATAAGCTATAGAAACCATTGGATGTAAAATTTATACTCCTTCAGACTATTACACACACTGCACATAGTTGTTTTTTTAAAAAATGATGACAGTTTTGTTCTGGCTGATGTGGCTCTGGTGGTTGAAGCATTATCCTGTGCACCGAAGGGTCACAGGTTTGATTTTCAGTCAGGGCATCTTCCCAGGTTTTGGGTTCCACTCCCAGCTAGGGGCACCTACAGGAGGCAGCCAATCAATGTTTCTCTTTCACATTGATGTTCCTCTCTCCTCCTCCCTCTCTCTTCCCTTCTCTCTAGAATCAACAAAATAATAATAATATTGACAGTTTTCAAAATGCTAAAAAATATTAAGCGCCAGAATCCCTTTTGCCCAGCATAGTGATTCTCAAACTTTACCTACATCAGAATCATCTGGAGGGTTTGTTAAAACAGATTTGCTAGTCCTGCTCTCAGAGTTTCTATTCCAGCGAATCTGGGCTGGGCCCAAGAATTAGCACTGTAACAAGTTCTTAAATAATGCTGTGGCTCATTGCGGGAGTGTGGGAATCCTAATCAGTATGCCGGATGTTCAAAGCCAATTTGCCATACACATGTGCAAAGGCAATGACGCAGCAATTTTACTGTACGCAATGTTCAGGCGTACCTTTCTATAACCCAAATACTGATAGCACTATTTGGCAAGAAGCCTCTTTTGTCTGAATTGGTATAAAGAGGTGTTACTGACCAGCCGGTGCGCGGCCGCTTGGTGAGGCTACTTTGCAGAGCTGCTTTGTCTGATGGTTCCTTGTTAGCAATGGCTGCTTGGTCTGCAATAACATCTCTCCTATATGCCTGTGACTGCTCATATTTCCTTCCAATACCCAGTGTCCATGGAGGTACAGTTCCTGGAAGGAGGCCCAACAGGGAGCATATTTTGAGAACTACTGCTCTAGCAGTTTCAATATTTTGCCATATCTATCATTTATTCTTCCATCCCTTTCTGCTCTTTCCTTCTCTTCTTTTTTTAAAAAATCCTCACCTGAGGATATGTTTTTATTGTGTGTGTGTGTGTGTGTGAGAGAGAGAAAGAGAGAGAGAGAGAGAGAGAGAGAGAGAGAGAGAGAGAGAGAGAGACGGGGAGAGGTAGAGAGAGAGAAATATTGATATGAGAAACATTGATTGATTGCCTCCCATAGGCACACCAACCTGGGATTGAACCCACAACGTAGGTAGTTGACTGGGAATTGAACCCACAACTTTGTAGTACAGGGGACAACACTCCAACCAACTGAGCCACCCAGCCAGGGCACCTTCTCTTCTTTACTAAAAGCAAATTTCTGACAGCTCTTTATCATTTTACCCCTAAATACTTCTGTATGTATCTAAAAAAATAAGGACTTAAAAACATTACAATATTATCACATCTAAAATGTACCAGTATTCCCTTAGTACCATCTAATTGATAATCATCAAAATCTTCTGATTATCTCAAAAACACTTTTTATAGTTGGTTTGTTCAAATCAGGGTTATGACAAGGTCAGCACAGACTCTGAAGTGTCTTTTAATCTAGAGTAAAAGTTCTTTTTATTTTCTCATGCCAGCTATCCTGCAGAATGGCTTCCCCTCTGGCTTTGGATAATTGCTTCCTTGTAGTGGAATTGACTTGTCTTCTTATTCACTGTATGTTCTGTAAACTTGAAGTTATAACTAAAGTTTCAATTAGATTCACCTGTCTCCTATCCACTATATTTCCTGTAAACCAGAAGTTAAAACTAAAGTTTCAATTAGATTCAGTTTTAACTTCTTTAGCAGGAATATCTTGACACCATGTTAAGTTATGCTGTGTCACATCAGGAGGCATATAATGTCGGGTTGTCCTACTTTCAGTGGTGCTAAATTGATAGGTAGATTCAAGTGGTAACAGTTTAATTTTTACATTGTGAAGTGAACTATCAACCTTTCGCCTAATAGTTTTATCATCCATTGATCAGCATTGCCTACACTACAAAATAGTGATTTTCTAATCATTCTGTTTACATTGATTAACTGGATTTCCCTCCTCAATTAGAGCATTTAGTGAATCTAAAATAGTTTGTACAGGAAGGCAGCATAATCCTTTTTTCTTTTCCTTTAATTTCTAACTTTCAAAGTAAGGACTTGCTGCCTGTGGTTACTAACCTGTGTTCCTCCCGCCCCAAATTCATGTATTGAAATCCTAAACGCCAGTATCTGTGTTTGGAGATAAAGTCTTTAAAGAGCTAATTCAGTTAAAATGTGGTATGTAGGGCGGTCCCTAATCCAATACGACTGGTGTTCTTATAAGAAGAGGAAATTTAGACAATGATATACAGAGGGGGAAGGCCATGTGAAGACACTGGGGAAAAATAGCCATCCTCAAGCCAAGGAGAGAGGAGGTCTCAGGAGAAATCGACTTTGCTGACACCATGATCTTAGATTTCTAGCCTCCAGAATTGTGAGAAAATAAATTTCTGTTGTGTAAGCCACCCAGTCTGTGGTACTTTGTTATGGCAGCCCTAAATAACTGATACAACGCCCTAGCTACTTCTAATGGTGAACCCTGACTTTTGTGTATTAAATTAATTAACTAATTAATCAATCACTTTCTTCCTGATTTTCATATTATTATGAACTCATGGATGGATGTTTAAATTGTTTCGTATTTGGCCAGAGGAAGCCTCAGAGGAGGTAGATTTTTGGGTTCTTTTGATATAACTCCAACAGTCTTTGATAACTTCCTTGCTTTCAGGTAGAAGATGTCCCAGACGTGGAATCAGCTGTCTTACAAACGGTGTAATCTGGGTGTTAGGGCTGTTCTGTGATACTGGGTTGTCACTGCTTCTAAGCCTTTTAAGGAAAAAAAAAGCATAGGGCTTTCACTTATTTGTTTTTCTATTTGTATGTTTCATCTTTTACATGGAACATTTTGGATCCTAACACATTAACATAATTATCTATACTAATAAAAGGGTAATATGCAAATGGTCAGGACGCCCTCACGCATAACAATTGATCAGCAGGCTGTGTGTGCAGCAGGTGCAGGTGGGCGGGAACTTGTAGCATTGGGGACTTGCATCATGCCATCACAATCCATCACCAGGAGGCCTCTGGACCCCCGGCGGAGGCGCACGGAGGCCTCTGCATGGCCTGGCTTGGGGGCGGGGCCCAGTGGAGGCCTTAGCATGGTGAGGCCTGGGGTCCCGAGGCTCTGTGCGGTGCGGAGGCAGGCCCCCTGGCTCCAGCCTACATCTTTGGGGCAATCCTTCAAGGAGCCCCAGATGGGTGGTCGGGACCTACCTCTTTGGGGTGATGGATTGCAGGGCTCCCACACTGTGACAGGGCACATGCCACGCTGGGGGACCCCCCTGAGTGCACAAATTTCATGCACCAGGCCACTAGTTTGCTCTATAATATCCATAGAATAATTTCAAAATGATGCCAATATTTTTTACTAATCATTAGACTACCAAATGAAATTTAAAATTTGCCTTCTTTTTGTCTTCAGAATATACATATTTCTAAGAATATATAGAAAAAGTCTTATGTCCTTAAAAAAATACCTTAAAATAATTTTTTTCTTTGTGTGGTTATATCACCACACAGTTAAGTTTATTTGTTTTAAAACTGTCTTCTTGGTTCTCTGCCAAGCAATGTTCTTTGTTTATTTCAAAAGCATCATTAGAAAATACTTTTCTTCAAACTTTAGTGAGAATTGAAGTTAAAAGACAGACGAAATGGGAAGAAGCACGGTTCTGGGACCTCATCTTCCTACTTATATGCATCATTTAATAGTTTACCAATGATTTCATAGCAATTCATCCAGGATTTCCTGAATAAACTGTTCCCTGACAAAGCATTTTAATCATTGCTTCTATTTAGATAATCCTGGCCATATTTCCAGGCTCTTGTTTGTCCTTGAATAGCAAAGTCTAACAGACATATTGACTATGTCTTCCAATACTGCTAATAGTCCTATTTACTGAACTGAAATATTCATGATTAAAAAAGAATCCTAGCAGGGGAGGGAAAATGGCGGCGGTATAAACGGACGTGTCCTGTGCCTTGTCCTGGAGCAGATAAGGGTGAGCAGCTGAAACGGGTAACATGCAGCCCGAATAGGCAGAGGATCTTCAGCTGAGAGACTGTCTGCAGCTAGGAAAGACCGAGAACCCCCCCAGGAAAAAAAGGACGGTTGGAGACTGCGGCTGAAGCCTCTCCTGGTGCGCCAGCTAAGCAGCGGAGACTGCGCCATCTTGGGTGCTTGTTGCCGGCATCCAGAGACCAGCTACTAACCTGGAAACAAGGGATTCAAGCTGCGTGACTGCCTGAACTCAGAGGAGCACTGCTTCTTCTCACGGAAAGGTTGGACATCCCCTAAAGGTGCGGTTTGCAGTTCGGGTTGGAGGGAGGACCGAGCTCGCGCGCGGGGCGGAATCTGCGCCCCACAGAGTCCGCAGCCGTTGGGACCAGCGTGACCCACGAGTGGGGAAGGGGCCCCACAGAGCTGCTGGCAGAAGGGAACGCGAAAAATGAGCCCATAGCTGGACTGGATGTAAAGGAGCAGCCTTGGACTTTGCCAATCTGCTGGCTGCTTGGTGCCAGGGGCGAGTGGGCGCGCGGAGACTGCGCGCGGAGACTGTGCTCAGACCAGGAAGGTGGAGGCTTGCGAATTCGCACAACTATCAGGCTCTTGTTACAGTTCCCCTTAGATCCGTGCATTTGATTATTAAACCCAGTGCATGGGATTCCCCAGTTGGGGTCATTCGCAGAGCCTGTAGGGGAAAGTTCTTTTTGGGGAGCCTGGGAAACAGCGGGCAGTGGCAAGGAACCAGCTCTGGGCAGTGGTCTTTCCCGAATCAGTGCCAAATACCATAGAGGGAAAAAAAAAAAAAAAAAACCCTACTGATAGAGAGGACTTATAGCCTCTGAGGTCAATCCAGACACACTGCCACCCAGAGGCAGAGCCACGAACTGTCTCTTCTGCGATCACAAATAAAGGCAGTCTGGTAAACAAATACAAGCCGCCTTAAAATCAGGTCTGTGGTTTACTGCACGGAGGGACAGTGTATTGCAGGGAAGTTCAACACTCCCCTGAATGCCTGGCAGGACTGAGGCGTGCCAAAAAGAAGAGTGGAAGATCTGAAGCACCTTCACTTCCGAATATTTTTATATATATATATATATATATGTATATATATATATATATATATATATATTTTAATTCTTTTTTCACCATTTCATTAAGAACCTATTTTATTTTTTTATTTTATTTTTTATTTTTTTCATCACTTGATTTTACCTTTTTAATTACTACATTTTTTTAACCAGTATTATTGCTATCCTTTTACCATTTTTTCAAGTGTCATTTTATTTTTTATTATTATTTTTTTATTTTTCTTTCTTTTATTTTGGGATTAGTGTTATACACACTATTTTCATCGTTCCTTTAGCATCATTTCTCTCTAGCTCACATTTACCCTTAAGCCAAAACTCTCTTCCTCACTTTTCCCCTTTTGTTGTCCTGTTTCTCTTACCCTATTCCTGCTTTGGATTTTACCTATTCCTTCTTTCTACCCACTGTCTAAATTTCACCCTACTTATATATCTAATTTCCAATCCCTTGCTCCCCCCATACAAATAGCCTCTTCCCCACCTCTATTTCATTCTCTTACTTTTTTTTTTTTTTTTGTCTTTTTGTTTTTTTCTTCTCTCCCTTTTCCCAATCTCATTTCGGCACTCCTTTTTGTTTTTTATTTTTCTCTTTAGTCTTTTTCTCTTTTTTCTTCTTTATCCCCTAATTCTCTTCGCTCGGGGGGTCACCTTTATTTGGGGTTATTAATATCGTGAATGCATTTAGTTCGGTGCCTTGTACGTTGTGCCTTGTTGTGTTGTATTTTGTGCCTTTGAATCAGCGCAGCAGAGAGAGAACTACATAACCAAACACCTTGAGAAGAGAAATCATGGTGAAACAAAGAACCAACCCAAATATGAAAGAAAAACAGGCAGCATCAGAAAAGGAAGTAAACGAAATGGAGGCAATGGAGGCAAGCAACCTGTCAGAGAAAGAATTCAGAGTAATGGCCATAAGGTGGATGAAAAGAATGGAAGACCAATTCAACAATATGTGTAGGAACCAAGAGGAAATGAAGAAGAACCAAGAGGAAATGAAGAGAAACCAAGAAGAAATGAAAAACGACATCACTGCCATAAAGAACTCAATAGAAAGCATCAACAGTAGACTAGAACTCAATAGAAAGCATCAACAGTAGACTAGAAGAAGCAGAGGACCGCATCAGCGAGCTAGAAGACAAGGTAGAAAAAAATACCCAAACAGAACAGCTTCTAGAAAAAAAAATTAAAAAGCAGGAGGAAAGCCTAAGAGAACTATGGGACAATGCTAAACGAAACAACATCCGAATAATAGGGGTGCCAGAAGGAGAGGAAACTGAGCAAGGAATAGAAAACGTGTTTGAAAAAATAGTAACAGAAAATTTCCCTGATATAGGGAGGAAAAAACTCACACAAATCCAAGAAGCTCACAGAGTCCCAAACAAAATGAACCCGAAAAGACCGACACCAAGGCACATAATAATTAAATTGGCAAACACCAACGACAAAGCCAGAATCTTAAAAGCAGCCAGAGAGAGACAGAAAGTTACCTACAAAGGATCCCCCATCAGACTAGCGACCGATTTCTCAACAGAAACACATCAGGCAAGAAGGGAATGGAATGAAATATACAAAGTCATGCAAAGGAAGGGTCTGAATCCAAGAATACTATACCCAGCGAGGCTATCAATCAAAATTGAGGGTCAAATCAGGAGCTTCACAGACAAAAACGGTCTACAGGAGTTTATTACAACCAAACCAGCAATGCAAGAAATGCTAAAGGGTCTGCTGTAAATAGAAAAAACAGGAAACAAAGAAGGAACGCAGCAGTAAAGAACAAAAATGGCGACTAACAAGTTTCTATCAATAATAACTTTAAATGTAAATGGATTAAATTCCCCAGTCAAAAGGCATAGGGTAAATGAGTGGATAAGAAAACATGACCCATATATCTGCTGTCTACAGGAAACCCACCTCATCAAAAAAGATGCACACAGACTGATGGTGAAGGGATGGAAAAAGGTTTTTCAGGCCAATGGAAGTGAAAAAAAAGCCAGGGTAGCAATACTTATATCTGACAAATTAGATCTCAAAGTGAAGGACATAAAAAGAGATCAAGAAGGCCACTTCATAATACTAAAGGGAGCAGTCCAACAAGAAGAAATAACTCTGGTAAATATATATGCACCCAATATAGGAGCACCCAAATATGTAAGAAATCTTCTGGAGAAGATCAAGGGAGAGATTGACAGCAATACAATCATAGTAGGGGATCTTAACACCCCATTATCTCCACTGGACAAATCCTCTAAACAGAAACTCAGCAGAGAAACATCACTCCTAAATGACTCACTAGATCAGATGGAATTAATTGACATCTTCAGAACATTTCACCCCAAAGTCACAGAATATACATTCTCCTCGGGTGCACATTTGTCATCTTCAAAGATAGACCATATATTGGGTCACAGACAAAGTCTCTTCAAATTCAAGAAAATTGAAATCATATCAAGTATCTTCTCAGACCACAAAGGCATAAAACTGGAAATCAACTAAAACAAAAACAATCCAAAAAAATCAAACACATGGAGACTAAATAGCATGCTATTAAACAATGACTGGGTCACCAGTGAGATCAAAGAAGAAATAAAAAACATCATGGCAACAAATGACAATGAAAACACAACAATCCAAAACCTATGGGACACAGCAAAAGCAGTCTTGAGAGGGAAGTTCACAGCTCTACAAGCCTACTGCAAGAAACAAGAAACAATGAGAATAAATGACCTAACTCTACAACTCGAAGAATTAGAAAGAGAGCAACAAAAAAAGCCCACTGTAAGCAGAAGGAAGGAAATAACAAAGATCAGAGCGGAGATAAACGACATAGAGACCAAAAAAACAATACAAAAGATCAACAAAACCAAGAGCTGGTTCTTTGAAAGGATAAACAAGATTGATACACCTCTAGCCAGGCTCACCAAGAAACAAAGAGAGAGGACCCAAATAAACAAAATCAGAAATGAAAGAGGAGAAATAACAACAGAACCCATAGAAATACAAAGGATTGTTAGAAAATACTATGAACAACTCTACTCCAACACACTAGACAACCTGGAGGAAATGGACATATTCCTAGATAAATACAACCTTCCAAAACTTAACCAGGAAGAATCTAAAAATCTCAATAGGCCAATAACTATGGAGGAAATCGAAGCAGTAATCAAAAAGCTTCCAGCAAACAAAAGCCCGGGGCCAGATGGCTTCACAGGGGAGTTTTACCAAACATTCAAGGAAGAACTAAAACCTATCCTCCTCAGACTATGTCAAAAGATCCAAGAGGAAGGAGCACTTCCCAGATCATTCTATGAAGCCAACATCACCCTAATCCCAAAACCAGATAAAGACAATACAATGAAAGAGAATTATAGGCCAATATCCCTCATGAACATAGATGCCAAAATCCTCAACAAAATCCTAGCAAATCGGATCCAGCAGTACATCAAAAAGATCATACACCATGACCAAGTAGGATTTATCCCAGGGATGCAAGGATGGTACAATATCCGCAAATCAATAAATGTGATACATCACATAAACACATTGAGAGAGAAAAACCACATTGTCATATCAATTGATGCGGAAAAAGCATTTGACAAAATCCAACACCCTTTCTTGATAAAAACTCTCAGCAAGATAGGAATTGAGGGATCATACCTCAAC
Organism: Myotis myotis; assembly: GCF_014108235.1. Lineage (NCBI taxonomy): Eukaryota > Metazoa > Chordata > Mammalia > Chiroptera > Vespertilionidae > Myotis > Myotis myotis. Next base: position 44,329,517 of record NW_023416390.1, read on the forward strand.
ATAATAAAAGCCATATATGACAAACCCACAGCCAACATCATAATCAATGGGCAAAAACTAAAACCATTCCCCCTAAAAACAGGAACAAGACAGGGATGCCCCTTCTCACCACTCCTGTTCAACATAGTACTGGAAGTACTAGCCATTGCGATCAGACACGAAGAAGAAATAAAAGGCATCCAGATTGGAAAAGAAGAAGTAAAACTGTCCTTATTTGCAGATGACATGATACTGTACATACAGAACCCTAAAGACTCCATAAAAAAATTATTAGACTTAATAAATGAATTCGGCAATGTAGCAGGATACAAAATTAATGCTAAGAAATCCATAGCATTTCTTTACACCAATAGTGAACTTACAGAAAGTGAAACTACAGAAGCAATCCCATTTACCATTGCACCAAAAAAATTAAAATACCTAGGAATAAACTTAACTAAGGAGGTAAAAGACTTATATGCTGAAAACTACAGGACACTGAAAAAAGAGATAGAGGAAGACATAAACAGATGGAAGAATATACCATGTTCATGGATTGGTAGAATCAACATCATCAAAATGTCCATACTACCCAAATTAATTTATAGATTCAATGCAATCCCCATTAAATTACCAACAGCATATTTCACAGATCTAGAACGAACGTTCCAAAAATTCATCTGGAATAAAAAAAGACCCCGAATAGCTGCAGCAATCCTGAGAAAGAACAAAGTAGGTGGGATCTCAATACCAGATATCAAACTGTATTACAAAGCCACTGTTCTTAAAACAGCTTGGTACTGGCACAAGAACAGACATATAGATCAATGGAATAGAATAGAGACCCCAGAAATCGACCCAAACCACTATGCCCAATTAATATTCGACAAAGGAGGCAAGAGCATACAATGGAGTCAAGACAGTCTTTTCAATAAATGGTGTTGGGAAAATTGGACAGATACATGCAAAAGGATGAAACTAGATCACCAACTCACACCATACACAAAAATAAACTCAAAATGGATAAAAGACTTAAACGTAAGACAGGAAACCATAAAAATACTAGAGGAATCCACAGGCAGCGAAATCGCAAACATATGCCGAAGAAATTTCTTCTCTAATAATGCTCCTAGGGCAATGGAAACTAAAGAGAAAATAAACAAATGGGACTACATCAAAATAAAAAGCTTTTGCACAGCAAAGGAAACCATCAACAAAACAACAAGAAGACCCACTACATGGGAGAACATATTTGCCAATGATACCACCGATAAGGGTTTAATTTCCAACATTTACAGAGATCTCATGAAGCTTAACAAAAGGAAGATAAACAATCCAATAAAAAAATGGGCAACGGACCTAGATAGACACTTTTCGAAAGAGGACATACAGAAGGCCGAAAGATATATGAAAACCTGCTCAAAGTCACTAATTATACGAGAGATGCAAATCAAAACGACAATGCAGTATCATCTCACACCTGTCAGAATGGCTATCATCAACAAATCAACAAACAACAAGTGTTGGAGAGGATGTGGAGAAAAAGGAACCCTTCTGCACTGCTGGTGGGAATGCAGACTGGTGCAGCCACTGTGGAGAACAGTATGGAGCTACCTCAGAAGACTAAAAATGGAACTCCCATTTGACCCAGTGATCCCACTACTAGGAATATATCCCAAGAAACCAGAAACGCCAATCAGAAAGGATATATGCACCCCTATGTTCATAGCAGCACAATTCACCATAGCTAAGATTTGGAAACAGCCTAAGTGCCCATCAGCAGATGAGTGGATTAGAAAACTGTGGTACATATACACAATGGAATACTATGCTTCGGTAAAAAAAAAGGAACTCTTGCCTTTTGCAACAGCATGGATGGAACTGGAGAGCATTATGCTAAGTGAAATAAGCCAGTCAGAGAAAGATAAATACCACATGATCTCACTCATTTGTGGATTATAGAGAACAACATAGACTGATGAAAAGGGACAGACCCAAAGACTGAGAAACAGCGATCAGGCTACCAATCCCCAGAAGGAAAAAGGGGAGGGCGGGGGTAAGGGGAAGAGATCAACCGAAGGACTTGTATACATGTATATAAGCCAAACCAATGGACATGGACAACGGGGGGATGGGAGCATGAGTTTGTGTGTGGGGGGGAGGTTGGGGGTTAATGGGGGGGATGAGGACACATTTGTAATACCTTAACTAATAATAAAAAATATATATATATATAAAAAAAAAAAAGAATCCTAGCAGAAGTCCCCTTTGAGGTCAAATTTTTTACATGAAATATTTGACTTAATCCTCTGCCCCAGTAAGAAGCATGAGTGTATGCGTGCATGCACACCCCCCTCACACACACAGCTTGCTTTATACTGTTAGACTGCATCATTTACTATGTGTAAACCATCATTTGGCTGTTGTGAGACAAGCATATTTAAATAGGAAGTACAATAATGCTGGAGTCAGATGGAGTTGATTTTATATAGCCCAATAACTACTAAGAATAAGACTAATAACATTGCCTAACTTTTTATGAACTTCATGTCTTAGCTGTAAAAGGGGTATAATACATACTTAGAGAGCGAGTAAATTAGGTCCCAAATGTAATGTGGCTAGCACAGTATCTGGCACACAATTGGGGTTTAATAACCTCAATTTTCAACCGATGAGCTGCAAGAATAAAAAAAAAATGTTTTTATTGATTTCAGAGAGAGAGGAAGGCAGAGAGGGGTGGAAACATCAATAATGAAAGAGAATCAGTGATTGGCTGCCCCCTGCATACCTCCTAATGGGGTTTGAGCCCGCAACCCGGGAATGTGAGCTGATCAGGATTCTCCTGGTTCATGGGTCGATGCTCAACCAAGGAGCCAAGAATTTTTGAAACATGCAGTACCTAACTATCTAGTAAGGGGCACTATCCTCTTTTCTCTTAGATTGTCAAACTAAAAAAAAAAAAAAAAAAAAAAAAAAGACAACAGCCAAAAGAACAATAGCTGTCCGGTATGAATAAATCAAAATTATACCTATTGTTTTTGTTAGATCAGCAATAAATATATTTTTGGTGTGACAAAGAATTTTAGTAATTAGTTTATGTGTGCCATGAGATGAAAGAGGTTGAAAATTGCTGGTATAAGGCACAGAGGTAAAGAGTGACCATCCTAATCAGGAGTTCTTATCAGCTAGCAGACAGGACACCCCAAAGATAGTTTCTTGAGGGAAATTCCTCAATAATTATCCAGGATCACTCAACAAAAGCTACACGCTCCATCGTCCTCTTTGGAGTGAGACATCTGGTGGGAGCAATGCTCTCCTTGGGGTTGGTACTCACTTTTTTCCCTTGTTAAAGGATCATTTTTGTCACTTGGTAGTTGTTAACAAAGCAAGGAAAGAACGCACTCTTCACAGATATTTACTGCAACAAAAAGTACTCCTTAGTCATTCTTTAATAGCAACTTTCAAGGAGTTGCTGTTCACAAAGTATATGCTCCAAGAGACTTTAATGTGTGCTATGTGGAAAAGTTCGTAAACATTTGGTAATACAGAGTTAAGGAGATTTAACAGGTCTTTTTACTGCAGACCTTCTCAGACCCTTACATATACTAATGTATATTATAATCTCCTAATGGGGAATGCAGGATGCAGCGCTTCCTAATCCTAGGTCCCTTGTTCCACAGACTGGCACGGAGGATCATTGTTCCCCAGAACACACTTCAAGGAATTAATGTCTTATAATTTAAAACAACAGATAAGAGGAACATTGGACCAATGTGCCTCTAACATACATTAATACTTTTTATGGCAGTAAAAATTCTTGTTTGTTTTGGCTATTGCAACCACTGTTTGTCCAAGAAAAAGAAACCCATTGCAAACCAAGGTAAACAGAAAATGGCAGTTCTTGGTAAAACACAGGATTATCCCACAGACTCCAGAGTCAGAGAATATATACAGAGCTTTAGGAGATTCTACCGCCACTATAAAGTCAGAACTTGTGATTAAATGAACATATGGTTAATTACCTACCTCTTCCCCCTGTCTGCCCATTTTGTTTTTCTTTGTTTGGAAGAGCTTTATCTATACTGGTCAAGAAGGTGTCTGTATAGTCCTTACTCTATGTTCCCTTTAAGTAGTCAATAGTATTAATTGCTATCTCCTAAGTCCAAGTTCTCAAAATATAGAGAATCTTGATTGCCAGCTTGGGTCAGGTTTTCACCTACCTCCAGTTTATTCAGATGTGGCTAGAGAGTTCATGTACTGTAGACAGGAAGATTTAGGCCTACCCCTCAGTAGATGAGTCTTTCTTAGAATGAAGGGGCTATAGGATGAGTAGTTACCACCAAAGTAACATTCATCATGGCTTCTTTATAAGAATCATCTTAGAAGGAAGGGCAGCCTTGACTGTGTATTTCATATATTGACAATAGCAAATTGATTTAGAAAAAATATCGTTCATGGAATCTATTTGTGAATCTATTGTGAACATTGTGTCAGGCATTATCACTCCTTGTTAGTATCTACTTCTACTTCTGGGTACAAGGGTTCCCTGCCCCTTGAAATTAGATGTCTCCATGTGATTTAACTTGGCCAATGAAATGTGACAGGGGACACTTTGCTATAGGTTTGAGACTGAAGCAGCCTTAAAGTGCCAAGCCAGATCAGAGACAGCTGGCAGATCTCCAGTGGACTTAAAATAAGTACTTTTATTCTGTAGATCCCTTGAAATTTTGGTGATGTCTGTTATCCTATATAATAAAAGGCTAATATGCAAATTGACCGAACGGCAGAACAGCTGGTTGCTATGATGCTCAATGCAGGAGCTGTCTCCTAGTGGTCAGTGCGCTCCCACAGGGGGAGCACTACTTAGCCAGAGCCAGGTTCACGGCTGGCGAGTGCAATGGTGGTGGTGGTGGGAGCCTCTTCTGCCTTCACAGCAGCGCTAAGGAGCAGTGAGCTGAGCGGTAAGGAGCAGCGAGCAGGTGGGCAGTAAGGAGCGAGGGGTCCTGGACTGCAAGAGGGCACAGGTCTGGCTGAGGGACTCTCCAAGTGCACGAATTTCGTGCAGCGGGCCTCTAGTTATATTATAATCCAGCCTATCCTAATACAAATATCCTTTGAAATGAACATAGGTTCAAAACGGGAATGAAGATTAAATGTTATGATGAGCTGGTATTGAGAGGCCATGAGTTTGGTGACCTAGGTGTATGTGCAAGATCCCCAATTTCCACTTCAATTGACTGGACCCTTGTGACACATTTTGGTAAGTAATCTTCCTTTACCATGACAGAAATTTTAAGTATTTTGTAAAGGTTAACACAGATATTATTTTCACATGCTTTCATTTTATATCATTAAGTGTTATTAGAAGATGATCAATTTTCTCCAGTATTTTTTTTTTAGTGAACTAGGTGTGCCAACATTTATTACATTGCAATTATGCACATTACATCAAATGACCACTAATGACACTGTCTTTTTCAGAATTATCATACTGTGCTCAGCTGTTATCTTGAAAAAACAGTTCAGGTAGTGGACACAGCTGGTGACCTTTTCTTACACAACCTTACCTTTGCTCAGATACCTATCTGCATCCCCCACTGCCATATGCCCCAGAGAAAGTTCATCTGTTCTCCAGCCCTAAGGGTGGGCTCAATGGTCTCAGGGTAACCCCATTTTCCCTGTCATTGGTTTGGTTCAGATATAGGCATGAAAGAAGTCTGCTGTAGGGTTTGTAAGACATATTTCCTTTTCCCTAAGAGTTATGGGGAGAGATGATTTCTCTCCTTGCCCCCCCCCACCTTACCCAGCCCACCATTTCCTCTGAATATTGTCACTTTCAGATGTAGCACTCTTCTTGCTATTAGCCTGAGGATGAAACCAGAGGAAACTCTGAGAAGACAGAGCCTTGATATAGAAAGAACCAGGATTCTTGAAAGTTGTGTTAAGCTACTGAATCTCTCAATGCTGAAGTTCTCCCTCTCGGGACTTTCTGTTACACAGGATACAGTTCCATTGAATCAGAATTTCTGTTACGGGCAGCTAAAAGCATCCTAGCTAATACTTTATTAATAAACTTATTTTTCTAGATTAGCATATGCTTTTTTATGTTGCCTCTGAGAAAACAGCATGTAAAATCTTCACTTAAGAAATTTCTAGGGGAGGGGGATGAGTGGAGGTGGAAGAGGGCATAGAGGGGATAACTGGTGATGAAAAAAAAATTAAAAATTAAAAAAAAGGAAGTTCTAAATCTTTATCCATGAATTACGATAGAGATTAGATAACAAAACTCCAGTAGTTTCTGCAATGATAACTGACCTTAATTAATCAGCATTCTTTCAAACACCATGAGCAATTCCAGAATAGAGAAGTTGATGAAACATGTTTTACTTCACAGTTAATTTATGGTCAAACTTCAAAGATTCAAAACCATGACCTGTCAAGTAGGAAAACAGAACTTGAAAATCTGCTTTGCTAATGCCTGACAGGGATTGATTACTGCTGGTAATGGAACAGGGAAAGGAGATGATGAAGCACTGCCTGGCACATACTGGTAATACCAGAAGTCCTGAAAGTAAGTGAAAATCAAGGTAGTTTATTTTAGATCTTCAAATTGTAATCACAGTATTTTAGGTATGCTATAAGTTTTTAACAGGTTCTTAGATAGTTATTTGTGTAATTATTTGTTTTTCTACCCTCCTAGATTGCAAGCTCCTTGAGGCTAAGGGCTATGTTTATCTCGTTCTTCACTGCTCCAAAGCCTAGGGCAATGCCTGGCATGGAGCAGGTACTCAAGAAAATAATTTTATATGAACAACAACAAAAAGTGAAGAATAGAATATTCTAAATATATGGAATTACTTTCTGGACACCTGATATGATAAAAAGTTTAGTGTAGAGCAAGCATGTCAAACTCAAAGGCTAACACGGGCCAATAAACAAGGTTTAAGTTTATGTGGGCCACAAAAGAACAAAAGCTTCAATTTTCATAGAAATGTAGGTTTATTTCGATAGAGGCATGCTGAATATAAAGGGCTGAAATAAATGCATAATCGTTAACATAAAATAATAGAACATTTTAATAAAAATTAATATTTTTTCGTGAACATTAACTTACCAGACACTGAATAACTGCACAAATTAATAAGCGTAACACAAATAAACCTATTTTTCTTGTTTTCCAAAAGCGAAATATTTCCTGTTGCGTACGCCAAACAAGTCAGTCCAAGACTAATTACGTGGCCATTGGCTAAAATATTCGCTGCTAGTATTAGTGGAGAGAAATGGTGTGCCTGTGCGTAAGGGGCATAAGGGAAATGAATGCAACATGATTATAGAAATCAGTCATTAGTGAACATTGTAGTTCATTATTAATAATTATGTATAACAGGATATTGTAAAAATTAAGTTATGAACTTTTTATTAAAACGTTTCTTACATACCGTTATATTGGCTGGCCCACAAAAGTATTCGTTTGTGGGCTGCATGTGGCCCGCAGATGGGCTTCAAGTTTGACATGCTTGGTGTAGAGGGGAAAAAAATCTGACACAGGTAACAGAAAAATGTTACTTAATAACACTATATTGGGCACTTATTTTTTTTAATTGAAATATAATTAACATATAACATTATGCATGTTTAAGGTGTACAATGTGTTGATTTGATAAACTTATATACTGCAATATGATTACCACCACCGTGTTAGCTAACAGGTCCACTGCCTTACACAAAATCACAATTTCTTTGTTCTAATGAGAACATTTGAGATGCAGTCTTTTAGCAACTTTCAAGTATATAATACAGTTGTCCTTTGAACCACATGGATTTGAATTGTTCGGGTTCACTTATGTACACATTTTTTTTCAATAAATACTGTAAATGTATTTTCCTTATGATTTTCTTAAAAAAATTTTAGCTTACTGTATTGTAAGAATACAGTGTATAATTCATGTAACATACAAAACGTGTTAGTTGACTGTTATTGGTAAGGTTTCTGGTCAAAAGTAGGCCAGTAGTAGTTAGGTTTCGGGGAAGTCAAGTTGTACATGGACTTTCAAATGCACGGGGTCAGCGCCCCACCCCTGCATTGTTCAAGGGTCAGGATCTAAATCAAAGAATTCCTTCTACAGATGGAGCTCATGGTGTAGTCAGGTGTGGGTGAGATCCTCATATCAACAATAGATCTTATTACTATTTGTGACCTTCCCTATGTAGTAGCTACCAGCTCTACATACATTGTCTCATTCTGTCCTCACAATAATCTCGTCGGGCGAGTCTCCACGGCCTCATTTTATCCAGGCGGAAACTTTGCAACCCAGAGGGGTGACTCTGTCCAGGGACACACAGCTAATAGGTAGTGGAATCCAGACTGGAAACGACGTGTCCCAAATTCCGAAGGCCCCCGTCTTAACTATCCAAAGGGAAAGGGGGTGGGGTGTGGGGGTTGGCTCCATTAAACTCATTTTGGGGTCCCATCCGGGAAACATGCCTGAACGATAAGGTGATGAAGGAGCCCTGAGATAATAAGATCATAAGCTTTCCTTATTCCTTTTTTTATTTTTTTTTAATCCTCACCAGAGGACATGCTTAGAGAGAGGAAGGAAGGGAGAGAGAGCAACATCAATGTTAGAGAGAAACAAGGATCAGCTGCCCTCCATACTGCCCCACCTGGAACTCACGCATGTGCCCTGACCGGAATCCAACTTTTTCGTGCAAAGGACAATGCTCAACCAACTGAGCCCATCCGGGCGGGCATTCCCCCCCGCCTTTTATTTTTATTTTTTTTAAAGAAACTTTAACAGCTTCTCACCATCTGTACTGACTAAAGATAGTTACAGGAAAAGGAGGCGGGCTGGGGCCGTGGTATCCGAGAACTCGGTACGCGGCCGAAGCAGGGATGGCGTGGCGGTTCGCCAGGTCCCCGGCGACCCGTCTCTGGGAGAGCGGTCAGGGCGAGGGTGCCCCGAGGTTCGTCGGGTGAAGTGTGCAGCTGCCAGCGGCGAACGAGCGTGTGATGGCAACGCGGGGCGCTCGACGGGAAGGAAGCCGAGAACCGGGCAGAGAAGCCGAAGGCGCGGAGAGGGCGGAAGACCTAAGCTCCGAGGCGGGGCCGGGCGGCGCTGGCTAATGCTCCCGCCCAGTGCGGCGCCACACGGCTCCTCCCACCTTACTCCCGCCTCCCGGCCGATCGGGCCAATGAGAGGGGCGAGCGGGTGCGCGGGGCGGGGCCGAGTGCGCGGCTTGCGCGCAGGTGCCGCCCGGAGCCCCGCCCGCCGGTCCTGCCGCCGCCGCCGCCGTCGTGCGTGCCGCTCGGCGGAGAGGCCGGGCTTGCGTGTCTCCTCCTTCCTCCCCGCCTCCCGCTGCCGGTAGGACCCATCTGCCGCTCCTCTGGGACCCCGTGTCATCGCCTGCCCCCAGCACGGTGAGCCCCGCAGGGAGGCTAGGAGCGCGCTCCCCGCCGCGTCTTCGACGCCCTGGTCCGTTGCTCCGAGGCGGGCGTCAGGCAAGGGCCGGGCGGCCGGGACGGAGGGAGGGCAGCAGGCGGCGTGGGGTGTGCGGATGAATGAGGCGCCCTCGCACTAGGCCGCGCGTCCCCAGCGGGCCCACGCCTCACGCTGCGCGCTCCGGGGCACGCCTCGGACGGCCAGTGGCCCCGTGCTGAGCAGGCAGATGTCGGGTAGGGGCCCGCTCTGGCTGGGCGGCCGGCCGTCCCTCGGTAGGAGGCCGGAGGACTGCAGGGGCTCTGCGCTGGCAGCTGTGCTTGGGAGGCCTGGGGTCTCGCCGGGAACAGGTGTGCGTTAAGACCTGAGAAGGGAGATCCCTGGCTCTTGGCGGCAGGGATCTGAGGCTGGGATGTCCCTTCCTGAGCAGGGCCTCTCTAACGTGAGGTTGGCTGGCCGTCCTCCTGAGTTCCGTTGGCAGTAAGTAGCAAAGTGAGGTTCGTTCTGCACCGAGGAGCTTGGAGCCAGATGCACAGGGACTGATAAAAGTTTCGACTTGTGAATAAAAAAGGGTTGATGGATTCATTTAGGGCTAGAAATACGAGGGTAGATTCCGGAGGTTGCTTGTGAACATCCTGATGATGAGTCGTATATCCACAGTGCCCAAGTTGGGAGAGACTTGTTGGGAAGACCTTGATGCTGGCGTGGTTCGTCCATGTGAAAAATAGTGCTTTCGGGGGAAATGGGAAACAAGTTCCCAGTAAGAGGGATGGTTTGGTGTAGGCGACTTGGTTGCTGGTGTTTCTAGAATAGATTTTCTTTGACTCTCTTGTCTGTGCTCCTGCTTCCTAATGTTTTCATTCCTTTGACCTTGTGTTAAGAAACAAAGTGTTTCTGAACAGTCTAGATGCAGTTAAATTTATTTTAAACTTATGTTGCCAGATATTTTTCAGGTCAGTCTTTTCAGGACTTATCAGGAGTAACTGCTTTGACAACTATCAAAATTAGATTTGTGTATAAAACTTAAAGTTTTTTGTTGTTGTTGAAAAATAAAGTGGATTTAACTGTCAGTTTTTGATTGATATATACAGTATGCTTTATTCTTAATCTATTATTCAATAACATATTTTGTGTGATGAAATGTATTCTTGGTTGATGGGGATGGTAATGAGTTTTGTTTATATTTTGTTTTGATATTTCAGATGCCCCCCAAAAAGGGAGGTGATGGAATTAAACCACTCCCAATCATTGGAAGATTTGGAACCTCTTTGAAAATTGGTATTGTTGGATTGCCAAATGTTGGGTAGGTGAATGTTGGGCTTTTTTCAATTTCATCTTGCAAATATTTTGACTCCTGTTGTAGAAATGGGAACTCATGAGGTAATTAAAATTAAAATTTAAGGAAAGAGTCTAGGAAGCTGGAATCTATATTAATAATAGACAAATATGTAAATTTACCATCCCTCCGTGATGCCCACAGCCAATCAGGAGCGAGTATGCAAACTAACCCAACAAAGATGGCGGGCCTGTGGGCAGCAGGGATGTGCGCAGGCGCCGAGCGGCCGGGGGTGGGCCTATGTGTGCAGGTGCTGAGCGGCTGGGGGTGGGGTGGGATGCCCACCCACCCGCCACTTAGATGGGGCGATGCGGCAGACGCCCCCGGGACCCCGCCCCCTCTGAGCCTGTGGCCAGCATGCGTGTGCATTGGGGCCGAGTGGCTTGGGTCCCGGGGACGCCACTGGAGTGTCAGGTCCTGTCAGCCTGGCCTGGGGGTGGCTGGAGTTCCCAGTCCTTTTGGTTTCTGTAGCTCCTGGACCAAAAGTGGAAACCAAGAGTGTGGGGAGCACCAGGAATTCTGGGAATCGTAGTTCTGGTGGCAGATGTGTTGTGGGATCTCCTAGACTAGGGGTGGGCAGCCTTTTTGTGAATGCGTGCCAAAACCAGCAAAATCTCTGACTCAAAATTCTTCTGCGTGCCAACCCTAAGTTTTTGAGAACATGTTATGCTTACTTGATATCTCTTAAGGTGTACATATGTGAAGAACCTTGAAGAAATAATAAAATTCATTCGAGCGACAAAAACACAGTATATGATGATGAAAAATACATTTATGTTTTAATGTATACATGTACACTGATAGTCCGACAGAAAACTTTATGACTCCGTTTGATATTATCAGTGGGACTTTTGCTGCTGCATCACTGATGACAGATTTTACATCAGGTTTATATTTCGTGACCTTCAGAGATATGCACGAGCTACTACTTTCATCCGTCAGGCTACTCCTATTACGAGACTTAACAAAATTCATCACTGAGAACAAAGATTCACAAGCGTATGTGGATGAAACCAAAACACTGGTCGGATCTAGGAAGGCAGGGAGAGTTAAGGCAGAGGCATAGAAATTGCTCTTCCCCTCTCTCGTCAATCAATGTCTATGGTCTTTAAGATAACTTGTTATGTAAAATTATTTATTTATGTAAGATGCACCTACACTGAATTTATCTGAAAAATAAAAAAGTCGATATTAAGAAAAAGAATTGTAAATGGAAGATTATAAGAGAGGGTTTCACGTGCCAGCAAAAGTTACTGGTGTGCTATTTTTGGCACATGTGCCAGGGGTTGCCCACCCCTGTCCTAGACACTAGAGCAGAGCCTGGAGCAAGTTACTGTTGCGGTGGGGGATGGAGGGAAAGCAAAGATGAGAGACATAAGTAAAGTCAGAGTGTCGAGGAAAAATTAAAAGGAAGATATCCAGCAACTTCTAGGAAATCTCCACCAATGAAGCAAAGAAAAATAAAAGACCTCTATTCTGTGAGCACCAAACCAAACTGGGTTGGGGTCTAGACAATTCACTCATATGATTGCAAAGACAGACAGAAACTCCCAGATTGGAGAGGGTTCCCCTGAGGGCTCCCAGATTGGAGAGGGTGCAGGTCAGGCTGAGGGACCCATCCCCTGTGCACGAATTTTGTGCACCAGGCCCCTAGTATTAATATATTGCAAAATTAGGTTTTTGTTTAGTTGTATTTTATATTTGGTTTTCTATATAGATACTGTGTTGAAACTTGAGTTACATATATTGTTTGTTTTGCTTAAACTCAGAGAAACTCAGAGGATGAAGCAACAGAGTTAAAACATCGAGTTGAACCAGATCAGCTATTTGCTTGAAGCTGTTGGGAGACACACAGTATTGAATTTACGTGGATATGGAATAGTTTAAATTTGATTATGGTACTGGCTGGCTATGTAGAATACCTATCTAGACTGGCTACCAGATGCCATGTAGTAGGATACTTTAGGAAATAGTTTTAAAAGCCCCATTATAAATTTGATTAGATTTTTGGGAGATCAGGGATTGGATGGCTAAGTCTTTTTAAAAATTATTAATAAAGCTTTATTGTTCGGATTATTACAGTTGTTCCTCTTTTTTCCCCCAATAGCTCCCTTCCACCCGGTTCCTACCCCACCCCATGCCCTTACCATGCCACTGTCCTCATCCATTTGTGTACGATTTTTGTCCAGTCTCTTCCCTCACTCCCACACCCCCTTCCCTCCGAGAATTGTCAGTCCACTCCCTTTCTATGCCTCTGATTCTATTATATTCACCAGTTTATTCTGTTCATCAGATTTTTTTATTCACTTGATTTTTAGATTCTCTTGTTGATAGATATGTATTTGTTGTCAATTTGTTGTTCATAATTGTTATCTTTACCTTTTTCTTCTTCCTCTTCTTAAAGAATACCCTTCAGCATTTCATATAATACTGGTTTGGTGGTAATGAACTCCTTTAGCTTTTTCTTGTCTGTGAAGTTCCTTATCTGACCTTCAATTCTAAATGATAGTTTTGCTGGGTAGAGTAATCTTGGTTGTAGGTTCTTGCTATTCCTCACTTTGAATATTTCTTGCCACTCTCTTCTGGCTGCATAGTTTCTATTGAGAAATCAGCTGACAGTCGTATGGGTACTCCCTTGTAGGTAACTAACTGTTTTTCTCTTGCTGCTTTTAAGATTCTCTTTGTCTTTTGCCCTTGGCATTTTAATTATGATGTGTCTTGGTGTGGTTCTCTTTGGATTCCTCTTGTTTGGGGTTCTCTGCTCTTCCTGCACTTGTAAGTCTATTTCTTTCACCAGGTAGGGGAAGTTTTCTGTCATTATTTCTTCAAATAGGTTTTCAGTATCTTGTTCTCTTCTTCTGGCACCCCTATAATTCGGATGTTGGTACGCTTGAAGTTGTCCCAGAGGTTCCTTACACTATCTTCATATTTTTGTATTCTTTTTTCCTTTTGCTTTTCCAGTTGGGTATTTTTTGCTTCTTCGTATTTCACATCTTTGACTTGATTCTTGGGATCCTCTAGTCTGCTGTTGGATCTCTGTGTATTATTCTTTATTTTAGTAAGTGTATGCTTAATTTCTGATTGGTTCTTTTTCATATCCTTGAGGGTCTCACTAAATTTCTCGGAGGTTTCTAGGAGATTCTTGAGTAACCTTATAAGTGTGGTTTTGAACTCTATATCTAGTAGTTTGCTTTCCTCCATTTCTTTCATTTGTGACATGTTTCTTTGTCTCTGCATTTTGGCTGCTTCCCTGTGTTGATAGAGTGGCTTTGTGTGCTAGGTGTCCTATAGGGCCCAGTGGCTCAGCCTCCCCAATTACCTGAGGTTGACACTCTTGGTGCACCCCTTTGTGGGCTTTGTGCACAGTCTTGTACTTAAGTCTTGATTGCTTTTGGTATCACTGGGAGGAATTGACCACCAGGCCAATTGGCTGTGAGGACCAGCTGTGTCTACAATGGGAGAATTGCTGTGCTGGAGACACCCTTATAGAGCAGGACTTGCTTCAGTGGGGCTTTGGTGCTCACTGAGTCTGCCCCTTGAGTGTGTCTCTTATGGATCTGAAGAGTTATACTCTGGTATGGTCTCACTCTGACCACTGGGTACACTGGCTCTTGGATCTCCAAGGAGGAGCAAAGTCAGCCACTGCCTGAGGCTACCCAGCCGGAGCTACAGAGATATTTGCAGATTCCTCCTCTTTGTTTGGGGTTTGGAAGTGCTCAGATGAGGCCCAGCTCTGAAGCAATGCAGGCTGCTGTCTAGGCCTTCTTTTGGAAGCTTTGGGGCTCTTTGACCCAGCTGCAGTTTGTTAGGTTTTAGATTGCAAAAGAACAGGCCATTCATATGCAAAAGCCTCTGCTCACAGCTTGGGTGGGGTTGTAAATTGTGTGGTGTGGGGTCTCAAGGAATCATCAGGGCGGAGCAAACCACAATGGCTGCCAGTCTGCTCTGCCTCGGAGAGTTCCCAGGGTCTTGCAGGATCAATGATCGCTGCAAGCACCTCTGTGAGAAAGCTGTCCTCCTGTTCTGGCCCGATGCCAGACAGTCCAGTTTCTCCCTGTATGAGTCTGGGTCTCCAGAGTCTCACCTGGAACTGGAGTTCAGAGCAATTGGGAGCTTGTATCTCCCTCCCAATTGAAAAAGAGAACAGTGTACCCAGTTGCCAGCACGTTTCCGCACACGCCTCCGTACCTCTGCACTTCCGCACCTCTGCACCTCCTACTGGTTTTAATGCGCTTTTCTCTTTCCTTCTAGTTGCACAATTTCCACTCAGCCAGCCTTCCTGTGGTTCTGGATGATATTCATTTTGTCTTTTAGTTGTAATTTTGATGTGGTTATGTCAGGCAGCAAGTACAAGTGTGTACCTATGCTGCCATCTTGGTTCCTCCCAGATGGCTAAATCTTTACTGGAAAAGGAGGTAACAATTAAATGTAATACTGGAAGTTATTAGATAAAAGAGTGTTATGAAGTGGCTATCTGAAAGTTGTGACAGCAAAATTGAGTTATGTAATATTTAAAATTAAGTGAATCATTTATTTGCAAATGATAGGAAGTGATAGGCAGTGATAGGAAACATAGGTGGGGTTTATCATATAAATCTATACACTTGCAACTTGAATGTTCAGTCTACTTCTTTTATTATTTGCCCTTCTATTTCAATACCTTTTATTAGCTATCCTATATAACAAAAGCCTAATATGCAAATTGTCCCCTTGGGTGGTTGTTCGACTGGGAGACCGGGAGTTCCACCGCTCACTATGATGTGCATTGACCACCAGGGGGTGGTGTGGAACTTGGTGATGTGGTGCTGGCAGTGGGCGGCAGTGGAGGTGCTGTCGGCTCCAATGGGCACCGAGGAGAGCAGGACTGCGGTGGGATGGTGGAGCAAGTGAGTGGGCAGTGCCAGGCCAAAGCGGGTATGTGCGGGGGCCCAATCGCCCTGCTGATTGCCCCACAGACAGCATCCGGTGGCAGTAAGCGGGGAGGGGGAAGGCCACCTGGCTCCCAAGCGCTGAGGGGGCCGGGTGGGGAGCCTGGCCCCAATTGATCACCTCGCAGGCGGAGTGGTGGAGCAGGTGAGGGGGCGGCGCTAGGCCAAGGTGGGGTGCCAGGCGGGGCTGCGGGGCTGTGAGGCTGGTGGCATGAGTTGGGGTCCGATCTCCACATGCCACCCCGAGGGACCCCAACCATGCATGAATTTGTGCACCGGGCTTCTAGTAAAATATAAAATGTCTCAAGAGTGATTAGGGTGTGCTAATGGATTTATTATGGTGACTGAAGTATTTTGACATGTGCTTTAGGCTTTCAGATTGGTGGCAGGTAGGGCAACCATGTTCTTTCATGTGGAAAGAGCCCCTTGAAGCCCCTGTCATAGAGATTGCTTAGTGAATGGAGCATGGCTTGATCAAATAAAGCAGTTCTTAAATTTTTGTAATGTAAAACATAAACAAGTGTGCCTGTCCTAATTTTTTTCCTGAAGCCGGAGAGGTTTCCATTTTGAAGGGGTTTCCTGCTGTGATATAGGCTGCTTACAAAGTAAATGAAATAGAGAGCATGGACATATAAGCAAAACAAATAATTAAGCAAAGTACTGTAGGGTGCTGTCAATAAACTTGAAAGCAAGATACTGTCATTATGTGTGTTGTGAGCTCTATTGCACCTGAAAGCAAGACATACTAGTAGTTTTTAGATATTAACATACTTCTCTTATTCTAGAATCACTGCAGTCAGTGCAACTGGACATTATATGGGACTACTTTAAAATGGGCCCCCTTAAGAAGTATTTCTTATATAAGGTTTTTAGTCATAAAGTATATGAGAGTTAATCTCAAATATTTTATTATCCAGTATAAATGTGCTATTTATGCTTTTAAATGAAATACACCTTCAACCCCATCCCTCAGTTTTATTGAGGTACTTTACAAACAGTAAAATTCACTCATTTTAATAATGTACAGCTTACTGAATTTTGGCAATTGTGTTTGGTTGTGAACATACCCAGTATATGAAGATTTGGCTTCTAGATTTTTAAAAAAATATATTTTATTCGTTTTTTACAGAGAGGAAGGGAGAAGGATAGAGAGTTAGAAACATCGATGAGAGAGAAACATCGATCAGCTGCCTCCTGCACACCCCCTACTGGGGATATGCCTGCAACCAAGGTAGATGCCCTTGACCGGAATCGAAGCTGGGACCCTTCAGTCCACAGGCCGATGCTTTATCCACTGAGCCAAACCGGTTAGGCTGGCTTCTAGATTTGTTCTGCTTTTTCTTACCTGAGTGACACTATAAATTATCTCCTCTTGGTCCAGTGTATTATTGTAAGTGTGAGTCTTGGATGCTACTTTAAAATAAAAACCTACTTTAAAAAAATTAATTTTCTTTAGAGCAGTTTTAGTCTTACAGCAGAATTGAAGGGATGGTGCAGAGATTTCCCATATACTGCCTGCTCTCACACATACATAGCCTTCCTCCTTATCAACATCTTCCAGCTGAGTGGTACATTTGTTATAATTGATGAACCTACGTGTATACATCATAATTACCCAAAAGTCCATAGTTCATCTTAGGGTACACTCTTGGTGTTGTACATTGTATGGTTTGGGACAAATGTCTAATGGCATGTACCCACCATTATAGTATCATACAGAGTAGTTAAGTTTCTTCCATGTCTTTTCATGGCTTAAATAGTTCATTTCTTTTTAGTGCTGAATAATATTCCATTTTCTGGATGTACCATAGCTTATCCATTTACCTTCTGTAGGACTTGTTGGTTACTTCCAAGTTTTGGCAGCTTTGAATAAAACTGCTGTAAACATCCATGTGCAGGTTTTTGTGTGAACATAAGTTTTCAGCTTGTTTGGGTGCATACCGAGGAGCACAATTGCTGGATTGTATGGTCAGACTATGTTTAATTTTATAAGAAACTTAAGTGGCTGTACCATTTTGCACTCCCAGCAGTAGTGAATGAGAGTTTCTGTTGCTCCACATCCTTGTCAGCATTTGGTTTTCAGTGTTCTGGATTTTGGACATACTAATAGGTATGTAGTAGTGCCCCATTGTTGTTTTAATGTGCATTTCCCTGATGACATATGGTGTGAGCATCTTTTGATGTGCTTTTTTGCCATTTGTATATCTTTGATGAGGTCTCTGTTAAGGTATTTGGCACATTGTTTTGATCATGTTATTTGTCTTCTTACTGTATTGTAAGAATTCTTTGTACATTTTGGATAACAGTCCTTTATCAGGTGTGTCTTTGCAAATATATTCTCCCAGTCTGTGGCTTGTTTTCTCATTCTCTTGATGTAGTCTTTCACAGAGCAAAAGTTTTTTGTTTTTTTTTTAAAAATATATTATTGATTTTTTTACAGAGAGGGTGGGAGAGGGATAGAGAGCTAGAAACATCGATGGGAAAGAAACATCGATCAGCTGCCTCCTGCACACACCCCACTGGGGATGTGCCCGCAACCAAGGTACATGCCCTTGGCCGGAATTGAACCCGGGACCTTTCAGTCCACAGGCCGACGCTCTGTCCACTGAGCCAAACCAGCGAGGGCAAACGTTTTTAATTTTAATGAAGTCTAGTTTATTATTTCTCTCATGGATCATTCTTTTGGTGGTGTATCTAAAAAGTCATTGCTATATCCTGTATCATCTAGGTTTTCCCCTTAGTTCTTAGGAATTGTATAGTTTTGGGTTTTACATTTAGGTCTGTGATCCATTTTTAGTTAAATTTTGTGAAGGATCAAAGGCCAGTATCTAGATTCTTTTTTTGTGTGTGTGCTTGTGGATGTCCAGTTGTTCCAGCACCATTTGTTGAAAAGACTATCTTTGTTCCATTGTATTACCTTTGCTCTAGAAACTACATTTTGATATTCCAGACTTCTAGTTGGTCCGACGGTTGTGGGTTATTGTTAAGCTGATATTCCAGACTTCTTTGCTGTGTCATGGGACAGCTCTTCTTGTTGTTACCACTGCATGAGATGGGATTAGTTTCAATTAAGAGTGTTGGAAAACCCCAGATAACATTGGTTTAACCAGAAGTTTCTTTTTTATGTAAAAGTGTGACTTTTGCAGTTGGAGATTGGTATACTGACTCTGCTTATGAACTCCTCAGGAACCCCAGCTGCTTTAATTTACACTTTGGTGATCTCAAGTGTGTGGACTTCATCTTCATGGTTCAAGGTGTAATTTCCAGGCAGCTGGTTATCTGAAGGGTCAGATAACTTGCAATCTCTTAGGGATTTTTTCCCCCTGTAAACTGCCACATCATTCCTTTGCTAACTTCTGCTAACATCCCTTGGTCCAGATTTAGTTGCAAGAATTTATTTGCAAGGAAGGCTAGGAAATGTCTTTATTTTGATGGTCATATGTTCAGTTAGGAATTCTGTTACCTGGAAAGGAGAGAATGGATATTGGATAACTGTATAGTACTCTGTTTGAACACTCAGTAACTGTCCCAAGGGAGCATTTGTCTTCCTTAGTTGATACTTCTGAGAATGTGCTTTGGTTGTTCATACAACTTGCCTTTTCCCAATTTGACACAGAACCACAAATTCTTTTTTTTTCCATGTTAGTGACATTTATTTATATTGCAACCACAGAGTCGTTAAAAGCTATTTACTGTTGTTTAGGGAAAACATCGTAGGAAATGCTAAAAAATAAAATCACAAGATAATTATGTTCAGTGTTTCAGATTTCTATTCTTTGTATAGCAAACCATTCCAGAAGTTTATGGTTTAAACCAGGGATGGGGAACCATTTTTCTGCCAAGGGCCATTTGAATATTTATAACATCATTCAAGAGCCATACAAACTTATCAACTTCAAAATTAGCCTGTTATATTTGGTCAAACATTTAATTAACTCACTCCTAATGCATGGCAGTGCCAAACCAAAATATTTTCATGGGCCTTATACGGCCTGCAGACTAGACATTCCCCACCCCTGGTTTAAACGATAACAATTTATTTCATGACTAGAGGCTCAGTGCATGAAAATTCGTGCAAGAGTAGGCCTTCCTTCCACGGGCTGTCAGCACCAGCTTCCCTCTGGCACCTGGGACCCAGGCTTTCTTCTTCCAGCCACCAGCAGGCACCCGGGACCCAGGCTGGCTTCCTTTGGGCTGCCCCCAGGCACCTAGGACCTAAGCTGGCTTCCCTCGGGCCGCCTGCAGGCACCCGGGACTGGACTGGCTTCCCTCTGGCTCCCGCTTAGTTAGGAAGGATGTCTGGAATGATGTCCAGAATACGTCTGGTCTAATTAGCGTATTACTCTTTTATTATAGGTTCTATAGGGTAGTTGGGTGAGTCTTTGCTGGTCTCACTGGGGATCTCTCATGCATTCAGAAGGTGGCTAGTCAGTATTAGAAGGTCCAAAATGGCCACACCCACAGGTCTGGGGCCTTATCAGGTTTGGCTGGAAGTCCGGGCATTTCTGTTCTCTTTGCCAGTACCTGTCCTCTCTCTCCTAGTGGTCTCCAGCCCAATTTCTTTGTAGCATGGTGGCTAGCTCCCAAGAGAGTGAAAGTGTGGCAGAGGCACAACACTCTTCCACCTAATTCTTTGGTCAAAGAAAGTCATGATGCCAGCCCAGAGACAAGGAGGGGGGGAGGAAAAATAGGCTCTACCTCTTGATAGAAGGAGTGGCAACAAATGTCTGGTTGTCTTTAATCCACCGCACTCTACTAATTTCCTAATATGGTTTGTATAAGCTCCCCTGGAAGAGTTGTCCTGGCTGATTCTTAGCTTCTTGTACTTACTGTAGAGCAAGCATATCAAACTCGCGGCCCACGAGCTGCATGCGGTCCCCAACGAATATTTTTGCAGCCCAACCAATATAATGGTATGTAAGAAACGTTTTAATAAAAATTTTGTAACTTAATTTTTACAGTATCCTGTTATACATAATTATTAATAATGAACTACAACGTTCGCTAATGACTGATTTCTATAATCATGTTGCATTCATTTCCCTTACATGGCTTATGTGCAGGCGCACCATTTCTCTCCACTAATACTAGCAGTGAATATTTTAGCAGCCGATTGCTACTTCATTAGTCTTGGACTGACTTGTTTGGCATACGCAACAGGAAATATTTCGCTTTCGGAAAACAAGAAAAATAGGTTTATTTGTGTTACGCTTATTAATTTGTGCAGTTATTCAGTGTCTGGTAAGTTAATGTTCAAGAAAAAAATATTAATTTTTATTAAAATGTTCTATTATTTTATGTTAACGATTATACATTTATTTCAGCCCTTTGTATTCAGCATGCCTCTATCGAAATAAACCTACATTTCTATGAAAATTGAAGCTTTTGTTCTTTTGTGGCCCACATAAACTTAAACCTTGTTTATTGGCCCGTGTTAGCCTTTGAGTTTGACATGCTTGCTGTAGAGGCTCCATTCTTGATTGCTTAAAGAAATTCCTTGGAGGAAGATTATTCTCTAGGCTGCTAATACTGGTGATGAGAGCATTTTCATTCTAAAGAGCTCATAAAGTTAAGCTGTGAATCAGAGATTCCCATGTCTGTGAATGGACAGAGTAACAAGCTTTTAAAACATTTTTTTTATAGTATACTGGAGACCCAGTGCACGAATTTGTGCACGGGTGGGGTCCCTTCGGGTGGTCTGCAGAGATCGGGCCCCAGCTCGTACCCCCCAGCCTTGCAGCCCTGCAGCCCCACCTGCCACCCTGTCTTGGTCTAGCACCACCCCCTCACCTGCTCCACCATCCTGCCTGCGGGGTGATTGATTGGGGCTGGCCAGGCCCCCCATCTGGCTCCCTTAGCGCCTGGGAGCTGGGTGGCAGCCCCGCCCCCCACCGCGGCCGCTGGCCACCATCTGCGGGGCGATTGGTGGGGCAATAAGGCTCCCCCTTGCACCCGAATTGGCCTGGCACCACCCGTTCACCTGCTCCACCATCCCGCTGCAGTCCCGCTGCCATCGAGGGGCCCATCAGGGCTGACAGCGCCTCCATTGCTGCCCGCTGCCAGCGCCGTATCACCAACGCCCACCATGTTCTATGCTGCCCCCTCGTGGTCAGCGCCAGTCATAGTGAGCGGTCAAACTTCTGGTCAAATGACTGCCTGAGGGGACAATTTGCATATTAGGCTTTGTTTATATAGGATACTAGGTGCTCAATAAGTATTTTATTTTCATGCTGACCAGATTTTTTCCTAATATATGATTATAAAAGATTTCACATATGGAAAAGCACTGAATTTTTATATGTAATAATGTTTATTATGTACATTATATACAAAGAACAATAAATAATTATGTTTATTTTACCCGTGGGATAAACTATATTTTTCTTTTATAGTTGTAAATTCTTAGCATTAATATCTTCCACTTATGATTATTGTTTTTTTGCAAAGAGTGCTTGCATGAACTAGTTTGAAATTGATGTGGAAGTGAAGGTACAGAGTGGTGCAAATTTTAGTTCTTAAAAGTTTTTTAGGTCATTTAAGGCCTTTTAAAAAGGTTTGCTTTTGATAGAACTATAGCAAAGGACAATAGTGATCTGAATGCCAAAGCTGGCCCTTGTTTTAAGTATGTACTCAACTAACTTAAACTCTGTGCCCTATTTGACGCTGTCAGTAATTCCCCACTTCTCTTGCTCTTTCTTCAGTCTTTTGTTTGCTATTCTTCCTGAATTTGCTCCTTAATAATAGGTTTCTGGTCTTGGTTGTCTTCTCTTTTATACTTTCTCCCTAGTGGTCTCATCTCCTGTTTTTAATCATCTACTGGCTTCTATTTTCTAAATTTATATTCTGCTCAGGTTGCATCTGAGTTCCAGATTCATGTATCTTCTCCCCTGAATATCTCCAGTTAAAATGTCTCCACTCAGCATGACTGAGGCTAAGCTCATTGCCTTGTGTAGTCCCTATTTTGGGCAATAACACTACTTTCCATCCAGACACTTGAGAGATTTATTTTTACATCCTTTTCCCTCAACTCTATTTTTTTAGTAGGGCACTAAACCTATCTATTTTCTTCACATTTTCATTCCTACTCATTTCTTACTTGAAGTATTGCAGAGGCTTCTGCTTTCTTCTTTCCTCTTCTTTGTACTACTCCAATCAGTGAAAGGGAAACTTTATTGAGGCCCCAGGGCCTAGGGTATTCAGGCAAGAGGCAGCCCACTGGCTGAGCAGGTGGATGGTGGAGGGGCCTTATTTGACCTTCTTGGGACACAGGTTGTTGGTGTAACCACATGTCTTGTGGGAGTTGACAGCACTGGGGTGCAGATGGGCAAAACAGTTGAGGCAGATCATATTGTCACAGTTGTACTTCTAGGCGAACTTATATGATTTGCAGTTATTTTTCTCCCATTCTGTAGGTTGTTGCCTTTTTACTTGGTTGCTTCCTACAGAGGTTTTAAGTTTGTTATAGTGTCATTTTTCTATTTTTGCTTTTGTTTCCTAGGCTTCTAATATCATATCTAAGAATCTAATAGCATGACTTTCCCCCTATGTTTTAGGAATTTTATAGTTTTAGATTCTGTGTTTAGATCTTCAATACATTTTGAGTTAACTTTTGCATATGGTATAAGGTAAGGGTCCAAGTTCAATCTTTTGTATGTGCTATCCAGTTTTCTCAGCACCATTTGTTGAAGAAACAGTTTTTCCCCATTGTGTGGTCTTGGAACACTTGTTAAAGATCATTTAACCATGTATGGGAGGCTTAATTTCTGGTCTTTATTTATTCCAATGGGCTATGTGTCTATCTTTATGCTGGTTTCACACTGTTTTGATTACTATAGTTTTGTTATATGTTTTGATATCAGGATTCATGCTGTAGACTTTTGGGGAAGAATACCATGGAGGTAAAGTGCCTTTTCTTGTTGCATTATAATTGAAGGATATATGATACCAACACAACATATTACTGGTTATATTAACTTTGATCACTTGGTTAAGGTGGTGTCTACCAGATTTCTTCACTGTAAAATTATCCCTTTTCCCTTTCCAAACTCTGTTCATTAGACGCAAGTTACTAAGTCCAACCCAATGGGAAGGGAATTAAGCTCCACCTCCTGAAGGAAGAAATATCAAAGAATTTGTAGATATTTGTTAGAACCACTACAATAAATTAATTAATATGTGGGAGAAAGATATTTTGAGGCTATTCAAATATCCTGTTTTTCTTTAAAGTTTCCCCTACTAAATTTTATCATTCCTCAGAATGGATTTTGCCTGCAACAATTATTAGTGGTGTTTTAATGGTGATATTTTAATTCCCTTATTTGTTTTTACATTTATTATTTGGAATTCTTCTATGAGGAAGATTTGTCTTGTCCCCACATTTTGTTATTTATTCACCTCACATTTCGTTATTTATTCAATCATTTATATAGTTGTATTTGGGCTCACTGAATTCTGTTTTAGTCTTTGGGTTATAACCCAAAACTATTAGTACTGTTTATTTTGTTGCTGAAATTGTTCTGGCTTTGGCCATTAGGAGCTGTTCCTTAGAAGCAACTCATTAAGTCCATCCCACACCCAAAGGGAAGGGAATTAAGCTCCACTTCCTGAAGGAAGAAATATCAAAGAATTTGTAGACATTTGTTAGAACCACTACAGTAAATTAATATGTGGGGGAAAGATATTTTGAGGCTATTCAAATATCGCCTCTTATAGCCCTTTGACATACCCCCATCACTCCCCCCCCCCCCCTTCTTTAAAGTACTTTTTTACTCTCTGACACTAAAAGGTGTTTCAAACTACATTGTATTTTTCCTGTCCCAGCCTTGACTCCAGGGAAGCCAGGTTTCTTTTACTAGAGAATGGTAGTTAGAAACTAAGATCCAGGCTCTAGGTATGATATGTGCTGCTGTACTGCTTTTGGTCCTTTCACTTGTTAGGACACATAATGTGGTTATACTAACCCATGTATATACATATTGCTATTTATTTCTGTATCTAGCAGATAGATATTTTTTTTCCTTAACAGTTTAGCTATAACCAAATTAAAAACATATTGAAAGAACATTGTACTTTTTTTCATGTTTTGGATGTGTGTTCTATAGATGGTTAACTCAGAGTGCTGTGGATTTGCATTGGTATCCTGACTTCCTAATACATATTATAATTTTGCATAAGCTTTTAGATAAAACACCTATTTAGTCAGATTTATTTATAACAGTAAAATATGCAATTTCAAAAATAAAGATTTAGGTCCTAAATGGAGGGGCCATACATTATCTAGCCACTTTTTTTTTTTTTTAATGCTATCATTGCTGAAATAATATTTATGTAAACCCATTCTTGCAAAAGAGAGATATCTACAATTTTGAACCTCCTACTTTCAAGTTTTAATAATAATCTTAAGGAAAAAAGTGACTTTACCTGATCTAAATGTGAGTGTGTGTGTGTGTGTGTGTGTGTGTGTGTGAAAAACCCTCATTTCACAAAAAGCCTTATTGGCTTTTAACACTTCAGGCTGAGGCCAAAACTTTCAAATTCTTTGCTTTTGCAAGGCTTTTCTTTAATAGATTTGAATAGATCAAAATATTTTAACTTACCACTGAAGCCTATAGAAATAATCTTTAGAAATTTTCCCTTTTTTTCTTCTTTATTTCTTTGTACCTTTTTGTACTTACAAAGCTATTGGAAGGTATAGATGACTGTATGAAATTTAAAATCCATGTCCAAGATTAGATGATCTGTGAAAATGGAGATTTGTCTTCCATTCTAGTTTGTATGTAAGAATTTTTTCGGCCTAAGAGATAATGGGACTTTTTTTTTTTACCATATGATATGTTTGAAGGGATAAACTTTTTTCTTTTTTATAAAACATATTTTTGTCCATGTAGACAGTAAAAATTGCTATCTACACTAATAAAAGAGAAACATGCAAATTGGTGTCACTCTGCTACGCCCACCAGCCAATCAGAGCGACTATGCAAATTAACCCAACAAAGATGGCGGTTAATTTGCATATGCAGGCGCAGAGCGAAGACTGAAGGCTCCGGCCAGAGTGAAGACTGAAGAGGCTTGGCTTCTCCGCTGCGGCCTGGATCCTGGGTGCTGGAGGAAAACTGGTGCCAGCAGCCAGGGGAAGGAAGAAGGAAGGCCTATTGTGTGAATCTTCGTGCAATGGGCTTCTAGTACTTAATAATAGCCCTAAATTTGAAAATAACTCCATAAATTCCTTACAGTCTTTTTACATTGCAATTACTATGACTGTGGTAATAGCAGTGAGCAGTTTTTTTAAAAACTGTAATATAAAAAAATACAGCTACATTTCTTTTGTACCCTCCCTCATTCAAAAAGGCACAAGTGTTCTATAAGTGTTTGGATTAATGAATATATTTAATTTTTGTTTTAGTACTTTTATTGTAACATTATTTTGTAATGTTTTCATCACAGGTATATCCTCCTATATAATAAAAGGCTAATATGCAAATCGACTGAACAGTGGAACGACCGGTTGCTATGACGCACACTGACCACGAGGGGGCAGACACTCAATGTAGGAGCTGCCCCCTGATGGTCAGTGAGCTCCCACAGAGGGAGTACCACTCAGCCAGAAGCCGGGCTAATGGCTGGTGAGCGCAGTGGCAGTGGTGGGAGCCTCTCCTGCTTCCATGGCAGCGCTAAGGATGTCTGACTGCCAGGGGGCCTAAGCTGTCAGTTAGACATCCCCCAAGGGCTCCTGGACTGCGAGAGGGCACAGGCTGGGCTGAGGACCCCCCCCTCCCCCCGAGTGCATGAATTTCATGCACCGGGCCTCTAGTAATATATAAGTAAGGACCCATGGACTATTCTGGCAACTTAAGTATCACTTTTTGTTTTTGTGGGAAGGGAACAAGGTATGGAGAGTGGGCCCATTTATGTCACCATTTACTTCACATTTTTGTAGTTTTCCCTCTTGGGAGAAATATCCTAAGGATTCTGGTTGTGTTCTTAAGGTCCTCTTAAGTTTCCTCTGAATTCTTTGCTGGGTTCTCTGTCCTCCAGAATCTGCTTTCCATGAGTGTAAAGCCTCTTTTTCTGCCTAGAATGGGCATAAGGTTTCTAGGGAAAAGGCTGTGGAGGTCAGAGCACTTCTTTGAGACTTTTTTCAAACATTTTCAGATTTGTAGCCCCTTCAGGTGGCTTCTGTATTCTGCACGTATATGGCTTTTGTAGTTCTGGGTGAGAATTCTAATCTCCTGTTAGCTTTTGCATCTCACCCAGAAGCAGAATTTCTTCCCTCCCCCAATTTTTTAAAAAATCTGGTTATTTGCCTACAGAATTTTCCAAAGTCTGAATTTTGTTGATTGCATCTATGTGTATCATTTAATATGTTCCTGTGTCCTCTTTATTTCCTGTAAAGTGGTAGTAATATCTATTAGTAAAGGCTTGATCAGATTGATATCAGATAATTTTTGATTGGATAATTTTGTCAAGAGTACGTGAATGATGATATATATACTTGTATTGTTAGGAGATACTATTTTACCCCTCTTTTTGCAGTATTAACTATCATTGGCGATCATTACTCAGCTCCATTAATTCCTTAGGGGTTGCAGAATGGTAATAGTCTAAGTTTTTTATTCTTTTTTCACTTATTGCCTAGACTATGTCTATAAAATAATATCACTATCAATTCTTTGTTACCGTAAAAGTATAGCGTCACCTAGCATCCTTAAAAGGTGGTCAGAGAGGGTTTTTGTTTTGTTTGTTAAGGATTATTAACAATTCATGGATATAAAGTTACTGTTGACCCTTGAACAACAAGGGTCTGAGGGGGTGGGCATGGTTAGAGGGACCCACCATGGCACAGTTGAAAATCTGCCTCAAATTTAAATTGGCCCTCTGTATATGCAGATACCCAACTTCGGATTGAAAATTGATTTGTTACTGTTTATTGTAGCTATTTTTTTTTTTTTTTTTTTTTTTTTTTTTATTAATGCCTTACATGGGAGTTTATAAAACTCTGCACTCCTACCAGCTGAGAAGTTCTGGGGATATAGCATGAGACCATTGCAAGGGTGGAATATTCTTTGAGGGTTCTTTATTTTTTTTTTAAAAACCCATGCTAATTTTGCATTCTTCTCTATAATACATTTGTGTTTACTTTATTTTTTTTTAATTTATTTTTATTTTTTATTTTTTTTATTACTAGTTAAGGTATTACAAATGTGTCCACATCCCCCCCATTAACCCCCAGCCTCCCCCCCACACACAAACTCATGCTCCCATCCCCCTGTTGTTCATGTCCATTGGTTTGGCTTATATACATGTATACAAGTCCTACGGTTGATCTCTTCCCCTTACCCCCGCCCTCCCCTTTTTCCTTCTGGGGATTGGTAGCCTGATCGCTGTTTCTCAGTCTTTGGGTCTGTCCCTTTTCATCAGTCTATGTTGTTCTCTATAATCCACAAATGAGTGAGATCATGTGGTATTTATCTTTCTCTGACTGGCTTATTTCACTTAGCATAATGCTCTCCAGTTCCATCCATGCTGTTGCAAAAGGCAAGAGTTCCTTTTTTTTTACCGAAGCATAGTATTCCATTGTGTATATGTACCACAGTTTTCTAATCCACTCATCTGCTGATGGGCACTTAGGCTGTTTCCAAATCTTAGCTATGGTGAATTGTGCTGCTATGAACATAGGGGTGCATATATCCTTTCTGATTGGCGTTTCTGGTTTCTTGGGATATATTCCTAGTAGTGGGATCACTGGGTCAAATGGGAGTTCCATTTTTAGTCTCCTGAGGTAGCTCCATAACTGTTCTCCACAGTGGCTGCACCAGTCTGCATTCCCACCAGCAGTGCAGAAGGGTTCCTTTTTCTCCACATCCTCTCCAACACTTGTTGTTTGTTGATTTGTTGATGATAGCCATTCTGACAGGTGTGAGATGATACTGCATTGTCGTTTTGATTTGCATCTCTCGTATAATTAGTGACTTTGAGCAGGTTTTCATATATCTTTCGGCCTTCTGTATGTCCTCTTTCGAAAAGTGTCTATCTAGATCCGTTGCCCATTTTTTTATTGGATTGTTTATCTTCCTTTTGTTAAGTTTTATGAGATCCCTGTAAATGTTGGAAATTAAACCCTTATCGGTGGTATCATTGGCAAATATGTTCTCCCATGTAGTGGGTCTTCTTGTTGTTTTGTTGATGGTTTCCTTTGCTGTGCAAAAGCTTTTTATTTTGATGTAGTCCCATTTGTTTATTTTCTCTTTAGTTTCCATTGCCCTAGGAGCATTATCAGAGAAGAAATTTCTTCGGCATATGTTTGCGATTTTGCTGCCTGTGGATTCCTCTAGTATTTTTATGGTTTCCCGTCTTACGTTTAAGTCTTTTATCCATTTTGAGTTTATTTTTGTGTATGGTGTGAGTTGGTGATCTAGTTTCATCCTTTTGCATGTATCTGTCCAGTTTTCTCAACACCATTTATTGAAAAGACTGTCTTGACTCCATTGTATGCTCTTGCCTCCTTTGTCGAATCGATTTCTGGGTTCTCTATTCTATTCCATTGATCTATATGTCTGTTCTTGTGCCAGTACCAAGCTGTTTTAAGAACAGTGGCTTTGTAATACAGTTTGATATCTGGTATTGAGTTCCCACCTACTTTGTTCTTTCTCAGGATTGCTGCAGCTATTCGGGGTCTTTTTTTATTCCAGATGAATTTTTGGAACGTTCGTTCTAGATTTGTGAAATATGCCGTTGGTAATTTAATGGGGATTGCATTGAATCTATAAATTGCTTTGGGTAGTATGGACATTTTGATGATGTTGATTCTACCAATCCATGAACACGGTATATTCTTCCATCTGTTTATGTCTTCCTCTATCTCTTTTTTCAGTGTCCTGTAGTTTTCAGCATATAAGTCTTTTACCTCCTTAGTTAAGTTTATTCCTAGGTATTTTAATTTTTTTGGTGCAATGGTAAATGGGATTGCTTCTGTAGTTTCACTTTCTGTAAGTTCACTATTGGTGTAAAGAAATGCCATGGATTTCTTAGCATTAATTTTGTATCCTGCTACATTGCCGAATTCATTTATTAAGTCTAATAATTTTTTGATGGAGTCTTTAGGGTTCTGTATGTACAGTATCATGTCATCTGCAAATCAGGACAGTTTTACTTCTTCTTTTCCAATCTGGATGCCTTTTATTTCTTCTTCTTGTCTGATCGCAACGGCTAGTACTTCCAGTACTATGTTGAACAGGAGTGGTGAGAGGGGGCATCCCTGTCTTGTTCCTGTTTTTAGGGGGAATGGTTTTAGTTTTTGCCCATTGATTATGATGTTGGCTGTGGGTTTGTCATATATGGCTTTTATTATGTTGAGGTATGATTCTTCTATTCCTACCTTGCTGAGAGTTTTTATCAAGAAAGGGTGTTGGATTTTGTCAAATGCTTTTTCCGCATCAATTGATATGACTATGTGGTTTTTCTCTCTCAATTTGTTTATGTGGTGTATCACGTTTATTGATTTGCGGTTATTGTACCATCCTTGCATCCCTGGGATAAATCCTACTTGGTCATGGTGTATGATCTTTCTGATGTACTGCTGGATCCGATTTGCTAGGATTTTGTGGAGGATTTTGGCATCTATGTTCATGAGGGATATTGGCCTATAATTCTCTTTCATTGTATTGTCTTTATCTGGTTTTGGGATTAGGGTGATGTTGGCTTCATAGAATGAGCTGGGAAGTGTTCCTTCCTCTTGGATCTTTCGACATAGTCTGAGGAGAATAGGTTTTAGGTCTTCCTTGAATGTTTGGTAAAACTCCCCTGTGAAGCCATCTGGCCCCGGGCTTTTGTTTGCTGGAAGCTTTTTGATTACTGCTTCGATTTCCTCCATAGTTATTGGCCTATTGAGATTTTTAGATTCTTCCTGGTTAAGTTTTGGAAGGTTGTATTTATCTAGGAATATGACCATTTCCTCCAGGTTGTCTAGTGTGTTGGAGTAGAGTTGTTCATAGTATTTTCTAACAATCCTTTGTATTTCTATGGGGTGTGTTGTTATTTCTCCTCTTTCATTTCTGATTTTGTTTATTTGGGTCCTCTCTCTTTGTTTCTTGGTGAGCCTGGCTAGAGGTGTATCAATCTTGTTTATCCTTTCAAAGAACCAGCTCTTGGTTTTGTTGATCTTTTGTATTGTTTTTTTGGTCTCTATGTCGTTTATCTCCGCTCTGATCTTTGTTATTTCCTTCCTTCTGCTTACAGTGGGCTTTTTTTGT
The DNA here is from genome assembly GCF_014108235.1 of Myotis myotis. Lineage (NCBI taxonomy): Eukaryota > Metazoa > Chordata > Mammalia > Chiroptera > Vespertilionidae > Myotis > Myotis myotis. Next base: position 44,360,445 of record NW_023416390.1, read on the forward strand.
TGCTCTCTTTCTAATTCTTCGAGTTGTAGAGTTAGGTCATTTATTCTCATTGTTTCTTGTTTCTTGCAGTAGGCTTGTAGAGCTGTGAACTTCCCTCTCAAGACTGCTTTTGCTGTGTCCCATAGGTTTTGGATTGTTGTGTTTTCATTGTCATTTGTTGCCATGATGTTTTTTATTTCTTCTTTGATCTCACTGGTAACCCAGTCGTTGTTTAATAGCATGCTATTTAGTCTCCATGTGTTTGATTTTTTTGGATTGTTTTTTTTGTAGTTGATTTCCAGTTTTATGCCTTTGTGGTCTGCGAAGATGCTTGATATGATTTCAATTTTCTTGAATTTGAAGAGACTTTGTCTGTGACCCAATATATGGTCTATCTTTGAAGATGACAAATGTGCACCTGAGGAGAATGCATATTCTGTGGCTTTGGGGTGAAATGTTCTGAAGATGTCAATTAATTCCATCTGATCTAGTGAGTCATTTAGGAGTGATGTTTCTCTGCTGAGTTTCTGTTTAGAGGATTTGTCCAGTGGAGATAATGGGGTGTTAAGGTCCCCTACTATGATTGTATTGCTGTCAATCTCTCCCTTGATCTCCTCCAGAAGATTTCTTACGTATTTGGGTGCTCCTATATTGGGTGCATATATATTCACCAGAAGTATTTCTTCTTGTTGGACTGCTCCCTTTAATATTATGAAGTGGCCTTCTTGACCTCTTTTTATGTCCTTCACTTTGAGATCTAATTTGTCAGATATAAGTATTGCTACCCCGGCTTTTTTTTCACTTCCATTGGCCTGAAAAACCTTTTTCCATCCCTTCACCATCAGTCTGTGTGCGTCTTTTTTGCTGAGGTGGGTTTCCTGTAGACAGCAGATATATGGGTCATGTTTTCTTATCCACTCATTTACCCTATGCCTTTTGACTGGGGAATTTAATCCATTTACATTTAAAGTTATTATTGATAGAAACTTGTTAGTCGCCATTTTTGTTCTTTACTGCTGCATTCCTTCTTTGTTTCCTGTTTTTTCTATTTACAGCAGACCCTTTAGCATTTCTTGCATTGCTGGTTTGGTTGTAATAAACTCCTGTAGACCGTTTTTGTCTGTGAAGCTCCTGATTTGACCCTCAATTTTGATTGATAGCCTCGCTGGGTATAGTATTCTTGGATTCAGACCCTTCCTTTGCATGACTTTGTATATTTCATTCCATTCCCTTCTTGCCTGATGTGTTTCTGTTGAGAAATCGGTCGCTAGTCTGATGGGGGATCCTTTGTAGGTAACTTTCTGTCTCTCTCTGGCTTCTTTTAAGATTCTGGCTTTGTCATTGGTGTTTGCCAATTTAATTATTATGTGCCTTGGTGTCGGTCTTTTCGGGTTCATTTTGTTTGGGACTCTGTGAGCTTCTTGGATTTGTGTGAGTTTTTTCCTCCCTATATCAGGGAAATTTTCTGTTACTATTTTTTCAAACACGTTTTCTATTCCTTGCTCAGTTTCCTCTCCTTCTGGCACCCCTATTATTCGGATGTTGTTTCGTTTAGCATTGTCCCAGAGTTCTCTTAGGCTCTCCTCCTGCTTTTTAATTGTTTTTCTAGAAGCTGTTCTGTTTGGGTATTTTTTTCTACCTTGTCTTCTAGCTCGCTGATGCGGTCCTCTGCTTCTTCTAGTCTACTGTTGATGCTTTCTATTGAGTTCTTTATGGCAGTGATGTCATTTTTCATTTCTTCTTGGTTTCTCTTCATTTCCTCTTAGTTCTTCTTCATTTCCTCTTGGTTCCTACACATATTGTTGAATTGGTCTTCCATTCTTTTCATCCACCTTATGGCCATTACTCTGAATTCTTTCTCTGACAGGTTGCTTGCCTCCATTGCCTCCATTTCGTTTACTTCCTTTTCTGATGCTGCCTGTTTTTCTTTCATATTTGGGTTGTTTCTTTGTTTCACCATGATTTCTCTTCTCAAGGTGTTTGGTTATGTAGTTCTCTCTCTGCTGCGCTGATTCAAAGGCTCAAAATACAACACAACAAGGCACAACGTACAAGGCACCGAACTAAATGCATTCACGATATTAATAACCCCAAATAAAGGTGACCCCCCCCCCCCCGAGCGAAGAGAATTAGGGGATAAAGAAGAAAAAAGAGGATATAGATTAGAGAAAAATAAAAAACAAAAAGGAGTGCCGAAATGAGATTGGGAAAAGGGAGAGAAGAAAAAAACAAAAAGACAAAAAAAAAGAAAAACAAAAAACAAAAACCAAAAAAACCACAAAAACAAACAAACAAAAAAGTAAGAGAATGAAATAGAGGTGGGGAAGAGGCTATTTGTATGGGGAGAAAACTCCAAGAGAACCGCAACCAATCTCAATGAACTCCAGCAGCAGATCCCTGGAGACTAATGCAAACTACAAACAACCACCAATATCAAGCGAGGCAAGGGAAAACAGAAGCACAAAAATAACCAGATAAAGAAAAAGTAAGCAAAACAGAAAAATGAAATTGAAAAACAAAACAATTTCCCACACAAGCATAAAAAACCCCAATATACTCAAAATCAAGCAAACACTAGCAAAACGACAGAGAGAGAGAGAAAAAAAAATTAGATAGTGAAGAAAGATAAGAGAGAGGTGTATATGGATTTAGAGCGAGGGATTGGAACTTAGATATATAAGTAGGGTGAAATTTAGACAGTGGGTAGAAAGAAGGAATAGGGAAATTCCAAAGCGGGAATAGGGTAAGAGAAACAGGACAACAAAAGGGGAAAAGGGAGGAAGAGAGTTTTGGCTTAAGGTTAAATGTGAGATAGAGATAAATGATGCTAAAGGAACGATGAAAATAGAGTGTAGAACACTAATCCCAAAATAAAATAAAGAAAAATAAAAAATAAATAAAAAATAAAATGACACTTGAAAAAATGGTAAAAGGATAGCAATAATACTGGTTAAAAAATGTAGTCATTAAAAAGGTAAAATCAAGTGATGAAAAAAATAAAAAATAAAAAAATAATAAAATAGGTTCTTAATGAAATGGTGAAAAAAGAATTTTAAAAAAATATATAAAAATATTCGGAAGTGAAGGTGCTTCAGATCTTCCACTCTTCTTTTTGGCATGCCTTAGTCCTGCCAGGCATTCAGGGGAGTGTTGAACTTCCCTGCGATACACTGTCCCTCATGCAGTAAACCACAGACCTGATTTTAAGGCAGGTTGTATTTGTTTACCAGACTGCCTTTATTTGTGATCACAGAAGAGACAGTTCGTGGCTCTACCTCTGGGTGGCAGTGTGTCTGGATTGACCTCCGAGGCTATAAGTCCTCTCTATCAGTCGGGTTTTTTTTTTCTTTTTTTTTTCCCCTCTATTGTATTTGGAAAAGACCACTGCCAAGAGCTGGTTCCTTGCCACTGCCCGCTGTTTCCCAGGCTCCCCCAAAAGAACTTTCCCCTACAGGCTCTGCAAATGACCCCAACTGGGGAATCCCATGCACTGGGTTTAATAATCAAATGCACGGATCTAAGGGGAACTGTAACAAGAGCCTGATAGTTGTGCGAATTCGGAAGCCTCCACCTTCCACGTCTGCGTGCAGTCTCCGCGCGCCCACTCGCCCCTGGCACCAAGCAGCCAGCAGATTGGCAAAGTCCAAGGCTGCTCCTTTACATCCAGTCCAGCTATGGGCTCATTTTTCGCATTCCCTTCTGCCAGCAGCCCTGTGGGGCCCCTTCCCCACTCGCGGGTCACGCTGGTCCCAACGGCTGCGGACTCTGTGGGGCGCAGATTCTGCCCCACGCGCGCGCGAGCTCGGTCCTCCCTCCAACCCGAACTGCAAACTGCACCTTTAGGGGATGTCCAACCTTTCTGTGAGAAGAAGCAGTGCTCGTCTGAGTTCATGCAGTCACACTGCTTGAGATCCCTTGTTTCCAGGTTAGTAGCTGGTCTCTGGATGCCGGCAACAACCACCCAAGATGGCACAGTCTCCGCTGCTTAGCTGGCGCACCACGAGAGGCTTCAGCTGCAGTCTCCAACCGCCCTTTTTTTCCTGGGGGTTCTTGGTCTTTCCTAGCTGCAGACAGTCTCTCAGCTGAAAATCCTCTGCCTATTCGGGCTGCATGTTACCCGTTTCAGCTGCTCACCCTTATCTGCTCCAGGACAAGGCACCGGACACGTCCTTTTATACCTCCGCCATTTTCCCTCCCCCCCCTATTGTAGCTATTTTTATTGATGCTCAGATTGATCCATTTTGGCCAGCAAGCCTATTCAAATTGGCTAGAGAGTGCTTTTGATAGGACTCTAAGACCTTTAACAATTTCCTTGTTTTCCCTTGGGAAAAATCATTTGGGACTCATCTATATATAGAGAGCGAGCCAGGGGCCGTCACATCTGAAACAACCAAATGGACGACTGAACAGGCCAAGTGGGGCGACCAGGCTGGCGGGGGGGTTAGTGAGGGATGACCAAACGACTGAACAAGCAGGCTGCATGGGGCGACCAGGCTGTCAGGGGGGTTAGTGAGGGGCGACCCAACGACTGAGCAGCAGGCTGTGTGGGGTGACCAGGCTGGCAGGGTGGGCAGTTGGGGGCATCCAGGCCGGCGGGGGTTGGGGGGAGAGCTGTTGGGGCGATCAGGCCAACAGGCAGGCAGTTAGGGGTGATCAGGCCAGCAGGGGGGCAGTTAGGGGCGACCAGGCCAGCTTGCGGCTGCCGGCGCCCTAGGCTTCACTGCCTGTGCCGCCGCCTGCCTGGCTGGCAGGGACCAGAGTGTTGCGGGCAAGCTGCTCCCACCCCTGGTGGTGGAACGGGGAGGAGGGCGCTGGGGCAAGGAGGGGACCTCAGCTGGGGTCCTCCTGGCACTGGGAAGGGGCCCGGCCTGGTTCCAGTGGGGTGCTTAGGAAGTCTGGCTGAGCAGATTCCTGTTCATACCAACTTACTCTGCCATCTTCCTCCAGCTCTCCAAGCTAGCCTCCCTGCCCCATCTGCCTGGGGGCATGGCCTATGGACAACCTCCCCAAGCACAGACTGTGAACCTGGAGACTCGAGGAAGAGTTTCTGGCGGGGCCTGGGTGGGGGCCAGTGCAGAACTACCAGGGCAGAGCTGCTTTGGTGTCTTGGTGAACATTGCAACCGACCCAAGGAGAAAACCAAGAGGGGAAAGGCCGGGAGCTGTGGATTCCCAGCACTTTAGTCACTTGAAAACAGTGAGGCGGCTGTACATTCAGATGAGAAGGGAGGGGGCTGAATACCACCATCGCTGGGTTCCCGTTGGTCTGAGGCCCAAGCATCCACCACAAGAAGGAAAAAACGGAGGGAGGGGCCCAGAGGAAGGGAGGACAATCGAAGGAAACGTGTCTAGACTTTCCCCAGCCATCTCCCTCTTTCCGCTGCCTACAAAAGCCCCAGGCCCGGCCACAGTTCTGTCTCCACCTTTTAGTCCCCTGTTCTCCAACCACAGAGGAAAGTAATAAAGAAGGAGTCTGTGCTGCCTCCAGAAAGTATCTATATACCTGATCGGCCGGCTGCCTCCCGCAGAGGACATCTGTCAGTAGGACATCCCCTTAGGGCTCCTGGACTGTGAGGGGGGCAGGGGGGGCAGGCCAGGCTGAGGGACCACCCCCTGTGCACGAATTTCGTGCACTGGGCATCTAGTAATATATAAAGAGTCCAATGCTTAAAAACAATGCTCTATAGAAACAAGTGATGTCATCTTAATTATCATTCCTAAGGTTCTGGAATTGTTACCAGGCTCTTAAAGGTTGCCAGTATAAATTCTACAACAGTCAATATTATTTGAGTGGGTTGTTAGCTGAGTCTGAATCTAGCCCAGTGGTTCCAAAACCCGACTTTACATATGCATCACCTGAGATATTTTAAAAATATGAGGGCCTACACCAGATCTTGAAAGAGCTGGTAATGGCATGCCTTTACATTCTCAGCTGATTCTGTTATAGGCAGGCATTTGAAAGCTACTGGTTGACCAATGGTGCTCTAAGCAACTAGCAATGATTTATGATTTATGTGGCTATTTTATCCATTGTTTCTACATTTTTCTGAAATGTGCTGTCTGAATGTGATATAAGAAGCAATAAGAGCAATATTTAAAGACCTATAGACAGTTGTAAGTATCTTGTTTCCAAACATGCTTCTCACCAGTAGTATTTAGATAAGCTTTGATTATTACCTTTTGTTCTTTACTTTCTTATAAGATTCTCAGTTTAAAAAAAAAAAGGACTGATTCTTTGGTTTAAAAGTTCAATCAAATGAGCTAACTGTAGTGCGAGTTAATTTCTCCTGAAAATGTATTGGTAGGCTTAGATCTCATATTACTAGACATTTTTACCTTAAAAATTTTGGAAAAGAAAATAATAGTTATCCATAATCCCACCATCCTAGCACAACCATTTTACTTTTGAATATTCTTTTCTTAACAAATTTGGTCTATATGCAAACATTTTTACATAATCATGTCTAGCTGGAGTTAGCAAGCACCAGTCTCACAATTCTCATATAATCCTTTCTCAATTTCTCCAGTTAAATAAAAATTATATGATATTAATTTTTATTTTAGGTTATCATGTGTGTTCTGTTTTTAGAGCAAGGAAGGAAAAGTCACTATAATGTGTCTGTATTACTGATGAAATTGAAAAGTAGCACAAAATAGATTAACAAACTTTTAAAATTCCATTTTTAAAAATTTTAATCTGATTTTTCTCACTGCAATTATATTTTTATTTATTTTTTTAAATACTTTTTATTGATTTTTATAGAGAGAAAAAGGGAGATAGGGGGAGAGAGAGAGAGAAATATTGATGAGAAAGAAAACATCTTTTGGCTGTCTCCTGCAAGCCCCCTACTGGGGAACGAGCTGTAACCTGGGCATGTGCCCTGACCGGGAATCCAACCATCAACTTCTCGGTGTATGGGATGGCACTCAACCAACTGAGGCACACTGGCCAGGGCTCATATTTTTAAAAATGTAGCTGGTGTAGTCCAGCCAGTGTGGTTCAGTGGTTGAGTGTGGACCTATGAACTGGGAGGTTGTGGTTCAATTTCTGCTTGAGGCATACGCCTGAGTTGTGGGCTCAATCCCCTGTGTGGGGTGTGTAGGAAGCAGCCAATCAATGATCCTCTCTCATCATTGATGTTTCTCTCTCTCGTTCCCTCTCCCTTCCTCTCTGAAATCAATAAAAATATCCTATATAATAAAGAGGTAATATGCAAATTGACCATCACACCCTTGTACAAGATGGCCATGCCCATGTGGTCACAAAGTGGCCATCTCCATGTCATCACAAGATGGCTGGCAGGGGAGGGCAGTTAGGGGTAACTGGGCTGGCAGGGGAGGGCAGTTGGGGGCAATGGGGCCGGCAGGGGAGCAGTCAGGCATCGATCAGGCTGCAGGGCAGTGGTTAGGGGGTGATCAGGCTGGCAGGCAGAAGCAGTTAGGGGCAATCAGGCAGGCAGCAGGCGAGTGGTTGGGAGCCAGCAGTCCCGGATGGTGAGAGGGATGTCTGACTGCTGGTTTAGTCTGACATCCCCTGAGAGGTCCCAGGTTGGCGTGGGTGTAGGCTGGACTGAGGGACTCCCCCCATCCCAGCCCCCCCCCCCCCCCGCAAGAATTTCATGCTCTGGGCCTCTAGTATATATATATATATAAAATATGGCTGGTGTTGATATGAGTTGTCATTCTCTGAGCATGTATTACCTGATAAAAATCAGATAATTAGAAAATTATCAACCAATTTATTCATTATTAATAGATGTTAAAAGTTGTTATACCTTGAAAAAATTCACATTTTGACTTTCATAATTCACAATTCTAGACTTAGCAGTAATCGTTATGTACTAATAATTAGGAAGAAGTCCAAGTTCTAATCTCCCATTTCCTATTAGACAATTAGCACCTAGTTCTCAATTCAGAATGCTTAGGAAGTGATTGACCTAACTAGATACACATCTATCTACATTTATGCTAGAGAAGATTATATTAGATATAGGTGAAGTGATAAATTGGTACTACCAGGTACTTTAGGAATTAAATAGATTTGTGGTGTGATATGGGACTAGCTATCATTTATAACAAAGATTCTTTGGGAAAATGCTTTTCAAGTTCCAAATACACTGAGATAGGAACATAACCTAATTATACATCATGAGCGGCATTGTTGTAAATTTCATTAATTTCTGTTAGAAAAATTGTATTCTTCCTCCTCACCTGCATCCCAGATTGGTTTTATAAATCCTCATAAATCTTATTTGAGCATTGAAATTAGATAATTTTTTCTCAGTCTTAGCCTAAGAATTGATTCAATTGTTTTTATTCATTTTAGGAAATCTACGTTCTTCAATGTATTAACCAATAGTCAGGCTTCAGCAGAGAACTTCCCGTTTTGCACTATTGACCCCAATGAGAGCAGAGTACCTGTGCCAGATGAAAGGTTTGATTTTCTTTGCCAGTACCACAAACCAGTAAGGTAAGAAAATCTTTATGCCATTTTTTATTTGGTTGCCCTGTATAAACTGACTAAATATCTGTTAGTGATATATTTAAAATCATGTAGAAAGTTTTATTTCCCAAAATTAATATAGCAGTATTGTTTTGGGGTGCAAAGTAAAGCAGAGCATGGACAAGGGTGAAAATGAATACATCTGGTTGTTAACAATTGCAGTTATTTTTTCTAGGGAATATGAAATGGAGTAATTAATCTTATATGATCTCATTTATGTAAAATTATACATATATGTGTATATTCATAGGAAAATGTATGAAGATCAAAAATTACTTGATGGTTATCTCTGGGTAATGGGATTTTAAGGTGATTTTTACTTCATTTTTTGAATTCCTCTGTATTTGAAATTTTTATAACAAGTATGAATTATTTCTTTAATTATAAAAAGTAAGATAATACAAGTTTCTTGTAGGAGGTTCAGACAATATGGAAATGTATAAAGAGAGGAATAAAAATCACCTATACTTTTACCTTGATATAGTAAATACATTGGAGGTATATTTTTCCATTTACCCCTGAATGTGTGCACATGTACTTACAGAAATAGGATACTTTTTTACTTGAGGTATTATTAATCTTTTTCTAGATTTAAAAACATGAAGTAAACCATAATCCTATCTAATAATAGAGAAACATGGTAATTAACTGTAACTTCGCTACCCTTCCCATTGGCTAATCAGCGAGATATGCAAATTAACTGCCAACCAAGATGGTGGCCGGCAGCCAGGCAGCTGAAGCGAACAGGAGGCATGCTTGCTCCAGTGAAGGAGGAAGCCAAGTTTCCGGGCCTGCCGCTGCTGGGCTCTGAGCTTGCACTCTAAGAAACTATGTTGTAATTATAGAAGCTAAACAAACCCCAGAAACTTGCTTTCAGCCGTCAGAGCTGGAGTTGCAACAGAGTTTCAATTATAAACCCAAACAAACCCAGATACCTGCTTTCAGCAGCCGAGGTCTCAGAGCTGGAGCTGAGCCTCAGAGCTAAAGCCGGCTCTCAGCTCCAGTGACAGCCATAGAAGGTAAATAAATCCCAGAATAATAAAAAAGAAAAAAAGGAGAGGTTGGGAGCTTCAGTCAACTGCCAGCCTGAAAACGGCCCTCAGCCCCTCACCCAGACTGGCCAGGCACCCCAGTGGGAACCCCCACCCTCAAGGGGGTGCGACCAGCTGCAAACAGCCATCATCCCCTCATCCAGGCTTGCCAGGCACCCAAGTGGGACCCCCACCCTGATCTGGGACACCCTTCAGGGCAAACCAGCTGGCCCCCACCCGTGCACCAGGCCTCTATCCTATATAGTAACAGGGTAATATGCAAAAACAAAACAAAAAAGAAATAATTTTTTAGTACATTAGGACTTTCTTACCTAGGTAAGTGTTATAAAGCAGAGTAGCTGTTTTTATTGTGTCTCTAAAGATTAAAACATATTATCATATTCTAATTGGCATATATATCCCTCAAATTAGTTTCTTAAGGTAACTTTGGTGTCCCTTTTAAAAATGTTTTATTTTTAAATGATTTCAAATTTATATAAAAGCTACAGAATTACACTTAGAATGCTTATATACCCTTCATGTAAATTTCTCCAAACCTTTGAGAATAAGTCACAGACTTGATGCCACATTGCACTTCAGTTCTTCAGTTTGTATTTATGAAATACAGACACTGTCCTACATAACCACAGTAAATCCATCAAAATCAGGACATTAACATTGATCGCATATTACCATCTTAATTCACCAGTTCCATTTAGATTTCTCCAGTTGTCCCAATAATATGCTTTATAATGTAGCCAATCTCTTAATCCTAATGGGTTGTCTCCTGATTTGGACCCTGGATAGCGCCCCAGTTACTGTTGCGCTGCCTTCTCTCCCCACTCTGTCTCTCTCTTTGTGTGGGCCCTTGCCACTGCCAGACTGTGTGATCATGTGACATTGCTGAAAATTTTCAGAAACATGAAGAGAATAATTTTTAAGCTCTTGGACTTAAAATTTATTGAAATTTTTGGCAATGAGGAAATTATCTCTTAAAATTTCCCCTGGCTTTCTCTTTAGTAATGAACATTGACTAAATACCTTTATGGATTTTGGCCTCTGTGGTCAAGCAAATAAAAAATTGACGATGATTCAAACTACTTTTTCTTACTACCCCAAACTTATCTGCTGTATTGTAAGATTTTAGTTTTTTGTTCTTTTTTAAATCTCCACCTGAGGATATGTTTTTATTGATATTTAGAGAGAGGAACAGAGAGAGAAACATTGACCAGTTGCCTCCCATATACACCCTGACCAGGGATTTCACCTGCAACCTAGGTATATGCCCTGACTGGGAGTTGAACTTTCAACCTTTTGGTGTATGGGATGACATTCCAACCAACTGAGCCACCTGGCCAGGGCTTAGATTTTTTTGATGAAGGAATATCCTATTCAACCTGTTTCTATTGAAGAAAAACATATAAATATTTTTAGTATTCTGCATTCATTATATTATAGTGATTAAAAAGATTTTTAGCTTTATTGTTTCAGTGCAGGGGTCCTCTAACTATGGCCCATGGGCCACATGCAAATACAAATATTGTATTTGTTCCAGTTTTGTTTTTTTACTTCAAAATAAGATATGTGCAGTGTGCATAGGAATTTGTTCATAGTTTTTTTTTTAAACTATAGTCTGGCCCTCCAACGGTCTGAGGGACAGTGAACTGGCCCCCTGTTTAAAAAGTTTGAGGACCCCTGTTTTAGTGTCAAGAAAGTTTCATAAGAACATTATTTTGCTCAAATAGTCATGAAATTATCTATATAGTCATCAAATATCCTTGAATTAGTACTCAAGTTTTTTGTTTTTTTTAATAGTTTTACTAGAGGCCTTGTGCACGAATTTGTGCACCAGTGTGGTCCCTCAGCCTGGCCTGTGGGATCAGTCCGAAACTGGCTCTCTGACATCCCCAAGGGGTCCCGGATTGTGAGAGGGTGCAGGCCAGGCTGAGGGACCCCCACTGGTGCACAATCGGGACTGGGGAGGGACATCGGAAGTTGGCCAGCCAGCCAGGGACCGCGGGAGGGCTCCAGGGCATGGCTGGCCCGTCTCTTTCAGTCCCTATCGGCCTGACCCCAGCAGCAAGCTAACCTACCAGTCGGAGCATCTGCCCCCTGGTGGTCAGTGCACGTCATAGCAAGAGGTTCAGTGGCCTTACCATATCATTAGCATATTACACTTTGGTTGAATGAATGACCGGACAGGTAGCATATTAGGCTTTTATTATATAGGATTGATTTCAGAGAGTAAAGGAAAGGGAGAGAGAGATAGAAATATCAATGATGAGAGAGAATCACTGATTGGCTGCCTCCTACACATCCCCTACTGGGGATTGAGCCCAAAACCCAGGCATGTACCCTTGACCGGAATCAAATCCGGGTCCCTTCAATCCGCACTCTATCCACTGAGCCAAACCAGCTAGGGCCAGTTTTTTTTGTTTTGTTTTGTTTTTAGATGTGGTGTTACTAGTTTAAACCTTAAATCTAGAATCAGAATTAAGAAACTAATTTTCATTACAATATAGAATCTTAGAACTATAGATTGTCCTGTTTAGTTTCCTTAAAAAAGGAAGCCCAGAAAGGTGAAATGATTTGCTCAAGGCTACACATAGTTAATGTCAACCAGGAATAGAACCCAAGGCTTCTCATTTCAAATTCAGTGCCTTTTCACTCATATCTATGCTACTGAACTTTATATTTATCATATGGGTGGTTTTAATTTTTAGAAATATCACTTAGGATGAGTTTGGTTGTACTTAACATATTGACTTCAACATATCCTATATAATAAAAGGTTAATATGCAAATAGACTGAATGGTGGAACAACTGAAAAACCAAACAACTGGTTGCTATGAGGTGCACTGACCACTAAGGGGTGTGCACGGAGCATGACAGGCAGTGGCTGTGGTGGGATAGTGGAGCAGGTGAGCGGGGGCGCCGGTCACTGTCATCCAGGTGAGCCTCTGGTGGTTACTGAAAATTCTTTGCTCCTGCGCACCATGATCCTGCCCGGTGCTCAGAACCTCCGCTTGTATCCACTGCCGACACTGACCCCACTCGCACCCACAGCGAGTGCTGCCGCTTGCACCCGCTGCTGGTGCCCAGTGCCAGTCCCGATTGCTCGGCGCTGTCAGCGGGTGCAAGTGGCAGCTGCCAGCCCCGATCACTCCTGAGGACTTCTCCACCTCCCCCTTCTCCTAAGGGGTGATCGGGGCAGCAGCCTCTGCTCACACCTGCTGACGGTGCCAGCCCCAATCGCTCCACACTGTCAGTGGGTGCAAGCGGGGCTGGCGCTGTCAGCACTTGGGAGTGGTGGCGGTGGGAGCGGGGCTGCTGGCAGACAGGGGCCTGGGGGCTGGGCGGGGGCATGGAGGGTGGGCTGAGACCCGGCCCTGTGCCCACTGCAGCCTCACAGCCTACAGTTCCTTTCAAGGTGCACGAATTTATGCACTGGGCCCCTAGTTGTTTTATCATAGGTAGCATGATGTTTAGTGTTGGTTTCAGTAACTCAATTGTGTAGAATTGGTGTCTTTTCTCTTTCCATTTTACTTTCTTTATCAGCTTGATCATAAGATTGCTTCCTCCTTGTGGTCACAGGCTGTCTCTCAAATCTTGGACTTGGATACTTTCTCATCCATGTTCATTCAGAGTGGAGGATGAGGGGTTTACTTCTAGAAGCTCTCTCAGAAGACTCATGAGCCAGAACACTGCTAAGCTCCATTGGCAAACCTCCTTAAGTCTTTCTAGGCAAATGGGGCAAGGTGAAGATCTTAGAATCATTAATCATGCCTAGGGGAGGAGATTAAACTGCTTGGTATAGGCCTAAAGTATATGCCACCCTTTTAGAGGTAGGGGTAGAGCCAGCTTCTCCAAAGCTCTGGGATACCTTGGGGAGGTTTGGCTAGCCAAATGAAAATCAATATAGTTACCAAGAGGAGGAGCAAAGGATTCTGGGGAGGCAACCACAATATCCAACAAAAAAAACTAACCACATTTTGTGTGTATTTCTTGTGGATTTGCTGATAACAATTGCCAAGTAATTACTATCTGTATAAAAATTTTTTATGGAACAATTAATTTTAAAGGATTCATTTTCCATGCAGATAATAGGGAAGTATTTTGTGGAACTTTCATGTTGTATTTTATCATATGGTGAAACTGACATTCTAAAAAATGAATACTCTTTAAAAATTGACAGAGAATACATAATACATACAACTCTAGCATCCACCTTTGTCATGTGATGTTGAAAACTTTATTTACTCATATAACTTAATTTCCATTTCTACGTGGCTGACTGGTTTTCCTAACTTGGTTTCTGATTTGTGTTAACTGTGACTTTACTTTGAGCAAAGCAAAGGTTATTTTGTATATCTGTTTAATTCGGTTGCTGTTGTTAACAACTGGATTATTACTGTGGTAACTGGATCACATCATTATATGCAGTTTGGGCTAGATAATCTATATGGTGATTAAATGTGAACCCAGATATCCTGTGTTTGAATCCCCACAACTGGTTTCTTAATTGCTCTAAGGCTTAATTTCCTCATTTGTAAAGTAGGCTTAATAAATAACACCTACCTGATAGAATTGTTTTGAACATTGAAATGATAATGCATGTAAAGCATTTAGTCCAATGCCTGACACAAGGTACGGTGGCTTATTCTATGATGATTACCTTGCATTGAATCAGTATACTCTTTAAACGTTCTCTACTGAGTGTGTGTGTGTGCATGTGCAGGTGTATATGCCAATTAGAATATGATAATATGTTTTAATCTTTAGAGACACAATAAAAACAGCTACTCTGCTTTATAACACTTACCTAGGTAAGAAAGTCCTAATGTACTAAAAAATTATTTCTTTTTTGTTTTGTTTTTGTTATTTATTTATTAAATCATTATTAAGAGTCTTCTAAACATTATTTTAGAAAGGAAAGAATTAGGCCCTGGCCAGGTGGCTTAATAGGGTAGAGTGTCGTCCCAATACACAAAGCTTGTGGGTTCACTCCCCAGTTAGAGCATATACAAGAAGCAACCAATGAATGTATAAGTAGTGGAACAGCAAATTGATGTTTCTATCTCTCTTTCTCTTCCTTACTGTCTCTCTCAAATCAATAAACAAGAAATTAAAAAAGAAAAGAAAGACTTAATTCATGTAAAATGTTTGGGAAGTCCATTTGGTTAATTAATAGGTTTCTTTTAAAAAAAAATGTAATTTTGTTGAATTTTTTTTCTTTTTTTTTAGAGGGAGAGAGATAGAGATACATTGATGTGAGAGCAGAACATCAATTGGCTGCCGCCTGTACACCCCCTGCTGGGGATGGAGCCTGCAACCAGGCATGTACCCTGACCAGGGATTGAACCAGCAACCTTTTGGTGCATGGGATGATGCCTGACCAACTGAGCCACACCTGCCAGGGTAATCATAAATAGGTTCTTAGTACTGTTTTACAATAAAACCATCTTTCATTTTTTTTTTTCAGTAAAATTCCTGCCTTTCTAAATGTAGTGGATATTGCTGGTCTTGTAAAAGGAGCTCACCAAGGACAAGGCCTGGGAAATGCCTTTTTATCTCATATTAGTGCCTGTGATGGAATCTTTCATCTAACACGTAAGTACAATTGCTTATATACTTGGCTGATTTCATTATGATCAATGTTTTCTTTCCGTTATTGCTCAAATAAAATTAGAAATGCCTGTTTAATAGAAGATTTGCTTTACTTCACAAGATATAATTGTGGATTCATCTGTTAATTGTGACTCTAATGTTATTTAGTATAATCTCCATATGAGAGTGCTTATTCCATAGCAAGTGTATGATGTGTAGATATTATATTCTAATTTAATATTGTCCCCTGTTTTGGATTAGATTCATTGAGAAGTTTTTATGTGAAAGTAATTTTGTTAATTGTAGAGGCATTTTGAAATTTTCTTGTCGAACTTTTATGCATTCTTGCTTTTCCATGTGCCGAGAAGGCGGAATTGATAGAGGAGTGGATTCCATTATTTCAGAGGGGAGAAGGGCGCCCAGGTTATTAAATGAGGAGATTAAGGAGAGAGGGATATAAAGCAGAGAGAAAACAGGTAGAACTATGTGTTGGTTTGTGTTCTTTTGATCACTAAAGTGAGCTAAATGCATGTTAAGTAAATCTCTGATAGAATAGAAAGGTTTAGGTTAAGGCTCAAGTTAAGGCTGCACGTTAGTTAGGGAATAGTGTTATAATGAGAAAATTAATGCAAACAAAGGAAACAGATTAGAGGTAGGGGCCAGCTGTGGTCTGGTTTAGTGTTTTTGTTTGTTACTGGTCCTTGACTATATACCTATAGCAATTGAAATGAACATCTAGAAATAGATATGTCAGTTTGACTAATTTTTTTGTCATTTGGATTTAATAAAATTGTACTCTTTTTTTGTATGTCTTTTGAAAAAAAATCACTTGCCTAGTAATTCATTTTTATTGTATTTTACAAAAGCCTGCCACTAGTGTTTGAGAAGCACTGATCTAGGTAGCTTCACCTTGGATGAAGGAATGGAGACATCTTCTGGAAGGGTTGTGGTACAGGCAAAGAATAGGGTTATGGGTGAGGTGGAGATGGTGGAAATTTTGTTATGTAGAGTAATGTACATTGGCGAGAGCCTCTGATTTTCTGACGGATTTTTTTTTTTTTTTTAATTGGTTCTGGTGACCCATATGAGAGTTTCAAAGAGAGGGTGGAATCAAATGTGACTCCTGGGTTTCTGGGCTGGGCCAGTGGAATGATTTTTGATGTTATTCACTGAGATATTAAATATAGAAGAAGCAGCAAGTCTTGGGAGAGAGTTGATAAGTTCAGTTTGGACAGTTTTTTTGAATTTGTATACCTAGGACATCCATATGGGAGATGTCTATAAGGAAGTAGGATTGATAGGGCAGGTGTGACAGGAATTTGGGGGCAAGAGAACTGAAGGTTTGGCTGTGAGCGTGATTAAACTGACAGAGTAGAGCTTAACACAGGGTAGGAGTGAAAATAGGAGAGGACTGAAAGGTGGAAGGCTCATTGATCTGATTTCCTGATGAGCTTCAAGAACAGATATGCTGGGTATAAAGGGCGTATGTGGTTAGAGAGGGATATTTGACTTAAATTTTCAAGAGCTGGAGCAATTTAGAATGATGGTAAGATCCTGATAATGGCCTGAAACCATTAATAAATGTAATCAAATCTTTGGTTTTATTGTCTTTTGTATAATATTTATCTGACTTGTTTTCCTAACTCTCAAGGGGAAAATGAATTTGGTTAGGATTATACATACTTTATTGTATTTCAGCCAGGCTAAAGGTATTATTAAGAAAGGAAAAAAAATATTGCTAAGAAAGGAACAAAATAGATCCAGAGACAGAGAAGCATGGAACAGACTGGTGAATCTCAGAGGGAAGGCGTGGGTGGAGAGAGATTAACCAAAGAAGTTCTATGCATACTAGAGGTCCAGTGCGTGACTTTGTGCATGGGTGGGTTCCCTCAGCCTGGCCAGTGATCCTGGTAATCAGGGCTGTGGGAGATTGGCCGGCCTGGGGGGTGGGGGAGGGAGCCACGAGAGGTTGGCTGGCTGGGAGGAGGGGCCGCAGGAGGTTGACCAGCTGGGAGGAGGGACCATGGGAGGTTCACCAGCTGGGGGGAGGGACCTTGGGAGCTTGGCCGGCTGGGGGGAGGAGGGACCACGGGAGGTTGGCTGGATGTGGAAGGTTGGCTGTGGGAGCGCACTGATCACCAGGGGACAGCTTCTGTGTTGAGTGTTTGCCCCCTGGTGGTCAGTGCGCATCATAGTGACTGGTCGACCGGTTGTTCGCTTGCTTAGGCTTTTGTATGTATAAGATATGCATAACCTATGGACACAGATATAGGGTGAAGGCCTGGGTGGGAATGGGTGCAGGGTAGAGAGGGTCAATGGGAGATAAAAAGGGAACATCTGTAATACTTTCAGCAATAAAGATACATTAAAAAAGAAAATAAGAATCTGTGATTGCAATATAAATAAATAAATATCATCAATATGGGAAAAAAGAGTCTGTGATTGGTCTGTGGCATATAAAAGACAAGTTGTAGGCACAACCAAAGCACATTTCCAGAAATATCAACTAAACAAGACAAGTACTCCCCTGGGAAAGTTCCTGAGTGTTCAGACAGACTATACAGTTGTCCAATATCCATTCTCTCCTTCATTCCTTGTAACATAATTCCTAACTGAACATATGGCCATCACAATATTAATATCTTTAATTTTTATTTTTTTAGTAATTTTAGATAGATCATACATTGGAATAGATAAAACATTTACATGGTTACAAAAGAAAATTGATATACTATTGGAGTGTACATTGTGAAATCTTGTTCCTACCCACATTTTGATTCCTCTGTTTTGCTTTTATAAGTGATGGCACTTATTAGTTTCTTACGTTATTTTTCAGAGCAACGGTTGGGAAACTTTTTCTTTAGTGGGTCAGATAGTAAATATTTTGCTTTGTTGCATGTTCTTCCTTGTGTGTGTATGTGTGGTGTGTGTGTGTGTGTGTGTGTGTGTGTGTATGTGTGTGTTTGAAATCCTTTAAAAATGTAAGCATCATTCTTACTTCTGGGATCATATAGAAATAGGACATAGACTTAATTTATTGATCCCTGATCTAAAGTTTCTTCATGTCGTACAGGCACATGGGAATGTATTATGTGTCATCCTTGTTGAAAATATTTTTATCAGTCTTTTCCTTAGATATCTATCTTATGTACTCCGATTTTTAGAAAGTTCTTATCCTCCACATGATCAGGTAAATATTCACAACTGTTTAAATTTATTTTTCTTTATTTTTCTATTGAGATATAAATAGTAAAGTGGATAAAACTCACAAATCTGAAGCATACATAAAGCTGGATGCATTTGTACACATGTGTACTTTTGTGTAATCACCATGTAGATCAAGATACAGAACATTCCTGTCACTCTTCTCAGTCAGCCCCTACTCAGGGTAATCACTATTCTGGTTTATATTATCATTGATTATTTTTGCTTATTTTTGAACTTCATATAAATGTAATCATACATTCTATATTCTTTTATGCTCTCCTCCTTTCAACATAATGATGATGAGAGTCATCCCTATTGTGTATACTGGTATTGATAATTTGTATCAATTATCAATTGATACAAATTGTGAAATTAGAAATTTGGATTTTATTCATTTTATGGTTGATATGCAGGATTATGCTGTTTAGTTAACAGAGTTGATGTTCTAGCAACTATATATCAACACACTGTGAATGGATTTGAGTGGGAAGAAGTGTGGGGCAAAAAGAACAGCCAGGAGGTTCTTGTAGCAATCATGGAGGAAATAATGAGGGCTGGATTTTGTAGAAATGTCCATGGCAGTCAAAGGGAAAAACAAATTTGAGAGTCATTGTAAAGAAGGGATAGGCTTTTCTTACATCTCTTATATCTCTTATATCATGATAGGCCTTTCTTACATCTCTTATAAACATCTCTTATTCTCTTCAAATAAGACTGCCAAAGATTTAATACAAAATAGGGAAATAACAACCATATTATGGAAAGAAAAAATTCTTTTTAAATTTATACATGCAGTAACTTCTGGTAATAGATCTTTTATTTAGAAAATGATTAATTATTTTCCTCGAGTTTAATAGGCCAATGTGACTTGTTTTTACTGATTTTTTTAGAAGCAATATAATTTCCTATTGTTAGATTTTTAAAGCTTTGAACATGATGGGGTTATTGATTTCACTGAATCCTTTTGAAGCTGGCATTAGAAGTTTTGAGGTGGTATTTTAACAGGAAGTGAAGGCATTTGTGTGCTATCTGAAGGACAGCACCTTTGTCAGTTTTACTGTATCTACTGTCACGCTATCTATCTATACTAAGAAAAGTCTAGGTGGTTTTCGCACCCTCACGCACTATGTTGTCACAAGGTGACCCACAAGATGGCCGCCACAAGTTGGCCACCGTGAGATGGCTACGCGCACAGTGGAGGCAGGGCCCGTAGGCCACTCCGCGTGGTGAGGCCTGGGGGTCCCGCGGCTCTGCATGGCATGGAGGAGGCCGTTCCCGGCATCTCCGTCACCTCCTGAGGAGGAGGCAGGTCCTGGTGGAGGGGGCGGGTCGCGGAAGGGGAGGTCAGTTGGGGGCCATCAGGCCGGCAGGGGAGCAGTTAGGTGTCAATCAGGCCAGCAGGGGAGCAGTTAGGGGGCGATCAGGCTGGCAGGCAGAAGCGGTTAGGGGCAATCAGGCAGGCAGGCAGGCGAGTGGTTAGGAGGCAGCGGTCCCGGATTGTGAGAGAGCCTAAACCGGCAGTCAGACATCTCCCAAGGGGTTCCAGATTGGAGAGGGTGCAGGCTGGGCTGAGGGACAACACCCCCCCCCCCCCGCCCCGCAACCGCCCCCGTGCACGAATTCTGTGCACTGGGCCTCTAGTATATATATAAAGGCCTGAGCGACTGAACAACCCGTCAGTTGGTCGCTGTGATGCACACTGACCACCCAGGGGGCAGACACTCAATGTAGGAGTTGCCCCCTGGTGGTCAGTGCGCTCCCACAGCAGGAGTACTGCTCAGTTGACTGACGGGAGCCAGACACAGGGCTCATGGCTGGCCGCTGCAGCCCGGAGATTACAGCAGAGCAGCAGTGAGCCTACCGAGCGGCAGCGGTGGCAGACGCAGCAGGGCCGAGATGAGCAGGAGCGGCAGGCAGGAGTGGCAGACAGCATTGGACTGATGGTTTCGGCCCGATCCCCGCAGGATACACCAAGGGACCCCATCAGTGCATGTGCACCTGGCCTCTAGTTTATAGATAAAAGTAGTTCAAGTTTCTCAACATGTACTTAGAGAGATGACCATGTAGACTAGAAATAAGAGTTCTGCTTTCTGAGCTATGGGTCAGTTTTGTTACCAATTTAGAAACATATAGGAGGTTCAGATTTACAGAACTGTTCATTATAAAGTATACTAGAGGCCCAGTGCACGAAATTCATGCAAGGGTAGGGTCCCTAGGCCTGGCCAGCAATCAGGACTGATCTGTGGGGCAACTGGCGAGGTGATCAGGGGGCCCCCACTGGCACCCATCTTGGCTGGCCTGGGGCCTACGGGCTGGGGGCAGCTCCTGTATTGAGCATCTGCCCCCTCGTGGTCAGTTTGTGTCATAGGGACCAGTCATTCCACCAGTCGTTCCGCTGTTCAGTCAATTTGCATATTAGGCTTTTATTATATAGGATAATTATAATTATGTATAGTTGTAAAAAACAGAATTTCAAATGCAACTTGATTATTTTCAGCTAACTTGGTGTGTGTATGCACATGTGTGTAATGTATGTGGGATGTTGGTGGTAATGGTGGGAGTATGGGATATACTGCCCTGTTTTTTCCTGAGTTCTATTCTAGTTAGCTTTTTTTTTTTTTTTTAAATATATTTTATTGATTTTTTACAGAGAGGAAGGGAGAGAGATAGAGAGATAGAAACATCGATGAGAGAGAAACATCGATCAGCTGCCCCCTGCACACCCCCCACTGGGGATATGCCCGCAACCCAGGTACATGCCCTTGACCGGAATCGAACCTGGGACCCTTCAGTCCGCAGGCCGACGCTCTATCCACTGAGCCAAACCGGCTTCGGCCTAGTTAGCTTTTTAAAGTTAAATTTTTTGCCTGTGGATTTATTGTGAACTTCAGTTGCATTTATTATTTTGCTCTGCTAACTTCTAAAAGGAATTTTAACTGTCTTACAATAAAGTACATTAAAATTACAGGAAAAAGATGTAAGTGCATTAATGAAGAATGATAATTAAAGGGAGTGGAGAGAATGGATGGTCAGGAGCCTGAGTATATGGTAACACATAACCCATACCAAATAAAATTGTTAAAATTGAGAATAAACCTTACTACTGAGCATTGTGGCAGCCAAGGCAAAGAGAATAAAATATGGGTTGTCTAATTTCATATATATTTGATATCTATCAGAAGAGATAACACTTTCTTAGCTCTAAATTGAAACTTATTGCATTTTTTGTAGCAGAGGCCTGAGGCACAACCCAGCGTATAGTGTTTTCTGTTAGCTTGCATAAAAGGCAGTAATTTGGAAGCAATCTTTTACTCCTCTTATAATACTTAATAAAAACAGAGGGCATAGAGTTAGATTTTTTTTTCCCTGAAGTACTCATCTTTTCTGGAGTATTTACCTATACGGGTATACAGTAGTATGCATTTATAGCTCCAGTTTATACAGGGGATAAGATAACTGTGTAGTTGGCATGTTTTTAAGCTACTTTTTCTGGGTATGAACAGGCTTTGGCAGTTATGGCCCAGCAATATTAACAATAGCGTGTGTCTGAATAGTTAGCATTTTATTTTGATTTCTAGAAGAAGGGAAATGATTATTAAGCAACTGGGAAATGTTAGGTACTATGGTAGATTCTTTCAAATATATTATTCTATTTAACCTTAACATTCTGCAGGATTGTTGTTATCCCAGTTGTACAGATGAGGATATTGAGAGAGAAAGGTTCAGTAATTTTCCTAGGGTACATAGCTAGTAAATTGGGAGCCTATCTTTCTTTTTTAAAGTTCTTTCTCTTTCCAGTCTTCCCACTATACTACACTGCTTTTGTACATTTTTAAATCTGAATGTGTAGTATGTTTAAGATTTGTGTGTGTGTGTGTGTGTGTGTGTGTGAGGGGGTGGGGAGAAGGAGAGAATTAAAATGCTTGGTGTACATTGTTTTTCAGAGAATACCTGCTGTGCACAATAGTGGCCTTTGAGGCATATCAGGAGATGTTTCTGAAGAGATAGGTGCTGTATAATGATTTTAAAAGAATTAGGTTATAGTTTTTGTTCTTTTGTTGCCATCAGATATTTATTGAGCATTTATTATGTGCTAGGTGTGCTAAGTGCTTTATGTGAGGAATTTTATTTAATTCTCAGAACATGTCAGAAGTGGGGTAGAGAGAGGTTAGGAAATTTGTTCAAGATTACACAACTAGTAGACGGTATAGTCAGGAGTAGTATCATTCAGGTAAATCTAACTCCAAAACCTGCACTGTTAGCCTTTGTACCAGTGCTGACCAACAGAAATTTAATGTGAGCCATAAATGTGAGCTATATGTGTAATTTAAATATTTCTGATAGCCAGGGATATTTTTTAAAAAGTAAAAAGAAGGGGTGAAATGAATTTTAATAACATACTTAATATAACAGAAATACTATGGCAACATTTAGTCAATATAAAAATTATTGATATATTTTGGTAACATGTCTTTGAAATCTGGTGTGTAATTTACAATTAGAATAGATCTCCATGTGAATGAGCCACATTTCAAGTACTTAACAGCCACAGGTGGTTAGTTGCTATACTATTGGACAGCTCAGATCTGCATTATACTCATAGAAAGAAATTTGAAGAAACATCAAATCATTGATAGATTTTTGGACAATAGAATTGTGGTGGAGAGACAGACAGGTGACTTTTCATTTTACTTTAGACTCTTGGCTTTTTTTAAAGTGAATATATATTCTGACTTTTAAAACAAAATTTCCAATTTAAATAACTAATATAAAGTGCTTACAAATGATTCAAATAAAATTCTCAAGAGTTCTGTATTAAAACAATGAGGAGATGGCATTTGCTTAGAC
Organism: Myotis myotis; assembly: GCF_014108235.1. NCBI lineage: Eukaryota > Metazoa > Chordata > Mammalia > Chiroptera > Vespertilionidae > Myotis > Myotis myotis. The sequence continues at coordinate 44,383,620 of NW_023416390.1, forward strand.
TCTTGTGATTCAACAGTTGTCAGGGATCTATTTCTATCTCTATAAAATGTTTGATTTTTAAGCTGGATAAGTCATAATGGCTCTGCTGGGATGATTTAGTGTAGGAGTTTACGCTCACATAAATAAATTAGTGGGTTTTGTTGTTAAAGAAGTTACTTCCTTGATTGCTCTCACAGATTGTTTGTATGGTCTGTTCCTGCCACAAAGTGATCCTTGGATTTCTCAGATGGCTTAGTGAGCGCGTGCCTGTTGAGGGTAGGATGGGAGGCTGCAGGGAAGGCAGAACTGCCCTTATACCTCTTTATCCTAATAACTCATATTTTTGTGTGCAATTATCTCTTCCCCATTCTATGTCTTCTTGTTGAGGGGATATTATCCAGCTTCCTCTTTTTTCACTCTGGGAGCCTGACTGAGGGAACCTTATTTTGGCCACCTAACCTAAGCTGGATTTTGAAAGATGAAAAGATTGAGGGACTGTCATTGAGAATTCAGTATTTCAAATGCAATTTGATTATTTTCATCTACATCCTCTCCTCCCACCCCCATCCCCAATATTAAGAATGATGATAGGGAAAGAAGCATGATCTTCTAAATATATTCTTATCAATTTTATTGTCTTTATACTAATTGTTTTAATATGCACAATGCAAAGTCACCTAAACAAAATTCCTTTGCTGATTTGTCAAAGCAAAGGGAAACGATTGCTAGTCATTCCAACACTCTGTTGTTTGAATATAATCAGTAGCCATCTACTTGATATCAAAAACTGTTCCCTATAATAGATGGAATTATATGCAATTAGGGTACAAAAACTTGTGCCTTAGAAAAAACGAGTATCATACCATAGTGCATATAAAATTATAATTTAATTATGTGTTTGTACCCCATCCCTTCATACCTTATGAGTACACAGTTTTGTTTTTTATCAGATTTCACTCTACCTTCTATTATATAAAAAGCCTGTAGTCATCACGCCATCATACCATAACGGCTGATCAGCAGGAGGCTGTGTGCGTGGGGTGGGCGGGGCTGCATGCACGGCGAGGAGCACGCAGGTGTGTGGGGACTTGACTCTGGAGTACTTGACTAGAGGCGCAGGTGGGTTTCTGGGTCCCGCCTCCTGCAGTGACTGCGGGATTCTGGGTCCTGGGTCTTGTGCGATTTCGTGTGCTGGGCCCCTAGTTTAATTATAAATGGCCAGATGTTGTTACTTTAAAAATATTCATTATATATAAAAATTAATGGTATAGACTTATTATGAACAAATTGGAAATAATTCAGTTGTTCAAGTAAAATTTCATGTTTGTCCCTTGTTCCCAGTCTCCAGAAGTAATTGTGTTTCCTCTTAAAAAATCAGAAAGGATATATGCTTATTTTCTTCTGTTGATTATATGGAAGAAGTTAGTTGCTTTTTGAATTTACCTTCAATGTTTATTTTCCTTAGAAAAAGGAGTCTATTAAATAGAGCATTTCAGTTTTTGGGATAACTGCTAATGGTACTGTTTGATTTTAATGTCATTTCTTTTTGCTTTGAAAGGTCTACCCAGTTTTATAATTCTTAGAAAATACTTGTCTTCTCCTGAGCCCCCCAATATGATTTTAAGTTATTCATTGATTTTACTTATATCTCAGCCTTCACCCTTCTTAAACTGGGCCGACAAGTTCTTACCCATAGAGAGCTAAGGTAATCTATGTAGATGATTTCTGTGCAGATGGTTAGAATTTTTGGCTAGGAAAAATAAAAGTCCTTCTTCTTTCTCCTTTGTTATTAATGACAGATGCATTTCCATTCTGTTTTATATTACTGTCCCTCTGTATCTGTTTGAATTTAAATATCTAAATTGCTTAGAGCTTTAACGTAAGATTCCAGTGAGCTCCTTTAGTTTTTTGTTGCCTGTGTTTGCTAAAAAGAGATGAAGGTAGCACTGATGGAAGAAATAGGTTTTAAGTTGCCTTTCTAGTTTATATGGAATTGGAGCCCTCCAGGCACTACAACTTTATTGAACTGCTAAATGAAAAGGTAAAAATGCCTTCATTTAATTGCCACCCCCTCTTAGGTTAAGTTGGGTGTTTATATGTTTTGTAAATCACCTTTAATTACCACAAACATAAATTACTGTTTTCAAGAGCCCACCTCCCTCTCTGATAAGCACAGTCATTTAAAAGTTTAAAATGAGTCACACATTTTTGCAAAGACACAAATTGCCAATATAAAGCTGTCTTTGATTGTATCCTAAAATAATGGAGTTTTTTTCGTTGGGTCCTGTAATTTTCTTTTTCAGCAGTATTTATTAATTTAATCTAGTATTGGATTGCAGTAAACAATCTGACCAAAAAGCATATGTTTTCTTTGTTTCTTTGGTACAAATTCAATGGATTAAGTAATTATGCAGTGGTTCTCATCTACATATACAATGCGTTCTAATAACCAACTCTGTTTACTATGGGAAATATTGTAGCAGTAGGAAACTGTTCCTTCTACTTTGCATTGCAATATTGTATGAAGCTATTTAATCTACTAGCTATTTCCAGTTTAATTGCTTGAATATATCCTCATATTCATAGTGGTCTTATATCTACTTTAGGTACATGAAGCATTCTCATTTTTTTCATGAATGTCTTTTCTGACATGTTTTAGAGATCTTGTGTCCTGCCCTCTTTGCTCAAAATAGCAACTATATGGATTCTTTTTAAACCTCTTCTCTCACTAATGAGTTGAAATTACTAAGGGATGTGAGGGCAACTTCTAAGGTCCTGGAGAGTCTCTTGATCTTTAAGCATCGAATTTTTGAACCGTATTTTTCTTAGTTGTCAAAACACTGTCATTATGTTAAGTTAAAAATGTAAGTATTGAGACTGATTTGGTTTTGAAAAACCAATGCATTCGTTGTTACATTTAACTTTCATGAATGAAATCAGATGAGCACTTGTGTTTTATTACATGAGCCTTCAATTTCCTCAAACTTGTCCTTTTGCAAATTTTACACGGACACCCTTAAACCATCCATTGTATCTTGGACACAGTTTTTGTACATCAATGACATAATTTTGAGCTTGTGGTTTGGTAGTGTAACTTGCCAGCTCAGGCATTTGAAGGAAAGGTGGGGCTACAGGCTGTATAGCAGCACTGGTCCTTTAGAACCTTACGTTTCCTCTCCTCTGCATTGGTGAAGTCAAGTCGTCACTTCAGAACTCCCAGACTGGCTCTGAGTCTGGAATTTGCTTGTCTAATTTGTGATATCCTCTTCCTGGTCCACCTTCTCCACTCCAGATCTGTCTTTGCTGTCCTTGCTTCCTCTGTGGGAGGGAAGAAGGAGCACTGCCTGGCTGGCCTAGCCTTGACTGACTCAGCTCTTGCCATAGTACCTAAACAAACCCATTGTGCCACCAGACCTTTAGATATTTTGCACTTTACATAGGTAAGGAGTTGGCTCAGGGGAAGGTGGTTTTGTTTCTCTTCCCTCGAACCTGAGATGAACGGACAACAGTATCCACCTTCTCTTCAGGCCAGTTGGTCTTCTCTCTCATGCCAGGTTGTCAGATGGATAGAAGAACTGAAACTATGGGTTATACATTAATTTATAGCTTTCTGGGGATATTGGAATATGTTTTTAGTTATTTTGTTATGATAGATAATTCTCCAGTGAATGACTTTATTATGTATCCTTTTGCCTTTATTATTTCTTCAAGTATTTATTAAAGGAGAAATTGAGTCAAAGGTTACCTATTTTACCATATATTTAACTTTTGCTAGACATTGCCATGTTGATTTTCAAAAGGAATTCTTGAATTTGGTTTTAGCAGAATTACCATGCCTTATTTAAACAACTATGAATGTAAATTATACAGTATATATTGGGAACAACTTAAAGTGTATATAAATTGGTGAAATAAGATTACCTCATAACTGTTTACCCTGTGGAGAGTAAGAGAATAGCTGGGTGACTTGCATAGGGAAACACCTGGAGATGCCCAAAGAGTGAGACTTATTTCTAAAGCCTATATAGCTAGGCAGTTGTTGGGAGAGAATAGAGAAGTCTGAATGCCCTGGAATTCATTAGGGTGATGGTTTGTGCATGGTCTGCTGTACTTGGCAGGATTTTTCAGTTGATCTCTGAGTTAAGTTTGATGTAAATTATGACCAGACTATAATTTTAATCCTTCTCTGTGGTAATTTCTTTCTGCTCTTTTTGTCAGCCTTTCTTTTCTAACTTTGTGATTAATGGATGAGAATTTAAAAGTTTGCTTCATCTGATTTGAGAGGCTTAGGGGACTGGCCTATTTTACTTGTAAATAGAAGGTTTGTAGTGAGTATATACATAGAAGGATTATCCTATATAATAAAAGAGAAACATGCAAATTAACCATCCCTCCACTACACTCAAGCCATGCCCACAAGCCAATCAGGAGCAAGTATGCAAATTAACCCAACTAAGATGGTGGCTGCCATGGAGCTGGAGTGAGCAGGAGGCTTGGGTTGACCCTGGCAATAGAGGAAGCCAAGCTTCCTGCCTGCCCTGGCTGGCCCTGGGCTATGCTCAAGGCTGAAAAGTTTCAATTATAGAAGATAAATAAATCCCAAATACCTGCTTCCAGCCAGCCAAAAAAAGAAAAAAAGGAGAGGCTGGGAGCTTGGTTCACTGGGGGGCGTGGCAAGCCTGAAAACAGCCATCAGCCGCTCACCCAGGCTGGCCAGGCACCCCAGCGGTACTCCCCCATCCTTTAGGGGCTGTGGGCAGCCTGAAAAAGGCCCTCACCCCTCACCCAGGTGGGCCCATGCGGTGAGGGTCCCCACTGGGGGGCTTAACCAGCCTGCAAACAGCCATCAACCCCTCACCCAGGCTGGCCAGGTACCCCAGTGGGGACCCCCACCCTGAAGGGAGTGTGGCCAGCCTGAAAACAGCCCTCAGCCCTCACCCAGGCTGGCCACACCCGCATGGGGTGAGGGTCCCCTCAGGGGGGCTTGATCAGCCTGCAAACAGCCATCAGCCCCTCACCCAGGGCGGCCAGGCACCCCAGTGGGGACCCCCACTCTGAAGGGGGTGTGGCCCACCTGAAAACAGCCCTCAGCCCCTCACCCAGGCTGGCCAGGCACCCCAGCAGGACCCCAACCCTGATCCAGGACACCCTTCAGGGCAAACCAGCCACCCCCACCTGTGCACCACGCCTCTATCCTATATAATAAAAGGGAAATACACAAATTGACCTTAACAGCAGAACAACTGGGAATGAATGGTCACTATGACACACACTGACCACCAGGGGGCAGATGCTCAATTCAGGAGCTGCCCCCTGGTGGTCAGTGTGCTCCCACGGGGGAGCTCTGCTCAGCCACAAGCCAGGCTGACGGCTGCCAGTACAGCAGTGGTGGTGGGAGCTCTCCCGCCTCCTCAACAGCGCTAAGGATGTCCGACTGCAGCTTAGGCCTTCTCCCCGCTGGCAAGTGGACATCCCCTGAGGGCTCCCAGTCTGCCAGAGGGATGTCTGACTGCCAGCTTAGGCCCGATCCCTCTGGGAGCGGGCCTAAGCCAGCAAGTGGACATCCCCTGAGGGGTCCAAGACTGCGAGAGGGCACAGGCTGGGCTGAGGGACCCCCCCCCCCCCCCCCGCCGAGTGCAAAAATTTTTGTGCACCAGGCCTCTAGTTATATTATAAACACCATTATTATTTCCACTAAATGACTTGGATAACATTTTACTAGGAAATCTAAAAAAGGAAACAGAGTTAATGTTATTTCATATAGTATACTTACACGTGGTGTCTGTGAAAATATATACATGTTTATGTATTATATATCCACTAGAGGCCTGGTGCATGAAATTTGTGCATGGAGGAGGAGGGTCCCTTCAGCCCAGCCTGCACCCTCTCCAATCCAGGACCCCTTGGGGGATGTCCAACTGCTGGTTTAGGCCCGATCCAGCAGTCGGACATTTCTCTCACAATTCTGGACTGCTGGCTCCTTAACACCTGCCTGCCTACCTGATTGCCCCTAACTGTCCCCCCTGCAAACCTGATCACCCCTAACCTCCTCTGCCTGCCAGTCTGATTGCCCCTCACTGCCCCCCCCCCCCGCCGGCCTTGTTGCCCCTAACTGCCCCCCTGTCAGCCTGATCACCCCTAACTATCTCTGCCTGTTGGCTTGATCACCCCAACAGCCCCCCCCCCCATCCCACCTGCCTGGTTGCCCCCAACTGCCTACCCTGCCAGCCTGGTTGCCCCACACAGCCTGCTGCTTGGTCATTTGGTCACCCCTCACTAACCCCCCTGCCGGTCGGGTCACCCCACGCAGCCTGCTGCTCGATTCTTTGGTTGCTCCTCACTAACACCCCTGTTGGCTGGGTCGCCCCACGCAGCCTGCTGCTCGGTCTTTTGATCACCCCTCACTAACCTCCCTGCCGGCCTGGTCGCCCCACTCAGCCTGTTGCTCGGTCATTTGGTCGCTCCTCACTAACCCCCCTGCCGGCCTGGTTGCCCCACTCAGCCTGCTGCTCGGTCGTTTGGTCGCTCCTCACTAACCCCCCTGCCAGCTTGGTTGCCCCACGCAGCCTGTTCGGTCGTCAGTTCGCCTGTGATGGTCACTTAGGCTTTTATATAGATAGACATTTTTTTTTTGATAACTTTCCCATACCAGCTAAAGGCAGAATGATAGCCAACCTTTACTGGACTGATGGTGCTATCCACTGATGTTTGGTGAAAGGAACTGTTCTGCCAATATTTTTCCTTTTCTTTCCCTTTACATGATATTAATAACAAGTACTATTACCAGAAGTTTTATTTTTTGAGGATTAATATGTTATAGGCAGTATACTAAAGAATCTGTTACTTCATTTAATCTTTCACAATATTTACATGAAATATATATTACTAATCCTGTTTTTCATACTAGAAAAACAATTAGAGAGGTTAAGTATCTCGCTCAAGTTAGTAAATGACAGAACTTGGAATTGAATCTGGGTACTTTGATCTATAGTCCTTCCTTTTAAAACCACTATCCAATGTTTTGTAATAATATTTTGTAATAATATTTTGCAATAGTTTGTTTTAGTTGTGGTATATGAAAAAAATTGGGCTTCACACAGATACATGGTTGGAAAAAGGAAGAATATTTTAATAACTTTTTCAAAAATTGTGAATATTGTTTACTTGGTTTGCATCAAAACTTGACTCTGCAACTACTAGTATAGCAATGGACATTTTGAACTGTTACTGTTGTCTATTGGTCTCTTTTTGAACTTTGAATGTCTCTTCTTACCCCTGTATGAATTTAATCATTTGGAAAATACTGATTTTCAGAGAGTGATGCAGATTTTCTAAGTTTTGACACATTTCATTATGCAATATTATAAAGTCACATCTTTTATCACCACAGATCTTGTAAGAAAAATATTTAAATATTGGGAAGCTATCAAGCTCCTGAAGGCAGATACAAGTTTTCCAAAATTCAAGTTTTTAATAAGCTTGAATTTTATCATCCTGTATAATAAAAGCCTAATGTGCAAATCGACCGAGCGGCAGAACGACCGGAGGAATGACTGGTTGTTATGATATGCACTGACCAGGGGGCAGACGCTCAACGCAGGAGCTGCCCCCAGCTTGCAGGCCCCAGGCCAGCCAAGGCAGGTGCCAGCGGGGGCCCCCCAATTCCCCTGCTGGTTGCCCCGACTGGCGATGGGGGGTGGGTGCGGCTGGTGAGTGGGGGGTGGGGCCGGCCGGCGAGTGGGCTGGCGCCATCCCCTGATCTCCTCCCACAGAGAGAGGCGACTGGCAGTGGGGGTGGGGCCAGTGAGCAAGCGGCGCCAGGCTGGCCAAGGTGGGTGCTAGCGGGGGCCCCCAGTTGTCCCACTGGTCGCCCCGCAGATCGGCCCTGATTGCCGGCCAGGCCTAGGAACCCTACCCATGCATGAATTTCATGCATTGGGCCTCTAGTTTACAATAAAATGGCTGCCAGATAATGAAGATTAAATAACTGTGGTTTGAATGTTGGTCATTCAAGTGTAAATGGAGTTCCACAGAAAGAATGGCTAGTTCACCTTGCAATTCAAATGCTTTTCTTTAAAGCCATCATACTTTGGTATGCAGCAGAAGTGTTACTTCTGTCTCCTTGCCCAGCATATAAAAAGATCTGTACTCTAAGGTTGAGAATTAATAAAATTAATATTTTTTACTGTCTCATTAAGGACATTCTTTTTAAAAAAATATATTTTTATTGGTTTTTAGAAAGGGAGAAAGAGAAATAGAAATATGGATGAGAAAGAAATAGCATGGATCGACTGCCTCCTGCATGCCCCCTACTTGGCTGGGAACCGAACCAGTGACCTCTTGGTTCATGGGTCGTCACTCAACCACTGAGCCACACGGGCCAGGCATAGACATTCTTAAGTGAAACTTGATTGTTGTTGTTTTGTGTGTGAAGAATTCAGTGATAACTAGTATAGTTTGTTGTCACTACTTTGATTCATGCTAAGATCCCGACAGTTTTCCTCACCATTGATTTGTATCATGACTGTAAATGTCAACACAATGAGAAAGGCAGATAACATCTTAGAATTATTATAAAATAATGTTTTGACCTTGTAGACCCATCAGGGGTCCGTGGACCATACTCTGAGAACCACTGCTCTAAATTCTTTGAAAATGCTCACTAGTTTTTGTTAGTCATTATGAATCTACATACTTTCTTGTCTTTGTTAATACAACCTGGATATCTTTTAAGTTCTATTCCAGGTAAATGAAAATAATTTGTTATTTAACTTTACCATTTTTGTTTTATAAGCACTGCATGCAGCATTTCACTGCAAATGTGCAGAGCCTTCAGCTACACGGTCATTTGGAAAGACTGAATAATAGGTATTGCATGTTTTGAGTACCTTGCTTACAAATAAACATTTGGCTAAGAGTGTGTAAATAAATTGGATGTTACATACAGGGGTGGGTGGGCAAGACTAGGTTTATAGTTCATATGGAAAATAATACAATAATAAGTAATAGTATAGTAAACTCTGTGTATTCACGTATGTGTAACTGAAAGCCTACTTTAGCCCACCCCTATATATACCTCAGAATTAGACAGTTGTAATGTGAGTTTTCGAGATAATTTAATATTTCATAGATATAATTCAATATTCCTTAGTTGTAGTAATATGACTATGAGGGAAGTTGTAGAGTACACTTGCTGACTCACTTTTCCTCATTATTTAGTGGCTTAAGTGTAACCTTCTTCATCTTCCGTTGCTGTTTGAGCTAGAATAGTTAAAATTATTTTAGACAAATAAGGGTTCCTTGTGTATAGGAATAGTTGGGAGTGAGGTGTGGGAAGAATCCTTTAATCATTATGTATTCCTAATCCAAGTTTTTTCTCTGTGATTAGTGCATTGGAGTAGGTGGTTGGGGAGTGATGGCCTATGTCTCAAACTGTTGAAGTTTTATTTCATTCTGACTTTGCATTATCCTCTTTTAAAAACAACATTAAAAACCCCATACATTGTAGTGCTTTATTAAAATTTTAGATTGAGCCCTGGCCTCATGTACTTGGTTTGCAGATTAGATCCCTGGCCAAGGTCAGGGCGTGTGTAGGAGCCAACCAATTGCTGTGTCTCTCTCACATTGATGTGTCTGTCTGTCTGTCTGTCTCTTTTTTTCTATCTACCTCTCCCTCCCTCTCTTCCACTTTCTAAAAATCAATGGAAAAAATATCCTCGGGTGAGGATTAACAAAAAATAAAAAAGTTTAGATTGAGGTGGTAGTTGTAGTGGGGAGTGCTAGTCATTTTGGCCATTTGTTTCATTTATTTGCATCAATGAGAAAACACCTCTAACACTGCTGACTGATAGGCCTAAAGAACTTGGGTGTTTCTTTGTTTGCTTTTATGGGGATATTTTTTTTCTTCAGCACTGAATAATAGTATCCAGATGTCAATTCATAATGATAGATATTTTTAAATTTTTGGAAATATTTTAACCTAAATTATTAAATTATGAAATACATTGGTAATATCAACACGTTGGCATTATAGTAATACATTGTCTCTTACAAATATTTTTAGCCCAGTATTAATCCTAGTTTGTCTGGTATAGCTTCTCCTTTTGTAAATGTCAAGGCAAAAATAGTATATTTTCCTGTTAAGATGTGTTTTAGCTATTCAAAGATCAAAGCAGATATTCTGACAAGGCATTATAAAATGTTGATTATGAAAATTTTAAGAGCTTCTCTTCAGTATTTTCTTTTTATAAACCACCTGTGGTCTTCATGTGCAGTGTATACATTTGAACAAAGTGCTCATCACTTGTCAGCCGTCATTGGCAGCATAGAAATTGTGGTACTTGCTTTGCAAGAAGTTCTTTTGTATTTGTGACATCAGCTTTGTTTTATACAATTAAAGTATTACACGCTAGAATAATCTAAATTGCAACCACTAAATGGAAATATAGTTCTTCTTGCCTTGAACTGAATTTGTTTACTGATTGTATGCAGCTATTGACTACTATTTAACATGACAGTTCCATAAAAATTTTCTTTTCATAGCAAATAAAGAGGTGCTTATATTATTAAGGGTTTTTCTCACTTTTAAAATTTTCCTTTAATAAATATTACATTAAGTGATAAAATGTAGAAAACCCCGTGTGTGTGTAAAATCCTTCAATTATACGATTTGATTTTCAAATGAAGTTTAATGCTCCTAACATGATACATTCATGATCACTTTAATAGTATTGTTCTAATTTTTAAATTCCCAGTTAAAAGGATTTTGCAGTCATTTTTATTCATTTTCTTCTGTTAAAAATGAAAAGTATAACTGATTAAGACTTAAGATTGATACTAGAATAAATATTTAGACTGTTAGATAACTTCTTTTATGCTTACGGTAACATTAACTCTGCATGGCAATCTGGTTCTTAGAGAACTTTATCAATGGATTCTAAGGAATCTGAGTATTTTCCCTGCGGTGTCTTGTTAATAATCCTGTTATAATTTATTTAAATAAGTTAATAACACTAATATATTGGCATTATTTCAATTAACAAGTATTTTCTTGAGATCCATTTTTTAGTGAACATGTTTTAGAACTAATAGAATAAAATTATTCACTTAAAGCAAATTTATCTTGTGCTTTGTAAAAAGCTTTAGGAACGTCACTATTTGGTATTTATTTTAATAATAAGTGAAATGTAAAGTATAATATAAGTACATTTTCTAAGATAGCCAGTTATATATCTCTGCAATATAATTGGCTTGCTACACTTTGATAGTGGTTTTAAACACAAAATCTACATGAGTCCTGTGAATCAAAAGCAGAAAACTAATAAATAAGACTGTTTTTCTTCTTTTCAGATACAATCTAAATCTAAATGGGAACTTTATATTTGCAGGAGCAAAATTTGGCATTTCTTTTTCACTGCTTGGTTGTTGTGATATAATATAGTGGACATTAGTATATAAGTAAATGACTAGATGAGTCATAAGATGGAACATCTGCCTCAGAAGCCTTTCAGACAGCATAAGTTATGTTGTTTAAGTCTCTAATCAGTACATCTGTCCCTGATACTTGAGTTGGTGCAAGGACAGTTTTCTATTTTGGATTAGTTACTATATGAAGGCAGCCATACTGAAAAAAACTTCTTTTCATGCATGCAACTAAAAAAATTTATGCCTGTGATATCTGAATAAAAAATTATTTTTTTTTAGCATAGCAATAATTAAGGGATAGCAATAAATGTATACTAGGTGTACCGGTTAATAATGGTGGATTTTGTAGTCAAAGAAAACACGATAATTTCAAGAGAAACAACAAAAGTGCTTTATTCAAAGTAATGTCCATCGCTAGCTACACATTTCCCCATCTTTCAGGTAATTTGTGGATACCGTCCCAATAGAACTTTTCTTGTTTTGAGGCAAACCATTCAGAGGCCCAATTTTCCACTTCTCTGTACGTTATGAAGTGCTGCTCAGAAAGTGTGTGTGCCATCAATCAGAACAAGTGGTAATCTGAAAGAGCAAGGTCTGGTGAATACAGCGGGTGGGTTAATACTGCCCAGACAATATCTTTTTTTTTTTTTTTAATTTCTTTATTGGTTAAGGTATTACAAATGTGTCCTCATCCTCCCATTAACCCCCAAACTCCCTCCCACCCCCCTCACTCATGTTCTCATCCCTCTGTTGTCCATGTCCATTGGTTTGGCTTATATGCATGCATACAAGTCCTTTGGTTGATCTCTTCCCTTTATCCCACCCTCCCCTACTTTCCCTCTGGGGATTGATAGTCTGATCGCTGTTTCTTTGTCTTTGGATCTGTCCCTGTTCATCAGTCTATGTAGTTCTCTATATTCCACAAATGAGTGAGATCATGTGGTACTTATCTTTCTCTGGCTGGCTAATTTCACTTAGCATAATGCTCTCCAGTTTCATCCATGCTGTTGCAAATAGCAAGAGTTCCTTCTTTTTTACCGCAGCGTAGTATTCCATTGTGTAGATATAACACAGTTTTTTAATCCACTCATCTGCTGATGGGCACTTAGGCTGTTTCCAGATCTTAGCTATGGTGAATTGTGCTGCTATGAACATAGGGATGCATATAGCCTTTCTGATTGGTGTTTCTGTTTTCTTGGGATATATCCCTAGAAGTGGGGTCACTGGGTCAAATGGGAGTTCCATTTTTACTTTTTTGAGGAAACTCCATACTGTTTTCCACAGTGGCTGCACGAGTCTGCATTCCCACCAGCAGTGCAGAAGGGTTCCTTTTTCTCCACATCCTCTCCAGCACTTGTCGTTTGTTGATTTGTTGATGATAGCCATTCTGGCAGGTGTGAGATGATACTGCATTGTTGTTTTGATTTGCATCTCTAGTATAATTAGTGACTTTGAGCATGTTTTCATATGTCTTTTGGCCTTCTGTATGTCCTCTTTCGAAAAGTGTCTGTCTAGGTCCGCTGCCCATTTTTTGATTGTATTGTTTATCTTCCTATTGTTAAGTTGCATGAGTTCCCTGTAAATGTTGGAGATTAAACCCTTATCGGTGATATCGTTGGCAAATATGTTCTCCCATGCAGTGGGCCTTCTTGTTGTTTTGTTGATGGTTTCCTTTGCTGTGCAAAAGCTTTTTATTTTGATGTAGTCCATTTGTTTATTTTCTCTTTAGTTTCCATTGCCTTAGGAGCAGTATCAGAGACGAAATTCCTTCGGCATATGTTTGCGATTTCACTGCCTGTGGATTCCTCTAGTATTTTTATGGTTTCCCGTCTTACGTTTAAGTCCTTTATCCATTTTGAGTTTATTTTTGTGTATGGTGTGAGTTGGTGGTCTAGTTTCATCTTTTTGCATGTATCTGTCCAGTTTTCCCAACACCGTTTATTGAAGAGACTGTCTTGATTCCATTGTATGCTCTTGCCTTCTTTGTCGAATATTAATTGGGCATAGTGGTTTGGGTAGATTTCTGGGTTCTCTATTCTATTCCATTGATCTATATGTCTGTTCTTGTGCCAGTACCATGCTGTTTTAAGAACAGTGGCTTTGTAATACAGCTTGATATCTGGTATTGAGATTCCACCTACTTTGTTTTTCTTTCTCAGGATTGCTGCAGCTATTTGAGGTCTTTTTTTATTCCAGATGAATTTTTGGAGCGTTCGTTCTAGATTTGTGAAATATGCTGTTGGTAATTTAATGGGGATTGCATTGAATCTATAGATTGCCTTGGGTAATATGGACATTTTGATGATGTTGATTCTACCAATCCATGAACACGGTATGTTCTTTCATCTGTTTATGTCTTCCTCTATCTCTTTTTTCAGTGTCCTGTAGTTTTTCGCATATACGTCTTTTATCTCCTTAGTTAAATTTATTCCTAGGTATCTTTATTTTTTTGGTGCGATGGTAAATGGGATTGCTTTTTTAGTCTCACTTTCTGTAAGTTCACTATTGGTGTAAAGAAATGCCATGGATTTCTTGGCATTAATTTTGTATCCTGCTACATTGCCGAATTCATTTATTAAGTCTAATAATTTTTTGATGGAGTCTTTAGGGTTCTCTATGTACAGTATCATGTTATCTGCAAATAAGGACAGTTTTACTTCTTCTTTTCCAATTTAGATGCCTTTTATTTCTTCTTCTTGTCTGATCGCAACGGCTCGTACTTCCAGTACTGTGTTGAACAGGAGTGGTGAGAGGGGGCATCCCTGTCTTGTTCCTGTTCTTAGGGGAAATGGTTTTAGTTTTTGCCCATTGATTATGATGTTGGCTGTGGGTTTGTCATATATGGCTTTTATTATGTTGAGGTATGATTCTTCTATTCCTACCTTGCTGAGAGTTTTTATCAAGAAAGGGTGTTGGATTTTGTCAAATGCTTTTTATGCATCAATTGATATGACTGTGTTTTTTTTCTCTCAATTTGTTTATGTGATGTATCATGTTTATTGATTTGCGGATATTGTACCATCCTTGCATCCCTGGGATAAATCCTACTTGGTCGTGGTGTATGATCTTTCTGATGTACTGCTGGATCCGATTTGCTAGGATTTTGTTGTGGATTTTGGTATCTATGTTTATGAGGGATATTGGCCTGTAATTCTCTTTCATTGTGTTGTCTTTACCTGGTTTTGGTATTAGGGTGATGCTGGCTTCATAGCATGAGCTTGGAAGTGTTCCTTCCTCTTTAATTTTTTGGAATAGCCAGACAATATCTTTTAACGTTTCTTTAACTGGTTTTGAAGTGTGTGATGGTGCGTTATCATGAAGCAAAATTACTTTGCCATGTCGTCTGGAATATTCTGGTCTTTTCACAATCAAGGTGTGGTTCAAATTGATTATTTGTTGTCGGTAGCGATCAGTATTATGCTTTCACCTGGTTTTAGAAGCTCGAAATACACCACACCTTCCTGATCCCACCAAACGCAGAGCATTGTCTTCTTTCTGAAGCGATTTGGTCTTGCAGTCGATGTTGATGGTTTACCTGGATCAACTCATGATTTTGTGCATTTGGGATTCTCAAAATAAGTCCACTTTTCATCGGCAGTCACAATTTGATGCAAAAAAAAACTTTCGTGCTGTTGAAGCAACACTTTACTGATGACTTTTCGGTTTTCCATTTGCCTTTTGTTCAGTTGATGTGGCACCCATTTTCCTTCCTTTAAAATCTTTCCCATTGCTTGTAAACGATCAGAAATTGTTTGCTGAGCAATGTTTAATCTTTCTGGAAGTTGTTTTTGAGTTTGACATGCATCTTTATCCAATAATGCTTGTAATTGTTGGTCTTCAAACTTTTTCGGTTGGCCTGGACGTTCTTTGTCTTTCTCATTGAAATCATCACTTTTAAAGTGTTTAAACCAGTGTACACGAGTATCTTGAGATGGAGCATGTTCACTATGAGCTTCCCGAAGTATACGATAACTTTTTCTTTAAAATAAAGTAATGAATTAAAACTTCCCGCAAATGCTCTTTTTTGCCACGAAATTTGACATTTTTAAGTGTAAAAACATCTATGATGTTAACCTTCAGCAAATTTGACATATGAAGTTTTGAAGCTTGCTGTCAATACAACAAAATAGCATACATATCAAATCGCATATATATTAACATATGTGTAACTCCATCTATTGAAAAAAATCCGCATTATTAGCTGGTACACTTAGTAAACTTTTACATGTCTTAAAATGGTTATTTATGGAGGATTTTACATTACAGACTCATAAATGTTTACCAGAGGAAATTTTCTTGCAAATACTGATGTTATAACAGGAGAGAAATTTAAATAGAACCTGAAGCACAGCAGGATTCAGATAGGCTATTTAACTAAAACAGAAGCCTATATTTTGGGTTCCTTCTGAACTGGAACATTGCTATAGTTTTAAAATTGTCACCAGAGGCAGGGGAGGGAAAAGGAAGGAAGGTATATATGCATGTTTATACATTTACACAAGGTTAAAACTCCTAAAAGCACATTATGGAATATCAGATGATGATGACATACAGATATTTGTGGTACACGTATGTATATTTTATTCTTTATAATCAACAAGCAACAGAAGATAAATTCTATGATCACATTTAATTCTCTCTAAAGGGTGCGATCCAAAGTAGAAGAAATTTTCCCTTTTCCCAGAGAAAATGTATGCATAGCCAATGAACCAGTCTTTTTAACAAGAAAAATAAAAATGTAATTAGGGTGAGGTTTAGATAAAAATTGAGCACATGTTAATTTACACGTTGGGATTTTTAAATCTTGGAAATATAGAACAGTCATTGGGAAATATTTTTATTCCAAAAGAGGGTGGAAAAAAGTATTCAGGTCTTTTACTTTCTGTCCTGGATGTAGAGAGCTGTAAGGAGTGTTATTCCCATCCTTACCTTGAAAAAGAATCTGACTAACTTCAAAATATAAGGACAAACAGTGCCTACAGGGAAAGAGAAAACATGAACACTTATTCACCTGAGGTAGACACAGCTGGGCACCAGTAAGAAGAGTTCAGCTAGAATTGTGGTCAAATTGGTGAGGGCCAAGTACGGGCTGGCAAGAACATGCGAAATCTGGGAGGACACCAAATTGGAGAACCCTGTATCCTCTTATGTGCTCTTTTTCCACTAATCCCAGTACGTGGAGTAAGACCCCCAAGAGATGGGAGATAGGGATGAGTCCTAAGAAGTACCCAGTGTGGTGCAAACCCTAGGGAAGTGATCCCCTCTCTCTACTACATAACAGAAACCTTTATTTGTAGAAAAGTGGGAGTGGTAGAGCAGGAGACAATGCCTTAAGAACATTGTTGAAATTCATTGCAGTTGGGAGAAGGAAGTTGGTGGTATATCTACTTTTCAGGAATATGCCGAGCCCACAACTATGGGGTTAGATCAGAGGGATGGAGAACTGAAAAAGCTACACCCCAAGATCCAGAGATACAATATATGACTAAGGCTGAGGGTTGCTCAGAACAGCACAGGATGCTCCTTCCCCAACTATTTCCTACCACTAAACTAAGACGTTTCTAATAACAAGTAACAGCAGAATACTGTTGGGTTAAGTACAAAAGAGGAAAAAGATTAGACAAAGAGACACAGTGCAAAGGAGAGACCTAAACTCAGAAAAGACTAGATATTACTCTGATAAACCAGTCTCCCATCTTAAATATAGGATATTTCTATAAGAATTTGCAGCTTGTGGCACACTGAAAAAGGTTAATAGAAATTACCAAAACTTACACACCTGCCAGAATGGCTACCATCAATGAATCAACCAACAGCATAGGCCTGTATGGCTCAATTGGTTGGGCATCATCCTGTGCACTAAAAGGTTACTGGTTCCTTCCTGATCAGGGCACATGCCCGTGTTGCAAGCTCGATTCCCAGTAGGGGGCGTGCAAGAGGCAGCTGATCAATGTTTTGTTCTCACATCAATTTTTCTCTCCCCCTCTCCCTTCCGCTCTCTCTAAATACCAATCGAAAAATCTTTAAAATAAAAATAAATCAATTAACAAACAGCAAGTGTTGGTGAGGATGTGGAGAAAAGGGAACTCTAGTACACTGCTGGTGGCAATGCAGACTAGTGCAACCACTGTGGAAAACAGTATGGAGTTTCCTTAAAAAATTAAAAATGAACAAAAAAATTAAAAATGGAAATGCCATTTGACCCAGCAATGGAATATATCCTAAGAATCCCAAAACACCAATCAAATAGAATATGCACTCTTATGTTCATAGCAGCATTATTTATAACTAGAGGTCCAGTGCATGAATCCATGCACTGGTGGGGTCCCTCAGCCTGGCCTGTGCTTTCTTGCAATCTGGGACCCCTTGGGGGATGTCCAACTGCTGATTTCGGCCTGATCCCCGCAGGCCAGGCTGAGGGACCCCACCGGTGCATGAATCTGTGCACCCGGCCTTGAGTGTGCATACAAGATCTTTGATTAATTTCTTCCCACCTCCTTACCCCCTCCCCCTTCCCTCTGAGATTCATCAGTCTCTTCCATGTTTCCGTGCCTGTGCATTGAGCATCTGCCCCCTGTTGGTCAGTAAGCATCATAGCTACTGATCGAATGGTCGAATGGTCGCTTAGGCTTATATATATAGACTAGAGGCCCGGTGCACAAAAATTTGTACACTCGGGTGGGAAGAGGGGGTCCCTCAGCCCGGCCTGTGCCCTCTTGCAGTCTGGGACCCCTCAGGAGATAACGACCTGCTGGCTTAGGCCTGCTCCTGGGTGGTAGAGGGCAGGCCCAATCCCTAGGTGCAGCCCCTGGTTGGGCTCAGAGCAGGGCCGATTGGGGAGTTGGGGCGCCGCCCCCTGTCATGCACAGAGCAGGGAGGATCGGGAGGTTGCGATGCCACCCCCAGTCCCGCACATGGTAGGGCCGATTGGGGGGTTGGGGCACCGCCCCCTGTCACACTCAAGGCAGGGTCGATGGGGAGGTTGCGGCGCCACCCCCTGTCACGCACAGAGCAGGGCCAATCGGGGTTGGGGCGCTTCCCCTGTCACTCACAGAGCAGGGCCCATCAGGGGGGGTTGGGGCTCTGTACCCTGTCACGCACAGAGCAGGGCCCATCAGGAGGTTGGGGCGCCGCCCTCTATCACCTACAGAGCAGGGCCGATCAGGGGGTTGGGGTGCCGCCTCTCTCACACTCAGGGCAGGGCCGATGGGGAGGTTATGGCTCTACCCCGTCACGCACAGAGCAGGGCCCTTGGGGGGGAGGGTTGGGGCGCCGCACCCTGTCACACACAGAGCCGCAGGGTGATGGGTTGGGGAGCTCCCCCCTATCAGGCACAGAGCAGGGCTGATCAGGGGGTTGGGGCGCCTTCCCCTGTCACGAACAGAGCAGGGCAGATAGGGAGGTTGTGGCCCTGCCCCCTGTCACACACAGAGCCGCAGGGCAATCAGGGGGTGTGGGCGCTGCCCTCTGTCACGCTGATCCCGGTGCCGGGAAGCCTCGCGGCTCTGCTGATCCCGGTGCTGGGAGGCATATTACCCTTTTACTATATAGGGTAGAGGCCTGGTGCCACGGGTGGGTGCCGGCTGGTTTGCCCTGAAGGGTGTCCTGGATCAGAGTGGGGGTCCCTACTGGGGTGCCTGGCCAGCTTGGGTGAGGGGATGATGGCTGTTTGCAGCTGGTCACACATCCTTCAGGGTGGGGGTCCCCACTGGGGTGCCTGGCCAGCCTGGGTGAGGGAATGATGGCTGTTTGCAGCTGGTCACACACCCTTCAGGGTGGGGGTCCCCACTAGGGTGCCTGGCCAGTCTGGGTGAGGGGCTGAGGGCTGTTTTCAGGCTGGGGGTGACTGAAGCTCCCAACTGCTCCTTTTTTTTTTTTTTTTTTTTTTTTTTTATTCTGGACCAGCTTTAGCTTTGAGGCTTGGCTCCAGCTCTTAGGCCTCCGCTGCTGAAAGTAGGTTTCTGGCCTTTGCTTACAATGTTGCGATCCTGCTGGCTGAAGCCCCGCGGACTAAAGCAGGTTTCTGGGGTTTTGTTTAGCTTCTATATTTGTTACATAGTTGCTTAGAGTTGCAGCTCAGAGGCCTGCAGCGGCAGGCGGGGAATGTTGGAGTCCTCCGTCACTGAAGCAAGCAAGCCTCATGTTAGTTTCAAGCTGCCTGGGTGCCGGCCGCCATCTTGGCAGTTAATTTGCATATTGCCCTGATTAGCCAATGGGAAGGGTAGTGGTCGTATGCCAATTACCATGTTTCTCTTTTATTAGATAGGATAGTTAAGATCTGGAAATAGTGTAAGTGGCCATCAGTAGATGAGTGGCTAAAAAAGGTGTGGTACATTTATACAATGGATTACTATGCAGCTATAGAAAAGAAGGATCTCTTACTCTTGCAACAACATGGATGGACCTGGGGATTATTATGCTAAGCAAAGTAAGCCAGACAAAGACAAATATTACATGATCTCTCTTATATGTGGAATCTAATGAGTAAAATAAACTGATGAACAAAATAGGTCCAGAGGCATGGATGCATTGAACAGACTGACAGTTCTCAGAGGGGAGAAGGGTTGGGGAACAGGAAGAGATTAACCAAAGAACATATATGCATAGCCCATGGACACAGACAACATGGTAAAGGCCTGGGTTAGGGTGGAGGCGGGCAAAAGTGGGAGGGGATGGGGGACATATGTAAAAGTGTCAACAATAAAATTAAAAACTATTTTAAAAATTACTAAAACTTAAACACAAAGAGAAGACAACTTAAAAAAATAAAAATAATATCCAAGACCGGTAGGAAAATATCAAAAGATCTAACATATTCATAATTAACATATCAGAAAGTAAAGAGAGATAATGGGGTAAAATAAGTAATGACTGAGAATTTTCCAAAATTAATGAGACTGACCATAGATTCAAGAAGCTCAGAGAAAAATGACCTGGATACATAATTCCCCTCGCCCCTCTCTTTCTCAAACACACACACATATACATACATATCATACTCAGACTACTGGAAAGAAAATTCAAAGAGTAAATCTCAAAGGCACCCAGAGAAAAAAGAAACATTACATATAAAGAACAAAGATAGGAATTTTGCTGTGGCTTACTTTTCATCAGAAAGTATGGGAGCCTAAAGTAATGTAAGTGGAATTACATTTTTAAAGTGCTGAATGAAAAAAACCCATAACAAACCCCACAGAAAACCCCTACCAAAAACTTTCAGCCTGAATATATACCCAAGGAAAATATCTTTCAAAAATGAAAGAGATGGTTTTTCTTAGACAAAGAAAAATTAAGCACTCATTGCCTGCAGACCTACTCTATAAAAAGTGTTAAGGCAAGTTCTTCAGATAGAACGTGATCTACATAAAGCTGATCTACACAAAGACCACTGAAAATGGAAAAAAAGCAATTTCTTATTTTTAGTTTCTCTGAAACAAAGGTCAGCAAACCTTTTATATAAAGGCTAAATAGTAAATATTTTTAAACTTTGAGAGTTTATATAATCTTTTGTATCTACGCAACTCTGCTATTGTAGTGTGAAATATGGAAATGGTTGTGTTCCAATAAAACTATTTTTAAAAAATAGGGTTATGTGCTAGATTTGGCCCATGAGCTATAGTTGACACACCTCTGCTCTAAATGATAACTGTCTAAAGCAAAAATAGTAGTAATGTATTTATGTGTTATTGTGTGTTTATAGTGTATTTGAGAGTCCACCAGACCAACTTTGAATACTTGAAATTTTCTGCTTTGACCCTATGGACATCTGACTAGTGAGCATGGAAGCAGGCTGGAATTTCCTTCTTTAATTGCACTGAGCATAACCTACTAGTTGGGAACAAAAGAGGTAAAAATGGGATCAGAGATATACCTGTGTCCCTCCCCAAATGCCTGTTGTTGTTTTTTTCTATTAGTCATCTTGATCTGGAAATCAAAGTTAAATTCCCTGTCTCTGGAGATCTGAATATTTCTGGTAGTATTAATGGGAAGAAGGTTTACTAAGTACCATTTATTGAGTCTCATTTGGTGTCAGGACTGTGGTAGGCTTTTCACATGAATTATATTTAATCTTTAGAATAATCCTAAGAGAAAAGTGCTATTATCTGCATTTTACAGATTAGAAAAACGGAGACTTAAGAGTCTGACTTGCTAACATGCAACTTGTAAGTCGTAGTATCCAGATCAAAACTATCCTCCCCCCTTTTTTTGTCCTCTTATACATCACAGTGCCACCAGTTCTTTTATCTCTTCATCGATGAGAACAAACATAGTTAACATTAAATAGAGGGATATAACAGCTGTTTGGTGTACTTGACAGATAATATGGAGAGATAATGCTATGTGATGTAATTATATTTTCTGGTTAGGATTCTCTCTTCCTCTAGATCAGTGGTTCTCAACCTTCTGGCCCATTAAATACAGTTCCTCATGTTGTGACCCAACCATAAGATTATTTTCGTTGCTACATCATAACTGTAATGTTGCTGCTGTTATGAATCGTATGTAAATATCTGATATGCAGGATTGTCTTAGGCAACCCCTGTGAAAGGGTCGTTCGACCGCCAAAGGGGTCACAACCCACAGGTTGAGAAATGCTGCTTAGATCATAAGCCTCTTCCACCCTCCAACCCTGTCTTCTCAGTTCTAGTGTATACTTACTAAATATCTGAAGTAACCCTTAAAGACTGGACTCTCCTGGTCTCAGTTCCAGCTCACTGTTGCATAGCTGATGGCTAGATTATCAAGTTTGACTTTGCTACTGGTCAGTTTATTCTGATGCCAGTCACTTCTTTCTGCTAACCTATAATCTTGGTATGCTAAAGCATTATAACTAACTAGAGGCCCAGTGCACGAATTCATGCACGGGTGGGGTCTGCCCGGCCCATCCTGATTGGGGCCAGTCAGCCACGGGGAGGGGCCGCAGGAGGTTAGCCGGCCAGCCCAACCCTCATTGGGCCGGTTGGCCGGCCGCAGTGCGCGTCTTAGCGACTGGTCATTCCGGTTGTTCTGGTCACTTGGCTTTTATATATATAGATTCCTCCCTTCAGAACTGACAATAGTTAAATAAACATGATTTTCCTGAGAATAAGTTATGTACAGATGTAATAGTCATATAGCAAAGATTGATGTTTTTTATTTTTGTTCAAGTAGTGTCCCATTTTATTAAAGAGATGGTCGAGTGTTCTTTAATGGAATCTTTAGATGTTTGTTATAAACAATAAAATGTTTTAAAAGTAAAATATGTTGTATAGTTGATGGTAATAAGAAAAATAAAGTAGGCAAAGTGGACTGTAAGTGTTGAGGTGCAATTTTGAACACAAAAGGAGTGACTTCACTGAGAAGTTGATATTTGAGTAAAGAACTGAAGGAGGTAAGGGGTCAAATCATGTAAATGTTTGGGCACAGAAGCAACAACAGATGCATGGGCCCCGAAGCCGAGTGGGGCCTGGCGTTTTTGAGTTCTTCATCCCGCGTCCACCTGTATCATACACTCTACCTTTCCTGTTAGTGTGACAGGTAAATTGTCCCTGCCAAGGCCAACCCCTTCACTCTCTCTCATGTAGGACGTGATCCTGCTGTCATGCCCTCTCTTTCCTGTATCATGTTTCCTCTCAATTGATTTGTCCTCATGACCATGCAAGCATGGTGTAATGATCCCCTTTATCTATTGCTTCTTTTCTCTGTTCTCCTTCACAACAAAATTAAAAAGAAGTTGTTTATATTATCTCCACTTCATATTCCATTCTTTTTTTGTTTTCACCTACTCCAGTGAGGCTTTGCCACCAAAAAAACATTTAAGAATGCTCTTGTCTAGGTCACCAGTGGCTTCCATGTTTCAGTTGCTCCTTTTTCATCCTCTCTAGTTAAATATTAGCCATTTATCTCTTTTCTTGTTTAGTAGGTGTTTCTCCCTACTATTATGTAAGTTCTATGACTGTAGGCACATGGATGCTCCTCAGTATTTGTTGAATGTGTGGATGAGTGATGCCACAAACCTCCTTGTCCATACCTCATGTGCACCATTGTTCGCTTATCTGATATCTTTTCCCTTAGGCTAAATTTCTAAAAGTAGAAATTACTAAGTTCAAGGATGCATGCATTTTAAAGACTTTTGCTACTTGTTAGTAAGCTGCCTCCTTACCAAAACATGCAATTAACATTTATTTTTAAGGCTTTAGCATTTATTGCGAATACCTCTGAAATACTTTTACTATTTTAGATTTGTATCTTTTCCCAGATTGCCAGGATCAAATTATATATGCCTGAATTCTAGTATAACTTGGAATTTCATACTTTAATATTCTGTCAGGGCAAGATACTCTAATAGAAGAGAGCCTGCCTGAAGTTTTGTGTTCAGAGTATTGGTGACTTAGAATATCTTGGATGCAGCATTACTGTCTTTAGGAAAGAGATTTTAGCCATTATACTACATTCTGCTGTATTACCTGAGGAATAACACATTTACTAGAGGTGCTTTCTTTTAAATTGCTGTCCCAATCTGAGGTCAAGTACTGTGGTAACTACACTTTTGCTATATTGAAGAAACAGAGCATTCACACACACACACACACACACACACAATGCACGCACAAGTTGTACTCTGATTATATGGCTGAATTTCTGATGCTGGACTTAAAAGTTGAGTAGTCTAGTGTAGTCGAGTTACTTACATGTTCCCAGTATTTTGTAGTAAAAATGTAGGCATAGGTATTGATAAGAATAAAAATAGACACATTTATCCTGGACGGTGTGGCTTAGTTGGTTGGCTGTCATCCTGGGCACAGGAAGGTTGCCAGTTAGATTCCCAGTCAGGGCACATGCCCAGGTTGCAGGCTTGATCCCTGGGGTGTGCAGGAGGCAGCTGATTGATGTTTCCCTCTCACATCGATATTTCTCTCTATCTCTTCCTCTCTCCCTTCCTCTCCCCCTTCCCTTCTCTCTAAAAATGAATAAAAAATCTGAAAGAAACCCCAAATGGACACATTTTATAATTATCATTGTGTTATACTGAATGTAAAGTTGTGTCCCATTTGACATATGACAACAAAGTATATTTTATTATGTATTCTTTGGATTTTTTCCTTTATTGAGAGAAATGTTTCTGCTATTGTTAATTAGCTAGTAATGGCTGTTTTCAGTGTTCTTCAATTATAGTATGTTACTTGATTATATGTTATAAAATAAACTTAAGTTTATCTTAGGCTGCTAAACTCAGTAGTTGAATATAAACTTATTGTTAGGAACAGGTTTCTTGTACATTTTGAGAGTGAAGGGGAAGCTAAAAGTAAAAAATAAAGAAATAGCAGGATATTTTCTTTCATTAGCGTTCTCAGTAAATTAATCTTTTCCACTTCTGGTTCTCCCTGGTCACTGAAACGTAAGTGTAGATACCAGCCCAGAATGTCTCAGGAACAGGGAGGTTTTGAATGACAGCCATCACTGCTATCTAGTAATTGATAACAAACGTTTACTAAGTGCCTACACTTTCAGATATAAAGTCCTAAGGTCTGGGTTAGTAAAATGCGTAATATATCCGTCCTTTAAAAGTTCACAGTCAAATGGGAGAATAAAGACTAATGATGGAATTCATAACTCAGAATGAGGTGAATCTGCTTTGTATTCTAAGTGGTATGTCATTTTAGAAAGTTTATTGTCATGTTACCACCAATATAAATGTCCATAT
Source organism: Myotis myotis (assembly GCF_014108235.1). Taxonomy (NCBI): domain Eukaryota; kingdom Metazoa; phylum Chordata; class Mammalia; order Chiroptera; family Vespertilionidae; genus Myotis; species Myotis myotis. The sequence goes on from NW_023416390.1 coordinate 44,408,707, forward strand.
ATCCTTTATTATTGTCAGGCCATCCCATATGAGTCTCTGTCTGTTTTACTGATAATTGAGCACAAATATGTATAGGCTTTATAATTATTGATAGTGAAGAATTTTTAAGTATTCCTAAGATAGGGTGCCCATGAAAGAGCCTTATAGGTCAACAAAGATATTTATTTGAATATCCAGCATTTGGGCATGAAATTTGGAATATTTAATAAACTGAACTCATATTTTATGAAAAATGTTCATGCATACCTATTTTGAGAAGAGTCTGTTTATTTAAACTTATTTAAACTTAATAGCCTGCATTTTTTCACTTTGATGTCAAATTGTAGCTGTTAAATTGCTCTTTGAGTAAGAATTAGTGAAATTTCACTAGTGTTTTTTGTTTGTTTGTTTTTCTGATACCCTTGGTTGTACTTTTAGCCCCCTGGATCTGAGTAAAATAAACTACTGTTAAATAACAGAATTTCAACCAAGTAAAATTTAAAGGGCTAATTGGCTTTATTCAACAATTCATGAATCAGGCAGCATCCCATCTAGCAAATAGAAAGGGTCTCCACCATGCTGTAGAAAAGGAAATGTTTTAAAAGTGGAAAGGGGGCAGAGAAAAAGAAGTAATCAGCAAAGAATGTATCATTTCAGGCAGGGTTGCCTCCTAAAGGGAAGAGAAGGGGCCTATTGGGCTGTAGTGCTGACCAGGTAATTCCATGTTGACTGGTTAAGATTGCATTCCTGGGAGGCTGAAACTTGGTTAAGTTTAAGTCTTAAATCTTGGTTTGCTAATGTGGGGACTCCATTTTGGGCCTGTTGTCTCTCTCTCTCTTTTTTTAAAAATATATTTTATTGATTTTTCACAGAGAAGAAGGGAGAGGGACAGAGAATTAGAAACATCGATGAGAGATGGATCAGCTGCCTCTTGCACACCCTCCGGGGATGTGCCCGCAACCAAGATACATGCCCTTGACCAGAATCAAACCTGGGACCCCTGAGTCCGCAGGCCGACGCTCTATCCACTGAGCCAAACCGGTTCAGCTGTTGTCTCTTTTTTTAATATTACTTACAGTTAAAACTAGAAACTGCATGAATGAATATATATAATTTTTCTTCTTACTATTCTTTTAATTTGAGCAATATCTTTGGTTTAAATTTAAGTTAGATAGCTCAGATTATAAACTAAATGAATCCAAAATAAGGCAGGTAAGCTTGATGCTATGGCTTCGTCCTTACTCTACTCTTCTATACATCCTGGTAGAAATTTTGAAAGTAAGAGGATATTTCCAAGGAGGAAAGCTTAATTTTGCTGTCTTTGAAATAATTGTTAAATTGCTTATATTTCTTAAAAAAAATTGAATTAGTTTTTAAAAGTCAGGAATTTATCTAGTTTGTACCAGTTTTGTGGAACTGATTCTACAACATAAAATAATTTTGCTATCCTCTCTTTTTGTGATTAGACATTAAAACCAAACATAAAGGTTAGGTTAAAGATATTAGGCAGAAATAAAATATATATGTGTTTGGAAATAAACTTACTTTTTAGTGTTATATAAAGACAATTTAAATTAGCTGGCATAATTTATGCAGAAAGTAATAACAGTTTGAGCATATGAAGTGTGTGTATATCTGTGTCTCTGTAATTTTGTCTTAAGGAAGTAGAATAAATATTAAAATTTATTTTGCTCATGAAATGATTAAATTTAGATGTTACTTTTTCCAGAGCACTGAGGCTGTGTAACTGCTGCTTGTTTATAGTACTCCTTTGTGGAAGGAGGTGGATTCATAAATTAAAATTGGCTTAGTTCAGCAGTCATTAACTATATGAAGACACTAGGTGGTCTCATTTAGAAAGCCATGTATATTTCCATGGTCTATTTTATATTTGAGGTTATGCAAAAATAGTTAATATTTATGTTCTGATGTTTTTAAAAATTATCATCTGCTTTGAATTGATTTAGTGATTTATAGATTGTAGTTGTCTTGTTTTACCAGTGTTTAGTTTGTTCTTAAAGTTAGTTTAGCTCTTCATTGGGAGCTATGTTTTGATTTGATTAGTAATATGCCACTAAACATCTGTAAGAAATACAGAAATAAATACCTATATTTTGTTTATATATAATTCTGAAAATTATTTATTTAATGAATTATTGCACATATTTTAATTTTCAAGTATGAAAGGATTTGTAAAAAACGTCTTAAGTGTGTTTATTAGCAGTTTGAAAGGTATAGCTTTTTTATGTGATTAAATTCAATATTCTAAAGAAAGAAGTTAGTATATTTTGAAACCATTGGAGAATTGGTTGAATTGGAGAAAAGTCAATGACTTTTTGTAAATTAAGATTTTTGTTTTAAGGTTTGCCTTTCCCTCTTACCTGGTACTAATTTCCTGGGGACTTGTTATTTTCTGATTAAGCATGTCAGGGTTTGCCCAAAATTTAAATGATCAAAATGTACTTGATTTTATTAAACTGAGTTTATCAAAAGTCTATTGCCATTTGCTTATGGTTTCTGGCTCTTGCAAGCAGAGAATAATATTGCACTTAATTAGATTTATGCTGACTTTTAAGAAACGTATTTGTTCCAAGCAGTCTAAGAAGTGCAAAGATTCATGTCAATATTCAGAAATCATATTTTCCTTGAACAGAAGGTTGTGATAAAATGGTACATGGTATGTTTTCATTGCCTGTTGAAAGACTTTCATGCAGTTAAAATAAGCATTTTGATGGTGGTTGAATTAAGAGTTTTTTGTCAGTTTCTTCTCATCATGGATGATTAGACTAAAATGTCTGCTTGTCTTGACTTGAGATCACCACAGCTTCAGATAACATGCTTTGTGATTGAAGGTCGAAATATTTTGAATTCTAATAGGCTGCCAGATGAATTGCTTGAAATAGACTGTAAAATTTCAAGGCTTCCTTTTCCATCTGCTGTGAAAAGAACCATTGGGAATGGTTGAGCTTGATGATCATAGAATTACTGGATGGTGATTCTAAAACCCTCAAAGGGAAGTTGCTATGGAGATCTAGTTCCAAACTGTGAAATGATTCACCTTTGAAAGGCTGCAGGGTCTGAGAAGCTGAACACATCATTGTTCAGGTGGTCATTGGTTAGGAAATTGCTAGTGCCTGTGTAATCAGCACTCCTGTGGTAGTTAACGATCTAAAAAGGTTTGTTCTGAATCATGTGGGACAACAGCAATGTGCATAAGATGGCTTCTCTCAATCATGGTTTGCTCAGCATGGTGCTTGTAAAAATACTGTGAACTAAAGAGCACAGAAATGAACGGCTTCATTGAGGAAATTTTTTGAAAAACAAAATTTTGCATTGATGAGTTTGATATCTGAAAATGGTTCCTTTTGAAAATAAAGTTGTTACAGAAACATGCTTTGTTTTCTTTGTTTTAATCCCCCCCCCCCCAGTCCCGTTTTGTGATAAGAAGCTCTTTATCTCTCTAGGTCTAGGGCCTTACCTTGGTGAAATGTTCAGTTTTTAATATCTTAAGTAATATATCTTAAGCAGGAGTTTAGAAAAGCTCCAAAATCATAGGTAAGAGAATCTAGGAAAATTCCTAAAGCATTAGGAGTAGCATGTTGTTCCCCCTCTAGGGATTGTTCCCTCAAATTTTCATTATTCAGTGTTTGTGACAACAGATATTTGAAATTGATATTTTAAAAATAATTTTCTTCTATTTTTACTAACTTAATTATCACCTTTCACTTTTTTTTCTCTAAGAAACCTGAGACCAGAATAATTTGAAATTTGAAATGAATTGATGGCAAATCATTGTAAACTGTTGTTCTCCCATATTAAGATTTCAAAATAGGTGAAATTCAATCTTAATATCTTAAAAGGCTATAATGTTGAGCTTTAGTAATCAAGTATGAAACCTTATCGTAGATAATTTTAAATACCAAGTTTTTCTAGATAATGGAGTTTTCCCCAGACATTTTATTGTTGTTGTTTTTAATCCTCACCCAAGGATATTTTTTCCATTGATTTTTTAAAATATATTTTATTGATATTTTTACAGAGAGGAAGGGAGAGGGATAGAGAGTTAGAAACATCGATGAGAGAGAAACACCGATCAGCTGCCTCCTGCATGCCCCCTGCTGGGGATGTGCCCGCAGCCAAGGCACATGCCCTTGACTGGAATCGAACCAGCGACCCTTGAGTCCGCAGGCCGATGCTCTATCCACTGAGCCAAACCACTCAGGGCTCCATTGATTTAGAGAGAGTGAAAAGAAGGGAGGGAGAGAAGGAGGGAAGGAGAAATATCAATGTGAGAGAGACACATGCAGTAAAGTCATCCATTTTAAATAAGAATTGTAAGATGAATTTCTTTTATAGTTATGTGTCCACTCTCACAATCGATAAATACAATGTTTGAAGCATTCTAAAATGCGTCCTCATATTCTCTTGTAGTTGATCCCCTCCCCCAACCTGGTCCTCTGGCAACTCTAACCTGCTTTCTATAAAAGCTATCATTTATAGCTGTGTCATTTTTAAAATTTCATAGAGTATCATATGGTATGTAGTCTTTTGTGTTTGGCTTTTTTTTTTTTTTTTACCTAGCATAATGTTTTTGAAATTCATCCATATTGTGTGTATTAATATTTTGTCCCTTCTTATTGCCTTGTAGCCTTTAATAGTATGGATTTATTATAATTTGCTTATCCATTTATTAGTTGATGGACATTTGAATTTCAAGTTTCCAGTTTACTAATGAATAGTTGTGTACAAGACTCTGTGTGAATATGTTTCTTTTATTTTTATTTTTATAAATACCTAGAAGTGGGATTGCTGAAGTGTCTGCTAAGTGTGTGTTTAGTTTTATAAGACACTGCCATATACTGTTTTCCAAATGGGTGTAATATTTTGCTTTCTCACCAGCAATATGTAAATTCCAGGTACTCCACATCCTCTCCAACATTTGATATTGTCAGTCATTTAAACTTTAGACGTTCTAGACCAGCCGTGGGCAAACTACGGCCCGTGGGCCGGATCCGGCCCTTTGAAATGAATAAAACTAAAAAAAAAAAAGACCGTACCCTTTTATGTAATGATGTTTACTTTGAATTTATATTAGTTCACACAAACACTCCATCTATGCTTTTGTTCCGGCCCTCCGGTCCAGTTTAAGAACCCATTGTGGCCCTCGTGTCAAAAAGTTTGCCCACCCCTGTTCTAGACTCTATAGAGGGTTTCTCATGTGGCTTTAATTTCTACTTTCCAGATGATTAGTGATGAGCATCTTATCATGTGCTTAATTGCCATATGTATATCTTCTCTGGTGAAGTATCTATTCAAGTCTTTTGCTTATATTTAATTGGATTGTTTGACTTTTTTTGAGCTAAAAGAATTCTTTATATGTTCTGGATACAAGTGCTTTGTCAAATATATATTATGTGAGTCCTGGCAGGTATGGCTCAGTTGGTTAGAGCATGGTCCCATACACCAAAAGGTGGCAGGTTCAATTCCAGGTCAGGGCACATACCCAGGTTGGGGATTTGACTCCCTCAGTTAGGTTCCTGTCAGAGTTTCCTAGTCCTCTATTGTGTTTACAAGTTCATAACTAATAGAGTGATAGCTGTCTTCAGTCTGCCTAGGAAACTGCTTCTCAGAGGCTTTGTTATATCTTTCTGCGCACAAGAGGCAAATTTAGGTTCCACTTGTAAGTTACATTGGCTTACTTTTCCTTTGTAAATTGAAATTCCCAAAGTTGGGTCAAAAGTAAAATGTTCATTAGGTACATAAAAAGCTTATAGGAAGTAACATTTGAGCTATGAGTGATAATTTTCTAGAAAATGAAAAGAGGAAAGATAGTCTCAGTATCTTTATAAAGTACATTTTTTCCTCTGTTACTGATTTAATTTGACAGACTAATACAATTTCTTTTTTTATTCAAATATTTTTTATTGGTTCTTTTCTGTTTCTAAAAAATGGCTTACATTATATATAAATATATCATGTCATTTACTTATTCTTTACTAATATATCACGGACATTCTTTCAGGTCAATATATAGTTCTTTCCCTTTCTCTTATTGGCTGATTGATTTTTTTAAAAATTTTTCTTCTTTCTCTTTTTTAGAAGCCACGTAATACTCCAGAGAATGGAAGTAAAAAAACACAGAACTAATAACTGACAAAGTGATGGAGACTTAGTAGCATGGTCTTTCAAAATGTAAATTAGATCATGTCTCTTTCCTTCAAAATCTTTTTCCCCCCATGAAATAAGGTCTGCATATCATGGCCTGCAATGGCTCTGGAATGATTTGGCCCTTGCCTCTCTTTAAATTCGCCTTATCCCTTTTCTGCCCTTGCTCACCATCGCCCCCACAAGTTTCTTTCATAAGTGGTACTCTTGCATATGATCGATAAGTGCTTAAACATCATTTAAATTGATCATTTATGTTTAAGGAAGAAATAAAACTTGAACTGGATAGGCTTTGTTTAGATCAGGGGTCCTCAAACTTTTTAAACAGGGGGCCAGTTCACTGTCCCTCAGACTGTTGGAGGGCCGGACTATAGTTTAAAAAAAAACTATTAACAAATTCCTATGCACACTGCACACATCTTATTTTGAAGTAAAAAAAACAAAACGGGAACAAATACAATATTTGTATTTGCATGTGGCCCGCGGGCCATAGTTTGAGGACCCCTGGTTTAGATGAAAAGGAGCAAGAATCCTTGGCATGGAGTTTCCAGAAAAGGGAATAGCATCAACATTTGTTTTGTACCTTCTTTGTATCGAGATTTTGCTACACAATTTTTCAATAGATAATATCTCTTTTTGGAGATGAGGAATCTAGGAGTCGGAAAAATTGTTACAGCTACATGACCTTAGTCAAGTTCATGGTAGAACTGACAATTTCTGAAGCCAGGACTGTTGGCCTGAGCATACTCTTTCCAGGATATTTTTTACCAATTGGATGCATTAATTTTAATATATGTGATAATAGATACTCATTATTACAATGTTATGCTTATGGTAGGAAGCATAATTTCTGAGTTGTGATATTTCCAGTTACACTAGGATTTCATTTTGAAATGGCTTAAAAATAATCTACCAGTTTGTACTGCTGAGCAGATAAAATATATAGTTTCAGAACTGTCCCTAAGAACTTAATTTTTTTTATGTCTGCCCTCTGCCTTGACCAACTTTATCTTATCCTAAGGTGGCTTCCAGCATCTCACGGGTCATGTGGTTTGTAGTTCACATCCATTAGGGAAGAAAGAGTGACTTTGGCCTAGCCTTCCAATAAAAGGTCTTTAGATTACTTGGACCATGCTTAATCCTTGATCACTGTGGGCAGATAGAATAATCTAAAGTGAAACTGCTTAAACCCTAAAAAATAATTGGGAGGGGTGAGGGGATTGAAGAGGATCTAGATTGGGGTTGGAGAGCTGACAACAAATGTGTATGCTTCAGTGTCAAACTTGAACATTATTTACAATTCTATTAATTTGGAACAGAGAAAAAATGCCTGTTAAATTTTATGTTTAAAATTTTTGAGGAACCTATTTACTTTGATTGTTTACTGAGAAGTATCATCTTTTCATGCTAATACCTCATAATACTGGTTTAAAACATCTCATTATTGAGTTAAAACAGTATAATTCTGATGAAACTTCATAACTAGAGTCATAATAAAAATGTTTCCCCTTCATTAAATATGTGGTGAAGTTTATTGTTCATGAAAGTGAAACTGATCTGTTACTTGTGGGATTATCAGACATAAAGCAGAGTGATATTAGATAGAGCCTCCTCATAGTGCTCTGTGTTGGTTAGTACAAATTTTAAGAGTGTCTACATGAAAAAAGACAGAGTATAAATCTAAAACTTTATTAAATGCCATGTTTTAAAGGTTTTATATTGTATTATTTATTTTTAAACAGTTTTTGTTTATTTGGTTAAATGAAGTTCTGGTCTCCAAATGAAAATTGTTTTTCCAAGTTAAAAGTCATCTGGTATCTATATTTTTTATCAGCTTTCTAAGTAGGCACCCATACGTTTGTTTAGAGGTAATAATGATTTACTTTATATGTATTAGTGATATAATTGGTCATCAAATTCTGTTTTGTTTTGTTTTTCTAGAAGTACTTCTCTTCTTTTTCTATTTCGTTCTATTTCTACTACTACTTCTTAGTTCAGGCTATTATGCATTATCACTGACCTTGGTAATATGTTCTTGCTGGGGCTCTCTTTCTGCTGATCAGTGTCATCCTGGGATCACCTGCATCAGACACGTTTTGTTTAAAATATAGAATTCTAAGCAGTACCCTAGTGATCCAGAATCATGGAGGTGGCTGTGAATCATCTGTACCCTGGGAAATTTTGGAAAATCACTGTTTTAATCTCTCTAGTTTCTTCCTTCAATAGTAGTGGTTCTCAACCATTCTTATGCCCCATAGTGACTATGTCCAAGCATTTGGGTCCTATACTATAGAGGGGAAAAACAATGCCTATTTTTCACAAAGCAGGGAATAATTGTGTGCATTTTGTTAAATTTTCTACTTATATTTTAATAACATTGCAGTGTTATTTAGAAGTACATATTTTTGCTATGGTTTTAAAATATGCACAAATAAAAACCTACCAGTAGCTGAATATTGTGGTGAATATTACATTTTTTATTATGCTGATTCTAAGCCACAAGGTAATGGATACATTCGGATTCAGTTATTAAGTAAGAAGCATTACCTTCATAGCCTGGCATGAGGCAAGAAGAGGGAGATATTGCTAGTATTTCAGAGGACCACATTTTTGGCATTTCACTTTTACTGGTGACATAGACATTGAAAAATGAGATGTATCACTGCTTGTGAGTCATGGCATTTGGTTATGTTACTGCCTCTTATAAAACATTCATGCCTTCCTTGGGAATTCCATTTTCTGGCTAGTCCTTATGGCTTTTCATTGTCAAGCATTAGTATGTTTTTCAGTGCTTTCTTTTCTGTTCTAAATTTTCCTCAAATGGATTTGTTCTTTGTGCTCTGAATGTACTTTATTCATGTCACCCTTGTCTCTGCTGTACCTCTAGCTAAGTACTACTCTCTAAGGTCCATGTCCTCTGTGATCTTACTCCCTTATTCAACCCTTTTGCTCTTTCTTCCCTATCTTTGAGATTAGGAGCTCTCTTTTGTATGTAACATTTCATATAGCCATGATTTAGTTACATATGCTTGTCTTATTTCTCCAACTAGACTATAAGCTCCTTGAAGGTGTGAGCAATATTATGTAATTTCATCTTTCCCCAGATACTGAAGTATGTTTTTCTACATTGCATTTAATAAAGGAAGGATGTCATTTTCATTGCTAGAAATTTTTTCCAGCTTTAGAGTAAGCTGGTTTAAATTGTGATCTAGCAAATTTCTTATCCTACTTTGTTTTTTTGCCTAAGAGAATATGCAAGGTGCAAATGGGTATGATTTATTGTCTTTATCCAAATCTGAGGATCAAGCAGTAAGATTTTAGGTAAATAAAATTCTTGTATTTCAATGTTTTACATTAATGCTATGTCTCTATGCTTTTTCTGTAATCTAGTCACACAGGCAGATTTACCTATGACTATACATATAAAGTACATTTATCATTACATTTTTAATTTGTTTTTATTACTATAACTTCAGTGTTATATTATCTCCAATATTATTCATACTCTTATTTAGGGTTAAAACTTACCTAGCAAAATAATTTATGATGTGTATACTATTGTGTTTGATATAGTCTTTGAATTCTTATAGGTAAAAAGTATATGTTGGGAAGGAAATCTTGTTTAAGAAATAAACTGTACTATTTAAAATAGAAAACAGAGAGCTCTTTTTAACATTGCGGCTGAGTTAAACGAATAATCTTTCCACCATTACTAAGAAGTGCATGTAGTTAAAAATACATTTATACATATTATTTTTTTAAAAACCTAGTTAACTTTAAAATATGTAAGTTTTCTTGTCGTTTAGGGTTCTGTGAAGCTGATCATCAAGAGGGTTGCAAATCATTGGTGGTTTCTATTTTCAGATTTCCACATCCCGGAGTAATTTGCTTTAATTTCACCCAATTTAACCTATACTTCACACCATCACCATTCAGCTTTAATAGCTATGTTCTATGCATAAGAAAAGCAGATAAATGTCCACAATTAGGCTGCAAATGATTACAACTAGTTAGGGCTTTATGAAGACAAAACTTAAAGGACTATGGCGCCAAACAAAGCCACAAAAGACGGCTGAAAATGCTGTCTCCAGAAGTCAGGTCTGCCATGGCATTTGATTTATCACTTTTGTAGTTGATTTTACTTATTTTAATATATTGGCAGGTGTGCCTACTCTGAGAAATATTCATCTTTAAGGATATTAGTTATCTGTTGTTAATGTATTTTTAGTTTTTAATTTATTTGCTTTCTTAAATTTCAGCATAGATAACCAAATTTAATCTTTTAAATTTTTATTTAAATGGTAGCATATTTGTTTGTAAATTAAGCATAGTTGGTTTGAAATGTATTAGCATTTATATACCTTCTCAAAGCATTTGTGAAATTAAGACTTCTCTGAAATGTTTGTCTATGTCGAATAGTCCTATCAGACATTTGATGGAAGCATAATTTTACAATTCTGTATAGAATTTTATTTCTGGATGGGTCTTAGCATGCAAAATATATGCCTATAGAGTATTACTTATGTAAAGTTACATGCACACATATAAAAGATTCTGAAATTGTTTTAATCCTATTTATGTGTTATGTTTTTTTTCCAATATGTATGTTCTTATTGATGGTTAATGACAGCATTATTTTAATGTATAAAGAATTTGGTTATGCTATAAGGCTTTTAAAAAGCCAAACTTTTCATTTTAATATAAAAGTGTTTTTTTCTCCTGTAAAATAAAATTTGTTCTTTTTGTTAATGTATTTTCATATTTAACAAATTAAAAGATTGGATCTCATCTCCAAGGTTTTGTCATAGATCCTGTCTTATTTTTTAGTGACTAAATCAAGGTTTCAGTTTAGTGTTTAGTTAGATTTTAGTATTTAATCATTTTGTTAAATATTCTCTAAGAAACTCTATATAGATAAGAGTAACAGTAGTGATGGATAATAATTTTATTTTACAGTTTGTGCGCACCCAGAATTATTCTTGTAATTGAAATACTCCCCATTTTAGAAATGTAATGTCTACTGTTTCATTATGAGGGAGGGGTCACATTTATTTAAAACATGTATTCATTTTAGATAATCCTTATTTCTTAAATAATAATCAAATAAGTAATGTCCCTTTAGTTTATTGTTGTTTACAAGCCAAAATAAATGTAGATTAAAAACCCAAGCAATTGGAGTTTTTATACACATGTAGCAAGCTCACATGTGTATGTGTGCACACAGTTGCTGACTTTAAAAATAATGCTTAAGAATTAATAGCTTGTTGCCTTTGCTTATAAAACCAATGTATGAGGGAAAGTGTACTGAAACTTATGTTTAACATATCTTTATTTTAAATGAATTAGTTAATTGTCTATCCTATGAAGTAGACCAATATAGCCATGGCAAGACAATATAGCTACACAGCTTCACAGTTGTATTAAACTAGTTTCATATGCTATATCATAAAACTTTCAGTCCAATCAGCAACTAAATTTAAATACTGCAAATTGTAGCAGCAAAACAATAATTCTGCTGATTAGCCCCTTTCCATTTCTTGTAAGTGAACTGTTTATGCTGTTGAGTACCTTTTGAAAAAAGAAAAAAGCCAAAACAGCCTTGATTAGTCAAGGAGTAATTGGATGACTTGATTTTAGCAAGAGAATGAATTGGTTGATGATAGCCTGTAACTAAGTGTAGTGGTTCTGTTCAGATGAATACATAACATACAGTCATCAGATCTTGACAGGTATAACATGTGAGCAGTGATGAAATCTGGTGGTGGGGGAGATAGGAAGGAGATGGAGAGTAGTAAGTTTGCCATGAAGTCTTTTACTGGAAAATTTGAGATGAATCTTAAAGGAATTTAAAGAAATTTTCATATATATATATTTTCACATTGGGGAAGGATATGGAGATTTGCCTCACTCTTATGATTGTAGTCCCTATGTTTTGTGCTCTGAAGACGAAAGAGTTATAGGATTCTTTAACTTTCTGCGATGGGATCATTGATTTTATATCCTTTTACTCTTGTTGAAGATTATGGTTCATTAGTAGAGCCATGTGAGAAAGCCTAGAAGTGTTAATTGTGTTCGTATTTAATTATTTAAAGTCTTGATTAGAAATTTTTGTATGCTAGATTCTTGTTTATGATTTCCTGATTATTTTTAAAACTTTATCTGAGTTTATATTAATTAAGTCTGGCATCAAGCAAAATTATTTTTTTAATTCATAAACCCAAGCTGTCACCCTCCCCCCTGAAGAATGTATATTTACACAACCTCCCCTCCTCTGTTATAATATGCTACATGGGTCCAAAAGCTTCAGCTGTATAAAATAAGAGGTAACTGTATTGCTAAATGAAACAAGAGGTGAACCTGCATCACTAGCTGTTGGGGGTGAGGGATGTGGCAAGGTGTACATCTAGCCAAATCCTTTCTGGGACTGGCTTTGATTTGGCACCACCTGGTGGTGCTTGTTTGTTCAGGCTTAACTATTTATGGTGATGACTAGATCGTGAAGACTAGGATAGCAGTAGAACTCCAGGAATCTTTTAGGTAGTTGGTACCCGTTTTGTTGAGCCAGTTAGAGTGGATTGGGTTGGAAGACTGCTGGGCATGCAGTGACTTACCTTACACAGTCTGCTCCCAAAGGCGTGATTACTTTCCTGTCCTTGATCTCCCTAGACCAGTGATGGCGAACCTTTTGAGCTCGGCGTGTCAGCATTTTGAAAAACCCTAACTTAACTCTGGTGCCGGGTCAAATACAGAAATTTTTTGATATTCGCAACCATAGTAAAACAAAGACTTATATTTTTGATATTTATTTTATATATTTAAGTGCCATTTAACAAAGAAAAATCAACCAAAAAAATGAGTTCGCGTGTCACCTCTGACACGCGTGTCATAGGTTCGCCATCACTGCTCTAGGACTTACCCTTCCTTCCATGTTTCTGCTCTTTTTCTATAACTGTGGATTATTGTATTTAAGGGTGTAATTATTTTTTGAGGCATGTTATCTGGTTTTAGGACATCTATCTGCACAGAACTTTTCGTTTGGACCCAACAATATGATTCCTATTGTGCAATGTGGATTTAGTCAAATCATCATTTTTCTATTGTAACAACAGATGTTCTAGGTGACTTTCCCTTTTCCATCCTTCTATCCACTCCACCTGCCTCAGTACAAGGTAAAAAGTCATAACCTATTGATATTATGGATAAAGCTATAAAATAGTTATTTAAAAATTAATAGATAACAATTTATTTATCTGTTTAATACCTGTCACATGTTTACTTTTTTAAGCATTTAAACACGAGTTTCACACTTTAATGGACCCAAGTGTAGTTATCACAGCATCAATACACTTAAATATGGAATTAAAAATAATTTATACTTACATCAAAACCTGTACATGAATCTTAATCTAAATTTTAAATGGCATCTACACATCAATGTTCCAGTTTGAAGCCTTGAGGCTGTCTTTTTTCCATCACATTGTACTGAATACTGACACTCTCCTTGCTCTCCTTCATCCTGGATTTACTTTTTTGTATTTATTATGTGCTGGTCTGTTTCCCCTTTTAGACTATAAATAGCTTTGAGGGAAGAAACTAATCTTTCAGCTTTTTCTCATCTCTGAAATTCTCTTTCCAGTTCCTGCACAACTCTCTTTGTGATTAACATTCAGTAAACACTTGTTAAATATGTCTCCTAAATAAATGTGTATCTTTAACTAGCTATTATACACCTCCAATTAGATGACTGGCCATATTTCATTTTTTTCCCATTGGATATACTAGTAATTCCTCCTGTCCACTAGACAAAGAAATCTTTGTAAAGATTTTCTTTAATTTTTTTTTAGATTTGACCTTATTTTGTTTTTATTTCTATAACTTGTACCAAATAATCAACCGCTTTGTTTGTGATCATCAGTCTCTCTCCAAGCTATTAGATCTTGTACATAAATGAGCAAGAGCAAGATCACAAGAGCGCCTCTATGAAAAATCTACATAAGAATTTTATAATCACCCCTCAGGTCAGTGTTAGAACCTTTCCATCTGTTGATATCTGCACATTGGAACCTATGGCAACATCTTTTGTTTGCTACCTTTGTATTTTAGTGCACACCAGTCCTTCTCACCTGTGGCTTAGGGAAGTCTGGAGATATTTTTGTTCTTCACAACTGGGGAGGGGGTGCCTGTATGCAAATGCCCATGTGTGTTACTGACATCTGGTTTATAGAGGCCAGGGGTGCTGTTAAAAATGCTACAGTACACAGGTCAACCCCTCCCCCACCCCCACAGCAAAGTATTAATCTGGCCCAAAATGTTAGTAGTGCCAAGGTTGACAAGTCCTAGTATATACCTTGTCTTTAGGTTTTCATATGTAAGCATAGGTAACATTTTGGGTGCTTATTATGTGCCAGGCACCACCCTAAAATGTTTACATATATTATCACTTTCAATCTTCAGAACAATCTATGAGGTAGGTATCATTGTCAATATTTTACAGATAAGAAAACTAAGCCACAGAGAAATTCACTAATTATACTACTAATGAATCAAACAGTCTGAAATTCAAATTTGAACCAAATAGTCTGATTTCAAAGTCTGTGCCTTTGTTATACTTACACTTCCATCCTGCCTGGAATGTTCTTAACTCTGCTTCCCTTTGCTAATATCTGTCTCAGAAGGACCTCATCTGTATTTAAACTTCCCTTTCTTAAGTCTGATTCATGCTGATCAATCCTTTGTCTTGGTTTTTCTTGTATGGCTGCATTTATTGGTCTTAGTTATAGTATACTAGAAGCCTGGTGCACAAAATTTGTGAACTTGTGTGGGGGGTCCCTCAGCCTGGCCTGTGCCCTCGAGCAGTCCAGGAGCCCTCAGGAGATCTCCGGGAGCCCTCAGGGGATGTCCGTGGGGAGTGGGCCTAAGCCGGCAGTTGGATATCCTTAGCACTGCCACAGAGGGGGAGAGGCTCCCACCACCACCGCTGCGCTCGCCAGCCATGAGCCTGGCTCAGGGCTTCTGGGTGAGCGGCACTCCACCTGCGGGAGTGCACTGACCATCAGGGGGCAGCTCCTGCATTGAGTGTCTGCCCCCTGGTGGTCAGTGCGCATCATAGCAACTGGTTGTTTGGTTGATTTGCATATTAGCCTTTTATTGTATAGGATATGTGTATTTCCCCTCTTCTTAATTTAATTTATAATTTTAGAAATTATACCATAATATGTAATCCAGTGCAACATGCCCAAGAAGACCTTAGAAATAAGTGTAAATATTCATCACTTAGAGTCTAGCAATTTGGAGGTGAAGAGCTGAAACACAAGAAACTTCTCACATCCATTATTATAGTTTGACATGCTTACCACTGGTTTCTTTGAAATATCTTACTGTGTACTGTGAAACTGATCCTTTGCTATTGTGTTGCATGTCTAGCTTCATCTGGAATCTATAGTTCGCCTCTAACAGTTTTCCGTTCTAAGTGCTAATAAGTGCTTGAAACATTCATTCATATAGTGATTCCTTTATTCTTCACTTCATCTTCTACCTAACTGTGTATCAGCTCTGATAGAGATGCTAGAGGGAACTAGAAAGGCATGTAAGACAGAATCCCTGAGCTTAGGTCACTAGGAGATAGAATTGCATATGCTGATACTAGATGTACATGCTACAGGTCATATGAATGAAATGGACAGATTATTGTTAACAGTTCTCATAGAGGTTATGGTTAGAGAAGTCATCATCATGAAGATACCATTTCATTGACATCTAATTAAGGCCATAAAAAATATGTAACTCTTTTTGAAAGGTAGAAATGGCCAGGAAGAATATCCCATGCAGAAGGATGAGTAAGAGCATTGAAAATGTAAAATGAAAGCATTGAGGATGGGTCAGTTTGATTGAAAAGTGAGATGTTAATGGGCACAAAATTTTTTTTAAAATTTTTAATTGAAAAAAGTAAAGCTTGCCCTGACCAGTTTGGCTCAGTGGATAGAGCGTCGGCCTGCGGACCCAGGTTCGATTCCAGTCAAGGGCATGTACCTTGGTTATGGGCACATCCCCAGTAGGGGGCGTGCAGGAGGCAGCTGATCAATGTTTCTCTCTCATTGATGTTTCTAACTCTCTATCCCTCTCCCTTCCTCTCTGTAAAAAATCAATAAAATATATTTTAAAAAATAAAATAAAAATAAGTAAAGCTCTGATTTGTCACTTAGTTTACTTTTTTAATGTCAGACAATTCAACTTGACTATTATTTGTAGCTTAAAGTACTGGTAGTAAAGATAAAATTCTAGTTTTGTGAGTTTCTCTCTCGGCATTTTTTTTCTCCTTACAACATTACTCATTTAAAGAGGTATAAAAATGGATTTTTCCCAGGAACCATATTTAAGGTAATATATTACACCACCAATTTTACCATATTTTATTCCAAACAAGTCTCTTCAATTCCTCTTATGACTCAGGGATGGTAGAGATCTCTTAGATTCCTCCAGAATTACCTTGTAGATGAGGAGAAAGTAAACTGTGAATTTTAGTGGTGGATAATGAAAGGACATTTACCTTTGAGACCAGGGAAGGGAGTGGGCAAAAATATAGTGACAGTTGAATTTGAAGAACTTTCGGAGCTTAGTGGTCAGTACAAGAATTTGACTTGAGCTGAAGATTTGTGGGAGTTGAGGTTGGGGCAAGGCCAGTTTACAGAGTGTATTTTATATTGGCAGAAGACTAGTTGTTGTTTTAGAAGTCAACAAAAGCAGCTAGCTCAAATTGGAAGTTGAGCAGAAACTCAATAAATATTCAAAATATCATTGATTAATTTGCCATTTATGCATTTAAAGTATCTATTATATAGATAGAATAAGAAGTGAAAATCTTGTTGAGAGATGAATGTCAGTTCTCATTAAGGTGCTTCTTTTCTGCCTCTTTAGAAAGAGTAGATATTTTGCAGCAACTAAAAATATGAAACCCTTGAGCAACTATAACCAAGTACAGGTGTTGACTTTGGGTTGTAATTCATAACTTTTGATTGATTTTAAGGATTCCTTAATGGTGTGGATGTCTATCTGCAATATAAGTGCAATACTATGGTTAAGCAGAGCTTTAAAAGAATTTTATTGTCTAATATTGTAATATGTTGCTTCTAATTCATTATGTGGTGTCAGTAATAACCAGAAGATTTTTTTTTGCTCTCTATTACACTAATATTAGCTCTTATTGTAACTTTTTTATGTCTTTATACCTTTATCTTTTTTTTCTTTGTTCATCTCATCTTTTCTACTTAAAGTTTTGTTTTTGAGTCACTGCTTAAAAGCATATTATTTTTAACTTATATGATGGCTTAAAAGTAGAAGAAAATAATAAACAAAAATTTTTAAGTTTTCTCAGAACCTGACTGACCCACTTTATGATCTCTCTTAAACTAAATATCTATTTCTCTTAAGATTGGGAATGGTTTTTTACTTCTAAACATTGCTTGATTGCTTCCATATAAGTTAACTATTTTTTGTAAATGTCCTGCATGAATCATAATTTCTTTAATTTTAGATTGGCTTATCAAAGTCAGCAACAAGTGCATTTTGTTTTATTAAACTTTCTGAAAACCTTGATTTATTTATTATTTTTATTGATTTCAGAGAGGAAGGGAGAGGGGAAAGAGAGAAACATCAATGATGAGAGAGAATCATTGATTGACTGCCTCCTGCATTGCCCCCTACTGGGGATCAAGCCTGCAACCCAGGCATGTGCCCTGGCTGGGAATCGAACCATGACTTCCTGGTTCATAAGTCGATGCTCAACCACTGAGCCATGCTGGCCGACTTGATCAATTTTTTTTTTTTTAATTAAATCTTTATTGTTCAGATTATTACATTTGTTCCTCTTTTTTTTCCCCCCCATAACTCCCCTCCTCCCAGCTCCCGCCCCACCCTCCGCCCTCACTCCCCACCCACTGTCCTCTTCCATAGGTGCACGATTTTTGTCCAGTCTCTTCCCGCATCTCCCACACCCCTTTCCCCCCCAGGAATAGTCAGTCCATTCCCTTTCTATGTCCCTGATTCTATTATGATCACCAGATTACTTATTCACTTGATTCTTAGATTCACTTGTTGATAGATGCATATTTGTTGTTCATAATTTGTATCTTTACCTTTTTTTTCTTCTTCCTCTTCTTAAAGGATACCTTTCAGCATTTCATATAATACTGGTTTGGTGGTGATGAACTCCTTTAGCTTTTCCTTATCTGTGAAGCTCTTTATCTGACCTTCCGTTCTGAATGATAGCTTTGCTGGATAAAGTAATCTTGGTTGTAGGTTCTTGGTATTCATCACTTTGAATATTTCTTGCCATTCCCTTCTGGCCTGCAAAGTTTCTGTTGAGAAATCAGCTGACAGTCGTATGGGTATTCCCTTGTAGGTAACTGGGTTTCTTTCTCTTGCTGCTTTTAAGATTCTCTCTTTGTCTTTTGCTCTTGGCATTTTAATTATGATGTGTCTTGGTGTGGTCCTCTTTGGATTCCTTTTGTTTGGGGTTCTCTGCGCTTCCTGGACCTGTAGGTCTATTTCTTTCACCAGGTGGGGGAAGTTTTCTGTCATTATTTCTTTAAATAGGTTTTCAATATCTTGCTCTCTCTCATCCTCTGGCACCCCTATAATTCTGATGTTGGTGCGTTTGAAGCTGTCCCAGAGGCTCCTTACACTATCTTCATATTTTTGGATTCTTTTTTCATTTTCTTTTCCAGTTGGGTGTTTTTTGCTTCTTCGCATTTCGAATCTTTGACTTGATTCTTGCGCTCCTCTGGTCTGCTGTTGGGTGTCTGTATAATATTCTTTATTTCAGTCAGTGTATGCTTAATTTCTAGTTGGTTCTTTATCACAACATCGAGGGTCTCATTAGATTTCTTGAGGATCTCACTACATTTATCGGCGGTCTCACCAGTCTTTTCGAGGGCCTTACTAAGTTTATCGGCAGCTTCTAGACAGTTCTTAAGAGACCTTAAAAGTGTGGTTCTGAACTCAATATCCTCCATTGACAGTTTTGTCCTGTTTCTTTGTCTCCGCATTTTTTATGCTTTCTTGGTGCACCCCCTAGTGGTCTTTGTCCGCAGACTTGTTGCCTTTAAGCCTTGATTGATGTCGGCAATACCGGGGTGATTTGACCTCCAGGCTAACTGGCTATGAGAGTCTGCTGTGTCTGTAGTGAGAGGGCTTCTGTGCTGGATCTCTAGGGCGGTGCTAATCTAGCGTTTGCCTGAGGCTATCCGGCAAATGGCGGGGGCGGGTCCCCGGGGATCTACAGGGCGGGCGGAACAAGCAGTTATGGCGACTCTCAGTTCCTTCCCCAGGGGCTCTGCCTCTCAGAGCCCCAGCAATGGCTGCAAACCTCGGAGAGAAAGCTGCCTTCGAGTTCCGACCGAAGCCAGACAGTCCCGTTTCTCCCGTTTGAGTCTCGGTCCCCAGAGACTCGCCCGGATCTGGAGCTCAGAGTCTGAAACTCCCTCCCGATTGAAAACAACAACCGCGCCCTCCGCCGCCAGCCCGCTCCGCGCGCGCACTCCGCACCTGAGTATTTCACTTCAGCACTGCGCCTCCTCTGAGTCTGGGTATGATATTCTCTTTCCTCCTAGTTGTAGAATTTCCACTCAGCCAGCCTTCCCGTGGTTCTGGGTGATGTCCGTTCTGTCCTTTAGTTATATCTCTGAAGTGGTTGTTTGAGGCAGCGATCTCCGGCGTTAACCTATGCCGCCATCTTGGTTTCTCTTTGATCAATTTTTGAATATGTCAGGGGAGGGTAGTTTTCTTCCTCTTGGCCAGGATTTAGTTTTAAAGCTTTTTCCTATGAGAGAAGAGGAGGGGAAAGCTCTGGAAGAGAAGCAGAGCAAAAGCAAATCTTTAGACTACCCATAGTTCTATTTCTATCCTGAAGCATTAAACAATTAGCCTGTGGCATAGACTGGATTATTTTAGGGTTTTTTCTATATCTCAAATAATAGGTTTTCCCCTGGAAAATGAAGGTTAAAGACTTTAAAGGCTACTTTTGATTGATTTGTTGTTGTAAATAAGTATAACCCATCAAGTCTAGTTATGCTGTTCCATTTATGCTAGTGCATCAAGTAATTAGCAGTTTACATTACTAGACCAATTGTTTCCATTTTTATATGTTTACAAACTACTTTATTTTTCCAGAGGTCTATAAATATAACCACTTAAAGTAATTAAAATTTGATTGATTTTAACCTTTTTCATTTGCTTTAAATTCTGAAAGCTTAGAAACTTAAGCCTACATCCTTTTTAGCAGAATTTTGTTAGCAAAATGATTTATTAGTTCTTTTTTGTGTTCCTGGATATTTTTGAGAAGGCAAATTGATTTTTAAGTAAATATAATAAATTGAGGTGTCCTCTCACTTTCTAACTTAAGAAAACTAGTTAAAACTACACATTTCATTTAATATAAAGATTTTTTAAAATTAAATAAGCTTGAGGTCCAGCTATGAATTAGGTTCTGGTTTTGCTCAGATCACTTTTACTGTCAAGATGAGAAGGGGCTTTATTTAGAATAAGACTAGAGTTTTAAAATACATCTGTAAATCTGTATTTAAACTGCACTTCTAAATCCAAGCATTTGGAGTGTGCAATAAACAGCTTTAACTCTCTCTTTAAACTACTCTTTCCCCCTGACAATAAAGAATTTTTGTCATGTCATTTATGGAAAGTAAATAGGAACTGGCATTTTCCAGTGCTATGAATAAAGCTATAGATGTTAAGTGAATTGCCAATGCAAGTTTAGCTCTCTCCTGTCTCTTTAACATTGTTCTGACACAAGATAGGACTTTACTTTGAAGAATGAGTTATAAATTTGAGAAGAAAGAGTTTTTAGCAGGATATCCTTGTTTTCTAACATTGTATTTAAAAATTTATCTTTTACTGGATTAGGAATGTGGCGTTATTTTGGTAGTACTCTGGATTTGAATATAGATATTCAAAACATTGATTATTTGCCACATAAGACAAGCTGGAAAGAATGTGAAATAATGTAGCATACAGGATGTTTTGGTGCCATGAATAAGATTCAGTGTTCTACGTCTTCTTTAACCTATACTATTGTTTTCTATATTTAAGGGCTCTCCTAATTAATTATTGTTAATTAAACCTATATTTAAAGTTCTTGCTAGTGAGTATTGTTCTCATTTTTTTATTGGATTAAATTTGTTTTCCCAACCAGATTGTCCAATCATTGAGACCAAGGTCTAACTGTTTTGATTTTTTTTTTTTAATCCTCACCTGAGAATATTTTTTTTCCCATTGCTTTTCAGAGAGAGTGGAAGGGAGGGAATGAAGGGGAGATAGAAAGAGAAACATTGATGTGAGAGAGTGGTTGCTTCCCAAATGCACCCCAGTCGGGTGTGGGGAGTGAATCTGCAACCCAGGTACATGCCCTTGACTGGGAATCAAACCTGTGACCCTTCTGTGAGCAGACTGATGCTCTAACCACTTAGAAACACTGGTTAGGACTTGATTTTTGTTTTTAATTCTCACAAGACTTAGCATATTGTAGATATGTAAGCAAACTTTCTTTAAGTAGGGAACTATACTTAGCAAGGCATATTGTGGTTTGTATATGTGTTAAGGGATGGCAGTATGTGCATTGGTGTATATACCAAGGAATTCCTTATCTCTGCATTGTATAGTGGTAGAGAATGGGAAAACATAATTATAATATTATTATTAATTAAACATAAATCCATCTTGACCACATATCTTCTTATTTCCACCAAAACTCTGTAGACATGCTACTTGGAATATCAAAGTTTTCATGACAGTTGGTTTATGAAGTACTGCTCTGGAGCCTGTACCCTTAAATATATCATGTGTTTTAAACCTATTTCTATTTCTAGCTGGGGATGTTTTCTTTCTAAGACAGCCTAAATTTAAGTAGCATAGCAGTTAACTAAAGTCCTGAATTTCCAAGTATATTTTTATTTCTAAAGCCCTTTGCAGTTAGATTTAGCATCCTAAACAGAGTATAGATTTATCCTTCTTACTTGTATCTTTATGGAATAAGATAGGTTTTGAATGAATGAATGAGGAAATTGATCAATTTTGAATTGACGTATAATAATTGAAAATAGCTAACTCATTTCTGCCACATCATACCAAGAAATAAATATGCAGAATCTCAGTACATATGGATAGTCAGATGTGTCTCACCACAAGATTAGCTTAAGCATTCACTTAGTGAATGGATTTTATAATATAAATACTTTATATATAATAACTAAAAAGATTTTTTTGACTCATTTTATCTGTTACTTCAAAGTATACTAGAGCCACTCAGGGGAGTTATGGGTTAGAAATTATGTTAATCCTATCTAATAAAAGAGAAACATGGTAATTAGCGTACGACCGCTACCCTTCCCATTGGCTAATCAGGGTGATATGCAAATTAACTGCTAGCCAAGATGGCGGCCAGCAGCCAGGCAGCTTGAAACTAACATGAGGCTTGCTTGCTTCAGTGACGGAGGACTCCAACGTTCCCCGCCTGCCACTGCAGGCCTCTGAGCTGCAACTCTGAGCAACTATGTAACAAATATAGAAGCTAAACAAAACCCCAGAAACCTGCTTTAGTCCACCAGCCCGCAACATTGTAAGCAAAGGCCAGAAACCTACTTTCAGCAGCGGAGGCCTAAGAGCTGGAGCCAAGCCTCAAAGCTAAAGCTGGCCCAGAATAAAAAAAAAAAAGAAAAAAGGAGCGGTTGGGAGCTTCAGTCATCCCCGGCCTGAAAACAGCCATCATCCCCTCACCCAGGCTGTCCAAGCACCCCAGTGGGGACCCCCACCCTGATCCAGGACACCCTTCAGGGCAAACCAGCCGGCACCCACCCATGCACCAGGCCTCTACCCTATATAGTAAAAGGGTAATATGCCTCCCAGCACCGGGATCAGCGG
Organism: Myotis myotis; assembly: GCF_014108235.1. Lineage (NCBI taxonomy): Eukaryota > Metazoa > Chordata > Mammalia > Chiroptera > Vespertilionidae > Myotis > Myotis myotis. Next base: position 44,431,777 of record NW_023416390.1, read on the forward strand.
AGCCGGGAGGCCTCCCGGCACTGGGATCAGCGTGACGGGGCAGCGCCCAAACCCCCTGATCGCCCTGCGGCTCTGTGTGTGACAGGGGGCGGGGCCACAACCTCCCTATCCACCCTGCTCTGTTCGTGACAGGGGAAGGCACCCCAACCCCCTGATCGGCCCTGCTCTGTGTGTGACAGGGTGCAGCGCCCAACCCCCCCGCCCCCCCACGGGTCCTGCTCTGTGTGTGACGGGGTAGAGCCATAACCTCCCCATCGGCCCTGCCCTGAGTGTGACAGTGGCGGCGCCCCAACCCCCGATCGGCCCTGCTCTGTGGGTGATAGAGGGCGGCGCCCCAACCCCCTGATGGGCCCTGCTCTGTGTGTGACAGGGGGCAGCGCTCCAACCCCCTGATTGGCCCTGCTCTGTGCTTGACAGGGGGCAGCGCCCCAACCCCCCTGATGGGCCTGCTCTGTGAGTGACAGGGGGGCAGTGCCCCAATCCCCTGATTGGCCTTGCTCTCTGCGTGACAGGGGGTGGCGCCGCAACCTCCCCATCGACCCTGCCTTGAGTGTGACAGGGGGCGGTGCCCAAACCCCCGATCGGCCCTACCATGTGCGGGACTGGGGGTGGCATCGCAACCTCCCGATCCTCCCTGCTCTGTGTATGACAGGGGGCGGCGCCCCAATTCCCTAATCGGCCCTGCTCTGAGCCCGACCAGGGACTGCACCTAGGGATTGGGCCTGCCCTCTGCCACCCGGGAGCAGGCCTGAGCCAGCAGGTCGTTATCTCCCGAGGGGTCCCAGACTGCGAGAGGGCACAGGCTGGGCTGAGGGACCCCCCTCCCCCCCGAGTGCACAAATTTTTGTGCACCGGGCCTCTAGTGAGTATATAATAGAGGGATAAGAGAAGAGAGCTGAGGGAGATATCAACATTTATAGGATACTTGGAACAAGAAAAGAAATGGTTTAAGAAGATAGAAGTAAGTCAGGATATGCCATTGGAAAGAAGTAGTGAAAGAGATTATGTCATTGCTCTCAAGTTAGATCCTACTGAGAGATCATTCATGATTCCTGAACAATGGCTATTTGATATACCGTCTTGAAGCCAAATCATTGGTGTCCTTTTTAGATCAATTTCTGATAGTATGGTGGAGGCATATTCTAAACCAGGGGTCCTCAAACTACGGCCCGCGGGCCACATGCAAATACAAATATTGTATTTGTTCCCGTTTTGTTTTTTTACTTCAAAATAAGATATGTGCAGTGTGCATAGGAATTTGTTCATAGTTTTTTTTTAAACTATAATCCCGCCCTCCAACAGTCTGAGGGACAGTGAACTGGCCCCCTGTTTAAAAAGTTTGAGGACCCCTGCTCTAAACTGCAGTGTGTTAATTTTTAAATGGGATATAAAGAAGTGGAGAGAGCAGATACATACAGGTCTTTCAAGAAGTTTGACTCTGAACTGGAGGAAAGAAAACAACAGCTGATGAAATGGGAATTAATGTCTAATGGTGACCGAAATGATTCATTTACTATAGAATCTTAGATGTGAAAGTTATTAGTGGAGATGGAGAGGATACAAATGATATAAATATAGGAGAAGGAGGTATAATAGGTCGAGGTCTTAGGAAACACAAAGAAGTTTGTGGAGCAAACTTCCTTGGTAGAGGATAAAGATCCAGAACAGAGATGGTAGAGAAATTGGTCATAATTAGTAAAAGGTAGCATTTTATTGCTGGAAAGAAGAAGAGATTGGGTAAAAACAAAAAGGGGGGTTGGTGTTCCAAAGATGATCGGCATTTTTCCTGTGAGTGGGAAATAGTAGGTCATCAGCTGGGTGACAGGAAAGAAGAGGTTTTTTTAGTTTTGTTAAAAGGAGTCATGTGGGGGGGGGGGTTAAAATTTTTTAAAATTGATTTTAGAGAAGCTAAGAAGAAAGAGAGAGAGAGAGAGAGAGAGAGAGAGAGAGAGAGAGAGAGAGAGAGAGAGAAGCATCAATTTGTTGTTCTACTTATTTATGCATTCATTGGTTGGTTCTTGTATGTGCCCTGACCGGAGGTGGAACCCGTAGCCTTGGTGTGTCAGGATGACACTCTAACCAGCTGAGCTACCTGGCCAGGGCTGAGGTTTTGTTTTGAAAGCATTGGAAATGCAAGAGAAGTCAAGAAGTTTTAGAAAAGGTGCTTTGTTGTAAAAGGATACATTGTAGAATAGCTCTGTAAAAAATCTTTGTGATAGAATCCAGTCAGAGGCTAGCTTATGGTTAGTTTTCTCTTATAGCAAATCATTTAATGATGAAGGTTTACTATAATTAGTATTTTTAGCCACCCATTTATTTATTTAATTTAGGTAGATAGATAGATGTACACATATACATACATACACACACACACACACACACGCACACACACACATATGAGAGAAGGCGAAAGAAATATATAGATATAAAATAAATTTCATGGTAATAGTGCTTTTCTCTTCTTGTGACTAGTCACTGCAAAACCAAAATGTTAACTAAGATTTGTGCAAATTTTTCTGTAAGTTAAAGTTTTATATTGTGTTTCAAAAAGAATGATTTCTTAAAATGGCTTGTTTTGGCCCTGTCTGATGTGCTCAATGGTTAGAGCGTCTGCCCATGTATGGAATGATTGCAGGTTTGATTCCCGTTTAAGGGCACATACCTGGGTTGCAGGTTCGATCCCTGGCCCCGGTTGGGCACGTGCGAGAGACAACTAATTTATGTGTCTCTCTCACATCAATGATCTCTTTCTCTCTCTTTTTTTCTCCCTCCCTTCCTCCCTATCAGTCTCTCTAAAAATCAATGGGAAAAATATCCTGGGGTGAGGATTAACGAAAAATAAAATAAAACAAATGATTTGTTTTGTATGTACAATGCATGCTCATTATAAAAAGTTTAAGCAAGACAAAAACTTGTAAAGAAGATTAGCAAAATTGCTCAATAGCTCACTGCCAAGGAATTACTTTCATTAACATTTGATCACTTTTATTAAGAATGAGATAAGATTTTTATAAAATGTGATCATTGCTACATCTGTTGTTTTAAATAAAACACTAAATTTTATTTTTTAATTAAGTTTGAAAGAAAGAAATAGAACTGGAGTAATATAGAAGAAATCAATGAACTTAGATGATCCTGCTATAGGATCATGGAAACACTAAAAAGTTAGAGAAAATATTTTAATTACATGTTTCATCTTTATATGGCATCTGTTGATTCCTTACTCTGAAAGATGAGGAAATGAGCACAGTTATGTTTTTATTTTTCCTCTCCCTATCTCTGAGTTTTTATATTATTATTCCTAACTTTTCATAGTTTATAATATAGCACTTATATTCTGTTTTGGTAACATAATTCCTGTGGTGGTTTAGTCTTATATGTTACAGTACATTAAGCTTAGTCTATTTGCCATTGATTTCTATTCCTAACAATGAAAAACCAGTTGGCTGCATATAAAATTCTGGAGTAAAAATTTGTTTCATTAGAACTTTGAAGACATTGCTCTACTGTTTTTTGACATCGAGCTACCTTGTACAATTCTAAAGCCTTATAGGTAACTTGATTTTACTGCTTTTGATATTGGTGACATGTATGGTGTTGATGTTTCTCTGTCTGTTTGACCAACTGCAAGTTTTGTTTCATTGTTTATTTATGCCAGCTTACCTGGATGTGAAACTTTGAAAGTGGCTATGATTTCTTCTTGATTTATAGGATCTCTCTTAAAGATATGAGAAATCATATGGTGTTTTTACCTTATATCATCAGTCTACTTAAATTATATATAGAGAGGAATATTTGAAAAAAACTGAGTGAACTTAGAGATGCTGAAATTTAACCCTTTGTACCTATCCTATCTAATAAAAGAGAAACATGGTAATTAGCATACGACCGCTACCCTTCCCATTGGCTAATCAGGGCGATATGCAAATTAACTGCCAGCCAAGATGGCGGCCGGCAGCCAGGCAGCTGGAAGCGAACATGAGGCTTGCTTGCTTGCTTCAGTGACGGAGGACTCCAATGTTCCTCGCCTGCCTTACCGGCCTCTGAGCTTGCAGTTTGAAACATTGTAACAAATATAGAAGCTAAACAAAACTCCAGAAACCTGCTTTCAGCCGGCAGGGATCTCAGAGCTGGAGTTGATACAGTGTATTGATTATAGAACCCAAACAAACCAGATACCTGCTTTCAGCAGCAGAGGCCTCAGAGCTGGAGCCAGAGCTAAAGCTGGCCCAGAATAAAAAAGAAAAAGAAAAAAAGGAGTGGTTGGGAGCTTCAGTCCCCCGCCAGCCTGAAAACAGCCCTCAGCCCCTCACCCAGACTGGCCAGGCACCCCAGTGGGGACCCCCACCCTGAAGGGTCTGTGACCAGCTGCAAACAGCCATCATCCCCTCACCCAGGCTGGCCAGGCACCCCAGTGGGGACCCCCACTCTGATCCAGGACACCCTTCAGGGCAAACCAGCCGGCCCCCACACGTGCACCAGGCCTCTATACTATATAGTAAAAGGGTAATATGCCTCCCAGCACCTGGATCAGCGGAGCCGCAGGGCCTCCCAGCACCGGGATCAGCTGAGTTGAGAGGCCTCCCGGCACCGGGATCAGTGTAACAGGGGGCAGCGCCCAAATCCCCTGATCGCCCTGCGGCTCTGTGTGTGACAGGGGGCGGGGCCACAACCTCCCTATCCCCCCTACTCTCTTTGTGACAGGGGAAGGCGCCCCAACCCCCTGATCGCCCTGTGGCTCTGTGTGTGACAGGGTGTGCACCCCAACTCCCCCCCTCCCCACGGGTCCTGCTCTGTGTGTGACGGGGTAGAGCCATAACCTCCCCATCGGCCCTGCCCTGAGTGCGACAGTGGTGGTGCTCCAACCCCCTGATTGGCCCTGCTCTTTGGGTGACAGGGGGGAGCTCCCCAACCCCCTGATGGGCCCTGCTCTGTGCGTGACAGGGTACCGAGCCCCAACCCCCCTGATGGGCCCTGTTTTGTGTGTGACAAGGGGCAGCGCCCCAACCCCCTGATGGGCCCTGCTCTGTGCGTGACAGGGTACCGAGCCCCAACCCCCCTGATGAGCCCTACTCTGCGTGACGGAGCAGTGCCCCAACCTCCTGATTGGCCCTGCTCTGTGCGTGACAGGGGGTGGCGCCGCAACCTCCCCATTGACCCTACCTTGAGTGTGACAGGGGGCGGTGCCCCAACCCCCCAATCAGCCCTACCCTGAGTGTGACTGAGGGTGGCATCGCAATCTCCCGATCCACCCTGCTCTGTGCATGACAGGGGGGCGGCGCCCCAACTCCCCAATTGGCCCTGCTCTGAGCCCGACCAGGGGCTGCACCTAGGGATTGGGCCTGCCCTCTGCCACCCGGGAGCAGGCCTAATCCAGCAGGTCGTTATCTCCTGAGGGGTCCCAGACTGCGAGAGGGCACAGGCTGGGCTGAGGGACCCCCCCCTCCCCCCCGAGTGCACAAATTTTTGTGCACTGGGCCTCTAGTCTTATCTAATAAAGAGGGAATATGCTAATTGACCCTCATGCCATCGCAAAGATGGCAGAGCCCACAGCCAATAAGGAGGGAATATGCTAATTGACTGCCCTGCCCTCAAAGATGGCAGCACCCACAGCCAATAAGGGGGGAATATGCTAATTGACTGCCTCACCCTCAAAAATGGTGGTGCCCACAGCCAATACGGAGGGAATATGCTAATTGACTGTCACGCCCTCAAAGAAGGCAGTGCCCACAGCCAATAAGGAGGGAATATGCTAATTGCTGCCATACCCTCAAAGATGGCGGTGCTCCCAGCCACAAGATGGCCAGCAGGGTAGGGCAGTTGTGGGTGATCAGGCCAGCAGGGGAGGACAGTTGGGGGCAACCAGGCCGGTAAGGGATGACAGTTGGGGCCAACCAGGCCTTCATGGGAGGGCAGTTGGGGGCGACCAGGCTGGCAGGGGAGCAGTTAGGCATCGATCTGACTGGCAGGGGAGTGGTTGAGGGGTGATCAGGCTGACAGGCAGGTGAGCGGTTGGGAGCCAGCAGTACCAGATTGTGAGAGGGATGTCTGACTGCTGGTTTAGGGATGTCTAAACCGGCAGTTGGACATTCCCTGAGGGGTCCCAGATTGTAGAGGGTACAGGCTGGGCTGAGAGAGGCCTCCCCACCCCCACCCCAGTGCACGAATTTCATGCACCCGGCCTCTAGTGAGTTATAAGAAATAAGAGGATAGGTCCATGCTTTATGTCCTTGCATCATAGTATTCTCATCTCTAATATATGGAAGAAATAGACAGTAGTGAAAAGGGCTATAACTATTAAAGTGTTTCTCAAAGAGCCATTTTTACTGTACTTATCTTTCTTTACCTCTAAACAGCATCTGACACAGTTGAATACTTCTTCCTTCTTAAACATTTTCTTACCCTTGTACCCAATGAAAGCATACTTCTACCTTTTCTCTGACTTTGTCATCCCTTCTTAGTCTCTTTTGCCAAGACTGCCTTCTCTATCAAATATCTAAGTTTTGGGGTGCTGTCACTACAAGATGTCATCCAGACCCATAACTTCAAATAAACATATCAGGTATCTCCTAATTTTATATCTACAGTCATGATCTTCCTTCCTACATCTAGTCTATCCTCAACAAAAACTTCTCATTTTCTCTACCCCTACATTTTCTGGTCATTTCTCATCTGCACTACTATAGCCACTTCCTAACTTAGTCTTTCTGTCATCACTCTTGTCCCTTCCTTAGAGTCTGTTCTTTTTAAAGTGCCAAAGTGGCCTCTTTAAATTATAAATCTTATCTTATTACCCCACCTCCCCTTTATTTAAAGCTCTTGAATCAATGGCTTCTCATTGCAACTAGAACAAAATCCAAACTCCCATGTCCTACAAACATATGTGAACTGCCTTAAACTCTATTTACTATACTCTGCTGTGGTTCACCCACACTGATTTTATTCCCATTTCTGAACATTTCAATATTGTTCCCATTTTAAAATTTTATATTTACTTCTTAGAACCCTCTTTTTCAGATCTTCACATTGCTGCCATCCATATTCTGGCCATTCCGGTGTCAGCTCTAATGTCATCTCCTCAGAGGCCTCCCTGACTTTCTTAGCTAAAGTATTACACAGCAATGTGCCCTCCTTCCCATCCCCCAGCACACACAAGCTCTATTGCATTACACTCTTTTACACAGAATAGTACCAAAATTTTTTTTTAATCAGATAACATTCCACCACCAAAGTAACCATCCTATATAATAAAGCCCTAATATGTAAATCAACTGAACAGTGGAACGACCAGTTGCTATGATGTGCACTGACCACCAGGGAGCAGATGCTCAACACAGGAGCTGCTCCCTGGGGGTCAGTGCACTCCCACAGGGTAGAGCACCGCTCAGCCAGAAGCCCAGCTCACAGCGAGGAGCGGGCCTAAGCCGGCAGGTGGGCATCCCCTGAGTACGAGAGGGTGCAGACTGGGCTGAGGGATGCCCCCCCTCAGTGCACAAATGTTGTGTACCAGCTCTCTAGTAGTTAATATTTTCTGCATTTCTTGATTTTACCCCAAAATTTATTTAAACAGGAAACTTTGTCTTTAATGTAAGTGGAAAATTAGTATTGCTGGCATATATATAAAAAATAGAGGAATATGCTAATTAACCGGGACTCCAAAACAGTTTGACTGGACAGGAGGTTGCACGCACAGCGTCATGGGTGGGGCGGCAGGGGCCTCCGTGCCTGCGCTGGGGGAGGGCCTGATCAGCAGCAGCTGCAGCTGCTTCAAGGGCCAGAGAGGGAGGCAGGGCCAGACAGGAGGGTGGGCAGCGTGATTTCAAATCACGCGCTGGGCTCCTAGTATTGAAGAAAATAAAAATAAATACAGTGAAAACTACCTATTTGTTACAGTTTTTAGTCTTTAGAAGCACAGAGGCTGAGGCCTGCTCTGTTCTTAAAAAGATAACCTTATAAACGTTAGCCATTAAAGACCAATAGCATCTAACTGAGACTTTCTTTGACATAGAAGGGCTGAAAGAGAATTGAAATGGAAATAACTTTCTCACCAGGCAATTCAGTATAATATAGTGTAGTCTTCAAGGTAAATGAAGTTATCTTTACCAGTACAGTGTTTTTCCCAAAGGAGAATTATGATAATAATTATTACAAATACATATTAATCACAAAAATTATAATTGTTTTAGTAATGTGAAATTGAAATAAATAACTTTGGCCATAGAGTAGGGTAAAAATGATCTGTTGAACTAGCCAGAATCAGTGGGCGGGGGGAAACCCCTATAAACTCACAAAGTTTATTTTAACCTATTCTAAAGAATTGACTAACATGAAATGTTATTACTCAAATTTAATGTTTGAGTGCATTACTATGGAATTTCTTCTAAATTACTAATTCCTGCATCTTAAAAAATTAGTATATGCTCCAGTTACTTGAAATAATTCTATATGTTGGGCTGTTTGCTTAGTACTTTACGTGTTATCTTGATTTAGTCATATCTCTTCTCTGAGAAGTAGAAAGATCTTCATTTAAAAAATGTGAAAATGAGGTCCTTAGAGGTTCAGTGATTTGGCTAAAATTTTATGACCAGTAAGCCTGTCTGACTTTAAAGCCCTTTTTCTTAACCAATAAAGCTTATACTAAAAAAAATAATAATAATAAGATGTGAAGGAATGCTATAATGTAAGTGTATGGTAAAGTTTGCTAATGGCCCAGGAGTATGTCTTTGGAGCTTTTATTCAATAATTTTTCAGTTCTAAGAAATAGTAAGTTGCCCAAATGGCCACCACATTTCTATAAGCTTAGTTTTACACCTGTTTTAGGCCTCATTTCATAAAAAGGCAATTAAATTTTATTTTATTTTATTATTTTTTTAATATATTTTTATTGATTTCAGGGAGGAAGGGAGAGGGAGGGGGGGAGAGAGAGAGAGAAACATAAATGATGAGAGAGAATCATTGATTGGCTGCCTCCTGCACACCCTCTATTGGGGATCAAGCCCACAACCTAGGCATATGCCCTTGGCTGGAATTGAACCTAGGACCCTTCAGTTCACAGGCCAGTGCTCTGTCCACTGAGCCAAACTGGCTGGGGCAAGGCTATTCAATTTTAAAGGACAACTTTACTGTTCCCTTTACTTAATTTTTATCTTAATTTTTGGAAGTATTTATTATCAAGAAAAGCAGTTTGGAGTTACCTCAAAAAATTAAAAATGGAATCGCCTTATGAGCTAGCAATTCCACTTCTGGGAATTTATCTGAAGCACTAATTTGAAAGAATATATGCACCCCTATGTTAATTGCAGCATTATTTACAACTAGAGGCCTGATGCATGAATTTGTGTACCAGTGGGGTCCCTTGGCCTGGCCTGTGGGATCGGGCTGAAACTGGCTCTCCGACATCCCCCAAGGGTCCCAGATTGCAAGAGGGCATAGGCCAGGCCAAGGGATCCCACTGATGCATGATCGGGGCCGGGGAGGGATATGGGATGTTGGCCAGCTGGGGAGGGACTGCGGGAGGGTTCCAGAGTGTGTCCGGCTTGTCTCGCACAGTCCCAATGGGCCGAACCCCAGCAGCAAGCTAACCTGGTCTGAGCGTCTGCCCCCTGGTGGTCAGTGCACATCATAGTGACTGGTCAACCGGTTAACTGTCTGCCCCCTGGTGGTCAGTGTACGTCATAGCAAGCAGTTGAGTGGCCTTAGCATATCATTAGCATATTACACTTTGATTGGTTGAACAACGACCAGATGACCGGACACTTAGCATATTAGGCTTTTATTATGTAGGAGTAGAAGCCCGATGCACAAAGATTCGTGCAAGAATAGGCCTTCCCCTGGCTGCTGGCTCCGCCTTTGCTCTGGCCTGGAGCCGCCTTTCTGCCTTCGCGCACTGCGCAAGCATCCCGGCCCGGCCGCCACCATCTTTGTTGCATCAGTTTGCATATTCCCTCCTTATTGGCTGTGGGCACTGCCATCTTTGTTGTGAAGTGATGGTCAATTTGCATATTCTGTCTTTATTAGATAGGATAGCCAAGATTTGAAAGCAACCCAAGTGTCCATCCATAGATGAGTGGATAAAACGGAAATTTTACCCTTTGTGGAAGCATACATAGACCTGGAGAACATTATGCTTAGTGAAATAAGCCAGTCAGAGAAAGACAAGTACCATATGATTGCAGTAATACGTGAAAATCTAAGCAACAAAATTAACTAACAAGCAAAATAGAGATAGACATAGCTAGAGAACTGACAGCTGTCAGAGCTGTGTGGTGGTGGTGGTAGAGGGATTGAGCAAAAAAGAAAAAGAAAGAACTCATGGACATAGCAACAGTGGTGATTGTGGGGGTAGGGGAATGGATGGAAGTGGAGGAGGATATGGGGGGAAAATGGTAATGGAAAAAGTAAACTAATTTAAAAACATTTATTATAAAAAAAATTAAGTTCTTATAGTATGTTAGCACATATAAATGAATCCTATATAATAATGAGGTGATATGTAAATTGACCCTCACTCCATCATGCCATCACAAGATGGCTGCGCCCACAGTGGAGGCAGGGTTCCCGTAACACAAGATGGCTGTGCCCACAGCGGAGGTGGGGTTCCCATAACGAGCCGTAACTAGTGGTCAGCAGGGGCCTGAAGCTGCATGGCTCCAGGGCGGGGGACCTGAGGCTGCACGCCCCCGCCCCATGGGGCTTGATGGGGGAACCTCAGGCCATGCCCCCCCCCCCCGCCCTGCCTGGTGGGGCTTGAAGGGGGACCTCAGCCCGCGCCTCCCGCCCGGCGGGGCTTGACGGAGGACCTGAGGCTGCGCCCCCTACCCAGCGGGCTTGACTGGGGTGTGGCCGGCTGGTTCTGGATCTCACCCAATGGGGTTGGGGCCAGCCGTGTCTGGGTCTTATGCGCTTTCTAGGTACTTGCGGGTGGGCAAGGACTTGACTCTGGGTCCCGCGGCATGCCCCAGACTCTGACAGGAGGGAGATTTTCATACACGTTTTACTAATTTTCTTTCATTCATCTCTGACACTTTTTATAGAGAAAGGGCAAATAGCAATATTAAAATATTTCCTCTAATTCCCTTTTAATGTGTACGAATTTCATGCACAGGGCTACTAGTATAATAATAATACTAACTTTCAGGCATAGGAACAAAAATGTAATCCATATTGTATAGGGTCTGTGATTTGAGTTTTTATTCTTATAGTAGGGGCAATGGATTAGTGATGATCCAGTCACAACTCCTTTCTTAACCTAATTCTTGGCAGACTCCAGGCAAGGTGCATTCTGGAGAATAATTTGAAGGTTGTAAGATAGACAAGTGATCCCCCCCACCTTTATTCTAGGTTTTCTATTTGGATTAGTTCAGATTATCAGAGTGCTTTATTTTCTTTGCTTCCAGGAGAGTTGCGATTATTGTTTCTGTTATCCACTTGTTTAAAATTGAGGGTTGTCATTAAGACATTGCCATTTAAAACCTGCTGATGCATTACTGTAGGGATGTTGTTGAGGACATCACTATATTTGCTCATTGGCCCCTACATAAAGACAATAAAGACAACTATTTAGGTTATTTTTCATTTTGAGTGTCAGAAAAAGTTTAGCTATTTCTATAATTGAACTGACCCTGTTTCCTTTGTTGTTCAGACTGCCAGCAAGCTAACTTTTATTTTTATTTTCCTATTGTATTGTGCCATTTGTGTAATATGCCTCAGATTATGACAAGCAATACATAATGCTGTCCTTCCAGGGAGACTTCTTTAATACTTTTAAAATAATTAAAAATTCACCTAAATTGTGGTCTGTCTCATATGTTTACTAATAAGACATAATGCACCTTCTTCTCATTTCTTGCTAATATTGTTCATTTGAATTTGGCACTATATAATAAAACATCAGTTGTATGTCAAGAAAACTTAAGTATTATTTTAAATACTTATGTTTTTAACTGCAGTAATATGTATATGCTTTATTATTAATGAATTCTACATTGAGATACAAAGAGCTTAATTATTTTGAAGAAATTATGTTTTAAAACTTTTTGTAATCTGTAATGAGAATATTTTGGTCTTTGGTATATAGAATGATCTGTAGTCACTATTTCTCCATCAAACTCAAACCATCTTTTGATTGCTATGGTACCTCTGTGTAAAATAATGATACTTTATGTTTGAAAACATCTCATTTTGGGAACATAATCTAATTGGTAATTTTAATTAATTTAATTAATAATTTATTTATGAATTTATTTATTGTTTATGGGTATGTCATTGCTTTCTGTTTGTAATATTTCTTAGTATTTGTTCATTTTTGCAATGCTGTTCTTTATCTGGTAATTTGAGTAAATCCCAGTTGAATTATGTTGCCACATTATGTCTTCAAAAGGGCATAAAGTCAGTACACATGCTTCAGTAATATCTGGTTGTTTTACCCTTATGTTTCCAGTTGGCAATTTGAAATTATGGCTTCAACTGCACTTTAAATATGTGATAATAGCATGTGTTTCTAATAAGGGCCAGCACCATTTTGTTCAGAGAGTGTGAATGGTTGTCACTCATATATGACAAATGCACCTTCATCTGCTTCTTTGATAGCCCCCTAAAAACCATACCCTCAAATCAGGCCGATGAAATTAGCTGCTGTGTAAATTGTGTGTCTGAGTGGTTCATTATCTAATCACCGTCAGAACCACAGTGATAAAGTAGATTGAAGCAGGGAAGAGGTCTGCCAGATGATTTTGCCCCCCTCCCTCAAATCCGGTTTCCCTTGGAAACCCTAATAGTGTTAGAACTTCAGGCTCTCATGCCTGGAATTCAGTACCTTAATGTACCAAACCTGAAAATACCAGTAGTTCTGGAGCATAATTTTCTTTCTGTAAAGATCATAATTTTATTTGTTTCAGTCAGTTTTTGAAATGTTGAAGCTCTTGAATTACTGTTTTGTTGCTAGTGCCCTAAATATTACTAAATAGGAAAAGAAATGCTATATCTTACTTGCAAGAATTCAGATTAATTTGTATAATTATTAACCTTATAGGGGTTTTTATTCTAATAATAACCTTCTGGATTTTAAAAAGTTATTATTGAATTTCTTCCTTTTAATTGATTTTAGGTGCTTTTGAAGATGATGACATCACACATGTTGAAGGAAGTGTAGATCCTATTCGAGATATAAAAATAAAAAAAAAAGAGCTTCAGCTTAAAGATGAAGAAATGATTGGGCCCATTATAGATAAACTAGAAAAAGTGGCTGTGAGAGGAGGGGATAAAAAACTAAAACCTGAATATGTAAGTAAAAATTTATAGCTTTAGATACTTAAGTTCATTTTTCTTGGTTAAAATTTTAAAATAGAGCATATAAAATATCTAATATCGGTATGGGATTTTAGAAAAGGATCTTTTTTGTTAAAAAATTATTGAGAAACTTTATTTTCTTTTGGCAACAAAGTATTATGATGACAGACTATTTAAGGTTTCATAAAAAAAAAGTCATATTTAGCTGTAATCTTGAGTGTTTATGTGGTTGCTATGTGTATCTTCAAAGTGTTAGTGATAGAGAAGTGTGGTCGTTGTAGTTATAACATTTTTGAAGAAATTATTGAAAATCACCTAGAAGGAAATACTGTGATAAAAGAGACTTAGGAAGGTAGAGTTATGAATGCTTTTCCCTTAAATGTTTTTATACTTTGATTTCATTGCTTTATAAAAATAAACTTGGGGAAATGAACCCCAAAGTTAAAACTATTTATTAAATGTAGCAGACTATTTGAAAATGCAGGAACCAGGAATGTGATTAGACGTTATTGTAGTTCATTATTTGAGTTTATATCATATACTGCCAAAGCTAGGAATGGCTTATAAAATTATCAAAATAAAAATGACAGGTTGCTTAATTTGATGTGGTAATACCAATATGGGAGTCAGACTATGGTAGGACTACTTAATGGCTCCTGGAGAAACAGTTATCATAGTAATTATTCTCAGCATAAGTGAGGGTTTGTTTTTTTTTTGACAATGATACTCCTAGGCCAGTGGGAAGGATTGAGGTAGGGTCTCCTTTTTCTTAAATGGGGATGAGAAGCATGAGAATCCATATATATAAAAGGCTAATATGCAAAGTGTCCCCTCTGGAGTTCGACCGGAGTTTGATCACTCACTATGACATGCATTGACCACCAGGGGGCGACACAGAGCGAAGGAAGGCCCTGGCTGGCAGCCGGAAGGCCCTGATCACTGGCCAGACCTAGGGACCCTACCCATGCATTAGTTTCATGCACCAGGCCTCTAGTGTAAGCATAATTGACCAAGATTAATTATAACACTGCATAAGATATTTTACTTTCTTGGTTTATAGTAATTATTTTAAGCAAATCATGTGTTTAATCATAGTACATTTGTAATATAGCACTTTGATCTCCTTGTAGGAAATGGTGTTAACATTAGCCACTCTTAAACATTTATGAGTGAAATTCAGTTATAGCAGAGTAAAAGTGATTATTCTTAAGCAGAACATATTAGATTTCATTACAGATTGTTAGCTTGCCCCTTCCTTGTTAAAATTTGTGGGAAGTCCTTTTCCTGGAGTGTTTCAAATCAGGATCTAAGGATATAGGACTTTTTCTCTATTTTTCTCTTGGTAACAAGATTTGGAAGGAAGATATACTAAATATCGAGGTAATTCATGTAAGTGGATATTTATAGAAGAACTGATTTATGGTAAAGGAAAATGCATTGATGAAAATTAAAAAACCTATTACTAATAATTGTGTATTGTGAGCAGTTTTAAAAATTGCTTGTTTTAAACATCCATAAGGTTTTAGGGAAAAATATTTCACTTCTTGTTTGATAATACATCATGTGAACAAATAGGTATGATCTGCTAGACAGAAATCTTGAGTCACTGAATCTCAGAAGAGTTATTGTATTTTATAATTGGGGACTTTTAGTTGTAAGGAACAGAGACTCAGCTCAGACTGTTTTAATAAATGAATTTTTATTTTTAAAACACAAGGTTAGAAGGGAAATGGAAATGCAAAAATATTCAAGAACAGGAAGTATGGTATAATCAGGCCTTTTGGAGTTGAATTCTAAATCATCCCAGGACAGCACTGTGTGTTTCTCTGGCAGTGCTCTGCCATTCATCTGCTGTTTTATATATTGCTTTTGTTCCTGATTTCTGCGTCATCGTTACTTCTGCTTGCTTAGAGTTGGCTTATTTATCATGTCGAGGTGTGTGTGTGTGTGTGTGTGTGTGTGTGTGTGTGTGTGTGTGTTTACGAGACCACTCCATAGTTTAAGTGCCCACTAGTTCTGGCCAGGAGACTATGTGGACTGAGTCAGATTCCTTTAGGAGAATACTAGGAGTAAAGCACCATGTTAGATAATGTACTTAATATACTGTGTAAAATGAGCAGCTGTACATTGTAAGTCCTCAGTGCTCAGTGTTATTTGAGGACAGCAGTTCAGAAGTGCAACACTGTTTAAGACTTCCAGGATAATACAAAAGAATGCATTGTGTTTGAGGCAAGTGTCACAAAAATTAGACTCATTTGAGGCCAGACTACTTTAGATCCATCTATGCATGTACATGCTAAGGGAAATTAACTCATATAAGAACTGATGCTATGGTGCATACATTAAAGGCATACTTTTCTGGATATTCCCTCCTGTCTACTTTTTCTTTGCCTATAGCCAACCAAACACAGATGGAGAAAATTAAAAATAAGTTGTTAGTATCCCCATAAACTCATTATTACCTACCTTTTCTGTATTTTGAGCTGGAGGTCTTGCTGCCAGTTTTCTAATCTGAATGCGTTGTTGGCTGTGCTGTGTTAAAGCCACCCAGCCAGCACAGGTCAGCTCATCTGAGTGCCACCATCAGGTATTAGTGTAACGGGTTTAGCTAGAGGAAAGTATCAGGCTTGGAGGCTGTAATTATCACAGAATAAGAGTGAGTCACCTTGATAAAATGCCAAGTCTATCCATTTAGCCATCAAATTTTAGGATTACAGATGGTGGGCAGAGAATAGATGAAGTCCTTCCTTTACCCTCACCCTGTTAATACACCCTTATTTTTTTTCCTATTCTAAAGATGATATACTGGTTTAAAAACACACACAGCATTGTGGTTTTTAAAAAGAAGGCAGAAAAGGAGAGTCCTCTGGAATCCAGTCTTCTAGAGATTTCTGTTGTTGACAGTTTGATATGACTCCTATCCAGTTTCATTATTTGAGTACATATACTTATATTTATTATATACCAGATGCCTGGTGCATGAAATTCATGCATGGGGGAGGGGAGTCCCTCAGCCCGGCCTGCCCCCCCTCACAGTCTGGGAGCCCTCGCGGGCCTAAGCTTCAGTCTGGCCTCCCTCTGCAGGAGGCGACTGGCCGATCAGGTGTATAGATACTTTCTGGAGGCAGCACAGACTCCTTCTTTATTACTTTCCTCTGTGGTTGGAGAACAGGGGACTAAAAGGTGGAGACAGAACTGTGGCCGGGCCTGGGGCTTTTGTAGGCAGCGGAAAGAGGGAAAGGGCTGGGGAAAGTCTAGACACGTTTCCTTCAATTATCCTCCCTTCTACTGGGCCCCTCCCTCCGTTTTTTCCTTCTCATGGTGGATGTTCGGGCCTCTGACTGACGGGAGCCCAGCAAAGGTGGTATTCAGCCCCCTCACTTCTCATCTGAATGTACAGCCGCCTCGCTTTCCAAGCAGGGCTGTTTTCAAGTGACTAAAGCGCTGGGAATCCACAGCTCCTGGCCTCTCCCCTCTTGGTTTCCTGCTTTGGTTGCAAAGTTCCCAGAGACACCGAAGCAGCTCTGTCCCGGTAGTTCTGCACCGGCCCCTGCCCCGGCCCCACCAGGCACTCTTCCTGAGTCTCCAGGTTCACAGTCTGCGCTCGGGAAGGGCTCTTGGAGCCCATTCCCCCAGACAGGTAGGGCAGGGGGGCTAGAGCTGGAGGAAGATGGCAGAGTAACAATTGGTATGAACTGGCGCCTTCTCAGACAGACTTCCTAAGCTCATGCCAGGCCCCTTCCTGGTGCCGGGAGGACCCCAGCTGAGGTCCCCTCCCTGTACCCAGTGCCAGTGCCCTCTGGGGTGGGAGCAGCTCGCCCACGACGCTCTGGTCCCTGCCAGCCAGGCAGGCAGCGATGTAGGCAGTGTGGCCTAGGGTGCTGGCGGCTGTGAGCCTCCTCTCCCCGCCTGAAGCACGGGGCAGGGTCCGTAGCTGGGCTGCGGAGGCAGGTGTGGGGCCTGGGCAGGGCACCAGCGGGGCGCTAGCAAGCTTGGCAGTCTCTGCACGCCTACTCCCACTCCACCTCGCAGCCGCCCCTGGGAGCTGTGCATGAAGATGCTGCTGAGCCACCATCAGGCCCAGGACCTGGGGGGCTGGGGTGGCGTCAGGCTCCCGCTGGACCTGTCAAAGCCAGACTTGGGCTTGGCTGGTCACTCCGTCCTGCCCACCATTCCTCTGGAGCAGCCTCCGCCTCGGAGGCAGCTCGGTTAGCGCTGGGCAGCCCTGCGCGGGCCTGTGCTGGGGGCGGAAGTCCCCGCCCCCATTCCCGCCCACTAGCTTCTGCCTGGACGTGCCTTGGACATCGTCATGGACAAATTAGCATATTACCTCTTTATTATATAGGATAGTTTCAAAACCACAAATGGAATCATATTATGTGTTCTGCCATAAATAGTAATATTTAATGTCTATTGAGTATTTACTGTGGCAGCTACTTTACATGTATTTTCTCATTTAATTCTCATAATCACCATATTTTAAATTGGGGTTATTACAAGTTTTATAGAAACAAGTAGCAGCCCCAAAGTTTCACAGCTAGAAAGTGGCAGAGCCAGGGCTTATACCCAAATCTGTTTGATGATAGAATCCATATTCTTAAACTTATTCCATTTTTCTGAACTTACTTTTTTCACTAAGCAATGTATTTTGGACATTTTCCCATGTGAATGTAATACAGATATATCTTGTCTTAATAGATGGAAACTGTTCTTAGAATATTCCATAATTTATTAGCAAATCTCCAATTTATGGGGTTTTAGGTTGTTTCTATCTTTTAAAAAATTGATGAGAGAGAGAGAGAGAGAGAGAGAGAGAGAGAGAGAGAGAGAGAAACGTTGTTTTGTTGTTCCACTTATTTTATACATCCATTGGTTGCTTCTTGTGTGTGTTGTGACTGGCAATTGAACCCACAACCTTGACAAATCAAGATGATGCTCTAATGAGCTGAGCTACCCAGCCCAGGGCAAAGGTTGTCTCTAATCTGTACTTCTCTTTTGGTGCTAGTATCACACTGTTCTAATTACTATAGCTTTGTGGTTTATTTTAATATATAGTAAAGCAGGACACAGTTTTCTCTCTAAACATTTTTATAGTCTCAAGCAAGTCATTCTTTCAGAATAATGATATATTCAATTTGTAATGTTCTCCAACATCCCGATTGGGATTTAACTGGAATTATGTTAGATAAATGTAGAATTTTTATCTGCACAGTGTTGATCAGAATAGATGAAAATTGAGTGCAGGGTTTGGCTGAAGCAAGTTTTAGGTCAGTGTCTGAACCTCAGGTCTGGGAGTCCATGGACCTGGAACATTTACTTTATTGGCTGTTGTTGCATTTGAGTATTGCCACAGAATCACTCACAACATTTGTTCTTGATTTTTTGGATAATAAATCCCTTTTACAAGCATTTGGAAGAAATGTGCTATCATCCTTCCAAGGCACATAAATAGAGAACTTTAAATACAGTTTTAGCCCTAGTTGGTTTGGCTCAGTGGATAGAGCATTGGCCTGTGGACTGAAGGGTCCCAGGTTTGATTCCCGTCAAGGGGCACAAGCCCATGTTGTGGGCTCAATCCCCAGCAGGGGTGTATAGGAGGCAGCCAATCAATGATTCTCTCGTTTCTGTCTCTCTCTCCCTCTCCTTTCCTCTTTGAAATCAATAAAAAATATATTTAAAAAATACAACTTCAGGGTGTGACTCCTGATAACTGTAGATTACAGATGAATAATTTCTGCTGTAATGGAAACTGAAGAATATCAAAATAGAGAAGATTAATAATTACTCTTGAAAAGTCTAGTAAATAACAGTTATATTATTTTATGCAGAGAAAAATATTATTTTTGTGATACATGGATTGACAGATTGTACCCAAAAAGTAAGAATATCGAATTTCTCTGATGACTTTGGAATGAGAATGAAGACTTTGAATAACAACTTTGGGAATTGCTAGGCTAAACAAGGAGCAATTAGGAAGGCAGTAAGGAAGACAAAAAGGCCAAGTGATAGGACCGAACTTAAATTTTGCGTCACTTAGACCTGAATTTTAGTCTCAGCTATGCCACTTGCTAGCTATGGGAATTTAGGCAAGTCACACATCCTCCCTGATGCTATTAACAACAATATAAAATGCATAAAACATAGAGCATTTATAAAGTGAAATACGAGGTTCTCGGTAAGAAGAGTCAAAGTAGAAGAGCAAGGTATCAGAGGTGTGTTTGTATTAAGTTTCTTTGCAGTTAAAAGATAGTTCAACAAAAGCTAGATAATTCTTGTAGAATGTTAAGACTAGAAACCTGAATTGAGTTTTCACTGAGAAAGCCAATATTGTTGGTAAGCTTCAGTTATTTGGAAAAAAGGACTACTGAACAATTGTTCATTTGTGGAAGATGTATACTTATTTGCTTTAAAGGAGTACCCAAAGAAATATAATGCCATTTTGCAGATCCCTAGCATTTAATCTTTCAACAATCATAATAACAATGGCCACAATTCACATTAACTGAGAACTTATTCTGTGCCCAAAACTGCACTAAACACCTTATATGCATTATCTCTTTTGATCATCACAGCAACCCCCAGGAGGATAGATAGTATCCTCATATGAATTTTATCAATGAAGTAATAGGTCACAGACTTGGTGAGTGGTAGACCTAGGATTTATTTCCACACTTATCATTAAGTTGTTAACTCTAGAAATAGTATACTCACATCACTGCAATGTAACCAAAAAGTTCAAATGACCAGGAATTTTTGCATAATCTCCATCATGTACATTTTGATGTACATTTATTTTGAAAATGAGGAATTTGCTACAGTTATCAAAACAGTCATCCTATATCTGTATTTTTACATCACAATATTACTAAAGAAATACAAAACCCTAAAATAACTTCTGAGTTGTCAAGCATTAAAGTGTTTTATGTACTTATTGTATTCTAATTTGTTAAAAGTAAGTTAGGTATGTACTAGATTATTTTTTCAGTTAACGAAATTCACTGAACTGGAACCCTTTCTTGTTCTAACCATAATTTTATATATACAAGCATAAGAAAAAAATTCAGTCAATCCATTAAGTATTATATACAAATAAGTCCAAATGTTGTGTGTGTTTTTTCATCTAATTAGAAGTTTTTAAACAAGGAACATAATATCTTTAAATTTCTTGCTAAAATTAAAATTAATTTTTACTTAAAGTAAGAAAAACAACGCATTGCAACTGTACCATATAATGATCACTTATGTAACATAATCTTATCTGATCAATCTATGTTTTGTCTTTAGTGAAACTGACATCTTTTACTAATCTGTCTTTTCCTGGCTATTAAATATTTTGTGGGAATAATTAAGAGAGAACTGAGTACAAAATAAAATATCTTAAATTTTAAGGTATTTTTATTTTCAACTGTTCAAAGATGGTAACAAATTTTCTAAAAAGATTTCAATGTGGCTTTAATTAATACACTATTTGGGAACTTTAATTATGAGTTAATTCTCTTTAAAATTTGAGTGCTTCTAATTTATAATACAGTATTTAGGTGTAGGGGGGGGGTGGCGCGTGCCAAAATGCATTTCTATGTCTGAAGTGATGGTCTAGTTAATTTAAAATGAGAGAGATATACTGGAATTCCTTCACTAGCATACAGCATTTATTGAATCCCATTCATTTTGTAAAAACGTTTATAGTTACAAAAGTATTTTACACTTTTTATATGATTAAAATTTAATTTCC
Source organism: Myotis myotis (assembly GCF_014108235.1). NCBI lineage: Eukaryota > Metazoa > Chordata > Mammalia > Chiroptera > Vespertilionidae > Myotis > Myotis myotis. The sequence continues at coordinate 44,452,796 of NW_023416390.1, forward strand.
TTCTTTATTTTTGGTTTGGCTTTCTTTTGTCTATTTTATTCTTTTCTTTCTTTAATTGAAAAAAGAAAACTAATGAAACCAAATATAAGATGGCACCACTGTTTCTTCTTTTGTATAATCTTGTTGCGTATCTCTACATAAGCTGTTCTGGCCACTCATCATAGTAACCAGCTGGGCCATTTCACCTGCTGGAGCCATTAAAGAGGACTCTCTCCCCCTAGATTAATCCCCTCCGACATTAGTTTTTTACACTGACAACTGGAGCAGGCATTCAGAATTTGCAGGTGGCCAGTGTGACGCACATAATTGCCTACAATTTTAGGCAATGAATAAAAATGGTCTACATTACTTGTCAAAGGTTGTATATGCAGTGCCAAGTGAGATCTATGGGAAGCCTTTTAGGGTTTAAAGAACAGTTAATAGCAAGGCTGCACAGGGCTTTTTTAATCATAATGCATTTGTAATATAGCACTTTGATCTTCTCCTTGTAGGAAATGGTGTTACATTAGCCACTTTTAAACATTTATGAGTGAAATTCAGTTATAGAAGAGTAAAAGTGATTATTCTTAAGCAGAGCATGTTAGATTTCATTAAAAGTTTTTAGCTTGCCCCTTCCTTGTTAAAATCTGTAGGAAGTCCTTTTCCTGGAGTGTTTCAAATCAGGATCTAAGGATATAGGACTTTTCCTTATTTTTTTCTGTTGTTAACAGCAAGATTTGGAAGGAAGATGTACTAATATTGAGGTAATTTATATAAGTGGATATTTATAGAAGAATGACTGATTTATAGTAAAGGAAAATGCATTGATGAAAATTAAAAAAACTATTACTAATTATTGTGTATTACAAACAATTTTTAAAATTGCATGTTTTAAACATCCATAAATTATCTTTAACAACAACAAAAAACAGATGACTCTCAAATGCACTTCTTCTGGAAGAGCTAAGTTTGACCTTTCAGACCCTAGAGCCTTTTATTAACACCTGCCTGTGAGGGGAACCTTGCCACACGCAGCTTTTAGATTCAGAACCACAAAACTGATGAGGAAAGGCTTGAAGGGTTCAGTTTGTGTCACTTGCTGTTTGCCGTTTCCATTTCACAGATGATTAATCTTTCTGTGAAGAAAGGCCAGAGAAACAAAGCACATTGGGCTCTTCCTGCAGTTACTCCTTCTGAATGCACACTAGCTTGCTAACTAAAAGGCCTTTAGATTTCCAGCAGAGAGAGATGTTCTGAAAGTGAATGCAGCTGGTTGGAGGTCACCAGTGCAGGGCTCTTGCCATTGTGTAATGGAGGCTTTGGCAGGTTGGAGGGGGATTGTTGGAGTGGGGACAGGAGAAGTGGGCAGGGAGAAGGTGTTGGCAAAAAATTAATTCATATTAAAAAGGGCTATCAATAATAGATTCAAGTTCATCTATTTGTTTGGTTTTCTTTTTAAGGAAGAAATTATAATTCAGTCTCTCTCTAGTGTTCCCCCCACACACACACAATTTCCTAGTAGTATGTTTATCTTGAAAGTGGCATCACTTGGTAATGTTGAAATATTACTGTCTTTAATAGTTGAATTGTCTTAAACATTTTAAGACCTTTACTAATTTTGCTAGTATTTCACATTTTATATATTAATATTTTAATGCCACAATTGTTATTTAGTTTTATAATAAGATACTGAAAATAATTATCCGTGTGTCTTAGTTCCCCCTTTAATTTTAGTATTGAGTTGGATTTTAATCTAAATGCTTAGTATTCATCTTGTATTTACTATTTTTCTCAATTGTGTATAGGACATAATGTGCAAAGTCAAATCCTGGGTTATAGATCAAAAGAAACCTGTTCGCTTCTATCATGATTGGAATGACAAAGAGGTAAGTTATAAATATTATGCCATTTATTATTGCCGTTGCTTTGATTTCTTAGAGAACAAATTAGAGTTGTCATTATTTTATACTAATTATTATATCTAGTTACACTATAGTTCTGTCAATGATTGCTTATTCCCAGGCTTGTTAATTCTTTTCCCCTGTTCCTGATATTTCATAATAATTAATCTTTTAGAAACAAGATTTATAAAAATGCAAAAGGCTACTTGTTTAAACAGTTAAATAGTTACTCAAGTTTTAAAAGGGGTTATTTTTCTGTTCTTCACTTTAGATTGAAGTGCTGAATAAGTACTTATTTCTGACTTCAAAACCAATGGTGTACTTGGTTAATCTTTCTGAAAAAGATTACATTAGAAAGAAAAACAAATGGTAAGTTTTTCCTCCCGAGGTATCCAGACATATCTGTATACAAACACATACATATGTATATACTGCTATGTTGGATTTTGATTTTTTTCCTCTTATTAAAAAACTTAAAATGGATGAGAAAGCTTTGCCTGGGTTTAAATTCTGAGATAAATATTTTAGTTGATTTACACTGAGAGAACTTAAAAAAACAACAACTAAATTAGGTAATATTGAATCATACATATTTACTTTTCAAATTTAAATTTAATAGACATTATTCGTTTTCTTTGCAAAATGAGGATAAATGTAGTTGGAGCAATAAAATTTTTTAAGCTAGGAATTTCTAGCTGTGTTGATATGTGACTTTAAAATATCTACTTGGGATTACAGTTTGACATAAATTTTAAAATCCAGATTGAATGCTTTAAAAAAGTTGTTTTTAATTTAGAATAAAAACAACTGTGGGGCAGAGGGAAGACCAATATCTGTTTCAAATACTTTAAAAGTGTGGCAAAGTTAAAAACTATGCATCCATGTATTGATTATAATTTTTGACATGGAACCAAAATGTACAAGGTTTCCTTTCATTCACTAATAACTTCAAAAAATCCATATTTTCATATAACATGTGGACATATACGCATTTGGCATAATATTTGCTTCGAATCGCCTCTCTGGACTCTCAGTATTTTATACTATTAAGTTATACAAACAAATCAAAACTGTCCACAGCAAAATATCTAAATTCCCCTAAAATATATTGTCTGTTTTTTCCTGTACTTCATTAAGTACTTAGATGCACATGGTTTCAATTTTCCATTAAAAATTCTCATTTCCATATGATATCAAAGAGTGAGAAGCTTTAAACTGAAAAATAAACATTCATAGACTGGAAGCCAAAACAATAATTAATGTCAGATGGTTAACTCCAATAAATCATTAGAATAAATTCTGTGAAATTGCTGCAACTAAAAATGCCCTGTTAATATTACTATAAGACATTTTGTGTTCCTGATAGAAAGTTGAATTTGACCTCTTTATTGGTAATATTCTAGAAAGCATAAACTTAACATGAACATTTCGTTCTCACTGGTCAGTGTCCTCCAATACATAAATGTAATCAGTTCCGTCTTGTTTCAAATTCTTATAAATTTGATGATTAGTGTGTCAAAAATTGTTACCTTTGGGAAAGAATTTTAAATTTATTACTTGACCTTAGTTAATAAATCTTCTCATTATGGTATAAATGATAAGGTTTCCTGAGGTTTCGTGAAACAATACTGACATCAAAGTATCCATGAAAAGGGATGAGTCAGTTTCCTTGCCCAAAGGGGCTTCTCACACCTGTATTTGGATGATTACAGGTAGAACTCCCTGGCTCTAATTGTATAGTAAATACTATTTCCCAGACCCTAATGGTAGACAGACTGCTTGGGAGACGCCAGTCTGTGATTTAGCTGTCGCCAGACACCCCATGTTTTTTGTGAGACCAGTTGTGATGATGATATGGTTATAGCCAATTGAAAAAGTAAACTAACTCCTGTCTAAAATAGCAAATTTTAATTTATAAAAATGTAGAGGTATGGATGATACTATTTATAAAACCAAATTTTAGATTTTATGTATAGTTAATGATCTGATTTGGGTTGTATGTAAGTTTGGGGGGTTGAGGGGGGGGTCAGCTCTTGTGGAAGTTAGTGTAATTGTAGCTGAAAGATCAAAGACTGGGTAACTGAGTGATGTTCCAGAAGAGAATTTACCACATAGCCATTTTCTGTACAGTTTCTGCCGCCTGCTGTTCCTATTTTCCCTCAAGCTAGCCATTGACTACCCCCTGTGCATCCCTGCTCGTAAAAAATGATTGAGGAAGTATTTGTCATGTATTTATGAGTGGGAAACATTGTGTGATAGGGAATGGCATCTACTGGAGCCAGAAAGATTGCCATTTGCCTTTCATTCACCCACTCTGCTACAGTTTTAAATCCTCTGTTTATGCAACATAGCCTTTGTATTAAAGTGCAGAATAAATTTTTATTATGAAGGATATGAACACTAGGATTTCATCATTTATAACACTGCAAGCAGATGTACATAGTTAAAATACATTTTCACTACTAAATCCTTTTAATTTTTGCTAGCATCTTGTGTGTTTTTTTATAATGTTTATATCTAAGCTTCACTTGCATTAGCTGCTCCCTTAGCAAAAGAAAAGGTTTTGCTTTTTAAGATTATTATGTAATGCTACTGAAGCAAATTAAGACTGATGCAGGAAGCAGCAATAAATATTTTCCTGGGTCTTTTAAGTCTAGAAAACTATTTCAAATGCTCAGGAAAGAGGAGATGGGGTTTGTGATTTTTGCCACCAGAGAAAGACTAAAACTGTATTTTAGTGTGTTCAGAAGTGATGAACAATTTAATTACTAAAGTTCACTTTAAATTTAAATGGAATGTTATTTTTCAATCCTAGAAAAGAGGGACACATTTTGAAAGATAAAATCTATTGTGTTAGTGAGTAGGTGTACTGACCCTTTGAAAGATGTAAAAACTGGAATGACTCCAAGCATCTATTCTCTGGTTTTAACATTGTTGAATTAGTCATTCTGTTGATTTATGATTAAGACCTATCCCCTGAAGAGAAGCTGACATGATAGCAGAGTTACAGTTGTGTTATGATCAGATGACAGTAATCAAGATGTAAGGGAATCCACAGAAAGAGGTTTTTTTTTTTTATTATTACAAATTACTGTTCTTTGAATGAATAAAACTATACAGAAGTAATTGTTTATTTTGTTGGTGTGAGCCAATGATTTTTGATCCCTTGAGGATTTCATTTTTTTTAAAAAAATCAGTTGTTACTTATATAATTAAGATGGTACTATATGCAGTATTAATTTTTATTTGAGATTGCTACTGAGTCATGGTGTCAAGCAGGTACAGGACATTAGAACTCTGAAACCTTTGCTTAATTAGGGTTTAAATTTCAATCTTTGCTGTTCTGTTAGTGGTATATTCCATCCAATTATGAAATCTGTAAAACAAACTAATTTTAGATATGGTAGTCCTCCTCTAAGGCTTAGCATCTGGATATCCATTCCAAGACCCCCAATGGATACCTGAAACTGCAGATAGTATCGAACCCTATATATACTGTTTTTACCCTATATATACATACTCTCTGATAAAGTTTAATTTATAAATCACATACTGTAATAAAAGTTATGTGAATGTAGTCTTTCTCTGAAAATATTTTATTGCACTGTACTCACCTTCTCACTTAAAGGAAGCACTTTACAGCTCCTTTTGACATATCTGAATTGACAGCATCACTAGTCTTGTGATTTGGAGCTATTATTAAGTAAAGTAAGGGTTACTTGAACACAAACTTTGCAATACTGAGGCAGTCGAACTGCCTGAGATGGTTACTAACTGAGATGGTTACTAAGTGACAATGAGCAGGTAGTGTATACAGCATGGAGGTACTGGACAAAGGGATGATACGTGTCCGGGGCAGGCAAGCAGGATAGTGTGAGATTTTTATCACACTACTCAGAGAAGTACACACTTTAAAACTTGTGAATGTTTTTTCTGGCATTTTTCCATTTAATATTTTTGCTTGGAGGTTTATTGATGCTAATTGAAACTGTGGAAAGCGAAACTGTGGATAAGGGGAACTATATATTTTGTACACCTATGTGGCTTCCAATTATGTTTCAACGTTGTATTCTCTTGCCCCCATCTTTCTTAAAAATTATTGATAAAGGATCATTTATTTTCTTATTTTTTAACTACATGATCTTACTCAACTGGAAAATATAACTGAGATATTTAGGTTTTGTATGTGTGTATAGTACACGTTTACATATGTCCTGGTGGGCTTGTGGTCACTGAATATTACCCTTTAACTAATATTACATAAGAGTCAATCTGAGTGTTGAAATTGATTCAGAATAGGTAGACAAATATTAGCAAAGTTAAACTGTTGTATAATCAGGGGCAGTGTGTCAGGCTCACCAAATGAAATTTTAAAAGAAAAAGGTTTCAGTCTCCCCATGTCCACTTTTCTGTTTTTGTTAGTTTTCCACATAATTGGTACATAATAACTAAAAATAGTTTGGTGATACTTTACATTATGTGCTGGATTAGGGGGAGAATTGTAGGATAAATCCAATATTTTCTTCATTTCTTGAACCGTTTATAAGAATTACAGGTACTATATCTCAGCAACTATGTGTAAAGGGGAAAGTATGTCCATTTTTTACCTAATTTTATATGTACATTTATCTATAGATATATACACATATATCTATAAATAAAAAACTATTTCTGTAAAATGATTTTAAAAAGTCATGAATTTCTGACAAGATTATTCATTGAAGCTAGAAATGTAATACATGCTGCTTTTTTATAAAATCACATTGTTATACATTTGATTTACCTGAAACAAATAAAATGGGAATGATTAACTATTCTTTTTTTGTTAATTATTTTTAAATAAATTACTTATTTTAGTTCCGGGGGCTTCATAAGTAGATTTGAAATTAGGTTCACTTTCATATAAAGTGTTCAGGATATTACATAAAGCAAGATTCACATGTATAAGATTTTTTAAATGTTTCATTTTAACATCCACTAGTCTGGCATAGTAAAAGTTCTGCAATACCCATGCAATGTTTCTTTGGGGTTATAATTTCTATTTTTTATCACTATGGTTCACAAAATTGGGGGAGGATGGGTTTGTGTTAGCTTCATGTTGACATACCTAATGTTAGGAAGGCTGTGGGAATACGTTATTTATTTATTTTTTTTATTGCTTAAAGTATTACAAAGGGTATTACATATGTGTCCATTTTATCCCCCCGCCCTAGACAGTCCCCTAGCCTCCCCTATCCCCCAGTGTCTTATGTCCATTGGTTATGCTTATATGCATGCATACAAGTCCTTTAGTTGATCTCTTACCCCCCTACCTCCTGCCCCCCAACCCTCCCCGGCCTTCCCGCTGCAGTTTGACAATCTGTTTGAGGCAGCTCTGCCTCTGTATGTATTATTGTTCAAAAGTTTATAATGGTCTCTATTATCCATGAATGAGTGAGATCATGTGGTATTTTTCCTTCATTGACTGGCTTATTTCACTTAGCATAATGCTCTCCAGTTCCATCCATGATGTTGCAAATGGTAAGAGTTCCTTCCTTTTTAGAGCAGCATAGTATTCCATCGTGTAGATGTACCACAGTTTTCTAATCCATTCATCTACTGATGGGCACTTAGGCTGTTTCCAGATCTTAGCTATGGTGAATTGTGCTGCTACGAACATAGGGGTGCATATAGCCTTTCTGATTGGTGTTTCTGGTTTCTTGGGATATATTCCTAGAAGTGGGATCACAGGGTCAAATGGGAGTTACATTTTCAGTTTTTTAAGGAAACTCCATACTGTCTTCCATAGTGGCTGCACCAGTCTGCATTCCCACCAGCAGTGCACAAGTGTTCCTTTCTCTCCACATCCTCTCCAGCACCTGTCGTTTGTTGATTTGTTGATGATAGCCAGTCTGACAGGTGTGAGATGGTACCTCATTGTTGTTTTGATTTGCATCTCTCGGATGATTAGTGACTTTGAGCATGTTTTCATATGTCTCTTGGCTTTCTGAATGTCCTCTTTTGAAAGGTGTCTATTTAGGTCCTTTGCCCATTTTTTGATTGGATTGTTTATCTTCCTTTTGTTAAGTTGTATGAGTTCCCTATAAATTTTGGAGATTAGGCCCTTATCAGATATGACTTTGGCAAATATGTTTTCCCACACAGTGGGTTTTCTCGTTGTTTTGTTGATGGTTTCTTTTGCTGTGCAGAAGCTTTTTATTTTGATGTAGTCCCATTTGTTCATTTTTTCTTTAGTTTCAAGTGCCCTAGGAGCTGTATCAGTGAAGAAATTGCTTCGGCATATGTCTGAGATTTTGTTGCCTTTGGATTCTTCTAGAATTTTTATGGTTTCCTGTTGTACATTTAAGTCCTTTATCCATTTTGAGTTTATTTTTGTGTATGGTGTAAGTTGGTGGTCTAGTTTCATTTTCTTGCATATATCTGTCCAATTTTCCCAACACCATTTATTGAAGAGACTATCTTGGCTCCATTGTATGTTCTTGCCTCCTTTGTCAAATATTAATTGAGCATATTGGTTCGGGCCGGGAATACGTTATTAATTCTGAGTGTGTTCCACCTACTTGAAATCTATATATATATATATATAAAAGCCTAAGCAACCGTTCAACCGTTCGACCAGTAGCTATGATGTGCACTAACCACCAGGGGGAAGATGCTCAACACACAGGCATGGAAACATGGAACAGACTGATGAATCTCAGAGGGAAGGGGGTGGGCGGAGGGCGGGAAGAGATTAACCAAGGATCTTATATGCATACTAGAGGCCTGGTGCGCGGATTCACCATCCCTCCCTATCATGCAGTGAAAATTTACATAGAGCTTTTGACTCCCCCCAAATTTAACTATAGTCACTCCTCAGTATCCATGGGGGATTGCTTCCAGGATGCCTGCAGATGCTCAAATCCCTTAAATAGAATGGTGTAGAATAATGCATACAGTTGGACCTCCATACCCATGGATTTCCCAACCTCAAATCAAAAATACTGTTTTCAATCCATAGTTTGTTGAATCTGTGAATAGGAAACCAAAGGATATGAAGGGCTGACTGTATATTTACTGAAAATAATCCACATATAAGTGGACCTGTACAGTTCAAACCCATGTTCTAGGGTCAGTTGTATATTTACAACTGTAATTCCATGCTTTGAAACAGTTGTCCTCCAAGACAAAACAAGCAACTGAGAGTCATCTCTATTGTGCAGTAGCAGTAACAATAAGACTTCCTTGACACCACCATCTTCCACGTGACTTTGCCCCGTCTCGCTCTCAGATTTGGCCCTATGACTTTACCACTTGCAACTTAGAGGATTTTATCGTCACTCCTTGACTTTCATTAGAGTACATCATTCTTTAATTGTTACAATAGCATAATTTTATGAAACAGATGTGTATTAATTAAAAAGCCTTTTAAAACAGTTAAATTGTGATCTCCTGCATCTGTTTCTGTATTTTTTAGTTTACATATGTATGTTAGAGGTGAGGCAGTGAAGGTCAGTAAAGAATTAAAGGAGATCACTTCTAAGGTTTCGTTCCAGTGCTAGAATTTTGTGATTTTAATGAATTGGATTATAACAATTTCATAAAAAGATGTCCATGCATATATTTTAGTACCTCCTCAAACCTCATATATAAGTTCGTCATGATAGGTTTTGTTTTTCTAACTGTGGAACTATACAGTATATTCCCAAGGTTGCAAATTCCCAATTTATGAGCAGCTTCTCCGGGCTGGCTTGGAGATAAGACCTGGTTTTTCCCTCTACTCTTATTTCCTCTCTCATATCTCTACCCCTTGAAAATAAGTCTTTTCTGGATCTCAGTATGATTTCCTATTTCCTCATAGTGGACCCAGCTGTTGCTCTGGCTGGATTGAGAGCAAAGTGGAAATAAACCTATTTGTGGCATTGGCATATCTATAGTTCACAGTAGTTACATTACTCAAACTGTTGTATTTCCTTATTCTAACTGAACTAGAAAGCATTGCCCTATCAGAAACATTAGCTTATGAAACACCCTTGAAAGGCTCTTTAATTCACAAGGTGGTAGAAACAGTGCGTTTGGGGTGAGACATATTTTGGTGACCGTTTTTGTCACCAATTTTTAAATTCTGCTTAAAAATACGTTCCAAAATAACTGACTAAGGAACTTTAAGTGCACCCTGTCTATAAGTTTGGGGCTGCACATTGGTTTTTTGTTCATTCTTTTTAATGTTTTATCAAGAAGAGAGATTAACATTCAAATTTATGTTCCTTATGAAGACATGAGCTCACTGAGGAGGTATGTACTATGCTTCCTTTTCCTTTTCTAAGCAAATAATCATTGATCCCTCTGTGTGTCATATATTGTTCTAGGTAGTGAACAGAAAAAGCCCCCCCCCCCCCAATAAGACATACAGTCTTATGGCATTATAAACGACCAACAACCAAATACTTAATATAGTGTCAGTAAGTAATTAGGATGATGAATGAAAATAAAGCAGGGTAAGGGGGTGCTATTTTAGTTAGGGTGGTCAAAGAAGGCCTTTGTGAAGTTAGGGAGTGCACTATGAGAGAATTTGAGGGAAGCTCAGTTCAGGGAGAGGGACCAGCAAACGCCAAGTCAAGTCCAATGGAGCATCAAAGAGAAGAAAATGTGAAGACACCCACTTGAAAAGAACTTGTAATTCTTATTCACATACATTGTGGTTAAATATATATTAAAACATATCCTAAATTTGTTCTACAATTTATTTTGGGAGTTTAAGAATGACTGTCATTTATTTTCTAGTTTGCTATAGTTAATCTTATATTTTGATTGCTGTGCTTTAAGCAACCTTTAAAGTCATATTTGTAATTATATAGATTTATTTTGAATTTCATTTTTTTTCATACTTGTCTAGCAACTTGCTGATCCACAGTATCACCCAAAGCATTTTTCTTTTCAAAATCCCTGATGGCCCAGTCTGTGTTGCTCAGTAGTTGAGTGTCAACCTATGAACCAGGAGGTCAGGACTCAATTCCTGGTCAGTGCACATGCCTGGGTTGTGGGCTTACTCCCAGGCAGTGGGTGTGCAAGAGGCAGCCAATCAATGATTCTCTTTCATTGTTGATGTTTTTCTCTTCCTCTCCCTTCTTCTCTGAAATCAATATATATATATATATATATTTTAAAAATCCCTTGATGTATGGCCTCAAAGAAGTAGATTGAACTGATACTAAGAATAATAATAACCTACATTTGTGAAAACTTTTCAGTGTTTCAATTTATATTACTTCATTGGATCTTCAGACAAATCCTGAGATGGTCCATTTGGCACCATATTATTTTGGCCATAAGTTGAATTTTTACTAAAATGAAGCATTTTCATCATTGGTTTAAGAGATCTGCATTTGAGCTTAGGAATGAGGTAAGCTAGCAGAGAGATAAATAAGAGTTGTGATATGCAGGATGTATTTTCATTGTTACAAATTGAACATAATTAAAGCATAGTGATTAATCACAAAAACAATATGTATTTATATAAGTGTTTTCCAATGGTCTTAGGCAACCCCTGTGAAAGGATTGTTCGACCCCCAAAGGGGTCACAACCCACAGGTTGAGAACCTTTGGTATAGATCCTGCACAGCACGAAGTAGTGCATGAAGTAGCAGGCAGCCGGGGAGAAGCCTGAGCCTGGGCTGGGCTCCTTGCAGCTCCCGCTCATCCTGGCGCAGCAGCCCTGACTCAGGCCAGGAGCGCAGGGGGAGTGTCTGTGGGAGAGGCTTGAGCTGCCGCAGCTGTGCTCCCCAGCTGTGAGCCACTGTCTGGCACTCGTCTGTCAGCTGAGCGGCCCTCCCACTGTGGGAGCACCTGACCACCAGGGGACAGCTCCTGTGTTGAGCTTCTGCCCTCTGGTTGTCAGTGAATGTCATAGCTACTGGCTGGTCGTCTGATCTTCTGGTCACTTATGCTTTTATATATATACTAGAGGCCTGGTGCACAAAAATTTGTGCTCTGGGGGGGGGGGGGTGGGAGTGGAGTGGGTGGGAAGGTCCCTCAGCCTGGCCTGTGCCCTCTCACAGTCTGGGACCCCTCGGGGGATGGCCATCTGCTGGCTGAGGCCTGCTCCCCAGAGGATTGGGCCTAAGCTGGCAATCAGACATCCCTCTGGCAGCCCGGCAGCCCTCGGGGGATGTCCACTTGCCAGCGGGGAACAGGCCTAAGCTGCAGTCGGACATCCTTAGCGCTGCTGAGGAGGCAGGAGAGACTCCCATCACCACCGCTGTACTGGCAGCCATCAGCCTTACTTATGGCTGAGCAGAGCTCCTCCATGTGGGAGCTTACTGACCACCAGAGGGCAGCTCCTGCATTGAGCGTCTACCCCCTGGTGGTCAGTGTGTGTCATAGTGACCAGTCATTCCCAGTCTTTCTGCTGTTAGGGTCAGTTTGCATATTACCCTTTTACTATATAGGATAGAGGCCTGGTGCACGGGTGGGGGCCAGCTGGTTTGCCCTGAATGGCATCCCGGATCAGGGTGAGGGTCCTGCTTGGGTGCCTGGCCAGCCTGGGTGAGGGGCTGATAGCTGTTTTCAGGCTGTCCGCACCCCCTTCAGGGTGGGGGTCCCCACTGGGGTGCCTGGCCAGCCTGGATGAGGGGCTGAGGGCTGTTTTCAGGCAGGCCAAGCCTGCAACTGAAGCTCCCAGTCTCTCCTTTTTTTCTTTTTTTTTTTTTTATTCTGGGATTTATTTACCTTCTGTAATTGAAACTTTGTTGAGGTTCCAGCTCCGAGGCTGGCTGGCTGAAAGCAGTTATCTGGGGTTTGTTTAGCTTCTATAATTGCAACATTGTTGCATCTGGAGCTCAGAGCTGGGCCACGGCAGGTGGGGAACCTTGGCTTCCTCCATCACTGGAGCAAGCAAGCCTCCTGTTCACTTCAGCTGCCTGGCTGCCGGCCGCCATCTTGGTTGGCAGTTAATTTGCATATCCTGCTGATTAGCCAATGGGAAGCGTAGTGGAGGTATGGTTAATTACCTTGTTTGTCTATTATTAGATAGGATATATAGATTGTTACCTTTTAAATTGTGCCATATTTCTTTTGTCCGTTCGCCCCTATCCTCTTATTTGAATGGCATTGATTTAGCTTTTCCTGTACCAAGCCAAAAGATTATATATATATATATATATATATATATATATATATATATATATATATGGCAAACCATCATGATTATTGAGTTCCTGCCAAGTGGCAGGCACCCTTGACCTTACAAATTAGTGAGATGTTAATAGAATAGATGAACCTCATATGAAAAGTTTACAGATATTTTTGAAACAGGTATTATCATGACCATTTTACAGAGAGGGCAGTTGGAGAAATCCAGAGTATGCCAAGTTCTTATAACAATCAAGTAGTAGAAATAGACACATTGACTTGAAAGTTTGTGCCTGTTCCACATATGACTGTACAAGCTATATTTGTGAATCTTTAGAAATCTTTGAAAATATTGCTTTCATTAATTTTTTTATTCTGCTACATTTTATCTCAGAAAATATCATCTCCACCAAATTGTTGTAGTTAATAAATGGAAACAGTTCTCAAGATGACAACTGTGTGCTTCTCTTAGGATAATAAGCTTCAGCTGCTGTCGTTTTTGCCTTGCCTTGTAATTTTGTTAACTATATAATATTGTTATAGCAATATATTTTAGCAGAACTTTAGCATCTATTTTTAAACATACATAAAAATTTTGGTGGAGTAAATACAGTGGCTCTTATTGAAACCAAAACCAAAAATTGCATCATGTTGCCAAATCTAAAGTAGTACTACAGAACCCCAGAAAACATAGCTACAACCACAGGTCAGTTTTTATATGTTAATATGATAAGTAGAATTTGACTTTTTTTTCCTGCTAGCATACCATAAATTTGTTAAGGATAATTCTTCACTGCTGGGGGTGAGGGAGTTGATGTGTAAAGGAACAAGGAAATGAGAAAACATCATGAGATAGGACAGTGGCAGGTAGTTCATGTGCCTAAAGTGTTGTTGTATTAGTGGGCAGTATCATCAACACTTACTGAACACTTAACTACATGCCAGTTACACTTAAGACTCCCAACAGCCTTTCAAGTAGGTGCCATTATTATTTTAAGGAATGCAAAGCAAGTATAGAGAGATTGAGAAACCTGACCAAGGTTCATAGCCAGTCAGTGGTGCCAAGATTCAAACCGAAGCATTTTAAAGCCACAGCTCATGCTTCTCACTACTATGTCATAGTACGTCAGCATTGGGCCACTGGGAATGCTGGAAAAGTATACAAGCCCTGAAAAATAGGTCATATACTAGCCATATTTCCTATGACTATGAATTTCATTTAAATAAGGTTTTATTGTTAAATAGTTAATGCACTATAAAATTTGAGATTAAAAATTCACTATAACATGATTAGCAAATGCCAACTTGAGGTAAATAAAATTTGTATTTAATCTGTACCTTTATTTTCATGGACTTGTCACTGAAAACTGTTTTCCAAACATGTTAAAATGTAATAGCCCTTTGTAGGGACGACAATTAAAATAGTTTCTATCTTTTCCCATAGAAAATTACATATTATCAATTCTTTTTTAAAATAAGTACTTTCTTCTACCACTTGGTTGTTTTTTTGTTGTTGTTTTCTTAAGTGAGAGAAAATATGACTATCAGCTTTTATTTTTTATTTTGTTATATATATTTTATTGATTTTACAGAGAGGAAGGGAGAGGGATAGAGAGTTAGAAACATCGATGAGAGAGAAACATCGATCAGCTGCCTCCTGCACACCCCATACTGGGGATGTGCCCGCAACCAAGGCACATGCCCTTGACCGGAATCGAACCTGGGACCTTTCAGTCCGCAGGCTGACGCTCTGTCCACTGAGCCAAACCCGTTAGGCTTGGTTGTTTTGTTTTTAACCATGTAGTAATTTGTTCCATTTCCTTGCATTTTCAGTAACTTGGCTTTGTTTTTGAGACCTTCTTGGGAGTAAGGAATTGTGCATGTACACATGTTTCTTTTTATTAGTTGAAATACAAAGATAATTTGTATAATACTCTGTTTAAGTACTGTATTGCAGTATAATGGTACATAGCAATATAACAGAAAGAACATTATATACACGTACATACAAGTCTTGGGCAAAATAATGGGCAAAATAATTTCTTGAGCATCTATTACATGCTGATTTGGGGGCACTTGTGTTCTTTTTTTTTTTTAATATATTTTATTGATTTTTTACAGAGAGGAAGGGAGAGGGATAGAGAGTTAGAAACATCGATGAGAGAGAAACATCAGTTAGCTGCCTCCTGCACACTCCCTGCTGGGGATGTGCTGCAACCAAGGTACATGCCCTTGCCCGGAATCGAATCTGGGACCCTTGAGTCCACAGGCCGATGCTCTATCCACTGAGCTAAACAGGTTAGGACACTTGTGTTCTTTATTTGATTTAACCCTCATCACAATGTTGGAAGGCAAATATCTACCCATTTACTCAGAGATATGAAGAAACCTCGTTAAACATTTTAGAGACTTCTTTTAACCCAAGCTTATGAGAGAAAATATAAAACATTTTATTGCATGTATAGCATGCTTTTCATGCAACAAAAAGTGCACAGAGTTTTACCAGTTAAAATTACACAGGAACCTATACCAGCTAGAGAGCAAACATAAATGCAATGTTTTATATAAACAGGATTCAAGATAGTTTGCTGATTTCCTTATAGTCATTGTTCCCTCACCTTTCAAATAGAATGATTTTCTTATAAATAATAAGAATTAAATATTTTACATATACCTAATGAAATTATTCTGTGGTAGAAATAAATCAATATATCTTAGAATTTAATTTTTATAATATGATGAAAAAAGCACATATATGACAGATCTATGGTTAGTGTCTGGCAGTTGTAATTCATAATAAATTCTCTTAACCAACAACCTAAGTCTTGCTTATATAAACACTGCAAATCGTAATTGCTCTCCAGCAGGTATGGGTTTCTGTGTTATTTTCACTAGGATATAACCAACATAGCCAACTCTTATTGCACATTTTGTTGCATGAGAAGCATGCTACAACATGCAATAAAATGTTTTATACTTTTTTTCATGAGGTCAAGTTGAAAGTCTTTAAATTTTTTATTTTAACCTAACTTCAAGAAATAAAGAATAACAGTTTTCCATTTTCTTCTGTTTCTCCTAAATATATATATATTTGCTTTTTATAATATTACCAGAGGCCTGGTGCATGAAATTCATGCAGGGGGGTGGGGTGTCCCACACCCTCTCGAATTTGGGACCCCTCAAGGGATGTCTGAATGCCTCTTGCAATCCAGGTCCCCTGGTTCCTAACCGCTTGCCTGCCTGCCTGATTGCCCCTAACCCCTCTGCCTGCCTGCTTGATCACCCCTAACCACCTCTGCCTGCCTGCCTGATCACCCCTAACTGCTCCCCTGCTTGCCTGATAGCCCCTAACCACCTCTGCCTCTCCACGCACCCGGGACTCAGGATTCCCTCCTCCAGCCAATTGCAGGCACCCGGGACCCAGGCTTCACTCCCTCTGGCCTGCCGCAGGCACCCAGGACCTGGGCCGGCTTCGCCCAGGCCAGCTGCAGCCCCAGGGGACTGTGGGCGAGCAACTTCGCCCGGGCCGCAGCCACAGGCACCCGGGACCGCAGGACATGCGGCTTGGCCCTCTCCCGGGCCGCAAGTGCAGACGCAGCCGCTGGCACCCGGGACCGTGGGGCAGGCGGTTTGTCCCTCTCCCGGGCCGCAGGTGCAGCCACTGGCGCCCAGGACCATGGAGCGTGCGGCTTGTCCCTCTCCCAGGCCACAGGTGCAGACGCAGCCGCTGGCGCCCGGGACCGTGGGGCAGGCGGTTTGTCCCTTTCCCGGGCCGCAGCCTGCCTGGTCCCCATTCCTCTCTCGCAAGCTCATTTGTGCCTGGCTGGTCCCCATTCCTCTCTCATGAGCTTATTTGTGCCTGGCTGGTCCCCATTCCTCTCTCACGAGCTCATTTGTGCCTGCCTGATCCCCATTCCTCTCTCCCCGTTGTTGAGTGTCTGAACCATTATGGCGTGAGGGCGTGATGACCATTTGCATATTAGCTCTTTATTATATAGGTTGTTCTGTCCTATGAAATTTATAAGAATAAGGTCACTTATATTTTCCCTTTATTTCACTGTGCTTTTGTTTCCTTTCTCCTCCCTCTCAAAAAAATAAACTAAAATTTTAAGTTTGGGATCCAGTTAGAACTTTGTTTAGAACTATAAGTACCAAACTTCATATTTGGAGAGATTTTACCATTTCATGAAGCGTAAGACTTTGAATGGAATAGCAGCACTTAGAAAATCTTGCTGTGTTTCTCTTTTCCTTAATCAAGACTGATTCCTATACCTTTCCAATTCTCTCCAAATGGATTTTCACTAGTTCTATAAACAGCTGCATTGTAACACTTACTATGATGAGAAAATCAGTGGGTACAAAACAGTTCATAGATGTAGACAAAATAAATTTTTTGTAATAATGTTTTTATTATTTAAAAATATTTTTGAGTCTTATTTTGATATTGTATAGAATAGTTTGTATGGAATATGTCTCACATTGTAGAATTTACTTCAGGTCAAATCTGAGCTAGAGGCAGAAGAGGAAAAAAGAGACCAAGAGAGACTATCAGCCATTAATCTCCTTTTCTATGTTCAGAGGAAAACATCTTAGTTGTCTAGGTCTCTTAAAATTAGTACTTTTAAAAGCTTTTAAGTGTTACTTAGAATACATTGTTGAAATCATATCTGGTTAAGGTTTTCTGATTAAATCTGATTAAGTAATTATGTTTCTACAATTACATATTTCATGATTATGATGTATGGTGAGACATTATTTTAAATCTATTATTAAGTGAAATTTGTTTGTGTGGCCAAATGGATATTGTAATGTGACTTGGTATTACTTAGAAATTTTGACTACATAGTTTAAAGACCACTAGATTAGACTGGGAAATTCTATCAGCTTCAGAATCTTGAAATACTGAAACAAGAGAAAAAGCTGTAGTTATTAAGCATTCTTAGCCATATGCAGGAGAAGGTGTGTGAGTGTGGCTTAGCTAATAACAATTTTCTTACTGTGTATCACTTATAGAATTTTTTTCCTATGAAATACTTAACAGTTTTAAATTTGCTGTTTTATAGTTATTTCAGTGCCCTGTTGACATCAGGGTTAGTGATTGTTGTATTGGTAGTTTCTGACAAATAGAAATTATTTGATATGCTAAGCCATTTCTGACAGAAGATAGAAAGTTTTGACAAACACATATGGCACAGCAAGTGTCCAATTTTAAAGAGCAAAAATGAATGCAAACCACCATTATGGTGAACACAAACAGCCTGAAAGCAAGTTATCAGTAAGCAAATAATTGTTGAACTGTTATGAATGAAATAGGATGTTGAAATAGGGCATGATTGGCTGATGTTACATATGTCCTTGATTACCTTCCTTGTGCTTTTATCCTAATAAGTGACATTCTTTGTATTCCTTTGGATGGCTAGACAGTCTGACACTGAAGAAGAATAAATATTGCATGTGGTACACATTAAGCTGTCATCCAAGACAGCATTTATAAAAAGTAACTGGAGAAATTCATAAGAAATTCTGCACTGCTACAGTTTCCTGGCTCCAGTCATAATTGTCAAAGTTCTTGACACATTCAGGTCTTCAGAAATGATTTAGGTTTACAGTGGCTTGGTGTATGAATAATTATTATGGAATTGTGTTTTTATATTGCCTTAGGATGTTTAATGTTAGTTACCAAAATGTTAGATTTATAATTTTTATTTTAAGAAATGTCTCTACATTGGTAATAGTGACATATCTTCCCTCTTAACAGTCTTTCATAAAAGGACTTTAGATAATTCATGTATTGGGGAGGAAAAATGGGAATTGTTAAGTGCTTAGTTTATCTTTAACCATTTGGGAAATATTGCTTGCTTGTGTTTAGTGCTAGCAAACAACTTTCAAAATAAGTATTTTTATTTTTCTTCTCCAGCAGCATTGGAAAGCCATCAAATGGTGACCCAAATAAATACCATTTTAAAACTATTTCCAAAAATACCCAAATCACTACTTGATGTTTTATTTTAAAATATTATATGCTTTTATTCACATATTTTTGTAACTTTAGTATTGTTCTCTGAGGCAGGGCAGTGTTTTATTTGTCCTAGGACTCTTATCTCTTAAAATTTTATTTTGGAGGAAGATAGGTAGAAGACATAATATTGTACTAAAATAAACATACTTTCAAAAGGAGATAAATTATGAATGCAAGTTTTGCAAACATTTTTTAAGCTCTTTCATTAAACTAAAACACTTCTTTTCATCCTATCTATCTGATGTGTCACATAATAACTGAAGGATGCAAAAAAAAAATTTAAAAAAAAAAACAACCACCCAGATCTTTTTGCTGTTTCTGTAGCTTGACACAGTTATTCTAAACCATTTCAAAGTAAGTAATTAGTATTCCCATTCTATAATCTAATCAAGAACTTAGCGTTCTATTAGCTGATTACTAGGAAAATGTGATTAAGTATCATAATGATTTAGGATCCAATAAAATGTGAAAATAAAGTAGTGTTGAGTTCTAAATTTTGAGCTCTGTTTTGAGGAGGACAAGAGGTCAGTCAGGGTTTCCATGACAACTATATTTTATATATTGTTTTCAAATTATGTAATATTAATTTGGGAGTTGTTTTTAGGATACTTTGAAATCTAAACCATCGATTTGGATTGAGGAAACTTTTCTCCAGGTATAACACTGCTCAAATGTTACCTATAGCTTTTAACTCTCTAGACCACTACAGAGCACAAAATATTTGCCCAACTGGTAAATTGAACTGTAAGTCCCACTGTGGGAAATTGCTTTGCTGTGCTCCAAACAGCAGTTATCTTAGTAATTGTACCCGAATTCTTTGTGGCTAATAGAGCATAGACGTGATTTTACAAGCAGAAATTATTTCTTTTAAATACCTTTAATTATAAATATGTCAAATAAAATGTGACTATAGGCTATAGTGAGGCATTAAACTGCATCATTTTTAATTGTAAAAGCTGAAAGGTAAAATTCCTTTTGCTTTTTAGTGTAAAACTGTACATATCCGACATTTCACATTCTAAACTGGAGCTCCCAACAAGGAGCTTATCAGAGCAAATTGTCTAGTCCATCCCCTTCCTCACTCAAAACCTAATGACCCTTTATCATCATGGTTTAGATTGCTGGACACAGATGTGAGAAAATACAAGTAATCTACAGGTAACTACAGTAGCTGCACTGATGTTCTCAGAACACTGACTGCTGGGAAGATAAAGAGCTTCCCACAGAGTCTGTGACTTTCCAGCAGCAAAGCACATCATGAGCTCATACATGAAGTTTTATTTGCTGAAGATTCACAATAAAATGCATTAGAACATTCAGCAGGGACTCTTTTTAGATGAGCACAGAAATTCTGGAGGGTTATTAGTTGAGGCACCAGTGCATAGCATCACACTAAAAATTTTTTTAAGTTCAACAATATTCTTTCAATGGGCATCAAAGATTATGGCTATGGTGCAGCATTAATACTGAATTTCTTGATACTTATATAATTTACTACAGATTCTCATCTTTTTTTCCTTCACAAAAGGCTGAGCTTCATGTAAAAAGTTTTTAATATGAAAGAGGAAACAGTCATTTCTCAAACTTTAATACTAAATTGTATTTCAAAGGACTTGTTTATGGCCAGGTGCTCTGCTTTTGTTAGCTGCTTAGATTGTGATTAGTGAGGTAAACTCATTTATTTGCATGTAATTGAGTAATTTACCATGAAAAGGACGATCATGTTCTTTTTATAAAGGCACTGCACCTGTAGCTTACTAATTGTTAGTTTGACTATTATTTGCAATGATGATAGTTTCATAAAGTTTTAGAAAACTACAATGCAAAAAATATTTGCTTAATCTTTTTTATGTTTGAAATGTTTTGTTTTTAATTATTGAATTTGGGATAAGTCACTAGATTGGAGTGAATCAGTATGAATTAGACTGCCTGATTATCAGGTGTGTATCTCTTTTCAAAAATCATTTGCTCGTCATATTTTTCTGAAAGCTAATTAATATTGTTTCTGTAAAAACTATAGCTACTGCATTAGGAATATTACCTTCATAGGTCAAAATGAATTACAGTCCTCAAATCATTTTTAGAAATTATCACGTTAGCTAAAAGATGAAGATTTTCAGCAACCAGTATTGGTTTAGCAGTTGACAACCAACAAAAAGGTATTTCATCTAATTTTATATAGTTATATAGGTTATATACCTAGCTTAACTGTTATTCTTTATGGAAAATATTGAAATGCTCAGAAAATTAGAGAAGACACTACCTAATTCTTTTTGGCTAGGTTCCTACTCATTTTTGCTTCAAGAGTATTATAATGTTGTACTTTAAAGACAATTACTTGCAAGTAGAGGTACATCAAATATACCTGCAACTGAAGTAATTAATTTAATAATATTAAGTTTCAAGTGTAAGTTACCAATGAACAAACTACATTTTATAGAAAAGAAAAGACAAATTATCTGTAAATACTGCTAATCATTAAAATTCCCATTTTTCTGATAGTAATTAGCATCACTCTTCTTGGAGATTTTTATCAGTGAAGATTTTTAGTTTACATTAATATATTTGAAATATTAATAGTTGCAAGGCATATATTAATCTAAAAAATATAATATTGAAGAATTGTTTGAGGCTGTATTGCGCATTCTGTTTTTAGTTTCCTGTAAGATCTAAAGAAAAAAAAAACTATTTGTTTCCATTTTGCAGCAAATAGAAAACACAGAACTCAAAATTCTATAAAGCACATTTTCTTTTCCTCTTCATGTTTAAAAGGAAAGAAACCAGAGGAGCATGTGCAGTGTAAGATTGTTTTGCATTTTTGTTTTTACATCACCAGATCAAATATAATGAAACCCATCTGCAAATTGTAGGAACTACTCATTGGTTTTTGTCAAGGATTCTAGTATGTTTTTTCCCTTCTTTTTATTCTACACTTTTTTCTTTTTTAATTTCAACAAGATATACAGAAAATTAAAAACCTTGTCTGTTAGAAAGTTTTGTTTGAGCTTTTTAAACTGAGTGATTAGCAGAAATAATGACCCTGTCAGCCTTAATCACATTAAAATGTAGTTAACATCATTTAATTTTTTCCACTTAATATGCAAAAATTTCCAGTAGATTTGCAGTGAAGGCCATTGAAATTCCATTAGAACAAGAATAAAAATTTCAGGCATCATTTATTCAGAGAAGGAATAAAGGTCTCGATTGAGAACTGCTGAAGCTTTCTCTTAGAGACACTATGAATCATTACATTGAATGTACCTTATGTTTCAATAGACCTGTGTCTAGCTTTTCAAGTGGTTGAAAATAATATTTTGTCATTTTTATAAGGGAAAATAAACTAGAATTGCATAATTTTATAAATATCTAAAAGATTACTGAACATTTTATTTAGTACTCCTTTTACCTGCTTAAATTTTAAGTAGAAAGTGGTTCATTTTTGCCCAAAAAGCAAGAAATGAAAGAATTAATTATTTTAACATGGAACAACCTTTGCCTGGCTAACCCACAAAATATACAGGTTGTGTTTTATAGTTATGTTGGTATATGCCTAGTAAGAAATTTAGAATTAAGAACCAAATTACAGTCCCTGGCCAGGTAGCTCAGTTAGTTGGAGTGTGGTCCTGACACAGCAAGGTTGCAGGTTCGATCCCCAGTCAGGGCACATTCAAGAAGCAACCAGTGAATGCATAAATAAGTGGAACAACAAATTGATGTTTCTCTCTCTCTCTCTCTCTCTCTCTCTCTCTCTCTCTCTCTCAAATAAAATAAAATAAAATAAAATAAAATAAAATAAAATAAAATAAGAACCAAATGACACTCTTTCCCAAAGTTCATAGCTTATCATTTATCAAGCTTAAACTGGTATGTTATGCTTCATTAACTATGTATGAATTACAACTGAAGAACATTCTCTGATTTCTAGTATTGTTTATTTTATGATCTTTTAAAAATATTTGTTGTGATATGTTCATAAAATTAAAGAGAGGAAAACTTAATTTTGTTTTAAGCAATTAAGAAATGACTACCATTTATACTCTCCTTGGCTATGTTTGTATTTGCCAATATCCTGTGAAACATTGTGTAGAATGTTTCTCCCCCATTAAAAAAAATAGAAAAAAGACTGTTACTGTATATACCTGATAAGCGGAAATGGGTTTCTGGAACCATTCCTAACTCTTGGGTAATTAAGTAATTATACAGTGTGGGGGTTTTTTAATTTGTATTTTGTTCCCAAACCATTTGAACCCATTATATAATTACACTGTGTGTACTTTGTAGTAAAAATACCATCGGAAAATTTATCAGGCAAAGTGTTCCATGCGTGTGCTACTCACAATGAATAAATTTCTCCAACCTTGCTTGTTTCTATGTCTGCGGAAATCTAAGAACATTTAATTATCTGCTTCCCCTGTTTACCACATCTGCTTCCCCGTGTCCCTGCCATGGTTGACTCCTGTGACTTCCTTAGAAACACCTTCCCTGACTACCCTGTCTAGAATAATCCCCCAGTCTCCCTTTTGTTCACAACATCATGTATATTTGCTTCAGATCACTACCACAAACTATTTAATCTCACCTATTTTTCTGTCTTTCTGTCTCGTAAGAATTTAAATTCTATGAGAATGAAGGTCTTGCCTGTCTTGTTCATTTTATTGTTTTTAATTTTTAAAATATATTTTTAGTGATTTCAGAGAGGAAGGGAGAGGGGGAGAGAGAGAGAGAGAGACGGAAACATCAATGATGAGAGAATCATTAATCGACTGCCTTCTGCATGCCCCCTATTGGGGATTGAGCCTGAAATCCGGATATGTACCCTGACTGGGACTCCCGTGACCTCCTGGTTCATAGGTCAGCGCTCAACCACTAACCACACTGGCAGGGCTGTCTTATTCATTTTATATTTCTCATTCTTGGCACTGGACTCAGTAAATATTATTGATTGATTGAATGACTGGCTGGATAAAATCAGTTGGATTCATTTATGGACACTGAAATTTGAATTTCATATAGTTTCAGGGTCACAAAACAGTCTTCTTTAAAAAAATTTTTTAATGTATTGAGAGAGAGAGAGAGAGAGAGAGAGAGAGAGAGGTTTGTTATTTCACTTATTTAAGCATTCATTGGTTGCTGCTTGTATGTGCCCAGATGGGGATCAAACCTGCAACCTTGGCATATTGGGACGATGCCCTAACCAACTGAGCTACCTGGCCAGGGCTCCCTTATTTTATTTTATTTTTTTTTTGAGAAATCATTTTAAAATATAAAGACCTTCCAAGTTAGAAGTTTCTCATAGTGGGAGCTTTGCTCAGGATAGTGGCACAGCCTTTATTTGGGACATTGTGTAGAAAGTATGTCTCCTCAGAAAGAAAAGAAGTCCTATAATGCTCAAACTAACCCACACATTTATCTACCTACTTCCTGAAAATCAAAATGATTCACTTTTTTTAAAATGTAAAAACCATTCTCACCCTGTGGGCCATACAAACATGTGCAGTGATTTACTGACCCCAGGTCAGTGCACTTAACCAAGACAACCTTTCAGTTGTGCTCGTGATTGTATGTTCCCATTCACCCACTGCAGTGGTTCCTTCTCTCTCCCACATTGTCAGTTTTTCCCATCAGCATAGAAGCATGGTGTTATTTGTCCAGTCTTTAGAACAACTTATATTGACCCTGCTTGCTTTTTATACTGTAGCCCATTCTCTGCTTTCCCTTTGAAAGAGTTATATAGGTATTACATGAAATTATATATGTAAGATACCTGTCAATTGCTCCTTTCCTTTTAAAAGAAATGTGGTTGTGTAATAATATTTTTATTACTTTGTTTGCAGATTTCCCTTATTTAAACAAAAACTAGTATGGAAAATATATCCTGAGTATTTTTCCTCAAAACAGTATTACCCCTATGGGGAGGAGGAGTGAAGGGGTCTAACATAGATGAAAGAACACTCTATTCTGTGTACCTGTTTCTGCTTTCTGTCTCTGCCCTTTCAGAATAAACTGTGCTTAGAAACTTGATGACATTCTCTTTTGCTTGGCTTTTGGGTAACAGGTATGTTAGTCTTCACTGGTAATCTCTTCTCTTTACTGATTTTTCTCTGCCATACCTCTTCCCTAGAGATCAGTAATTAAGTGATTATTAATTTTTTTCCTTGCCCTTGGCCTTCAATGCCTTCAACTCTAATCTATATGCTGGTGGTTCTCAAACTTAAGTATGCATTCAAATCATCTGGAGAATTTCTTAAAACACAGATTGCTGTCGTCGTATCCCCCCATCCCGAGTTTCTGATTCAATAGGTCTGGGATGAGGCCTGAGAATTGTCATGTCCAGCAAGTTCTAGGTGCTGCTGGTACATGGATGTTACTTTGAGAAGCACTGTTCTTGGCTAATGATTCGCAAATCTACAGCCTTAGTTTCACCTCTTAGCCCTTTTCAAGTTTCTTTATTCCTGTTAACAAGAAAATTGCATTTGGTTACTCCATTATCATTATGAAGCTAAATATTTATAAAACTAAACTTATTTTTCCCTATAATCCATTCATAGTGGAATCTACTTTCAGATTTTCTAATCTTTGTTAGTCGTCCTAGCACTCTGAATCTTTTAGGTATAAATTCTTCAAATCCTTTTAAAATCTTTCATACACCATAGTCACTTAATCACTAAATTCTATCTTTTTATTTATTTATTTATTTTTTATTTTTTTTAATTAAATCTTTATTGTTCAGATTATTACATTTGTTCCTCTTTTTCCCCCCCATAACTCCCCTCCTCCCAGTTCCCGCCCCACCCTCCGCCCTCACTCCCCACCCACTGTCCTCATCCATAGGTGCACGATTTTTGTCCAGTCTCTTCCCTCATCTCCCACACCCCTTTCCCCCCCCAAGAATAGTCAGTCCATTCCCTTTCTGTGTCCCTGATTCTATTATAATCACCAGTTCATTCTGTTCATCAGATTATTTATTCACTTGATTCTTAGATTCACTTGTTGATAGATGCATATTTGTTGTTCATAATTTGTATCTTTACCTTTTTCTTCCTCTTCCTCTTCTTAAAGGATACCTTTCAGCATTTCATATAATCCTGGTTTGGTGGTGATGAACTCCTTTAGCTTTTCCTTATCTGTGAAGCTCTTTATCTGACCTTCACTTCTGAATGATAGCTTTGCTGGATAAAGTAATCTTGGTTGTAGGTTCTTGGTATTCATCACTTTGAATATTTCTTGCCACTCCCTTCTGGCCTGCAAAGTTTCTGTTGAGAAATCAGCTGACAGTCGTATGGGTATTCCCTTGTAGGTAACTGAGTTTCTTTCTCTTGCTGCTTTTAAGATTCTCTCTTTGTCTTTTGCTCTTGGCATTTTAATTATGATGTGTCTTGGTGTGGTCCTCTTTGGATTCCTTTTGTTTGGGGTTCTCTGCGCTTCCTGGACATGTAAGGCTATTTCTTTCACCAGGTGGGGGAAGTTTTCTGTCATTATTTCTTCAAATAGGTTTTCAATATCTTGGTCTCTCTCATCTTCTGGCACCCCTATAATTCTGATGTTGGTACGCTTGAAGCTGTCCCAGAGGCTCCTTACACTATCTTCGTATTTTCGGATTCTTTTTTCATTTTGCTTTTCCGGTTGGGTGTTTTTTGCTTCCTCGCATTTCAAATCTTTGACTTGATTCTTGCGCTCCTCTGGTCTGCTGTTGGGAGTCTGTATAGTATTCTTTATTTCAGTCAGTGTATGCTTAATTTCTAGTTGGTTCTTTATCACAACATCGAGGGTCTCATTAGATTTCTCGAGGATCTCATTAAGTTTATCGGGGGCTTCTAGACAGTTCTTGAGAGACCTTAAAAGTGTGGTTCTGAACTCTATATCTTCCATTGACAATTTTGTCCTGTTTCTTTGTCTCCGCATTTTGTTATGCTTTCTTGGTGCACCCCCTAGTGGTCTTTGTGCACAGTCTTGTAGTTAAGCCTTGATTGTTGTAGCTAATACTAGGGGGGATTTGACCTCCAGGCCAAGTGGCTGTGAGAATCAGCTGTGTCTGCAGTGAGAGAACTTCTGTCCTCTAGGGAGGTGCTAATCTGGCATTTGCCTGAGGCTATCCGGCAAATGCCTCTGTGCAGGGCTTGGGCGGGGCGGGTGGGTCGAACGGGATCGACAGGGTGGGCTGGAGAGAGCAGTTATGGCTGCTCTCAGTTCTGTCCCCAAGGGCTCTGCCTCTCTGAGTCCCAGCACCCGCTGCAAACCTCGGAGAGAAAGCTGCACTCGCTCTGACCGAAGCCAGACAGTCCCGCTTCTCCCGTTTGAGTCTGGGTCCCTAAAGACTCGCCCGGATCTGGAGCTCAGAGTCTGCGACTCCCTCCCGATTGAAAACGCCAACCGCGCCCTCCGCCGCCAGCCCGCTCTGCATGCACTCCGCACCTCAGTATTTGACTTCAGCACTGCGCCTCCTCTGAGTGTCCGTATGCGTTTCTCTTTCCTCCTAGTTGTAGGACTTCCACTCAGCCAGCGTTCCTGTGGTTCTGGGTGATGTCTGTTCTGTCTTTTAGTTTCACTTTTGAAGTGGTTGTTCAAGGCAGCAAACTCCGGAGTTAACCTATGCCGCCATCTTGGTTCTCGCATTTGAATATTTCTTGTATGCTATATGCCCAATATGTTACATGGCAAATCCATTTTAGACTGGCAATCCGCACAAAACTTGTTATCCTCCTCCAGCAGCAGGTTGGCCAGGACCGCCTGGTACCGATCCACGTCCTTCACTGACTTGCCCGTCATGGCCAGGGTGCCGGCGGGGGCAGAGGGCGATGCGCCCTCTTCACCCCCAGAAACCTTTGCCTTGGTCCGGAGGTGAGGACTCCCTGTCCCCTGCCCAGGGGCACTTCCTGAGCGGGGCAGGACTCTATCCACTGCCCGGCGCCCCTCCTCGGGTCAGCCACGCCCGCCCCCCACTCTGCAGCCCCTCGGCACTGCGCCCCCTGGCGGGCTTAGGAAGGCAGAGACAGCTGCCGGACCAGGGGCCCTCGGCCCATGCAAAGGGGGCTCTTGGGCCTCCCGGGTGCCGGGCACAGAAACCACTGCCTGGCCTGCCTGTCTGCGAGCCAAGCGTCCCGGGCCCCCGTTTCCCAGGCAGCTGCCGGCCGCTCCACCACCACCTCTGCCGTCTACTTCCGGCAGCTAAATTCTATCTTTTTTCTTCTATATCTGGCCCTTCGTCATCCCTTCCTCTTCAATTGCACTGCTTATCAACCCAATACTATACCCTCATCACTTCATCTTTGAGTTAGGGAGCAGTCTCCTAGCTTATCATCCTCGACTCTGCAGCTTCTTTTCATCTCTAGGGCATCCTGGTGTGCTTTAAACATGTTCACTCTGCCTTTTCTAAGTCCATAGTCCTTCATTGAAACTCAGGAGCGTATCTTCACACATTGGGATAGGGTAAGATATCTTGAATGAGAAACAAAAGCACTAACCATAAAGGAAAAATTGGACTTCATTATAATGAATAACTGTTCATCAGAAAGCACCATTAAAAAATGAGTACACTTTTCAAGTGAATTCATTTAAAACAGTAGGTAAATATAGCAGGCAATGCATCAGGGTGGTAGAGAAAAACCTTTAAATTGGGAACTGGAGCAAAGGAATAAATGTTCCATCAGTTTTGTCTTTTCCAATATGGTTAGGGAACAGGTTGTGAGAAGCTGCTTTTTGTACCCAGAGCCAAGAAACACGTGGTTACTAGACTGACTACTTTGAATAATATTGCCTTAAAAATTATAGAAAAGTCAAGTATGCTTCCTACTGGTTTATCTCAAGTCTATTTCATATGTGATATCTACAACCTAAATAATTTTTTGCTTCTTCTTAGAAAGTATGGGAATATCATTCAGCAATAAGTAGCAAAACTTGCCATTTTTCTTATACAGCAGACAGGACAGTTTAAGGAGGAAAATAAATAAAAAATGCCTTAAATAAATTTTGTAATGGTTAGTACTTAGACCTGCCTTCTCAGAATAAATCTGATTAGTAGCTGGATTACAGGTAAATAAACACAATTCTGCTTAAGGAATTGTGGTCTGAACATTAAGCCTTAAAAAAAACAAAGCCATACTTCACTTTATAAATAATACTAGCCCATCTATAGGGTGTGACAAAAGTAGGTTTATAGTTGTGCATATGGAAAGTAACACCATAATTAATGAATAATAGTACAAGAATAAACTGTTTCATGTACTCAGAGCTGTAAACCTACTTTTGTCCCTCCCTGTACATATATGTTGAGCACTTACCTTGTGTCAGATACCAAGCTAAGCATTTCGTGTGCACTTTCTCATTTAATCTTCACAACCCTCTGAAGTAGATGGCTGTTACTATCTACACTTACAGGTGAGAAAAAAGACTTGAGAAAGCTTCCGTGATGTGACTAGGATCCCTGCTCTGTTTGGCCCCAGTTCTCTGTAACCATATTCTATACTGCCTCCCTTTGCAAAGGTATTGCCTGTGAGAGTCCTTTTATTATAGGAACCTGCCATTAAAATGAATTAACTTTTGTATTTTAAAAGTTAGTTTTGGCCCGGCCAGCATGGCTCAGTGGTTGAGCATCAACCTATGAACCAGGAGGTCATGGCTCAATTCCCGGTCAGGGCACATGCCCGGGTTGCAGGCTGGATTCCCACTGTGGGGCATGCAGGAGGCAGCCAATCAGTGATTCTCTCATCATTGATGTTTCTATCTCTCACTCCCTCTCCCTTCTTCTCTAAAATCAATAAAAAAATATATTTTTTGCCAAACCGGTTTGGCTCAGCGGATAGAGCGTCAGCCTGCGGACTCAAGGGTCCCAGGTTCGATTCCGGTCAAGGGCATGTACCTTGATTGTGGGCACATCCCCAGTGGGGGGTGTGCAGGAGGCAGCTGATCGATCTTTCTCATTGATGTTTCTAACTCTCTGTCCCTCTCCCCTCTTCTCTGTAAAAAATCAATAAAATATATATAAAAAATATATATATATATTTTTTAAAGTTGGTTTTGCATACAATGTCTTTTCAGTAAAATAATAGACTCTGGTTTATTATTGCTTGCTAGGACAAGCTATAACATCAACTACAAATTTTGATAGATGTGATTCTACTTCTACATGTTTCCCAATTATTCCTTTTCTTCTGTTAAAAATATTCCATTAAGCAAATTTGTACTTTAGGACTATGCACACTGAATTTTGTTAAAGTAAACATCCGTACAATAGAGAATAAGTTCTTTTAGAAGCAGCTGAAAGTTTTGCCACAGATTGCATACCACACTGTAGGGAAAAGGCACTTCTTCTCTAACATGGTGGCATTTAGCACTGCTGCAAAGATATGTTAACTAGAGGCCCGGTGCATGAATTTGTGCAAAGGTGGGGTCCGGCCGGCTGCCCCAATGGGGACCCAGTGGGCTGGGCCAGCAGGGAGAGGGGCCACGGGCAGTTAGCAACTGGCCCATCCCCCAATCAGGGTGTTGGGGGCTGATCAGGGACTGGGACGGCCGTGGGGGCGCCAATTGGGGCCCAGATCAAGCTGGTTGGCTGCTGCAGTGTGCGTCATAGCCACCGGTCATTCTGGTCATTCCACTGTTCCAGTAACTGGGCTTTTATATATATAGATAAGAATAGTTTCATGCACCTATTGCAACTATTGAAGTTTGTATAAGAGCTTTTCTCTTTTTCAGTGCTTCTTGTTTTTTTCCTGCCCCCAAATCCCTTTTCTCAACAAACACAGAAACAGTGACTTTCCCTTTTTCAGATTGACTATTTTCCTTGGGTGTGTATCCTTCTGTGTCTACTCCTTTGTGAAATTCACATGTACCCCACATGGTAATAGAGGCTTGGATTAATGGAATCATGAGTGAATGGTCTTCTTTGTTGGAATATGGAGGCATCCTCCGGAGGCTGAATTAAGAACAACTTCAGGAAGAAGGATCCATTTGGAAAAGAAGGTCTGTGCAAATGGATTCTGACATACATACCCATATTAATTTTTCCCTTGGGGGTTTCTTACTTTTTTAATGGCCCCAGAGAATTTCAGCTGTATCATGAAGAAACATTCTTTCCTTTTCTGCTTTTTCTATTATAACTAAATTAACTTGAGGAAATGTTATAATTATACTAGAGGCCCGGTGCACGGATTCGTGCACCAGTGGGGTCCCTTGGCCTGGCCTGTGGGGATCAGGCTAAAACCCACTCTCCGACATCCCCTAAGGGGTCCTGGGTTGCGAGAGGGTGGTTCTCAGGTGACACACCCCAGAATTGGGCTCCCTCCTCTCTGGTTCCAGGTGTGTCACCTGAGAACTGCAGCTGCCAAGTCACTGTAGCTCAGTGTTGAGTGTCTGCCCCCTGGTGGTCAGTGCACATCATAGCTACTGGTTGGAGAGTCTGCCCCCTGGTGGTCATTGCACATCATAGCTAATGGTCAGACGGGTGCTTAGGTTTTTATATATATAGATAACTGAAAACATTATTAAGTGTATTGGTTTCTTTTTTTCAAAATCTTCCTTGAGATTGTGCACCCCTCTCCTCATTATGTCTGTGGCACATTACTTCCTGTCATATCACTTGTGCTCTTTTATAATTATGTATGTTTTCCTCCCCTCCCTACACTCCCTTTTTCAAAGTTGCATTCCCAAGATCTAGCATAATGCTTATTAGTACACACAGTTAATATATATATATACAGTCATTGTGCTTGAATTCTTTCCCTTTTAGTTACCTCCCTACCTATAGAGAATTGTTTAGGCAAGACTTCTTCCCAGAAATACAGATCCGATTTTTAAAAAGAACTCTTATTCTTTCCTTGCAGGCAATCTAACAGTATTTTTAACTCTGCAGTAATTATTGAGAATGACCCCTCACTGATAGGAAACAGCTAAGATTAGGGACTAAGGTTTGAAGGCCTCCTGTGTTCTAGGCACCTTAAGACTATATTTACCTGTAAGGATAGGTATTATTTGTGTTATAGGTGATTAAACTAAGGTTCAGGAAGCTTTAATAATTTTCCCAGGATCTTATAACTAGTATGCGATTTAGCTGGAATTTGAATTGATATTTGCCTTACTTCAAACTCTATGCTTTTTCTATTAATCACTACTATCTCTACAAGAAGGTCAGACTATTTTTTCCCCATTTAGTTGTTTTGGTATCCTTGTAAATATTGGTTGACTATAACATAAACTTAATAACAAACAAAAACAAATAACCCAATTTAAAAAATGGGTAAAGGATTGAATAAACTTTTCTCCAAAGAAGATCTACAAGTGGCCAACAAGCATATGAAAAGATGTTCAACATTACTAATTATTAGAGAAACGTGAATCAAAACCATGAGATACGAATCATTTCACATCAATTAAAATGGCCACTATGAAAAGAAAATAAGTGTTGGCAAAGATGTGGAGAAATTGGAACACTGTACAGTGTTGGTAGGAATGAAAAATGGTATAACCACTATGAAAAACAGTATGGAGGTTTCTTTTAAAACTAAAAATATAATCACCATATAATCTAGCAATGCTACTTCTGGGTATATGTCCAAAAAAATTAAAAACAGGATCTTGAAGAGATATCTGCATAACCATGTTCTTTGCAGCCTTGTTCACAATAGTCAACAAGTAAAACAATCCAAATGACCATCACTGAATGAGTGGATAAATAAATGTGATCTATACATACAATGAAATATTATTCAGCCTTAAAGTAGAAGGAAATACAACGTGGATGAACCTTGAGGACATTATGCTAAGTGAAATAAGCCAATCACAAAAAGACAAAAACTATATAACTCTCCTGTAAGAGGTGTCTAAAATAGTTAAACTTATAGAAACGGAAAGTAGAACCAGGGGCTGGGCTGGAGTGAGAAACAGGTGTTCAGTGGGTATAAAATTTCAGTTTATAAGATGAAAAAGCTCAAGATTCATTACACAACAGTGTGAATATAGTTTATGCTACTAAACTGTACATAATTAAGATGGTTCATTTTATGTTTTTTTTCTACCACAATTAAAATATTTTTAAAAATAAATTGACTGTAGATCTATGGAGTTTATTTCTGAACTCTCAATTCTGTCCCATTGATCTATATGTCTAGCTTTATACCAGTCCTATGTAGTCTTGATTACTGTTGTCTTATAGTAGTTTTTCATTAGGAAAATATGTCCCAAATTTTCTTTTTCAAGATTGTTTTGGTTACTTGGATTTTTTATTTTTTACAAAATGTTAGAATAGGCCTGTCAATTTCTGCACAAAAGGCAGCTGGGATTTTGATAGATCACATTGAATCTGTTGTTCAATTTGGGGAATATTGCCATCTTAACAATACTGTCTTCAAATCCATGAACACACTTCTTTCCACTTACTGTCTTTAATGTCTGTCAACAATGCTTTGTAGTTTTCATGTACAAGCACACGTCTTTTGTTAAATATATTCCCATGTTTGTTTAGTTTTTATAATTTATAAGCCCTTCATAAGTTTAGGCCAATCTCAAAAAGACTCAATACTGAAGTTTTTATCATGTTTATGGTTCTGCATTTCTTGACACACTATGCACCACTATGACACATGTTAGAATGCATTCTCTCCTTCCCTCACCCACTCTCTCCTCCCTCTTTCCCTCTCTCCCTCTTCCTCTCCTTCCCTCACTCTCTCCCTCTCTCTGTGTCTTTTTCTCCCTCCTTCCTTCTCTGTCTCCCCCCTCCCCCATATATATACTACATGTACTCACTCTTATTCCAAGCATTTTCTCTCCTCTCTCAAGATATCAGAGGGTAGTCTTTATCTTCATAAGGAATCTGGATGTGGAAGTCTGATTTCTGATACAAGTACATTCTCTCAAAAAGATATTTGTAGTAGTTAAATCAAGATATGTAATTCCCCCTATAAGTTTATGTTTTGATTATGGATTGTATAAACCTGGTGTCTTCCTCTTTGCACAAAAGTGGAAGGAAAAATAGTTTATCCCTGGGTCCCATGGCCAAAAGTAATTTCATTTTACCTATAGGATCATAACATAGTTGGGAAGTATTCTTGCAGCTGACAGAGTTTTTTATTGTCTCAAGCTGTAGATAATTGGTTTTGTACCTCATGACAACTTTAATTACAGAATATTTTTATATGTAATATTTAAGACTAGAATATAGAATATAGAGTGCAAAGTGTTGTAAGGATTGGGTGCAAATCCTATTTCCAGAGATTATAAATCTAGGTTTTCTTATAGAGTTCTAGATTCACAGGTGATCCAGAAACTTATATTTTGAGAAACACTGCTCTAAAGTGTCAAAAATGTACCCAGCTTGGGGCTACTTAAGATGAACACAAATCATAACTTAGTAGTCTGAGAGTCAGGGAACATCTTAACATTTGAGATGCTCATTTTGGTACATTCATAATGAACCTTGATGTTCAGATTTGAATTACAAGTAGATCAAGCCATAGATTATCTTGGGAATCAAAATAACTACACTACACTATGAATTTTTGTTTATGTAATTGAACTTGAATTAGGTATGTTTCCTCCATGTTCTGTTGGTATGATTTCAAACTTTACCATTCTAGCTAATAAACATGCATATCTCCTAGTCAAGTCAACTATAGCTTATTAATGTCTATAGGTTGACTGCCAGAAAAGACAGGTAGCTAAGGTCTGTAAGAATCATATGTATGCACTTCCAAGTGTTTGTTTACCTATTCTTTTTTAGATTAACTTTCAACTTAATTTACTCCTATTCATTGATCCACCCAACATTCACCTAGCATCTGAGGTGCCAGGCACTATTATAAGTGGTGCTGGAGATAATGCAGTGAACAAAATATTCAAAAGGCTCCTTGCCCTAATAACTGGGTGAAGAGGGTTCACCAATGCTGGGAGGAAGACAGTAAACATTAAGATCATAAGTGCTATAAAGAAAAGTAAGTCAAGGTGAGGGAATAGGGAGTGACAAAAAAATAGGAAAAGAGAAGCTTTTATTAAAATATGATAAAATGGCCCTAGCTGGTTTGCTCAGTGGTTAGAATGTTGCCCTGCGGACTGAAGGGTCTCAGGTTTGATTCCAATCAAGGACATATACCTGGGTTGCAGGTGTGATCCCCGGCCCTGGTCAGGTCCTGGGAGGTAACCAGTCTCTCCCCCTCTCTCTCTCTCTCTCTCTCTCTCTCTCTCTCTCTCTCCCCCCCCCCACTCCACCCCTCCCTTCTTCCCTCTCTCCCACTCTGATGGCCCAGCTGGCATGGCTCAGTGTTTGAACATTGACCTGTGAACCAGGAGATCACTGTTCGATTCCTGGTCAGGGCACGTGCCTGGGTTATGGGCTAGATCCCCAGTGTGGGGGTGTGTAGGAAGCAACCAATCAATGATTCCAATGATTCTCTCTCATCATTGATGTTTCTCTCTCTCCCTCTCCCTTCCTCTCTCAAATCAATAAAAATATATAGTATATTTGATCTAGTATATATATCTAGTATATATATTGATACTAGATATCAATTGATTGATCTAATACACACACACACACACACACACACACACACACACACACACACACACTAGAGGCCCGGTGCACGAATTTGTGCACATTGAAAGGAAATGAATTAGAAGAAATATTTTAATATCACTATTCGCCCTTTCTCTATAATAGAAGTGTCAACCAAATTCACGATCGGCAATGACATACCAAAACACACGCATGCGATTGGCGCCAGCAAGAGCTTTATATGTATAACGCATGCGCGAGTCAACTTAGCCTTTTACGTGTATAGAATAAACTTGCTTAATTAGACCTGCTTTCTGATTTAGCTAAACTTTTTCCAGCCCAGTGAAGCACTCCAGCTTCTCTTTTAGGTAATTGTCAGCAACACAAGCAGTAAATATCAGCACAAAGCAGATTATTATTGTAGATCACACAGGGAGAAAAAGGGTAAAATATTTAACTGCAGCAGTGTTTGACTATATTTTGCACAGTGAGAAAACCTGAAGTCATTTTCAAGGTCCACCATTTCTTACTTCTTTTCAGTTGGGTCAAGTTTCTAAGCTTTCTAAATCTAATGAAAGAAAATACGATTCCACTGAGTCTCCTATCTACGTGCTCCAGGACTTCTGTGAGGATCAAATGAGATGAGGCACAGGAAAACGCTTTACAGACATTTGGTTAAAGTGTGAAATGTTTGCACCTGGCTATAAAGCAAGTCATGTTCCCGGGCTGAAGAAACTCCAAGGAGGCTAGTCGTCACTAGGGAGAGGAAGCCGGGTGTTGCTGCGTGACATCATTATCCAGCGCCCACAGCCACCATTTCTGGGCTGGGCTGTGGGCTGCATTTTGCACCATGGGATCTCAACAGTTTGAGCTGCAATTTGGTGGGCTGTCACTCGGGGTGGTGGCGGGGCCTGTGTCCCACTTGGGGGAAGCTGAGTGTTGCTTTGTGGGCGCCAGGTCCATGGTGTGGTTTCTCTGTGTGCGTCACGGCAGCTTCTTTGTTGAGTGTCTGCCCCTTGGTGGTCAGTGTGCATCATAGTGGCCGGTTGGACAGTCAGACACTTAGCATATTAGCCTTTTATATATATAGACTAGATGCCTGGTACACAGATTTGTGCACATTTGAAAAGAAATTAATTAGAAGCAATATTTTAGAGACCGGGGAGGGACCACGGGAGATTGGCTGGCTGGGGAGGGGCCGCGGGAGGGCTCCAGGGCGTGTCCGGCCTTGTCTTGCCCAGTCCTGATCAGCCAAGACCCCAGCAGCAAGCTAATCCCCCAGTTGGAGTGTCTGCTCTCTAGTGGTCAGTGTACATCATAGTGACTGGTCAAACAGTCGAAAGACACTTAGCATATTAGGCTTTTATTATATAGGACTAGAGGCCTGGTGCACAAAATTCGTGCACGGGGGGGCGGGGTCCCTCAGGCTGCCCTGCACCCTCTCCCATCTGGGACCCCTCAGGGGATGTCCTGTGGGATCAGGCCTAAACCAGCAGTCGGACATCGCTCTCACAGTCCAGGACCTCTGGCTCCTAACCGCTCTCCTGCTTGCCTGCCTGCTTGCCTGATCGTCCTTAACCACTCTGCCTGCCTGCTTGATTGTCCCTAACTGCCTCTGCCTGCCTGCCTGATTTCTCCTAACTGCCTCTGCCTGCCTGATGCCCCTAACTGCTCCCCTGCCAGCCTGATCGCCCCTAACTGCTCTCCCCTGCTGGCCTGATTGCCCCTAACTGCTCTCCCCTGCCGGCCAGATCACCCCTAACTGCTCTCTCCTGCCTGCCTGATTGCTCCTAACTGCTCTCCCCTGCTGGCCTGATTGCCCCTAACTGCTCTCCCCTGCCTGCCAAATCCCCCTTATGGCTTCGGCCTCGGCCCCTGCCGCCATGGCTTTGTCCAGAAGGATGTCCAGAAGACGTCTAGTCTATCCAGTCTAATTAGCATATTACCCTTTTATTAGTATAGATATCCTCTGGTGGAGATTAACAACAACATCATCTTTTTAAAAAAGAAGAAATATAATTATGCAGCTCTGGTTGAAATTCAAGAGTGGAGGATGCAGAGCCTCCCTGTTTCTTCT
Organism: Myotis myotis; assembly: GCF_014108235.1. Lineage (NCBI taxonomy): Eukaryota > Metazoa > Chordata > Mammalia > Chiroptera > Vespertilionidae > Myotis > Myotis myotis. The sequence goes on from NW_023416390.1 coordinate 44,490,361, forward strand.
TCTCTTGCCCTCTACCCTTTCTCCTCCTAGCACCTTGGAAGCATCTTTAGGGAACCAAGAACAGTTTGAAAACTACTCATTAGTTTGCAGATGAGTAAATTAAAGCTAAAAGGCCTTAAATAATTGCCTTCTGGTCACTCAACTAGTTATTAGCTAAACTATCTCCACCATCTTATTCATTCAGAAAATGTTTGAACATCCACTATGTGCCAGATGCTGTGCCAGGAAAGTTCTGGGGATATGTCAGGGAAGAAAGACAAGCTCCTGTTCTCAAGACATTTTGTTTTAGTGTGTAGTGGGAGGAGGTAAGAAAATGGGTAGTGTATAGTATAGGGCAATGATGGCAAACCTATGACACGCGTGTCAGAGGTGACACACGAACTCATTTTTTTTGGTTGATTTTTCTTTGTTAAATGGCATTTAAATATATAAAATAAATATCAAAAATATAAATCTTTGTTTTACTATGGTTGCAAATATAAAAAAATTTCTATATATGACACAGCACCAGAGTTAAGTTAGGGTTTTTCAAAATGCTGACACGCCGAGCTCAAAAGGTTTGCCATCACTGGTATAGGGTATAGTGTGGATAGTAAAACCTTTTATCCATATGTAAGCTCAGAGAAAGCTCTGCAAGAGCTAGTTTCTTAAAGAATAAATTGGGCCCTGGCCAGTTTGGCTCAGTGGATAGAGTGCCTGCGAACCAAAGGGTCCCCGGTTTGATTCCAATCAAGGGTACCTAGATTGCAGGCTCCTCCCCGGCGCAGGCCCTGATTCTAGTTCATGCAGGAGGCAACCAACCGATGTGTTTCTCTCACATAAATATTCTCTCTCTTTCCTGCTCTCTTCCACTCTCTCTAAAAATCAGTGGGAAAATATCCTCGGGTGAGGATTAACAAACAACAACAAAAAATTTTTAATAAATTGGAGCACTGGCTGGTGTTATTCTGTGGTTAGACCATCGAACCGCGCACCAAAGGTCAAGGGTACCAAAGGTTGAGAGTACCAAAGGTTGAGGGTTTGGTTTTCGTCAAGGGTTCATACCTGGGTTGCAGGTTCTCATCTAATAAGTTGGAGTAAAAATCATTGTTAAGAGGAGCTGCAGTCATATACTTAAATGAGGAATACCAGTATGAGAATGCTTTCAGCTACAAATAACAAAGACAATCCCAGTACATATTAATAAGATCCAGGGTAGTTTGTCTCCAGGGTTGGTTAATTCAGTGTCCTGTTATATTATCAAGAAAAAGGTTTTTTTCTCATCTTTCCCCACTTCCACTCTTGAGGTCACAAAATGCTGGCATTCCTGGGGTAAGATCCAGACAGAAGGGACAGCAGACACTTGTCTTTTTAAGAGCCAAAGGAAACCTTTTGATCTTTCCCTAGGTTTTCCCTCTTGCCCCATTGACCAGAACTGGTTCCCATGCCCACTCTCAAACCAGTTGCCAGCTGGAGAATGGGATTACTATGACTTACTCAACTAATTAACCCTGATGTTTCCTCTTGTTTATTCATTGCAAGATATTTTTTAAGGGGGCCTTTTTATTATAGAAATTATTTCCATACAGTTGTTACATGTTACACAAATTAATTGCATTTTTTAAAGCATATTAAGAGAAGAAACCCCAGAGTCATGGTGAGCCCAAAATGTTGGGATCAATATATTCCAATTTTTCCAATTTGCTTTTAAGATTGTCTGCTTGTCATAACACCTATCATTTCAATTTCCTCATAACCTTCCAGTTGCCATTAGAGTCAGAAAGCTTGTTAATCCTTGAAACAGAAAACCTGAAACCCATTGTTTATTTGCTGCAAAAGGAATGTGCATTTCTCTAGAATTTTTCTTTTCTATGCACACACATATACATATATATATATATATATATATATATATATATATATATATATATATATGTAGTTATGTATGTATACAAATACCATTTTATCATAGTGACCCCAAAATGAACGTGGTTTTCCAGAGAGTGGTTCTGTGAGGCCCTCATAGCGAACAATTTGTGGTAATATCCCTTTTACTTATTATGAATTCAGAGTCCATGAAAGTCCTCTCTGCTGGAATCACTTCTTATCATTTGAATCTAGACTCTAAAGCTAACTTACTACAAATGTTTTCCCAGGTATTAAGTCTTATTAGAATGAGAGAGGGATAATTATGTCTTATAAAGTAAAAAGTATCTAAATTAATTATTTTTAGATATTTCTATTGGTTAATTTTTCTTATTATGAATCTGGAACTTCTTTGACATTGCAGGGGATTCAGAGCAAACATTTTCCTCATACTTCCTGAAATTCTAGTGACTTTTCCCTCTTGTGGTTTTTGAGCCTGGGAGATGTAAGCAGGAGTTTTTCAATTATTCTCACTCCTCTCTTATCAGTGGGGTCAGTGAGGTAGGTAGTCACCATCTGCTTAGTTACCAGTTGGTCTTCAGAGTTATCTTAGACATTTTTATGCTTTCAGTTAATGTGCTTTTATTTTCAGTCCTTTACTAGTTCAGTGTTTCTGAAAGTTTAACATGCATAAGAAATACCTTATTAAAATGCAGATTATGAGATTCTGTGTTTCTAACTAGCACCCAAGTGATGTGCCACACTCTGAGAAGCAGAGTTATAATTGTTATTCTGTATAACTCTGTGAAGTTGGATAAGTACACTGAAACTTGAAGTTTATTACCTACATCAAAGATGGGGAACTCTTTTAGAAGAGAGATTACTTTCCAGACACTAATCTATACTAATAATAAGACAAATATGTAAATTGATTGTCCCTCTGTGATGCCCACAGCCAATCAGGAGTGGGTATGCAAATTAACCCGACAAAGCTGGCAGGCCGGTGGGCAGCACACATGCGCTCAGGCGCCAAGCAGCTGGGGCAGGGTGGGACGCCTGCCCACCCGCCACATAGGCAGGGTGATGTGGTGGGCATCCCAGGGACCCCGTTCACTCCAAGCCTGTGGCCAGTGCGCGCGCCAGTGCCGAGCGGCCAGGGTCCCGGGGATGCCACTGAAATGTCCAGTCCTGTCAGCCCAGCCTGGGGGTGGCTGGAGTTCCCAGTCCTTTTGGTTTCTGCGGCCCATGGCCCAGAAGCAGAAACCAAGAGCCCAGAGAGCACCAGGAATTCTGGGAATCGTAGTTCTGGTGGCAGCCCCTGGACCAGAAGCAGAAGCCCAGAGCGCGGGGAGCACCAGGAATGCTGGGAATCGTAGTTCTGGTGGCAGACGTGTTGCGGGATCTCCTAGACCAGCCGTGGGCAAACTACGGCCTGCAGGCCGGATCCGGCCCGTTTGGCTGTTCTATCCAGCCCGCGGAGCCAAAAGAGCGGAGGGTTCTCTTGCTCTCCCCTCCACTCCTTCACCAGCAGCAGTGTTAACATGTATTAGTTCACACAAACACTCCATCCATGCTTTTGTTCCGGCCCTCCGGTCCAGTTTAAGAACCCATTGTGGCCCTCGAGTCAAAAAGTTTGCCCACCCCTGTCCTAGACACTGCAGTGGTTCTCAACCTTGGCTGCACATTAGAATCACTTGGGAATCTTTTTAAAATCCTGATTTCTGGGCCTCATCCTCTGGAAATTCTGTTTCTTTGTTACAAAAAATCCTGATTTCTGGGCCTCATCCTCCAGAAATTCTGTGTCTTTGTTACAAAAAACCCTGATTTTAAAAAGATTCCCAGGTGATTCTAATGTGCAGCCAAAGTTGAGAACCGCTGCACTAGAGCAAAGTGAGCCTGGAGCAAGTTACTGTTGTGGGTGGAGAATGAGGGAAAGCAAAGGTGAGAGACATAAGTCAGAGTGTTGAGGAAAAATTAAAAGGAAGAATCCTGCAACTTCTAGGAAATCTCCACCAATGGAGCAAAGAAAAAAAAAGAACTCTATTATTCTGTGAGCACCAAACCAAACTGAGTTGGGGGTCTCAGACAATTAGCTCATATGATTGCAAAGACAGACAGAAACTCCTGGATTGAAGAGGGCTCCTCTGAGGGCTCCCAGATTGGAGAGGGTGCAGGTCGGGCTGAGGGACCTACCCATTACCCCCCCACCCCCCATGCATGAATTTTGTGCACTGGGCCCCTAGTCAATTATACTAGAAATTAGTAGCCCGGTGCATGAAATTCATGCACATTAAAAGGGAATTAATTGCCCTAACTGGTTTGGCTCAGTGGATAGAGCATCGGCCTGCAGACTCAAGTATCCCAGGTTCGATTCCAGTCAAGGGCATGTACCTTGGTTGTGGGCACATCCCCAGTGGGGAGTGTGCAGGAGGCAGCTGATCGATGTTTCTCTCTCATCGATGTTTCTAACTCTCTATCCCTCTCCCTTCCTCTCTATAAAAAAATCAATAAAATATATTTTTTCTAAAAAAGGAATTAATTAGCGGAGATATTTTAATATTGCTATTTGCCCTTTCTCTATAATAGAAGTGTGAGAGATGAAAGGAAATTAGTAAAATGTGTATGAAAATAATATATAAATTAATAAATAAACAGTAACAAAAGGATATAACAACAACAGAGGCATGATATAAAAATGACAAAAACATGATATGAAAACAACAAAAACGTGCTTTAAAAACAACAGTGATGCAAACAATGACTGATAAAGTGATTAAACTTATTCTAATATCTCCCTGTACACCACATTAAGAGTGAAAACACTTTCAGAGTGCTTGACTAATTTCCCTTGTGATGAAGTATTTAGAACTTTAACTATAACGTCACATGCTCTTCAAACTCAAGAGAAAGCAACATATAACTGACCATGTGCAAAAACGGGTTCAGGTAGGAATATGCCTACTCTGTCTAGAGTTTGTCCTTGTGATTTATTAATAGTCATCACAAATGCTGGCATCATGGGAAACCATCGTCGAATCAATTTAAATGGGAGGCCAGTGTCTGATGGGGACAAATTAATTCTAGGAATCAGAATAACCTCTCTCTCTGCAGATCCTGTTAATACTTCAGCTTCGATAATGTTAGGTCATAATCTTTTGATAATCTGGTACAAAGACCCCATTTACTATTAGGATTTCTCAATAGCATGATGATTGCACCCACTTTCAATTTTAATTTATGACACGGCATTCCCAAAGGAAATTCGATGGGAAAATTTTCCTTTTCAGCATCATCTGTGGAATCAATGGAATCATCACTCAAATATGTGTGAAAATCTCCATCGAGTATATCCAAAATGTCTTCATTTAATTTTTGAACATGCTCATTTTTTGGACAAAGAATTTCACGTTTAGATATATTTTTAATATTATCTATAGATATAGTATTTCCAAAGTTAGCTTCAGTAATAGATCCATTACAAATCATTTCACAGGGGATTTCAATAATATCCATTCCTAAATGAAAACTGCTATCAAGTTTGACATCTCCAAGTTTTACTAGCCATCCACTATAAGCAGAATCCTCTGATCTCATATTTGTTGTAAGAGACAACTTTCTGAAACATCCCCAAACATTGCAGTACTTTAAACTCGTTTGTACTATGGCCGATCACATAGCATGTGGTACAATACTGAGATTTGTCAAAAATCCCCTCCAAGAAGGAGAACTTTCCCACCAAATACAACATTCAAATTTCTCTTAGTAATCTGTCTATGGCGTTTATAGCATGACTGGATGCCATGGTGCATTCATCAATAATGAGAAGTTGGGCCTTTTTAATAGTTTTAGCAACTTCACTCTTTATATTGAGTCTAGAAATTGAAGTTTCATTGAATGGAATCAGTAATTTATATTGGGAATGAAAGGTGCTTCCACCGAGAATAAATTTGCAACAATTCCTGTAGACGCTGTGGGTAAAACAGTACCACCACGACCTCTAATATAATGTATTAAAACATTATACAGATATGCAGGTGAATAGGATTCCTAGCTGGCAGGCCCATGACAGCAAGCTGGCCACCTGTGGATTCCTTGAGGAATGGAGCTCCCTCCTCCCTCCTGTCAGGGTCCGGGGTGCAGGTGAATGGGGTTCCTGGATGGCAGGCCACTGACAGCAAGCTCTCCAACAGCAGATTCTGTGAGGAATGGGGCTGCCTCCTCCCTACTGTCAGGGTCTGGTTTGAAGGCCGGACTCAGTACTTCCACGCTCCGCTCTGAGGGCGGGTTCCTGCCTGAATCCTCACCCTCCGGGAAACAGCTGGGGGAGGGCGCAGCCGTTTCCAAGACGACCCCTGCAGGACTGACTTCCTTCTGCTTGGTCGCGCTTCTGGACGTGATGTTACACCCAGGGTTTTTATATAAGTAGATTACCTTTTTGGTATTTCTTCTTCTTTCTTCCCTCCCCCCCCCCCAATTAATAAACCCATTCTAATAACTTTTATTCAACAAAGAATTTTTAAGAGTTGGGAATTTTTTATTTTCTAGAGCTAATTTATTTACTGTGAATGAATATTATTTATGGTACATGTTTTAGTTTGTATGTAGTTTGTGCTATTACTTTTAGTGCAGGTTTTCAGTATTATTTATTGCCATTTGTAAGATAACTGGATTGACTAAATAATATTTGTCATCTTGAAAAAAATAACCTTACCTTCCATAAGCCTTAATCTCTTTTTTTATGTGTTTTTATTGATTTTAAAGAGAGAAAGGAAAGGAGAGGGAAGAAAGATAGAAACATCAATGAGAGAGAATCATCTATCCGCTGCCTCTTGCATGCCCCCTACTAGGGATCAAGCCTGCAACCTGGTCAGGGAATTGAAACCAGCAACCTCTTGGTGCATGGGTCGACACTCAACCTGAGCCACACCGGCTGGGCTGAACAGTTTTAATAGAAATGAGAGTAAACCACATTTCTAATAAAGGGGGAGACTAGAAATGACCTCACTGTTTATACATGTCCCCTGGATTTATGGTGCATCCATACCATGAATAACTTGAGGGGAACTAGCTTAGTAAAGGTCAGGTCCTTAGTAAATTTACTGAATGATGTCAAGTCACTGAGTAAACCAGCTCTGGATCCTCCTTTGTGTAAGTTGCATCATTTTCTGATATTAACATATGGTCTTGCCAGCAGTTATATTCAGTCAGAAACATATCACTGCTGATTTTTTTTAAAAAGTCAAGACCTAGATTCACACACAAAACTATGTAAGGTGTGTATAAGGACCTAATATTGCCATATGTAACAACTTCAAAGATTTTAAACATACTTTGATGTTGTAAAGTAGAATACACAGATTTGAGAGAGTTCTAATACTCAATAAAGATAGAAATGATAATGTAACTCAGCTTTAGTGCTAGATTGAGCCATCTTTAAAAGATTTTTAGAAAATATAATTAGAATTTAAGTAGCTGAGGGTAGTTGAATGGCTAGGTGGACATGAAGTATAGAAAAGAATAAATTAAAGTTCTTATTAAAGTATATTAGAGAAAACTACTTCAGGGGTTTATTTTAAGTTGCAAGAATTTAGTTTAATTCAAAATTTCAAATAGTACCATTGGGATTATTTTATTTCCCATTATAAAGATAAGTATTGTTTTGTGAAACCTGTATCTGTTTGGATATGTGTATAAAAATGTCTGTGCACCATATGTTTGAGTCAAGTATAAAATCGATTTCTTCCTGTGGGTGATGGTCAAAAAATGTTGAAAGCTATTGTATTAGAACACAATAAAATGAAGGATGTAACTCTAGTATGGAGAGCTTTGAGTTAAGATGGTAGACTGAGCCAATATGAGAAATTCCCTCTTGTTTCTAATATGTAGAAACACCAGAGAAAATAACCAGAAAAGATTATTTTGATGATGGTGTGGTATTTTTAGAACACATGGTGGGACTTGAAAGCAAGAAAAAGGATTCTCTAGATGCCCAAAACAAAGAGGACCCATTGACAGTAGAGAATGAAGCAACAGTTTATGGCCCTCAGGGAAAATTAAGTTTATATGTCCATATACTTTTAGTAGGACTAAAAGTCCAGCATAGGCCTTATGCTACAGGTGCTGCTGGAACAAGGCTCTCTCGTAAAGCCTAGAAAAAGCTATCCTTTCCATAATCAGACAAATGAAAATGTCCCCACTCCCACCCCTTCTGAACAAGGGAGGAAACTGTTAATCTCAGGAAATTAGAGACTGGACTGCACTATACGAGGTAGGGGCCCTTAGTTTGCATTACCAATAAACCAAGTGCTGAAACACTAAGCCTTAAAATGACCCAGAGCCCAAGACACTATAGGTCTTTCCCTAGAAGCAACAACCATAAAACTATAGCGTAGATGTACGTATATGTCAACAACTTGGGGACCACACATTCCCTTGGAACATAACTACATAACTGCTGCTGCCAAATGACCTCACACCCCAAAACAACACAGCACATACACAGGAGCCAATTGTTGTCAGAGGTTAGCAGATGACAAATGGTAGGGGCAAAGTTATACCTGAGAAATCAGAAGTAACTAGAGCAGCCTGAAAGAAACTTTTAAATTAATCTGCTGAAAAGATTGAAAGGGACTAAGAATTCATTAAACAAAGAGTAAAATGTTGTCTAAAAAAAGAGTGGGTAGATTTGAAAGAGTAACAAATAGAATTTTTAGAAATAAAATTAGTATCTGGGAAGTCAAATACAATGTGAACTAACCCTAGGAAAATCAAATGATAGAATCTGGATTTCAAGACTGGCTAAGATCATAAAACTGAAGGTAAATTTGAGACACAGTCTTTGAGAAATCTAATTCTAACTTAATAATAAAGATCTCATTCTGCCAAAGAATCAAACATATCCCAACTAGTGTATCTCAAAGCATCACCCTTTTAGTCTTAAAACTGATTGTCCCGAAACCAAGATGGCAGCATAGGTTAACGCCGGAGTTTGCTGCCTTGAACAACCACTTCAAAAGTGAAACTAAAAAACGGAACGGACATCACCCAGAACCACAGGAACGCTGGCTGAGTGGAAGTCCTACAACTAGGAGGAAAGAGAAACGCATACGGACACTCAGAGGAGGCGCAGTGCTGAAGTCAAATTCTGAGGTGCAGAGTGCGCGGAGCGGGCTGGCGGCGGAGGGCACAGTTGGCATTTTCAATCGGGAGGGAGTCGCAGACTCTGAGCTCCAGATCCGGGCGAGTCTTTAGGGACCCAGACTCAAACGGGAGAAGCGGGACTGTCTGGCTTCGGTCAGAGCGAGTGCAGCTTTCTCTCCGAGGTTTGCAGTGGGTGCTGGGACTCAGAGAGGCAGAGCCCCTGGGGACAGGACTGAGAGCCGCCATAACTGCTCTCTCCGGCCCACCCTGTTGATCCTGTGCGACCCGCCCCGCCCAAGCCCTGCACAGAGGCATTTGCCAGATAGCCTCAGGCAAAGGCTAGATTAGCACCTCCCTAGAGGACAGAAGTTCTCTCACTGCAGACACAGCTGATTCTCACAGCCACTTGGCCTGGAGGTCAAACCCTCCCTGGTATTAGCTACAACAATCAAGGTTTAACTATAAGACTTCGCACAAAGACGACTAGGGGGTGCACCAAGGAAGCATAACAAAATGCAGAGACAAAGAAACAGGACAAAATTGTCAATGGAAGATATAGAGTTCAGAACCACACTTTTAAGGTCTCTCAAGAACTGTTTAGAAGCCGCCGATAAACTTAATGAGATCTACAAGAAAACTAACGAGACCCTCGATGTTATATTGGGGAACCAACTAGTAATTAAGCATACACGGACTGAAATAACGAATATTATACAGACTCCCGACAGCAGACCAGAGGAACGCAAGAATCAAGTCAATGATTTGAAATGCGAGGAAGCAAAAAACACCCAACCGGAAAAGCAAAATGAAAAAAGAATCCAAAAATGCGAGGATAGTGTAAGGAGCCTCTGGGACAGCTTCAAGCGTACCAACATCAGAATTATAGGGGTGCCAGAAGATGAGAGAGACCAAGATATTGAAAACCTATTTGAAGAAATAATGACAGAAAACTTCCCCCACCTGGTGAAAGAAATAGCCTTACATGTCCAGGAAGCGCAGAGAACCCCAAACAAAAGGAATCCAAAGAGGACCACACCAAGACACATCATCATTAAAATGCCAAGAGCAAAAGATAAAGAGAGAATCTTAAAAGCAGCAAGAGAAAGAAACTCAGTTACCTACAAGGGAATACCCATACGACTGTCAGCTGATTTCTCAACAGAAACTTTGCAGGCCAGAAGGGAGTGGCAAGAAATATTCAAAGTGATGAATACCAAGAACCTACAACCAAGATTACTTTATCCAGCAAAGCTATCATTCAGAAGTGAAGGTCAGATAAAGAGCTTCACAGATAAGGAAAAGCTAAAGGAGTTCATCACCACCAAACCAGGATTATATGAAATGCTGAAAGGTATCCTTTAAGAAGAGGAAGAGGAAGAAAAAGGTAAAGATACAAATTATGAACAACAAATATGCATCTATCAACAAGTGAATCTAAGAATCAAGTGAATAAATAATCTGATGAACAGAATGAACTGGTGATTATAATAGAATCAGGGACACAGAAAGGGAATGGACTGACTATTCTTGTGGGGGAAAGGGGTGTGGGAGATGCGGGAAGAGACTGGACAAAAATCGTGCACCTATGGATGAGGACAGTGGGTGGGGAGTGAGGGCGGAGGGTGGGGCGGGAACTGGGAGGAGGGGAGTTATGGGGGGACAAAAAAGAGGAACAAATGTAATAATCTGAACAATAAAGATTTAATAAAAAATAAATAAAATAAAATAAAATAAAATAAAACTGATTGTCCCTGCTTTGTCCTTTTGCTTCATTACCAGGGAGAGAAATACAACTAGTGGCCATTCCTCTTCCCATTTGTCACGCTTAAGACTTTGGGGAAAGCAGTGTGGCTCTGACTCCATAAGAGGATGGATCCTATTGCACTACTCTCTGTTCATATAAATTTGTAAAATGAATACATTTTATGAAAGTCTTTACAGTTTAACTCTTTGGGAGTGTGTTGTCTTGAATGTTTCTTCTCCACTTATAGTTAGATGGTCTATGACAATATTATCATTATTTTGATCACTAATAATTGCATAGGTTTCAGGCATCTGTTAACGTTTGTATATGGAGATTATTATTCAGTCACTTTGGTAGAATATACTTGAAATTGTTTTTCTAGTAGTGATACTGAGCTCAACTTTGATTTTTCAATATCCCTCATGTGCCCATAGCCCACATTCTTTAGATGACTAGCTATAGTTTGGGGCATGGTTTGTAGCAATAGAATAGACATTTTTCTGCAAAAGGTAAATGGTCCCAATGGGGTTCAGACTTGTGATCTTGGCCTCATTATCACACTTTTGTAACCATCAGGTCTAATAGTTATGTTATGTATTTCAATCAGTAATCTTGAAATTGAGTTATATTTCTTAAATTACCCATTGTTTATTTCAAATAGTTAATTAAAAATCACTCTGGGATATTTCTCACTTTTGTTTGATAGTAAAAGTAACAAAAGTAAAGCAGACAACCAAAGAACCTACCTCACTTTTCATCTTCCCTGTGTTTTCTGTGACAGTGAAAGTCACAAAAGTGAAGCTTGCAGGCAAAGAACCTAACTCACTTTACGGAAAGTGCTACGGTACCTTTTTCTTTTAGTGAGGCTATAGCAGGTCTGATGTCAGTCACTTTAGAGACCTTTAGACCTCAGTGCTCATTTATTGCTAAAATGTACCAGCTCTGCTTCTGCATTATGAAGATCATCTGTCAACACTTTGAGATATTCTCCTTTGTTATTAAGCTTGTGATGCTCTACACTGTCAGGTTTTTTGCCAATTATAGTTAAGGTACAATGGTGTATTCACCAGATCAAAGTCTCACATTGGCAGTAGAAAAATGATTTGTAAGTCTTTATTCATCTGAATTGTACAATAGAGCACCTGAGGAATGCAAATAATCCTTCTGAGGACTCTGCAGGAAAGGCTGTTAGAATGACAGGGTAGAACTATTGTTATTCTGACTTGATGTTTTAGCCAAAGTAATTATTTCTTATTATTTCATAACAGTTCTAGCTTTATTAGTTATGTTGACCATATTTATGAAGCAAAATGTATATGATATTTTATCCTTTTACATGGGCTTGCTTTATTAAACTTTCTTTGAATCTATATTTGGTATGTGATCTTTTTTAATTACATACTTGATCGTATCTGATGTATCATAAATGTATGTTACATTTTAATGTACAGTTTTGTTTAAATCTATGATGTAACTTAGAATAGGCAAAATATCAAATTAAATTTTCCTTTTTTTCCCTTAACCTGCCCTTCATAATTTTGGCTAAGAAAATATCTAGCTTGGATTTCCTATTTTAAAGGACACTAAAACAAATCTTTATTCATCTATTTATTGGGCTGGTCTCTGTGTGTTTTTTTAAGGATGTGACCAAAAGGAAAAAATAAAAATTATGAAGAGCAAGAACCACTGATGACATATTAAATAAATAAACGATAGTTAGCCTTGTAAAACAAGCATATACCAAGCCTTTATCCCATTGTAAATCCTATTTAGTAAGCGACATATATTTTTAATTTTCTAATAACTCTGATTCTCTGCCATTTTCTTTGATTGGTGAGTGTTAATGACTGTGATTTAATTCTTGTGTGTCTTTTCCCCTAAAGTGACCTTAACATTGATTAATTAAAGAATTCCTGCCAGTTTTGTTTTGTTTGTTTTTTTGCAATAGTGGCTATTAAAACCTTGGTCTAAATATGGGAGACTAGTGGAACTCTGCATGGTATACATTAGTATAAATTTCTATGAAATCTATATTCAGTTCTATACTAAATCTATTTCAGAATTATAGGTATACATACTATGATTATCTGAGAATGAAAATTAATGATATTATTTCTGTTAATACTTGTTTACTATATGCCAGGCATTACTTTTCTAGGTTCTTTACAATATAATATGTACTATTATCTCCATTTTTAGAGATGAGGAAACTGAGGCTTAGAAAGGTTCAGTAACTTGCCCAAGGAAAAAAAACTAGTAAAGTGGTAGGATCGGGACCTGGTTAATATAATCATTTATACTTATTTCACTTATGTTCTAACTGCTACTTTGTCAGAATACTCCATGCTTTGGGGGGAGAGGGGTTCAAGTCATCTTTTTAAATAACACTTGGTATCAATTTCCTAACTGATTTGGCTTTTCAACCCATTTTGAATTCAAAGGAATTTATTTCCTCTGCAGTTCTATACTCATGATCCTACAAAAGTGAGATTTATAAGAGCAGTGTGTACATAATCAGCTAGGCTTGTTAATGTGTATTTCTGGACATGTTTGTTTTAATTAGCAAAAATATCCCTCAAAAACAATACTAATGTAAATTCTTGGTCATCTAAGAAGGAACTAAAGCAAGAATTATAGATATTTGTGTAGAAGTAATTATTTGCCAAAGACTCCTCAAAATTAGCTGGTACTTTTAGGTTTGATTTCTATACAAACAAACTTTGTTTTTCGAAAATTTGCTTTGTAAAGTAAGGAAAATAAATCAAAATTGAGGTTTTCAAGGGCACAGGTGTTAACACTGAACAAAATTAGTGTAACTTTTAAAAGTTTTAAAATATTTGTGTAATAGTTTCTATAGATGATGTGCTAAAGTAAAACTAAATTGCAGTAAAATATTATGGCGTATACCTGAAGCAATTGCTGCCTGTTAATGCCTTGACCTTGGAAAGCTATACACAAAAAGATGGCATCATAAAACCGTGCAATTCTTATGAATATGTATGTGCTACTTGATAATAATGAATGTGGTACAGTCATGCATGCACTACAAGATAATGTTGTGCCCTTTTTTGTCTACAGGTTGATAAAAATCAAAGAGTGGGTGGACAAGTCTGACCCAGGTGCCTTGGTCATTCCTTTTAGTGGGGCCTTGGAACTCAAGTTGCAAGAATTGAGTGCTGAGGAGAGACAGCAGTATCTGGAAGCGAACACGACACAAAGGTTAATTTAGCATTCATTTTCCCTACACTTTATTATCAACTATTTCCTTGCAGTAATTTAATTGCTTGCGCTGATAGAATAATAAATGACAGAGTAATTACCATTATAAAGAGGGAATCTTCTCCTTTCTTTACCATGAGACAGAGTGAAAAGATTTATTTTAAATTAAGTTTTTAACTGTCATCTGTCATCTCTGTACAGTGTTTTAATTATAACATAGGTATTAGTTATGTATATTTTTGAGAAGGAATGATCGCCAAAACTCTTTCGTCATGTTCAGTGGGGGAGGGGAAAAGGTGAATCAGTTGCCTGAATTTTTTCTGAGTAACCGTTAATATATTGTTTAAACATTGGATTTCAATCAAATAATTTTGCTTTCATGACCCACATCCTGGAAATAATTAATATTGGAGGAAATCATCGTAGAATAGGTAAATCGGGTTTTTCTTTTTTTGTAGTAAACAATTCAAAATGACATATTCAGACTAATACAATTAGAATCAGTTTTAAAAGGGTTTTTTAGAAATAGTTATATGCTTTCTGACCTCTTCAAGAGCATTAGAAAGATGAATGGTCATTTACTAGTATCTTTAACATTTTCTACTTGAAATGAATAATTTTAGCTCTGTACCAATCTATGGCACAATTAACTTATATGTTGAGTGAATTTGTTTCATTTTATTTCAGCGCTTTGCCAAAGATCATTAAGGCTGGGTTTGCAGCACTCCAACTAGAATACTTTTTCACTGCAGGCCCAGATGAAGTGCGTGCATGGACCATCAGGGTAAGATTCATACTTATTCATCAGCTATATCCAGTTCCACACTATTGAATTCAGATTGATATCACTGACTTTGAAGTTTGTCATGGTGGCGGTTAGCTAGTCATTACAGATGAGGTTTTTGTCCAGGATAACTTTAATTATTTGTGAGCTGCTGAACAGTGAAAGTGGAGCGGCATTGATTGAGGCAGGTAACAATTGATTCTGCCTATTACATAGTCTGAATTTCTTCATCCTGTAGAATCTGTCTACCCTCCTCCTGTGGTCAGAGATAAGACGCACCAGTATTGTGCTTGCTTAATCTGTGTGACTGGGTTTGTCTGCAGTGAAATTGATGTTGCTTTTCATTTTGTATTCGCTAAGTTTGTTTGGGTTGCGGGTGGTTCTTTCCTCCTTTGCTTTGCTCGGATTACATTTTCAGCAATAAAAGCAATATGACATCATTATGCTCTTCGTAGATACACAGTTGGGCTCGAAGAGCTAAACTCAATGCGCAATAATTCATGCCTTTTGTAATTTGAATTCATAGAGGTAGTGTTTATTTTTTCAATGTTATATATTCAGTCTTTCTTCTTTAAAAATGGATATGTATTTTAAATACTGATGTGTACTGATTAGGACCAAAAAGAATGACTAATTTATTCCCAGAGGACAATAGAAACTGAACTGTAATGGCTTGCTTTTAAATGTAAATGTATTATAATATGGTAGTTACTATTGAAAAATATTTTGAAATATATATAGTCCCACATAGTGTTATAGAATGTAAAAATTATGTTGGAACTTTTAGAAATACTATTTATTCTTTCTTTTATTGTGCTTTTTAAATATATGCTACATGAGTAATTTTAGTGCTGCTTTGATTTCTGTTTGCACTGACTACCGCAATTTATTGTTATATTTATTTTGATTTAATGTGGATAGGAACATGGAGGCAGTTCAACATAATGTTAAATGTGTTGTATGAATGTGAGATTCACTTTTCTTTTATTTCCTCTCCTCTTTGTAAAAAAGAAAAATGTTTGACTGATTTCTAACCAAGGTCCTTTTACATAGACTTATAAAATAATGTCAAAGCAAATCCGAGTTGGTAAATAAATTGCCAGGGTTTATTTTTACTATATATTTTAAAGCCTTAAAACTTCTGGACTGAAGTATGTGTAACAGGAAAGATAATGTGTTCTGGACTTGAAAATTTTGAAAGCTGGTTTATCTTAAGACTGATTGTAAGTATCCATGATTTAATGTGCTAAGATATTTAGTCAGGTAAGCATCAGTGAGTAGCCATATTAACCCAATACATCTTTTATTGTAAAAACTGTGCTTTATAGTGTCAGACTTCTTATCACTTTAACATGCTTTATTAAGCAGTCTTTAGGTCACCATTATTTCTCAGATTTCTTTCCATGGTTGTGTGTGTCTGGAATGTATGTCCTTGTAATTTAACATATGCGGTAATTACAAGACATTTCTCTTCCTACATCGACTTGAATTTTTCTACATGATGGCAGGGTGTGCAATGTAAAATGCTCAAAATTTTTATTATATGAATTTCAAAATTATTTGCTAAACATATATTTTATATATATATGATTTGTTGGAAAATATCTTTTAAATTTCTATATATTGATTTTTTATATTCTTTAGATGTACTGAAAATTTCAAGGCTTTTTCTTTTTAAAACCTTTGCTAATATATCTTAAAAGTTACTTTAAAATCCTTATTTTTTCCATTGTGAAGAATAGAAAATCGAAATGAAACACAGGCCAAAACCAAACCACTGCATCTAAATCAATAAAACTGTGGATGACTGACTGTTAGGAAAAAACAAAGCTATGCTTCTTTAATATCTACTGATCTGTCTGTGCTAAATCTGCTACACAGATAGTGTCCAGTGTTGGAAAGGTACTAATTGTGTACCTGACATCTTCACTGGTATTAAACTAAGTTTAAGTTGGCCACAACTACAGATCAGAAAAAAGAAACTCAACGCTTACAATCATCTTAAATGCAATTAGTTTTCTCTGGTCTTTTCAAAGAAAGGGACGAAGGCTCCTCAAGCTGCAGGAAAGATTCACACAGACTTTGAAAAAGGATTCATTATGGCTGAAGTAATGAAATATGATGATTTTAAAGAGGAAGGTTCTGAAAATGCAGTCAAGGTAAGGAATTATAGTTTCATATTTTGTAATTTTTACTAATAGGAAGATACTCATGATTAAAATGATTAATGAGTGTATCAGGGTTTAGTGTTACTAACCACTGATTGAACAGCTGTAGATGTTTACATGCTTTTAGATAATTTTAAAAATGTGTGAATTGTGTTTTTCTAAAACTGAAAAAAATAAACTAGTTTTAAGTAATTATAAATAATTTCAAAGAATTTGTTCACTGATGGCCAGTGAAGAATTATATTTATTACATTTGAATATCTAAAGTAGAAGTAGTATTATATACTTGTGATTAATTCAAAGGGACAGAAAATCTGTTCTTACTGAAACTTCATGGTTGTACTTTTTTTTTTTTTTTTTTTTAGATATTTGGGGATTTGATTTGCTTTCTCAACACTAGAGGGCAGGTCCAAAATTGTGCTTTATTTTAGCTAATAAGTATAATTTGCTTAGCAGCTCTTATAGTAAAGCAATGTTATATATGGGTAATAAATTAATTTTTATAATGTAAATCCTTTTCCAGGCTTAATCTTGTTTGACTTTATTATGTTTTACTTAGCAGAATCTAGTTGGTATGTCATCTCTAATCAGTAGATAGGTCAAGTGATTAAACTGACATTGTAGTAAGTAAGGCTTCTTTATCTTAAATGTAATTTGTTATTTGAAGACTGCCATAGAAAATGTTAAAGAATTTAAAGAGGTCTCTTGTGTTTACTATTTCATAATTTGAAAGGAATGCAGAAAAGTTTATTTCAAATTTAATGTATTCTCATTGGTATCATTGGAAAGATCATACTGAACAGCAGGACTTTAAAAGAACTTTTGGAACCCCAGGAAGAGGAGGGGAAAACCTGGTATAATTGATTCAATGTGGAATGGGAGCCATTTTGTTTTCTAAAAATTAGTGAGGGAAGTTAGTTCACAACTAAATGTCATTAACGCTCCACTGGTGTCATTTGTGTCGGTAGAGAGGTGTGCAAATACTGAGATTGAACTTTATCAGGAATGCTAATTAGACTTGGAAACCTCAGGTTATTTTCAACATGCTACAAAATGTTAGCACATATATTTTATATAATAGAGATAATTTTAAAAAAGGATATTTTTCTATTATTAGAATTCAGAAATCAGATGATAATTTTTTATACTCTGTGATAAGCCTGCACCAATCCTTGATAGATATGCTATTGTAATAAACTTGAAAGATGTATAAGTTGTGAATACTTCCTTTAACAACACCTGGAAATTTTATAATATACAATAAAGTAATATTTCCTGCTTGTAGAAATGCTTGGCACAAACTGGGGACTTTTGTATTATAAATTGGAAATTATTGACCTCTGGATTTTTAGCTTAAAATACCATTAAGTATTTTATATGATTTTTAATCTCCAAAACTAACATTTCAGAATTTGAACTCAAAGTAAATAAAGCATTTATGAGTTGTTTTATACTCTTTTATTCAACAAATACTTACTTGCATATTATCAAGAAGATTTTAGCTTCAAGAGCAAGATTAGTATATGTGTGAATGTATGTATATGTATTTCTAGTACCAGTGCAGCATAACTAATTTAATGCCAGTGCTGTGAACTATATACTGAATAGCTCTGTGTGGGCTTTGTAGTCTACAGGGATATCACATTATTAGCAATCATATCTGCTTAGGCAAAGCTGGCTTCTACAGATGGCTGCTTTCAAGTGCAAATGAACTGGTTAGACGTGTCTTGTTTAATACATACTCAAGATTCACAAATGGGTATTGATTTTTTTTTTCAACCAGTGTTTCTGATAGCAGTGGAAATGGATTAAATGGTCTCTAGAGAATTTAAAGGAACACTGTCACTTTTAATTAATAGTAAACTTGAGTGGTAACAAAGTATATAAACTTGTATATTAGTATGTCATGTCAATATGTATTTGATTTAAATTGTCTGTATAGCTTTATAACTGTGGGCTCTGTATTCTCAAAATATGTAGCATATGGCCTATAATATATCACGTCTTTATAAAAATCATGTGAGAGAGTGTGTGTGTGGGTGTATGCATGTGTGTGGGAGGGTGTCTGTGCCATTTAGAATGTTAAGAGTATCAAGGCTTTTTTTTAATTGGCTGTTTTAATAATAATACATATTATTAGTAGGTGATTTTTATATGTAGTCTAGATATTTGAAAATACGCTTACTACAGCTCTGATCTGGTTTGTTGATTTTAACCTCAGATGTATGATCTTCGTTAGTGTTGCTTCTCATTAGTATAATTGCACTTGACTTTGAATATTCTTATCGATATGTTCAAAGGGAAGTAGTGATCTTGTTGGGCAAAGATTTTGTGTTCTCAGTAAATTCTATAACAGAAGGAAAATACTTTTGAGAATTTTTTCAAAAGATCACGTCCTCGTTGTCGAGTGGTCGATGGTGGAGTCACATGGACCTAGATGTCAGTTTGTGCAGGTTTAGGCGTAGATGCTGAAGAGTCTGCTGCGCTCAGGGTGAAGTGTGTGTGCTGCGCCATGAGGTGAACCTGGGTCTCTGGAACTGCCACGTGTTTGCATGAGGATCACTGACTGACTACATGTCTAAATCTGCATACCAGCAGGTGGAATCAGTTGCTTTGCCAACTAATATACAAGTGAAAAAAATATCTGTCTCTGCAGTTCCAACCTGTTAGAGTCCGCTTGTGACTAGGGCTGTTAGTCAGTACAGGCACACCTCGTTTTATTGCACTTCGCTTCATTGCGCTTCACAGATGCTGTGTTTTTTACAAATTGAAGGCTAGACCCTCCACCAGAAAAAAAATTACAGCTTGCTTTATTGCAATACTTGCTTTATTGTGTTGATCTGGAACCAAACCTGTGATATCTTTGAGGTATGCTGGTAATCTTCATGATGCATTCTAATACAGAGCACTATGTATGGTCATTGTCAAGACCAAATAAAAAACTACAAGGAAATAATTTAAAATCTGTGTATTTTTACACTTGATAGTAGTTCTTCTTGTAGCAAACCATCTTTTTTGACACCACAGAATTTCTTTAAGTAAACAAAGAAGCCTTATACTAGTTATGTAGTCTTTTTTTCCTGCCTGGTTTGATCTGTTTTGTTACAGTGACTTGCTGGATGTTTGCAGACACATCAGAAATGTACCATAAACAGCATGTAATGAAACTTAATGATATTTGTATAATTACATTTATATACCAACAATTTAGTGGAGAATACATTATGATTATGTATGTATGGAAAATCTAGTTCTGCCCAAATCGGGAATATTTTGCTTCTCTCCAATTCTAGTTTTAAACTTGTATGCCTTCCTATATTTATTTCTTTAAAATATATATATATATATATGTATATATATGTAATATATATGACCTAAGAGTATAATACTTTTTGCATCTGTTCCTACCATTTACCTTATGCTTTATGCATTTAGTTGTACAATAACCCATTTCTTCTATATTTTCTATTTGTAGGCCGCTGGAAAGTACAGACAACAAGGCAGAAATTATATTGTTGAAGATGGAGATATTATCTTCTTCAAATTTAATACACCTCAGCAACCAAAGAAAAAATAAATTTTAGTTATTGCTCAGATAAACATACGATTTTCAAAAAGCATATGATTTTTTTTTAATTAAAATTTCTGAAAACTGAAGGGACACACAAAGTTGGGGGATGGGAATCTTCTACAAACAGAATTATTTTTATTTGTTCTAAAATTAAAATACTGTGTATCTCCAATGAAATGCAAGTTCTCTAATGTGAACAGCTTTGCTTTTCACGTGATTAAGACCCTACTCCAAATTGTGGAAGCTTTTCAGGAACCATATTACTCTCATGATACTTCATTAATCTCCATCATGTATGCCAAGCCTGACACATTTGACAGTGAGGACAATGTGGCTTGCTCCTTTTTGAATCTACAGATAATGCATGTTTTACAGTACTCCAGATGTCTACACTCAATAAAACATTTGACAAAACCAGCCTTGGTGTGTTTGGGGATGTCT
This sequence comes from Myotis myotis, assembly GCF_014108235.1. Classification (NCBI taxonomy): domain Eukaryota; kingdom Metazoa; phylum Chordata; class Mammalia; order Chiroptera; family Vespertilionidae; genus Myotis; species Myotis myotis. The sequence goes on from NW_023416390.1 coordinate 44,511,273, forward strand.
GTATTGACTGACTGTGGTGTGCTAAATGCGATACGGCACCTGGTGGTTGCTGATTACTGTGTGTGCGACACAGTAACTGGCAGTGTGGGGCAGCTGCAATTGTATCTTAAAAGTGAGTCTTTCATGGGAATCAGAAGAAAAGTATACCAAGGGTTTGTCTCAAGAAAGTTAATTAATTTGTAGATGGACATTTATTGAAGGATGATAGCAATGATGCTACAAAGGATATAACATAGGTGACTGTGACCAAAAAGAAAATAATGCTGGAAAAAATCTGCTTCGAAAGTAAGGGATTTTTTGTTATTGTTCTGATCATATTGAAGAGAGTGTTTATTTTGAATCTTTCCTTTGAAATTATGAAATTATTGTGCAAACAACTAATTCGTGTCTTTGGTGGGTTATATTTTTCTTTAATTTCGTAGTGAGTGTAAAAGTTTATTACTAAAAAGATAAGACCTTGAAAATAAAAAGAGCCTGTTTTCATACTTGCTATCAAAATATTTTAGACCAGTTGAAATTTGAGTATGTATAAGTTAAGCCCTTTCTAAAATTGTAATAGAAAATTCTGAAAGAAAATAATGATGAATTAGTTCTTTGGAGACCAATTGGCACTTGGCCTTCTTCTCTAATGAGGATAGTCTTAGCGTCTCTCATCCCTGAACCCTCCCTTCCTCTCCCACATTAACACTCCTGCAAGACCTCCCTGTCCCCATCCATGCCCTTATGTTCTCTGTGATTATAGGACCGTTTCAGTGGAATGCGGTCATACCTAGGTTAGCCCTTTATTCTGCTGTATTACTTTGTCACATTAAAGATGAGGAAATATGAAAACACACACTTAAACTTAACATTGAAACAACATAGCACAAAAGGCAAGAAAATAAGTGATTTTAAAGGAGCTTCGGCTATACATAAGAAAGGATGTTTAAAGGAGTAATGAATGTAATAGGAGCTCTTAAGTGAGTATGCCCTTTTTGAGAATCAAATGCAATAGTCCCACCTTATCCTCAGGGGATATGTTCTAAGAACTCTGGTGGATGCCTATAACTGAGGATAGTACCCAGCTTATGCTATATTTTTTCCTGTATACACTTACCTATGAAAAAGCTTAATAAATCATGCACAGTAAGATATTAACAATAGTAAAATAGAACATTTATAATATAAAAGTTATGTAAATATGGTCTCTCATAACCTATCTGATAACTGAGACAGTTACTAAGTAACTAACAGGCAGGTAGCATATACAGTGTGGATACACTGGATAAAGGGATGATTCATGTCTTGGACCAGACAGAGCGAGACAGCATGAGATTTCATCATGCTACTCAGAACAGCATGTAATTTAAATCTTAATTGCTAAAACTGGAATTTTTCATTTAACATTTTTGGACTTCAATTGACCACAGGTAACTGAAACTGCAGAAAGTAAAACCATGTATAAGGAGGAACTATATCAAGATATTTTTTTGCAAACATAAAAATTCATAAGCTGCAGCAGAGAAATACTAAAACTAAGTGCAAAGTTTTTTTTAAGAACTAAATAAAACATAAGTGAAACTCAGGTACAGGTGCAGTTGACCAAGTTTGCTGTGAAAATTCATACATTTCTGTATTGGAGGAATGTATAGATTAGTAGATTGCTAGGGGTTTTACTAGTAGAAGAAGAAATCACATATTTTGCTTTCGAGTCTTCTCCAAAGTAAATTGCATAGACTTCTTACATATGTTTGAAATCTTATTTAAAGGCCTTTTTGATTGTGTAATTTTACTTTTGCTAACTTCTAATGTGATAATTGTACATGGCAGAACAGAACCATTAAGAGAAAGAAGTGAGTTTTGAGATAACTGCATTTGCTGGGGGCTGAAATTAAATGCTTAAAATGTTTAATTTGGTTAGAGGTTCTGCAACATTCTAAAAATGTGTACAAAATTGTATTTCCTACAAAAGTTGAGAATTCCAAGAACTTTTACACACAAATAACTGAGAGTAGGCTATATCTTCATGTTTAATACTGGTGATAATTATCTGTATTTTTAGGATTATAATTGAATATTTTTTCACCTATCTAGCTCCATTTAATTATATCTTTAATTAAAAAGATATTTTCTTTTTGCCCAAAGCTTAGAAAAAGGTGTGTAGTATCATGGAATTTAGTTTTATCATGTTATCCCTGTAACTTGCACTTTGGGCATCAGAACCAGAACCCCCTCCCACTAAAAAAGGAACACAGATACTTTTCTTCATTAACATAGTTTTGTGTGAAGCTTCTGTTTGCGTGTAATTTGCCAGGTCCATTTGGGAAGTAAGTTTTCTTACTCATGATTAATCAACTTTTTGGCATTAAAATCCAGATTAATGTTTATCCCTGGTTGTCTCGGTATTGTATTCTCAAAGCTCCTTTGTGAGAACTCTGTCCCCCAAAGAGTCAGAGACAGAAAATTCCTTCTTTTCCTGTCTTACATTCTTCTGAGTAGTCTACTTCAGTACACTTATGCTCTTTTTTATTTTGCCAGGTACTTCAGAAATGTTCATTGTTTAATGGCAAACTGCTTTAGCTGGGAAAATGGGTCTCATCTCTTTAAGCTAGTAAAAATACCCTGCTGATAGACTAAAAGCTGGGTTAGAATTTGAGTGACTTTTTTGTCTTGTAACTGATATGGGGCCCCTTATAAAAACTGACAGTTCCTGAATCGCCTTTATTCTCTGAATATCCGGAACCACTTGTAATTAGTGTCTCACTGAAGAGCCCCATGTTGCAATCAGGAAATAGAAAAACGAGAGGCCTCACTTGACCTGGCAGGCCGCACTTCAGAGTTCTGAAACCACACATCCGATCTGGTCCTTGCAGGTCTAGGGACAGGACTCTTTTTCAGCTCAGGTGGTGCTGTGTGGAACACTTCCCAAACTTAAAAGGGCCTAATTTGTAAACTAGAATGCAAGTTTTTTCATTTACGTAGAAGGTGTTCCTGGTATATAATTAAATGGTGGTTAAGGCCCATACTCAGGAGTGAAAAGGATCCAGCCATCTAAGGAAGTAGGGTAGGAGCACCTCAGGCAGAAGGAACGGGCAATGCAGAGGCTGTGGGGCAGGAAAGAGCCTGGTGTTTTGAGGAACAGACAGGAGGCTGGGGTGGCTAAAGTGTAATGAGTACACGATTCTCAGTTATGCAGGGCTTTGCATATACGATGCAATGCTGGGATTTTATTCTAATTTAAATGGATAGCCACTAGGGTTTTTTTTGTTGTTTTTTTTTTTGCCAGGGATGGGGGAGGAGCATGGAAGGTCCTCTTTGGATATAGCATCCTTCCAGCTTCAGGAAGTGCTCACTGGCCTGCAAGCGCTCTGCATCCTGCTCAGGTGTTGTTATCTGTCAAGCTCCAGCCCCCACCCCCTTCTCAGAGGCTGGTGAGTGGAGCCACTAGGTTTTAAACGAGAGGTATATGATCTTATTTACATCTTTAAGGATCACCTAGAATCTTCACTCCTCTGCCATCTTACCCAGTCTCTCCCCGCTCCCCTTCCCCCCCCCCCCCCATTGTGAGAACCAACTGTGAGGAAAAAGCAAAGTGCACAGAGGGCAGATGGAGCAGAGAGCCTAGGAGCAGCACACGGGGACATCAGAGGCCAGAGAAGTGCACCGGACACACATTATTGTCCAGGGCAGCACTGTCCATAGAAATATAATGTGAGCCATGTATGCACATAAATTTTTCTAGCAGCCACATTTTTTTAAAGAAACAATTCATCTTAATGTATTTTTAACTCACCCAAATTTTAATATTTGAACATGTAATCAACTTAAAACTTATTAAGACCTTTTATTTATTTTTAAAATATATTTTATTGATTTTTTTACAGAGAGGAAGTGAGAAAGATAGTTAGAAACATCGATAGGAGAGAAACATCAATCAGCTGCCTCCTGCACACCTCCCACTGGGGATGTGCCCGCAACCAGGGTACATGCCCTTGACCGGAATCGAACCCAGGACCTTTCAGTCCGCAGGCCGACGCTCTATCCACTGAGCCAAACTGGTTAGGGCTTATTAAGACCTTTTAAATATTTTTCTTTCATACTGTCTTCAAAATCTAGAGTGTGTTTTACACCTACTATACATCTCAATTCAAACTAGCCACATTTCCACCGCTCAATAGCCATATGTGGCTTAGTGGCTGCTATAGTAGACATGTGGATCTAGGGGTTTACCTTTCCTCCTAAGAAGTTTAGACTGAAATCTCATTCCAATCTGATTCCAACAAATCTCATTAAGACCTCACTTTGCTCAGACTTGTTGTGTTTTCATTTAAAGCTGAATGTCAAAAGTGTATGCTAAATCCTCATTTCCAGTTTGTTTTTAAGAAGGAAAAAAAAAAGTGTAGGGCTTATTGACTAGAGCAGTGGTCGGCAAACTCATTAGTCAACAGAGCCAAATATCAACAGTACAACAATTGAAATTTCTTTTGAGAGCCAAATTTTTTAAACTTAAACTATATAGGTAGGTACATTGTTATTAACTTAATTAGGGTACTCCTAAGGCTTAGGAAGAGCCGCACTCAAGGGGCCAAAGAGCCGCATGTGGCTCGTGAGCCGCAGTTTGCCGGCCATGGGACTAGAGGATGGCCAGGAGAGAGCAGTTATGGTAGTGCCAATAAGACTGACTCTTAACTTAGAACAACTACAAATGGAGCGATGCAACTTGATTGGATCTGCTTGCTGGAGGAAGACACACTGATGGATTGGATGAGAGGAGGGAAGGGAGGAATTAAGAATGACTCCTATGCTTGGAATATATGTGAAGAAATGCAAAACACTAATTTGAAAGGATATATGCACCCCCATGTTCATTGCAGCCAAATTATGGAAACAACCTATGTGCCCATCAGTAGACAAGTGGATAAAGGAGTGCTGCTATGTGTACACAGTGGAATATTACCTGGCTTTTAAAAAGGAAGAAATCTTACCTCTTCCAACAGCATGGATGGACCTTGAGGGTACGGTGCTAAGTGAAGTAAGTCAGACAGTGATTTCAGCCGTTTGGCTCACTGTAGCTGTCATTTTGGGGTGAATTCAAGGGACCTCAAGACATTTTAACTTGAAAATAGATTTAATGAAAAACTTAGATTTGGCCAAGTTTTATTTCTCAAGAAGGAGCCTGTCTGGTGGCTTAACTCCTACAATGCCACATAAGATATCTGGTTTGCAGTATTTACCCAATTTAAACAATATAACAAATGAAAGACATTTCGTTTTTTCTGCATCCTTTGAATAGTAATGACCAGTTCAGGCATTGGGAAACGATGTCTTACCTTTCACCTGCTAAGGCCTCCAAACACTGCTCACAGTTTACCCAGAGCCATCTCACATACCCAGCTCACCCCCTCTTCCTTGCTAACAAAATTTGGTTCCACAAAGAGTTAGTGTGCACAGCTCCAGGAAATTAATCATTATTGGTTTGAACTCATCATGTAATCTCTCTTCTCTTCTGCCAGGCATAGGGATAGGCAGGTGACCCAGCTCTGACCTGTGGAATGTGAAGAGGTCTGGGGAGGGGGCGTGGCAGAGCTTTGGGGGAAAGATTTCTCCCTGACTACAAAGAGGGGGCTAGAAGAGATAGCCACTCTCTTTTTCTTCCTGCTGTGAAAACTTACGGTGAATTCCAGGGCTCCCTGGACATCGTTTCTTTTTTATTTGAAAATAGATTTAATAACTATTTGAAGTTATGGAAAAGGGCAAAGAAGCATCCTTGTTAGCCAATCCTGGAGCAGCCTCCCTTCAAGCTCGTGTGCAAGAACTAAATGCCCTCATGGTTTAAGCCACTTTTAGTTAAAGCTTCTGTTACTTGCAGCCAAAAGCCTCCAGACACGTGTGATACACAGAACTTACTGTGCTCAAGAGCAGTTACAGCTGACACTCAATCCTGCCTCTACCCAAACAATTCCTCACCTTCTACTTGGCTGCTAAGCCATGGCTCCTCAACAGTTTGTGAAATATAGTTGTAGATCCAAGAGTATTGTAAAAGCAAAATGTTTTAATTCTTTTTGTTTTCTAACACCTTGTGAAGTAGAATAATAGGAATAAAATGATTTTTCAATAGCTAATCTGTAGAAAAGAATGACAGTATTCCCAAATAGCTATTTTAGAGTTTTCTTCTTTAAATTGTTTTTCAACCTTTTTGGCTCAGAATTTGAGTTCTTAATTGGGGCAGCCTTGGGGAGTCATTGGAAACCAATCATAAACAGCCTCTGTTATTGACCCAGCAGTCACTATGTTGTTGTTGTTTAATTGCTCTAAAAGCTCACCCGCATTAGTAAAACCCCAAAGATTCTTCATTCTTTATGGCTTGGCATTGCTTAACCTTATTTATCTATGATTTCAGCATGTTATCCATGTTTATTACTAGAAGCTTAAACTTGTTTTGTTTTTAATACATTTATCACAGTTTTTCTCCTTCCCAACCCATTCATATATTTATACTTTGTGTCCATGAAAATGTAGGAATATGGCTAAACCTCATTTTGGGGACTCCTGAGTCAAATTGGCAGATGACAACATTGTCATTTCTAGAACTACCAAATGTCCACCTTCAGCTTACCAGGTTTTCTGTTTTCCATATCTTTGCCTGAGAGAACAATGAAGGTGTTTGAGTTAAAACCAGCTCCAGGAAGTCCCTGACATCTTGTAATAAGCAAAAACAGTCACAAATAAACATTTGCTCAGAATCTAAAATAAACCATGCAACCAGCCTAAGTGGAATAAGCACAACTTTCTCTTCATCCTGTGTTTTAGTTTTTAAGTTGGCCAAGGTGGATACAAGCTCACTTGCTAATTTCATGAACTTTTTTAGGTGGGGTGGTGGGGGAGAGGAGCAGAAAGAGTGACAAAACAGTGACTGAGCTAGAAATAAGCACTTCCCGTCTGCACAGAATTTGTAGGCCAACGAGCAGTTCCACGAGTGGGCTATCGAACTTATTTTCAAGTTCCTGATTGCTCCAGGCGAGATGCATTAACTTATCTCCTGCATCAGTGGAGCACAACCACCAGTGTGAAACTTGTTTATGAAACAGCAAGCACTCCGGAGCCCAAGCACGCCGGAGCCAGGCCTGTGCCAACAGTGAGGACTCTAGCCCCCCTGAAACCTAGGCCTATGGAGGAGGGGTCTCAAAGTCATCTGGATTAAACCCACAGGATTTTAATTGATGGAGGTGACTAAGTGACAACACAAAGAGGCCAATGCCAGTGAGGGAATGTTGTTACTATTTACATTTCCCAAGAGAAGGGCGCAGGCCACACCGCAGGGCTACGTGAGGAACCCCCAGGTTGATTAGTAGGCAGAAGTCATGAGGGGAAAGCATGGCCCCGAACCTCCCCTGTTTTCCACAGGCAAGGCAAGGCAGGGAACAGCTTAGGATGGGCTGTTTGAATCATGTCGGCAGGCTCTGGGCTGCAGGGGTGGTCTCTGGTGGTGTGCTGAGGAATATTGGCTTGGCAGGTAAGCATTAGACAAAGGAGGTGGGTGGGGGTATGGGCTCATGATTGGGTGGAGGGCCTGTAATAAGATTTTCATACACCCACAAAAGCTGGTCACAGAGGAGATGTTAAACAACTTTGGCCATTAGTTTGGCCCTGTGACTAACGGATGTCAAATAGACAAATATAGAATCTAAGAAAACACAGAACAAAAAGCCACATCATCAGGCCATCTGCGTGCCAATCCATCCTCTTACATAAAAACACAACTTAGAAACTATACTTACCAACAAACACATGGAAAACCAGCCACTTAGCCATTCCTATCCCAGGTTTTAATTATGAAAATGTGTGGTAAAGAATTTGGCCTTGCTTGAAGAGAGGTCTGGTCTGGTCTGGCTTCTGGGATTAATCCGTCACACCTGATAGGACTGTCTTTGCTAGGGCACAGGATGGCCACACTGGCTCTTAGGGTGGGGACTAGTCTCTCCAGAAAGACCAGTGTAACTTAGGGTGGGGCTTTTGGTCATGTAGTATCTGGCAGCTTTCAGGCCTCAACCATGTGGGCAATTAGTGAATCATGAAACCCTGTTAACAACTCTGGACACTGGTGCTCAGGTGAGCTTCCCAGGTTGGCAGTACTCCACACCCATTGTCACACAGAGATGCCAGGAGGGTGATGCATCCCAACTCCACAGGAAGGACACGGGGAGCCTCATGCCTGGAGCCCTCTCAGACCCCACCCATGTATCTCTTCCTTTGGCTGGTTTTAATCTATATCCTTTCCCTGTAGTAAATTGTAACCATGAATATGAAAGCCCTCAGTGGGTTCTGTGAGCCCTTCTAGAGAATTTATCACATCTGGTGGTGATTTGGGGAACACCCCCATACTTACAGTTGGTGTTAGATGTAAAGACATTCTTGGGAACTGGGACCTGAACCTTTGCATTTGTCTAACTTCAGGCAAAAATATATGCACATGCATTGTAGGTAGATAGGTAGGTAAATAGATAGATAAATACATACATAGATGAAATTTTTTAAATATATTTTTATTGATTTCAGAGAGGAAGGGAGAGGGAGAGAGAGAGAAACATCAATGATGAGAGAGAATCATTGATCGGCTGCCTCCTCTACATGCCCCCTACTGGGGATCGGGCCCGGAACCCAGGCATGTAACTTTGAGCGGAATTGAACCTGGAAGCCTTCAGTCTGCTGGGGTCCTGCCCCAGCAGGTCCAGGGGTCCCCAAAGGTGTGGACGGAGTTGGCGAAGAAGGAATGCTAGGGAGACAGCGTTCAGTTGATCAGCAGCCTAGCCAGGATCTCTAGCCAAGTTCTGGTCAGGATCTCCAGCGAAGTTCTGGTTAGGATCTCCAGCCAGGTTCTGTGTCCATGTTCTCTTGCTAGGTTCTCCAGCCAGGTTTCCCAGGTTCTCCAGCCAGGTTCAGTCACCAGGTTCTAGTCAGGTTCTCTTGCCATGTTTTATCCAGGTTCTGTAGCCAGGTTCTGTCTCTAGGTTCTTCAGCCATGTTCTCTCACTAGGTTCTGTCTCTAGGTTCTGTGGCCAGTTTCTGTCCAGGATCTTTTGCCATGTTCTCTCCAGCGAAGTTCTTCTGTCTCTAGGTTATGTGTAGGTTCTGTGTCTAGGTTCTGTGCCTCTTGGTTCTGTCTTCTAAGTTCTGTCTCTTGCTGTCTTGTTACATCTGTATTTATACCAGTTGATTCAATCCTATCAATCTCTATTACAAAGGTTAGGGCGTTTCTTATCTCCATTCTAGGGAGTAAAGATTATGTAGCTTAAGCATGATTGTTCGTAGTTAAAGTGATTAATTACCCGCCTGGCACTTAGTTAAGAGGTTTTATTCCCTCCCTAACTTCAGGGGAAAATCCCTACCTGGGGAAACAACCTTTCTCGGAGAGGTGACCTTGGTTAAAACACATAGTGCCAAGAAGGTGAGCAAACATATTAAGAACAGTATGCCATATATGCCAGGTCCTTTGAAACAGCAAGGATGGACCGGCTCCCGGCAAATTCCCCCTTTTTTATTTTTTAAAAGCAGGCATTAAAAAGAAAAACCCCAAATGCTCTCTTGTATCCATTTTAAGAGTAGGATTGGCGCTTTCCACTATTACCTGAGTCCTGATCTATCACCCCAGGGAGAGCTTGCCAATCCTGCACTTTCCCGGGTGGAAAGGCTGCAGTGGGGTTAAGGATAAGTCTCCTTGGGCCTACCGGCACTTAGTTAAGGAGTTTTATCCCCTCCCTGACTTCAGGGGAAAATCCCTACCTGGGGAAACAACCTTTCTCGGAGAGGTGACCCTGGTTAAAACACACAGCGCTAAGGGGAGCAAACATATTAAGAACAGTATGCCATATATGCCAGGTCCTTTGAAACAGCAAGGATGGACCGGCTCCCGGCATCAGTCCTCAGGCCCAGCCTCAATCCACTGAGCCAAACCAGCTAGGGCCATCGATGAAATTTAAAGTAAAGAAGGTATTAAGTAAAATATGAAAAGGTCTCATCCCGTCTCTGGCTTCACCAGTCCCAATAATTTGGAGGCTCCCACTATAAACTGTTTCTTTCTGGGTTATCATTCTAGACATTTTCTTTACTATTTTTTTTATCGTAAATGAGAATGTGCTCTATAGCCAGTTCTGAAAATTCCTTTTATCCCTTGTATTTTTGGAGTAGTCAGTGTCAGCACGCCTGGACCCACCCCTGTGCTTTTGGATGGCTGTAGCATCATATGAAGAGAATCATATGAAGTCTCAGGGTTCGTGTCAGATCATGTGATTTCACATACAGAGAGCTCTTAGAACAGTGCTGACACAAAATTAGCAAGCACTCTGTGTTTATCATGTATTTGTTTTATTTAGTCAGCCCTCTATTGTGTACATTGCTATTTCTAATTGTTTTGTTATTTCTAGCAAGGTGCAATGAATATCCTTGAACTTGTACTTATACATTCACATGTAGGATAGATAAATCCTTAGGGCCCTGGCTGGGTAGCTCAGTTGGTTAAAGTGTCATCCTGATACACCAAGGTTAAGGGTTCAATTTCCAGTTATGGCACATACAAGAAGCAACCAATGAATGCATAAATTAGTGGAACAACAACAATGTTTCTCTCTCAAATCAATAAATAAAAAATTTAAAAAATATCGTTAGGAATGGAACTACTATGTCAAAGGGTTTGTACACTTAACATTTGGCTAGGTGTCAAATTGCTTTTTAAAATTGTTGTACCAGTTTATATTCTCCCCCCTCACATGTGATATTCCTGACTCCCCGTACTTCCTATTACTGAGCATTATCAAACTTTTTAGTTTTTGCCAATCTGATAGGGGTTTTGAAATTGCATCTCCTTGTAGTTTAATTTGCATTTATTTAATTATTGTGAGGATGAGTATCTTTTTTATCTACTTGTTCATTTACTTTATATTTATAATACTTTTTCTTCCAGCTGCTTAATTCATGTACTTTGATTTCCTATTTGATTTAAGCAAACTTCTTATGCCATTTGAAACTGATGTCTTGAATGAGAATCAAGCAAAATGAAAAGATACCAGTGCGCTTTTCCCAGCCATCATTTCACAGCATCATGACTTCCACTATGGTTTTAAACTTCCTTTAAAAGTAAAAAAATAAATAATAAGTAAAGCAAAGCAAAATGAAAACAATAGGCTGGGAAGAGGCACTAATTTTCTCTGGTTGCTTGAAGGGCTCTTATTTGTTTCTTTATTCCTTCCAACTAAATAGAAATCATTCCCTTTATTTCAGTTTATATGCATTTATTTCTCCAGGGTGGAAACCAGCTCATCAAGAACTGAATCTTTTTATTCCTTAATTTAAACCCAATCTTATAAGTAAATATTCTGTTATATCTCATCGAATGTAAGTGGTGATTGATAGCAAACTGATAACTTTTGTGTGCATCAGTAAGTTTTTGTGTTACTTTACTAAAGGCAGGTTGGCGCGTTTGTTGTTCTAAAGATATTCCCTTACAAAGAGCAGTATGGTGATTCCCAGAGGGAAAGGAGTCGGGCTTGGGGTGGGGGGTAGACGAGGGAAGGGGGATAAGTGGCCAGGGAAGGAGACTTGACTTGGGGTGGTGAACACACAACACAATACACAGGCGATGTACTGGGGAATTGTACACCTGAAACCTGTATAATTTTATTATCCAATGCCACCCCAATACATTAAATTTAAAATTTTGTAAAGGATATATTCTTGATTTGCAAGTGAATTTCACATTTTGCAAGTAATACTTGCATAAACTTCTCAGAAATTTGATTTCTCCAAAACGGAGAGATTCTAAAACATGCTCCTGCTTTTCTTCCTGCCTCTTTTTCTTTCAAAATTGACCCCTTGAATGGGTCCCAAATAGGGCCTCTTGTTTTTCAACTGTACCACCTCTTCCTTCCTTCCCATTCCTCAGAACTTGTAACAGTCAGCATCTGACATACACATATTTCACATATTTGTATATGCCTACATCCCTCTTTGTTTCCCAGCTAAGATGCAAAACTCTCATAGATTAGGTGCTCTGTTAGTTATAACAAATTGCCCTAAATTTAACAGCTTAAAATAACAATGAACATTTGTTATCTAGCACAGTTCCTTCAGACCAGAAATTTGGGAGCAGCTTGGCTGGGCTGCAGTCACCTTGGGTGGAGCTGGAGAACATGCCTCAAAGATCCAACCCTTTCATGGCTGGCAAATCGATACTCCGGTTTCTCACCACGTAGACTTCTCCACAGACCTACTCAAGAGTCTTCATGCCGTCATCTGGCTTAGCCCAGCTTGAGTGATCCAAGAAAGGGCAAGGCGAGAGCCACAATGTCTTTTATGACCTAGCCTCCGAAGTCACACATCTATCCCCAAATTTCCTATTGGTCAGCCCTGCACACGGGTGTGAGTACCAGGAGGTGGGAATCAAGTGCGGCTGTCCTGGAGGCTGGCTACCAGGAGGCTCCTGTCTTTTTTCTTTTTCTTTTTATATTTTAATTTAATTCAATTTTTATTTATTTATTTATTTATTTTATTTTGAGAGAGAGAGAGCGCCGGGGTCCAGCCCCAGCAGGTCCAGGGGTTCCCCATAGGTGAGGACAAAGTCGGCGAAGAAGGAACGACACGGAGACAGCGTTCAGCTGATCAGCAGCCCATCCAGGATCTCCAGCCAGGATCTCCAGCCAAGTTCTGGTCTGGATCTCCAGAGAGGTTCTGCTTAGGATCTCCAGCTAGGTTCTGTGTCCATGTTCTCTTGCTAGGTTCTCCAGGTTCTCCAGCCAGGTTCTGTAGCCATGTTCTCTCGCTAGGTTCTCCAGCCAGGTTCAGTCACCAGGTTCTAGTCAGGTTCTTTTGTCAATTTCTGTAGTCAGGTTCAGTCCAGGATCTTTTGCCATGTTCTCTCCAGCAAAGTTCTTCTGTCTGTAGGTTCTGTGTGGGTTCTGTCTTCTAAGTTCTGTGTGTAGGGAGAGAGAGAGAGAGAGAGAGAGAAGGAGAAGGAAAGAGAGAAACATCGATTGGCTGCTTCTTGCACAGCCCCTACTGGGGATCAAGCCCACAACCCGGCATATGACCGGGAGTCCAACCAGCAACCTTTTGGTGCATGAGTGCACCTCTCTCCAGCGCCTCTGTCCGCATCACTTCCTATGGACTCTCAGGCTGCTGCACCCAGTCTGCCGGCGCCTGAAAGCTTCTGAATTGAAACCCTGGTCCAGGCAGGGTTTCCTTTGCCTCCTCCTTGGGCTCCGCATAACCGCATAGACAGGGCTCCCTCCCTTCCTCCCCTTCCCTGCCAGATCTTCTTCCCTTCCCTTCCCAGTTCCTCCTCCTCCTCCCCCTCCTGCCCACCTCTTCTCCATCCCTCCTGCCTTCCACTCCACTCTTCCCCCCACCTCAGAACCTTTCCCTGCTGGGCTAAATCCCTCTGTTCATCCAGACTTTGCTTGAGAATCTGCCGAATTCTCCTAAGGATTTAGGTTTGAATAACAAAAGCCAGTGATTGGCGGTTCTGTTTTCTGTCCTAAAAGAAGCCTCCCCTTAAGGCAGTGAGACCAGCACCCTCCATCTGCCTACGTGGGAAGAAGGTGCGAAACTGGGAGAGCTGGGTGAACAAGCTCATGTCTAAAAGCACCTTTCACTCCATCACACCTGTCTGACCCCGGGAGCAGTGTTGTAGGGCACAGTTCAGGGACCTCCGGAGGTGGCTTCCCACGACGCCTGTGGAGGAGCCTGCTGGGTGCCAAGGAGGTGCCACAGGATGGCCTCCGGCTCAGGTCTGGTGACCGTCCACCTGCAGACTCATCTGCCTTTCTGGGCCGAAGTTGCCAAAGTGAGGGGCAGGGGAGCTGAGGGAATCCCAGTTGCCTGGAGTAACCAGGCTGCTGGGGGCGCGTGGGGGGCGGTTGCTGCTCTTGATGGCTTTTTGAAGATTCCTTACCAGATTGCACCTGTGCCACTGCACTGCTTCTACAGGTACTGCTCTCGGAAGGGCCAGCGGGCGGCACTTTGAAAGAGGACCCTGACCCCCACTGTGAGAGCAGAGGCTCTGGGAGCATGTTAAATCCCTGGAAAATTAATATATTGATTTAGAAGTGACACCAAAATGCAAAGACCCCACCAGACTAAAATAAATTCAAACCCAGTTAAATAAGCCTGATTTAATAGCAGGCTCTTTCTAAATTGTTTATTTTACATAGCCTTTATATTGGCGGCAACTAAGATAACAAATCCGAAGGCCTGATAAGATCAACAAATTACCAAGTGCTAATTGTTTCTGCCAGGTGTAAGGGAGGAGATAAATAGCTTATAAATTAAACAGCAGTGTCTGAGGGTGCCATATCCAGCCTCAAGGCTGTTCTATACTCTCCAGCAAAATAATTTCTTCTTATCCCGTAATTAGACACTTTTACTTAAAAAAAAATGCACTCACTAATGAATATTACCCTTCCATTGCCAAATTTAGGAGAGAAGAAAAAAGATAAGGGTCGGGAATCTAATAAATTGAGTGTCAATGACATTTTGTCCTTATGTTGTCATGACACAGAGACTGCCTGTCTTGGGGGCCTATTTGGTCCTCCACGTCGTTTCCCCGAAGGAGCTTTCCCAGCGCTGAAGGGTGGCGGTCATCGCATCTGGTCCCTTTCGGTGACGCTCACACGCCACAGCTGCCCCTTGTCACTGAGGACCCCGCCTCCGGCTCACTTGTCCGTGTTATTACACCCTCAGTTGATTCCACGCAGGTAATAGGTCTCCACTTTATCGGGAATGTCAGTCGTTTCCTTCTCAGCTTCCCCTGTCAAGTGAGAACGTCGAGTTGGAGACCGCCAACGCGTGACTACAAATGCAGACAGAGCGCGATGCAGGGCGAAGGGCTTTCTTCCCGTTCTTCTTCAGCCTCTGAACATCTGGTTAGAACAGGGATCTGGTTAATGTTCTTTTTCACTCTGCCTGAGTCCTAGTATGTCAAACACGTTCGAAATCCGCAGAACAAAAATGTGTTCGTTCCTTGTTATTCCATCCATCCATCCGTTCATCCATCCACCCATCCACTTTTTATCCACGCACACGTTTACTTCATCACTGATTCTTCTCATGTTTACCAATTTTTTTTTTTTTTTTTTTGGTTCAGACCCAGTGCAGGGTGGGAGATAAAAGGCAAAAGTGAGTCCAGTACATTTCTTTCTGCTTAGCTCAGAGGGAGAGGCCGACATTGTAAATACGTAGCGATTACAGTAAAACGCTGTGGGCAGGCCCCACCCCGCTGGCTTAGAAAGGAAGATTGCAGCCGGAGACGATAAAGCGAAGAGGAGCAGCAGAGAAGAGCGGCTTGCAGGCCTTCCCTCCTCGGAGCTCTCCTCAGAAGCAAGGAAGTGCCGCCAGGCTGGGGTGCTGAGCGCAGGCCTGGCCAGGGGTAGCCTGCAAAGGTGAGGCGCAGCACTTGACTGAGGTTACCCCATTTTATTCTCCCAGTAGCCCTGTGATGTGGGGAGCAAGGGGGACAGAGGAAGAACAATCCCAGCTGCCCCTGCCCACGTGATCTTGGGAAAGGAGCTTAACCTCTCTGGGTCTCAGGTTTTTTCCTCCGTCAAATGGAGACCAAAACATTTTCTACCTCTCAGGCCTGCTAACAGGATGAAGTGAATTTATACATGTAAATATATATTTGATTATAGTAGCCATCAATATAGACAGAATAGAGGGTGAGTTCAATAAATAGTAGCAATCCCGCTGATTAAGTTTAATGAGTATTATTAAGTGACCCAAATCACCCAGCTAAAAGGAGCAGAGCCAGGGGTCAAACCCCTTCCTTGCCTGCAGTGCTCTGTATAGTGCCACACAGGATGACCCCCAATGCACACTGGTGCAGCTGTTACCAGCAAAATGGCATCAGAATGTCACTGGCCATTGGACCTCAGCTCAGCAACCTCAGTACTTGGGTTCTGGCTGAGAAAGAATTCAGAGCCAAGACTCAAATACAAGCAAAAGTTTATTTAGAAAGTCATGGAGTTAGCCCTAGCCGGTTTGGCTCAGTGGATAGAGCATTGGCCTGCGGACCAAAGGGACCCGGGTTTGATTCCGGTCAAGAACATGTACCTTGGTTGCAGTCTCCTCCCTGGCCCAGGCCCTCCAGGCTCATGCAGGAGGCAACCAATCGATGTGTTTCTCTCACATTGATGCTTCTCTCTGTCTTTCCCTCTCTCTCCCACTCTCCCTAAAAGGCAATGGAAAAATATCCTCGGATGAGGATTAAAAAAAAAAATCATGGCATTAGAAGTGAGCTGTGGACGAAGTGAGCCAACTGGGCTGCATGGGCTCCGGAAACAAGTTTCAGAAGCAAAAGAAGGGCCCTTGGAACTTAGGAGGAAGAAAATGAGGATATAAGCGCCTAGAGCAGTGGTTCTCAACCTGTAGGTCGCGACCCCTTTGGGGGTGGAATGACCCTTTCACAGGGGTCGCCTAAGGCCATTGGAAAACACATATATAATTACATACTGTTTTTGTGATTAAACACTCTGCTTTAATTATGTTCAATTTGTAACAATGAAAATACATCCTGCATATCAGATATTTACATTACGATTCATAACGGTAGCAAAATTACAGTTATGAAATAGCAACGAAAATAATTTTATGGCTGGGGGTCACCACCACATGAGGAACTGTATTAAAGGGTCGCGGCATCAGGAAGGTTGAGAACCACTGGCCTAGAGGGAAGGAGACGGGGAAAGGCTCAGGCGTTTTCCAGAGAGAGAGAGGGAGCGCTGTACATTTGTCTCTTAGTCTTGAAGGCTTTTACCTCCTTCCCAAAGGCGGGGATTTCAGGGGAAGATCTCAATGGAATATTCATCAGCTTCCCAGGTGTGTCCCCTGAGGGTCGTGGTCTCCACTGATTGGTCAGTACCAGGGCAGGGTCATTAGTCATTAAATCTGGTCCTCATGTCAGCCATGGTGTCATGGACCTGAAACACAACTGAGACCTAGATGTTATCTGTAGTTTGACCAAAACTCTGTCTCTGTGGTCAACAGACCCAGACCCCAGACTTTATTCCTATGATTATTTGATGCCAGTCAGAACCTCATTGTCCTGAGGGCTTAATGCTTAAGGGAGTGGTCATGCAAGGGCCGGTATGGGAATAGTAGGAGGCTTGTCTCTGGCCCCCCCTTGTTCCTCCCCTCCCGGGGTCTACCTCATGATTAGCGATAAGCTAGAGGGGGAACCTGTGGGTGAGGTCCCACCTTACATTGCCTGTTGCTAGGCACCCAGGACTTGCCTCCCTGGCGACCTTCCCTCCTGGCCTATCTTCTTTGCTCTGCTCATGCCTGTCTGACTGCCCACCACACAACCAGAAAAGGCTTCCTGGAGGTAGTGGCATCTGGGCTGAGTTTGGAAGAAGGGCCAGGAGTTTGCCAGGGAAAGAAGTGTGTGTGTGTGGGGGGGGGGGGGGGGGGCATGCATTTCAAGGAGCAGATTGTGTGACTCTGGAGACATAAACCAATCTGGTGCATGGGGGGGGGGGGGGGGGGCTGAGGTATGGCTTGGGGGTGGAGGAATGAGTGGGGCCCAAGATAGGTGAATACCGGCCGAGGAGTTTAGGCTGAATCCGGAGCCTTGCAGATTTTTTGTTTTGTTTTTGGTGCTAGTTATGTGTTTATGTGAAGGGTTGGAAAAAGTGGGGGGAAACCCACAAAAATTTAGGTCATCTGAAATTACAATTTACTTACTGTTTCTTTCTAAATAACTTGCTCTTTTTATGTAAATTCACTTTTAAAAGAAATTTTATATCACAACCATAAACGGTGAGCTCACAGTGCCAGATGTGTTTAGGGATTCTGATTTTTTTTCTGATTTTGAAGGGTAAGATAGTGCTTATACCCAACATCAGTTGACAGCCCTACAGGGCAAGAGAACCAATGAATATTTCTGAAGAGAAATGTATGAATATTTACACAAAGTAGGGTAAAGACTATATATAGGTTACCTCAAATCAGCTCTGGCTCCAAAATTACAAAAAAAACCCTTTCATTTTTCAGAGCTTTTTGGATTTTAGAATATGGATGAGTAGTATCACTTGCTTGAAACAGAAGGTAATAGAAAATATGTTCGTTGCAAAAGAAGCAACAGAACTGAGGGCCAGCCCACCGACCTGCCAGGCTCCCCAGGCTCTGCTGCAAAGGGGAGTAGCAGCGAGGTGGTCACAGCCCCCTCTGGCAGTGTGCGCAGTGGGAACTCGGTGCAGGGTATACAGAAACTCTATGGGATATTCTGTAACTTTTCTGTAAATCGAAGTCTCTTCTAAAGTAAAAACTTTATTTAAAAAAAGTCGACTAGCACCAAGCCAAACTGTCTCCTTTACACTGAGAAATGAAAAGGAGAAAATAGCAGACTCACTTTCTCATTCGGTCATTCCGTCCTTTTGTTGCCTCCTCCTCATCCCACCCAACCCCCCCTCCCCCCCAACCCCCCTCCCCCACCCCACCCCATCCACCCCCAGGGCAGGCTCCGGGCTCCGAACGCCAGGCCAAGGGCTCGGGCTTTTTCTGTGGACAATGAGGTTTCCATAAAGAGGTTTTAAGAGGATTTGGGGAGTGCCTTTGAGAGTTTTATCTGGGGATAGGAGTGAACAGTTTGGCAGGGGCAGAAAGTGGGTGGGGTTGGGGGAGGGATAGGTTGATGGTCGTAAAGGGACAGATGTGGGACAGATGCGGGCGGACCACAGCATTCGAAGCAGCAGGGATCCAGGAGGTGCTCAGGCAGGGCTGGGGTACGTAGCGGAGTGTGTTAGGGGGCGGCTGGGGCAGGAGGCTGACTTTGAGGGGGCCGAGGGCACTTATGGAAAATGCCCCTCACTGGCTGGAGGCCAGAACTCTGAGCCAGAGACGCAGGTTTGGAGATCATGGTAGGGTCCTGAAGCTGGAAGACACCTCCAGGTGAGAGAAAAGAGCACCCCCGTCCCCCATCCCCCTGCACCTTCCACCTCCACCCCCACCCCCACCCGCTGAGCTCTAAAGTGGGGCGGAGGGAGGAGGGAGGAGACCCAGACTTTCTACAAACTGGGAAGCAGGCAGGCAGAAAAGGAAGCTTCATCCTGGGTGTGAACTGTGAAGCCTGTGGGACGGGATGGAAGTGGTGAAGGATGGAGACCCTCCCCTAGAGGACCCTCCCCTAGAGGACCCTCCCCTAGAGGACCCTCCCCTAGAGGACCCTCCCCTAGAGGACCCATGCCAAGGCTGCTTAAGCAGGGAGCTGTTCTAACGAAGGCCAAGGGGCCAGTACACACACGCACACACACACACACACACACACACACACAGAAAGATGACATGGAGACATGCTGGTGAAAGCACAAACAGGGCCTGCCCCTCGGGAGTCTGCGGGCCTGTTGGCACACAGAGGGCCTCATCCTGCCCACATGCCTATTTTGCCCCCCCCCCCCCTTCTCTCCAGCCCAGAAGCCCCTCGCCTGAGCCACCAACACCAGAGTTTCGGTGCCAGGCCTGTGCCATTCTGGGGTTTAACCCAGCTGCTGGGAACAGGAGGGAAACTAGGGTACCAGGCCCAGTGGCTCAACCTGGATCCAGGCTGAGGGGAGGTCCGCCCTGAGCCTGGCCTGCTGGTAGGATTCTGGCTCCCCAGAGTCGGTCCCCTGCCCCCCTCCCCGCCTCACCCCCCAGGTGGGGGGACTGGCAGCCGGCTGCGGGCCTGCCTGGGAAGCAGGTCAGCCTGACATCCCCAGCAGATGTCAGTCTGGGAACAGGAAGCAGCTTGCGTGGGGCTTCTGAAATTAAATAAATAAATAATAAGCACAACCACAAGAACAGTCTTTTATTCCAAAGTAAAAAAAAAAATATGCTTTAATGACTAGAGCATTTAACACATCGGGGGCTTTCATTGTTTTCAATTATGTGCAATTCTGAAAGGAGAGCACCAATTCCGAGCCTGAATGGAGAATTGTGGGGCTGCGGATTTGTGCTGTTTTAAACATTTGCTTTACTGCTTTAAGAGGAGAACTGTAAAATGGAAATAATGATATATTATTACAAGTAAATTACACTGTGGAGTAGCATTAATATTGCAGTTGAAACCTAGAATTTGAAATAAAGATGGAAATATTCATTTGTACATAGTTTTTGTTCTTAAAAAAATGATTTGGAATTAGGCAAGAAGCCTCCTTCTGCGTGTCGCCCCGGCGGGGCTAGCGCTCCGGGCCCACACAGCCCTGCGGGCCAGCAGCAGGGCCCGGCTGCTGGGATAGGATGCAGACATTCTCAGCCCTCGGGGACAGGGGTGCTGGAGTGGGAGAATGAGTACAATACAGATACGTGTGACTCAGAAATCGGAAATCCCTGCAGCCTGGGGTGACAGAGGACCTAACAGTGTTAGGTGCTTGGGGACAGAGACTGGACAAGGAGATGGTGGCCACAGGTGACAGACAAGCTTCACCATCTCTCTTCCCAGAAGCCAGCCCATTGCCAGGTCTGGTTTTTTCCTCTCCTTTTGGGAAGAGAGTTGGGAGGAGGGTGACAGCTTATTTGTCAGTTCAAGTGTCTTATAAACCAGTATAATGTAGCTGAGCTCCGATGACTGTGCTCCGAACCAACCATCAAGGCCTGGCCAGTAATAAGTGATCATTGGAAATGCATTCGTTAGGGACACCCGTTCATCCTAGACCAGGGCTCCTACCCATTTCCTGGCCTGGCCCTGCCCACTCTCTGCCCGGGCCCCGGAGGCCTCTCAGTGCAGGTCACTCCCCTTCGTCACCACCCGTGCAGGCCACCGTGCTCACATTCCAGACAGCACAGCCTGCGCCAAGTCTTCTGGGGCTTCCACTCACCCCACCCCACCCTTGTTCTCCCAGAACACAGGGCACTGACCTCAGAGCATTTACCATAGTGTGCTGCCCCCTGGAGTCACGGGATTAAGATTTGTATTTCTTCCCTTTGGCAGGGAATTATAAGGGGTTATTGATTGAACAAGGTGGGCCTGGGAGTGATGGTTTATAGACACATCACGACAACCCTGCAGGATAGGCATGATCTCTTTCTACAAACGAAGAAACTGAGGGTCAGAGATGTTTAGTAACTTACCCCAAGTCACACAGCCAGGAGGGACAGAGCAAGGATTAGGATCCAGGTCTGTCTGATTTCCCAAACCACCTCTTTACCCTTCACAATGGAGTGACTCAAAGCGTCCCCAACGTGAACACTGGACGCACTGAGAGGCCTTTCTGGCACGCACGTGTTCCGTGTTCCTTGGAATCTTCAGGACGGCCTAACAACGCCACGGGTCCACCTCATGGACATCTGCCCTGAGTTCCCGACAACCGCGCACCTCCCCCACCTTCCTAACCTCTTATTTAGAAAACCATAACCTACAGGAGAGCTGAAAGAGCAGAACAACGAACACAAGCATATCTTTCATATTTGCGAGCGTATATACAAACATATACTAGTATGTACTTATATGTTAGAGGTATGAGGTTTTTTGTTTGTTAGTTTTGTTTTTACTTTTTTGATAAATGACTTGAAAGTAACTTGGAGATATTGTGACACCTAACTCCTAAATATTTCAGGATGCCTCTGTGAAGGAGAAAGATTCTCCTCTATAATCACAATACATTGTCATGCCCGACAAATTTAACATGTACTTACTAGTTAATTGAGGGTCTGCATTCAAATTTTCCAATTGGTTCAAGAATGTCCTTTTATAGTTATGTTTGTTTTTTGATCCAGGATCCAATTAGGAATCACTAATTGCATTAACTTTTCTCTCTCGTCTCCTGTAACCTTCAACACTTTTGACTTTTTTTTCTTTTTCATGATACTGACAGTTTTGAGTCCAGACTAGTTTTCTTGTAAAGTGTCCCACGTCCTGGATGTCTCTGTTCCCTCATACGTAGGCGACCTTGCGTGTATCCCACTGCATTACACCAGGAGGCACCTGTCAGTGTGTCCCCTTGTTGATGTCACTATGTCAGATTACTTGGTGTGGCAGGCAACCCGTAGGGGGCCCCTAATGGCTCCTACCTTCTGGTGGTCACATCCTGTGTGTCCCCTTCCTTTGAGGGCTCACTTCGAAAGACTAGAACATGACAGAAGATGTAAAACGTCAGTTCTGAAACGGTGCTAGAAAGACTGCGGTTTTCATTGGGGAGCTCTCTCTCTCTCAGTTGCATCTTGCCCTGGGGAAGCCAGCTGCCCTGCTGTGAGGCAGCCACGTGGAGAGGCCCCCAGGAGTGAGCGTGGAGGGGAGCCTTCTGCCAATAGCCACCTGAGTAATCCATCGACTGTAATAACGTATTTCTGATAGTCCAATAGTGCCAAATCTGGCTAGTAGAAGTTCCTTCAAGCTGAGGTTGGTATCCTTTTGAGGATCCCCTGAGCCTGGAGCACTTTCATGCTTCTGGCTCACCTTGCATCTTCCCTGCCCCAGGCCTGGAATCGGCCATCTCACCAAGGTTTCTTTAGTGGAGAACGGCATTCAGAACCCACGCTCTGGTCACTAGGTTTGCTCCTGGGATCTCATTGCTTATAGGCCCTTTCAGTGGACAGAGCTAGGAGATGTTTCTTTTTTATTTTTCTTTTAAAGCAGTTTTTAAAAAGAAGTTTCCTTCCATTCAAATTCAACTACATGAAGTTCTTCTTCCACTTCCCATCCCATGTTGGTATCTCTCCTCCTCCACATGGAGAACCCTGATTGCCAACAACATCAATATATTCAACTAGAGGCCCGGTGCATGAGATTGGAGCACTGGGGGTCGGGGGTGGGGGTGTCCCTCAGCCCGACCTATGCCCTCTCACAGTCCAGGAGCCCTCCGGGGATGTATGACTGACGGCTTAGCGCTGCTGTGGAGGCAGGAGAGGCTCCGGCCACCTCCACTGCACTTGCCAGCCATGAGCCCAGCTCTGGCTGAGTGGCACTCCTCCTGTGGGAGCGCACTGACCACCATGGGGCAGTTCCTGTGTTGAGTGTCTGCCCCCTGGTGGTCAGTGCACGTCATTGCAGCCGGTCGTTCCACCGTTTGGTCGATTTGCATATTAACCTTTTATTATACAGGATCATTTGCTCTGTCCTACAACACACACAAAACAGTTTCAGAATTACTACCATTTCCAATGAGAAGACTTCAAAGAAAAATCCAAGACTTTGCAGTTCTATTTGTTCTTAGCATGTATCCCACTAAATGTATACAGAGTACAATATTCACAAATCATTGAAATTAGCTGTGTATATGTGTTTCCATTATTAATTTGATATGTAGTTGGGTTTCTTTGTTTCTATTTGCACTTAGTTTTAAGGTTCACTTTTCTCAAATCTTACAAAATTTGATTAATGTTTTAAATATATAAAACTTTTACATGGTACAAAAGTTTTACATGGTCAAAACTATATATTAAAAATTATACTCAGAAGACTTACTCCTTCCATTCCATTCCTATCCATCCACTAGAGGCACCTAGTGTCCGGTTTATTCTTCCTGTGTTTCTTTCTCTTATACAAAAAGCAGCGTACTCTATCCACTCTTTAGCACCTTGTTTTTTTCACTTAATATATCTTCAAAATCACCGCATGTCAATTCTTAGATATATTCCTCAATCTTTTCAGCTTTATGTTAATCCACTGTGTGAATTCATCATTGTCTAATCAGTGAGTATCCTACTGGGTAAACATATAGCTGTTTCTAATAGTTTGTTATTGTAGATATTGTCTTAGTGAATAACCTTATAAATGTATTGTTTTGTATTTGTGGAATTGTACTTTCAGGGTGAATTTCTGGAATTAGAATAAAAGCATGTGTAGTCTGCCTGGATAGTCCCAATTCCTCCCACACAGATTCCACCACGTTGCACTCCCACCAAGGATGATGGGACTGCAATGAAGACCGGGTAGTTCTAAATCGAGTCTATAACATTTGGGGTGAAGCTGAACATCTTTTCATATATTTAAGGTCCATCTACATATGTTGCGTGTGTATCTGTGTGTGTGTGTGTGTGTGTGTGTGTGTGAACTGTTCATGATTTTGCCCAATTTTCTATCCAATTTTGGCCTTTCTTTCCTCGTATTTAAATGTTCCTTATATTCCTAATATTACAGATTAGCTTGTGTCTGTGATAAATATTACAAAACTTTTATCTGTTTGCTCTTTTTTTTATTTGCCACGAAGCTGGATTTTTAAAAATGTTGTTAAATTTATTAAGACTCTTTTATTGCATCTGGATATTTTACTTGTCAATAGAAAGCACTTCTTGCCCAACCAGTTTGGCTCAGTGGATAGAGCATCGGCCTGCGGACTGAAAGGTCCCAGGTTCGATTCTGGTCAAGGGCATGTACCTTGGTTGCAGGTACACCCCCAGTAGGGGGTGTGCAGGAGGCAGCTGATCAATGTTTCTAACTCTCTATCCCTCTCCCTTCCTCTCTGTAAAAAATCAATAAAATATACTTAAAAAAATAAAATAAAAAGTTTAAAAAAAAAAAAAGAAAGCACTTCTTTGGGAATTGGCTGAGCGTGGACTGGGTCTCCTTTTTGTGAGGTAGTGAGACCTCTTTTCCCCTCCGCCAAGGAGGAGTTGGGGGCGCTGCACTGAGCCAGTCTGGCTGGTTTTCCATCTCTTCCTCTCTCAGCAGTTCCCCATCCCTCCCCTTGCCCCAAGGGACCCTGGCGGGCACCGTCACTCGCTGGCGTGGGGAAGGCGGCTGCCACCTGGGAGAGAAAGCTGCCCCATAGCCTCTGCCTCAGCGGGACGCACAGGCACCCGGGGCCCTGGGCTTGCAGGGGGTTTGAGTCATAGAAAGACTTTCCCCACACCCAGGGCGTACATACACCCACCCATGCTTTCTTCTAATACCTGTGCGGTGGTTTCATTTTTCACAGGGTTCCGATCCATTTGGCGTTTAGCCTGATGAGAG
Source organism: Myotis myotis (assembly GCF_014108235.1). NCBI lineage: Eukaryota > Metazoa > Chordata > Mammalia > Chiroptera > Vespertilionidae > Myotis > Myotis myotis. The sequence continues at coordinate 44,536,162 of NW_023416390.1, forward strand.
AGGTAAGAGGATTGGGCCCAATTTTCCAAAAGCCTGGGTGCCCCGGTGGAGGGGGGTGGGGTAGTGCGGGGAAATAGCGACGAACCTTAAGGTTCAGGCCACTAGGTGGCGTTGCTTTAGACTCATTTCTGCGGGACTGTAGGAGGAATCGCTGACCGTCTGCAGAAGAAAAAGGAAATGACTTGTCAGTGTAATTGGCCAAGAGGAAGCCTAGTGGGAAGTGCCCTTCCTGCCACACAGCCTTGCCGCCCAAAGGCTGGCGTGGTGCTTCTTTCCCCACATCAGAAAGTATCACTTCCTCCGCGTCTGTTTCCCAAGAAGGCAGAGCTGGCCTTCGCAGTGTCTCCAGGCCCCCGGGGAGGCAACGGGGAGAGAGTCAAAGAGAAGTCAGGACGGTCAGGACGGCCACTGCCCTGGCCTGGGAGTGACAGCACCTTGGTTCCGTCCCAGCTGCCGTTCTTGCTGGCCGCCACCGAGCCTCCGGTTCCTCAGCGCCCCATCTCTAAAACGGGACAATGCCTGCCCTACCCACGTGCCAAGGACTCAATGGGGGAACATAAGTGGAGACATCGTACAATGTGAGAAACGCTGTGCGATGTGTTTTCACTGTCATTATGGCTACGTTTTGCTACAGAGGCTATATCTCTCTCTAGAAGGTATGATAGTCATGAGAACTTGTATTTATATACGAATCTGCTGTCTATAAGGCGATTTTTCCATGTGCCTTCTCTCTTGCGGAAGCAACACAGCCTTAATGAGAAAACCGACTAACTTAAAAAGGCCTGCCTAGCGAGGGGCCCCAGACAGCTCGCGGGGCACCTGTGGGCAAAGATGCTGGGCTGGGCTGGCCCCCGTCAGTCAGGCTGGGAGGGCTGCCGGGGAGAATACTCACCCCTGCCTGTGACGGGCTGGGAGGGTCCGGCCGGGTGAGCAGGTGGACTGTGTAATAACAGGAGGGCAGGAGGGCAAGCCCAGTGAGACGGGAGGTCTTGGCTTTGCTGAGAGAACAGCACTGAGCACAACGGATAATGGGACCCTCCTCTCCATCAACAGCTGCTGCCAGGGGTGAGCCAGCTCCTGCTTGTACCTCAGAAGGACCTACATTAGCCCTGAGTGGGAACGCGTCACATGGGCTGTTCAGGTAGCAGTGTTTAAAGACTTCTCTTCTGAAACACAGTGTATTTCCTGTGAGTCCTTACAATTAAGAATACCTATTTTTGATACCAAATGTCTAAATTCATCTGCCCTCTAAAGATCACTTCATCGTGTACTATCTCAGCAGAAAAGATGCTTTCTCCAAATGTGTCAGTTCTATTTTTAAAAAGGTTCAGTGACCTATTTCTGTAATTCTCACAGGCACTGAGAGAACAGCCGTCTCTTTAGGCTCAGCTCTGTCACCGAAAAGCTGCCCCTGCCAGGTGCTGCCTAGAGAGGCACCATCTTGCTTTGCAATAAAGAAGCATAAATAAGTTGCGGGGGGGTGGTGGGGGGTGTGTCAGAGTGAGGTCATGAGCATCAGCACACCCACAGACACAGACGCACTTCTCCATTTTTGAACAATGTCATGATGACTGCTTTAGCCAACCTCGACACCAGGAGATTGCTTCAGAACCAACCATTTCCTGAACCAAGAACTTGACAAGACAGTCCACAGAAGAACTGCAGTTCATCGACTAATACCGGGAACAATAGTGAGCTCCTCTACCAATCCAGGAAATTAAAATTTACAATGCCACTTCCCAAAACTAACCCACGGGGTAAAAAGCCAGGGTGGCGATTGCCCTTGGGTGGGATGAGAGGGTGAAAGGGGGCATGGCAGGGTTTCTGGGGCTCTGGTAATGCCCAGCTTCTTGACGGGTGCTGGTTACTTACTTTGTGGAAATTCACGTGAGATTGGTGTACCTCTCTGATAAACCTCATAGAAAGTTTACATAAGAAAAGCACCCGGCTGGTGTGGCTCAGTGGTTGAGCATCGGCCCAAGAACCAGGAGATCATGGCTCATTTTCGTGCCAGGGGACATGCCATCATTGATGTTTCTATCCTCTTCTCCCTCTCCCTCCCCCTCTCTGAAAGCAACAAAAACATTTTAAAAAAGAAGAAAACAAAATCACTTTCTACCTATTAAGTCTGCAAAAACATTTTTTTTTGAGTAATAATTTTCAGTGCAGTTGAAGCCATATGAAGCTGGAATTTTTTATTTTTCATTGATCTTACAGACAGAGGAGGGGGAGAGAAACACATCAACCCACTGTTCCATCCATTCATGCACCCCATTGGCTGACCCCTACATGCGCCTGGGGACCAAACCGGGTGCCTCTGGACCAGCCCCAAACCAACTGAGCTACCCGGCCGCAGGGATGCTGGAATTTTTGCATGTTGCCAATTGCAGTGAACACTATACAACCCTCTTTCAGGAGGAATTTGGCAATAGCAATTTTAAAGTCTTTGAAGCGTTTACATTTATTAACTCAATAACTCCACTTCTGAGACTCTGTCTTAAGAAATAATCCTAAATGTCAAAAAAGGCTTATGTGCACATATGCATTGCATAACGTTTATAAAAACAAAAACGTATAATAGCAAAACATTGAAATCAATTTAAATGTCCCACTGCAGAGCAATGCGAAGGTAAACCCCATTTCACAGACGAGTAATTGAGGCGCAGGTGGCTGAGTAACTCGCCCAAGGACACGCAGGAAGGAAGGGAAGGTGCAGGGACTCCCCTTCACAAGGCTGGGTCATGTCCAGCCGTGAAGGAGCCTGGAGGGATGTCCCTGGGAGACGATGGTTAGAAAGCTTCCCCCAAGTGTCAGCGATGAGGCCGAAGTCACACTCAGGGGAGCTGGTGAGTCCGCGAGAGGTGAAAAAGGGAGACAGGCAGGGACTATCTTATGAAGCAAAGGGATGTTTGCAACCTCACAAGTGTATTTGTTGTTTCCCCCATATTAAAAGGCAACTGCCAGGTCATACTTTTATAATTTCCATGTCTTATAAAAATTACCTTAGCTGTTTCTGGGCGGCACGTGGGGCTTGAGGCTGAGCGCTGCCCTGGCGCCACCGACATGAAGACCGTGTCCCCAGTCCGGTTCTTCGTGCCCCCGCGTCCCCACCTGAAGCGGAGGCAGCGGTCCTGCACGGCAGAGGCTTTGGTGGGTGTGTCACTGCCGACCTGCAAGTGTGGTTCTGTGACCGATGACGAGGCCAGTAGCTTTCCTGGCCCACAGAGTTCAGGACACTACCCACGTGAGGCAAGTGTAGGGTTACACTTTCCTGTGTGTAAAATAATACAATGACTAGTAAATAATAATATGGGAATAAACTAACAACTGTAAACCTACTTTTGCCCTGCTATGCAAGGACTCACATCCAGCTTCCTGTTGACGATGGCCGGTGAAGGTTGCATAATCCTGCACCCAAACAGCCCGCAGTCAATAGGTGTCTTCTACTCGGTGGATCTGTGTCCTAGTGTTTTCTCACGGCTGGAGCATTTGTGAGAATGAAAACGCCAGGCTACCTGAGTGGTTAGAGGGCCTTTTGGGAAGAAATCAGTGGATAATGGCTGTGCTGCTGTTAATGAAGTTTTAAAGGTTGTAGCCACTATAAAATGTGGGAAAGCATGACAAGCAGCAGAAAAAGAAGCCTCAATGGAAAGATAGGAAGCCTATTAAAGCTTGGACTAGAATGTCTCCTGGAAATCAAAGAGGACACTTACCACAGTATTTTTTCCTGTCGACCTACACTGACACCAGTGATGTCAAGTGGTATTTTCCCAGTTTTTCATTTCTTAAAGAAAATGCACTCCATTTCTCCAACGAAAGTAAATACTTTTTTACAACCCCCTTAGCAGTGTTCTCATGTGACATTTTTATTTTCAGAAACTAATGTAAGGTCAGAAGGCAAGACCCATAGGCTGAGAGCTCGGAATGGCGGGTCAGCTTTTCCTGTAGTGTTTTGCTTTTAAACCAGCCGTGGGCAAACTACGGCCCGCGGGCCGGATCCAGCCTGTTTGAAATGAATAAAACTAAAAAAAAAAAAAAAAAAAAAAAAAAAAAGACCGTACCCTTTTATGTAATGATGTTTACTTTGAATTTATATTAGTTCACACAAACACTCCATCCATGCTTTTGTTCCGGCCCTCCGGTCCAGTTTAAGAACCCATTGTGGCCCTCGAGTCAAAAAGTTTGCCCACCCCTGTTTTAAACGGAGTGTGTGACAGTGCAGTCCTCAGATACACACTTAGGATTCTTTCCTGAGCAGTAAGACCTATGAAAGGAACAGAAATAAGTCATTTTTCTAATTTAAAATCCAAGCACCTAACTTCGTCCTTAATGCAGAACCGGCTGTAACAAACACGGGAGACCTTTCTGTTCATTATTCAACATTCTGCATTTTTTAAATGTTTTCTTTGTCCACAGACACTCTTCCAGAGCTACGCTGCGTGCAGAGCCACCTGGAAAGGTGAGGAGTGAGGAGGGGCACTCCATTCCCCCCAGAGACTAGGCAGCTCCGCCTGGAGGCCTTTGCCTAGAGCAGTGATGGCAAACCTATGACATGCGTGTCACAGGTGACATGCAAACTCATTTTTTTGGTTGATTTTTCTTTGTTAAATGGCATTTAAATATATAAAATAAATATCAAAAATACAAGTCTTTGTTTTACTATGGTTGCAAATATCAAAAAATTTCTATGTGTGACACGGCACCAGAGTTAAGTTAGGGTTTTTCAAAATGCTGACACGCCGAGCTCCAAAGGTTCGCCATCACTGGCCTAGATGCTGCCTTGGCCTAAAGCGCCCTTCCCTCAGGAGTCTGCCCAGCTCACTTCCTCGCCTCCCTCTGCTCTTCCAGAATCTCAAGGACCCCTGCCCTGACCATCCTGTGATACTGCCGGCCCCTGCCCCAAACTCCAGAGCTTCTCATTTCCCCTTCCCTGCTCGCTCGCTCTCTCTCTCTCTCTCTCTCTCTCTCTCTCTCTCTCTCTCTGCAAAGCAAAGGCCAGCTACTAAGTAATACTATTTATTTCTTATCTTTAGTGTTTACTGCTTGCGCATGATTGCGCGCGCGCACACACACACACACACACACACACACACACACACACACTACTATAGTAGCTCCTTGAAGGAGTCATCTTTATGTTTTGTTCTTGGACCTATCCCAGGTGCCTAGAGCCGTTCTGGGCACTTACTAGGCTCTCCTTTCATATATTTGGATTTAAAAAAAAAAAGGCCTGTGGCTCCTTTGGCTGTAGCCAATCCTTGGAAGATGGGTAGCCTTTCCGTGAGAGAGACACAGGGAAGGCAGTGGCTTAGGGGAGCGACACCAGCACCTGCTGGAAGACAGGAGCAAGGAAATCGCTTGGGAAGCAGGGAGGAGGTGGATCTGGCGGTGCCTTGAATGTGAGGCATCAGTGTCAGTATAAAGGGTGTGTGGATCTTCTGTCGTAGACAATAGGAGTGAAGGACTGGGCTACGAAAGGGCCTTCAGCAGGGAAGGGCCTCTTGATGCCAGTAACATTTTAGGACGATTAACCTGGAGGTGGGGTGGCTTGGGGTGGGAGTGGTCCCTTCCGGATGTTTTCCTCGGTCCTGCCCTGCCTTCCCTTTCCTCGGGAGCACTCGGGGCAGTGGGCTGTGCTGTGCCTCTCTCCTCTGTGCTCTCCGCGGCCAGCTAAGCCAGGCTCAGAACCTGCAGGTGTGTTGCACAGCTTCGATTTGGAGGGAGGCTCTGCCTATTCTCCTTTCTCCGGGTGAAGTCAGGGGAGGCATTACCACGGCCTCCGCTTAGAAATGGCATGAAGCTCCCTCCTGCTTCCGCACCTTCAAGTTCATGCCGCGGTCCCCAAGAGGGAGGAATGGATGCTCGGAGATTTCCCTGAGCAACACTGAAATTCCAAAGGAGTAAAAGGCGGGAGACCTTGGCCCGGTGCGTCGAGAACGGGGACAAATTTAGAACTGGAGCCCTGTGTTGCAATTGCCAGTCAAACTCCAGAGGGGTGACCAGCCCATTAGCGCAGGCACCTGGGAACTGACTTTTCTGCCACCTCTCCAAATACACACACACACACATACTAGTACACGTGTGCACACTCACACGCATTCCTCGGGCTCTGGGAAGATCAAGGCCCACTACAAAGCGCCCGTTCCCCAAGACTCCTAATTTATGTTGGGGACTAGCTGTAAAGCTCCCCCTAGGCCCCACCTTCCCTTGCAGCGCTAAAGAGCATGGCACACCGCACTAAAGGCGACACTTAATCAAAACCCGTCTTCTCTCACAAACCCTGAACCTCCAGCTCACGAGAGTCACCAAGGCCAAGGGACGAGGCAGGGAGCGACTCAGGTGGCACACGCTTTGATTAAGATGATACAGGTTCCTTTTATTTCACTTGCATCAGAGTTGTGACATTCCAGATCTGTCCCCTTTTTGATTTGACAACAGCACCTTTCAGTAGAGGTTGACCCCCAAAAAAGACCGGGACTTGTTCTCTCTTCAACCCGGAGTAGGCGATAATTTCTCTGAATCCCCTTCAGTAATGATCGTCAGAGCTTCTGATCTTCCCAAAAACAAGTTTCCCAGGGAACGTGGTTAAACGGAAGCACAAACCCGGCTGCCTCTGGTCCTTTCTAAGGGGCATCTAAGTACCCCTCCTCTCTAGGCCCTGGGAAAGGCCGCCCCTTCTCTGCCTCCTTCCTTGTGTCTTTATTTTTTCTGAGACTGAAATCCTCAAATGAATTCTTTCGCCAGATTTCTGGGGCAGGAAACCTACTTCCCTGCCACACGGGACTTCAGAAACTTCTGGAGGCTCCAGGGTGGTTCCTTTCTATAGCATGGGCCATGGTTTTCCCCAGGAGCTCTGTGGGATTTTGTTTTAATATTATTTAATCACTGGTTACTTCAATGTGCTCAATATATACTTATTGAATCCCAATCACAATGATGTAGGTGTCAAAAGAGACAAAAATTTACTTCTGCTTTCAAGAACCTTTCAATCTCGAAGTAAAATGCAATCATGGTAATACATGGTGGGATGTGAGGAGTGGCTACAAGAACCCCCAAAGCACAGGCAGCTCATGGATTAAGCACCTACCACGTGCCAGACCCCGTTCTAGGCCCTGGGGCGCAGCTGCGTACAAAGTGGATAGCATTCCTGCCTGCGAGGCACTTACGTTCTAGTTGCGGCTGGGTGACATTTCCGACTTTGTATATTTGGCTTTTCAACAGCCCACTTTCAAACTCTTTACATTGACCTTCTCCGACCGCCTTTGTGGACTGCATTTGGACAAGTGGCACATCTGAACGGTCGCGCCACGTCACACCAGCAGGACTCCAGCTCAGTTCCTTCAGTGCCGGTGCTCTAATTAGTCACTAAAAATGAGCAGAAACTTAAAAAACAAAACTTTATATGCTATTGGTCAGTCTTGTAGTTCTCATTAACTTACAATTGAGACAAAGGTGGAAACATTAGGAAGGAAAAAAGAGAAGCTATTTAAAATGCTGTAGAAAGATATCAAATGTTGCCCTGACTGGTTTGGCTCAGTGGATGGAGCATCAGCCTGAGGACTGAAGGGTCCCAGGTTCGAATCCGGTCAAGGGCATGTACCTGGGTTGCGGGCACATCCCTGGTGGGGGGTGTGCAGAAGGCAGCTGATTGATGTTTCTCTCTCATCGATGTGTCTAACTCTCTATCCCTCTCCCTTCCTCTCTGTAAAAATATCAATAAAAATATTTTTTAAAAAAGAGAGAGATCAAATGTTGAGCTCGATATAGTTAGGATTTTAAAAATTGATTTCTTGTTTCTGTGAGAGTGGTCTTTCTTATAATATGTGCTGGCAATAGCTCAGGCAGGCTGTTCAACAACAGCCTTTTTCCACTCCAGCGGGCTGGGAGCTGGGGCAGAGGGGGGCGGGGGGGCGGGGGCCAGCCCAGCACCAGTAAAAGTCTCTTACCTTTTACTCAAGGACTTATAGGAAAATAGAATAATCAGCATATTTCTTTCTTTTTTATTTTATTTTTAGTTTATTGATTTGAGAGAGAAACATTGATTTTTGTTCCACTTACTTATGCATTCATTGATTGTTTCTTGTATATGCCCTGACTGGGGATCGAACCCGCAACCTTGGTGTACTGGGACGATGCTCTAACCATCTGAGCTACCCAACTGGGGCTACCCAGTGTAATTCAAAGCAGAGGGGGAGGGGAGGGTTTTCTGGAAAAGCCTTTGTTTCAGTACGAAGAAGTGGTAAGAAAACAGCAAAGAATCCTCCTTCTCAAGATGAGTTAAGGCTCGGGCTCAAGACTGTAGACTGACCTAGAATGGGAAGGCCGAGGGCCAGTCCCAAGAAGAGAGTAAGTGTCTGGCCTGCCTTGCCTTTTCTAACTAGAGGCCTTCTCCATTGTCCTGAAGACAGTCTTGACCCCGCCCCGAGCCTCACAAGGCGCCTGGCACAGCATTATTCCTGGAACAAGCCTGTGAGAGTCAGGACAGGTGACAGCCAGCACACAAAGGGGCAGGGTAGCATGTTGGGGGGTGAGGGCAGCAAGAGCAACCGGAAGCTGTAATAACAGGAACTCTGCGTGGTAGTTACTCAGTGGCATACGGTCTGTGTCACACGGGCCCCTGAACTGCTCATGCAGCCCCGTGGGTGCACAGGAGGAAACCACAGCCCTACAAGCCAGTGAGCGCTGGGCGAGGATGCCTGCATCTGCTCTGGGACAGAGGCGCGTCCCCCTTCTTGTCTGGCAGTGGTACCGCAACCCCTGGTCAGAGCTTACAGGAGTTACCTTTGGCCCCTCCCTCTCTCATCACTTCCTTACTGTACTGGAGAGCTGACTCCCATGTCTAAACATCAGGATTAAGAGCCTCTGTACAGCCCGGCTGGTGTGGCTCAGTGGTTGAGCATTGACCCATGAACCAGAAAGTCACGGTTGATTTCCGGTCAGGGCACATGGCTGGGTGGTGGGCTCAATCCCCAGTAGGGGACACGCAGGAGGCGTGATCAATGATTCTCTCTCATCATTGATGTTTCTCTCTCTCTCCCTTTCCCTTCCTCTCTGAAATAAAAAAATATATTTTAAAAAAAGAGTCTCTGTACAGGCCAGTGTGCTCAGTTGGTTAGAGCATCACTGGCATTGATGTTTTTCTCTCTCTCTCTCTCTCTCCCTTCCTCACTCTAAAATCAATGAACGTGTCCTCGAGTGAGGATTAAAAAAACAAACAAAAGAAAGAAACCTCAGTACAGAATTCAGTCCCCGCCGAGGCGGGTAAACAGGAGGGTTTGGTTCCTCTCTGTGAGTTTCTGTGACAAAATGATGCCGTTTCTGACCCCCCGACTCCAAACAAGACACTGTTTGCACCTGGAGGAGGGAGAGAGCAGAGCCCCAGGTGGAAGCAGAACTGAGAGGGAGAGCCCTCCGCACACCCTCGGCCCCAGCAAAGAGGCTCCCCTGTGGCCTGTGCTGAGGAGCTGGGCAGCCGCTCCTCCCGTGGGGAGCACGGCCCTGGCAGGCTCTTCTGTTTGTGCCGTGGGAGGTTTCCGCTGGGAGGACTTGGCCGTCAGAGGCCCCCCGCACGGGACGCCCCTTGGTGCGGAGGGGAGTGCGGCCCTGGCGACCTGGAGACTTGGCGATGCCTGGAAGGGAGCCCTGCCCGCCCTCTGCCTCCCCCCCTGCCCCCCAACCTGGTCAGCACCTGCTGAGGCCCCCACGCGGGCCCTCCTACCTCCTCAGGGGCTGCCTGGTCACGGGCATGCTCTTGTGCTCCTCTGAGCGTTCAGCTGCCTGTCCCCCCAAATTTGAAACTGGGACCAAAAGAACAGCATTTTCTCCATGGGAGCGGGGGTGCCTGCAGCCTGCGCTTTGTCCCCTTGTACCGATTCCAGCTGAAACCCGGCCCTGGGCCTCTGGGCCCGAGCTGGGCGTGTTGGTGAACAGAGTGGGGAGGGTGGGAGCCAACACCCAGGGACAGCTGTGCCCTCGGCCTCGGCCCGGCCCTTCCGAGCGCTGGCCGCTTGTCGCTGGGTCTGTGTGAAAACTCCTGAGGAGCACGTCTGGGGGACGTTCGTCTTCGTTGGTGACCCAGCTAGTGCCCTTCGGGCTCCTGTCTCTTTATTGGCCTTGGTGGCAGCGACACGGGCCGGCGCTGCTCTCGGAGAGGCTCCCCGGGACCCCCAGAAGCCGGGCCTGCACCCGGGGGTGGGAACCGGGAGACGCCGCGGGGCTGGCCTGCACATGCGGCCGGAGAGCGCGGCAGCCGGCAGCCTGGTCTGCATCTGATCAGTTTTATCTGCAAAGCGTTCAGAACATTTCTCCCCCAAGAGCATGCTGACCCTCTGGAGGAGGGGGGCCGTGTGGGCCGCCTGTTTGAAGACGTCCCGGCTTTGCTGAGGCTTGTGCAGAGACCCCAGATAAGCCTCAGAAGGTGAGCCAAGTGGGTGGGGAGGCGGCTCTCTGGTGACACTCCGCATCTTCCCTGCCTTCCCTTTTCCGTGTTTACCAATCGTGAAAGCAAATCCAGCTGCCGGGAGGAATTGCTTCCAGATGACATTATGGGAAAGGAAAACACACTTTATTAAAAAGCTGCGGAATAAAAAGCAGAACATGTACGCTCCGTGGGCCAGGATTTCATATGGACTATTTCCTGATATTGTGCAATCAGCCAGCTCCTGGGGTAATAATAACAGAGCAAATGTTCCCTGTGCTGGAGTCAGGAGACCAGAGCTGGGACGGGACTTGGCAGGACGTGGGGAAAATCACTTGACCTCCCTGGCCACCGTATTTTTCTCCCTCTCAAGGACTGCATCCCACCTTCGCTGGGGATCCCTGTGGAAGCCTCGGGAAATGCCTCCCGATGCCGAGTGATGTGAGACAAACCAGGAAAAATTAAGGACCTTTTGCTTTGGAAAATGGGATGTGTTTCTCGCCCCCCCCCCCCCCCCGAAATGTGCTGTGTTGGCTTTCTCGGAGATTTTAGAAGCTCTCCAGCGAGCTGGAGTGAAGTGTCCCTTTACTAATTTGGTTTTACAGGTCACCAGCTAAAACCTACTTAGCGTGGTTTGGAAGAGGATTAGGACATTGGCGTATCTTGCAAGTTGACTTTGCAGGCCGGGTCAGTCAGCAGCTGGAGGCTCCCTCGGCCTGGGGCCAGAGCTCTTTTGTAAACTGCAAGCCTGTAAGGGCCTGGTGAGAACACTGTAACTCTATGATCCAAGAAACAGAAAGTTTGCAGGGAAATGAACATGTAAATGTATAAAAGCAAGGCACACATGGCCAAGTTTGAGTGCAAGAGAGAGAATGCCAGGAAGCCCAGCATTGCAATTCCCCAGGACAAGGGAAGCAGCTGAGGCCATTGAGTCGCTCTTACTGGGGCAGAGTGGGCTTCAGTAGCTCAAGAATGCGCCTGGCACTCAGGAATCCCTTAGACGGCCCTGCAGCCTCTAGCCACATGACCCATATGAGATAGTCCAGATCAAATGAGCATTCACTCATCTACTCAGCACATATGTATCGAGTGCCACGGCAGTGAAGGAAGCATACAAAATCTCTGCCCTCGTGGAGCTTATGTTCTGAAAGGAAAGATGAACCATAGACAATAAACATAATGAGTCACTTTTTCTATCAGTTGTGGTCCCAGCAGGAAACAGATGACGCACTCCATTGGGTAATGGAGAGGAGCTGAATAATGGAGGCTTTACCAAGACCTAGGCAGACTCCAGGGAAGCCGACAAGGAAGGGTGTAGCACCCAAGAATTACCCACCGTGGAACCACCACCCACGCCTAGGCCTGACGGTCCAGGAGGAGGGACAGTCACCAGAGCCCAGTGAGGGGACCTGTGGCCTCGGCGAGAGGGATCTGGCCAGGTGAGGCACACAGGTGAGTGAGGAGCCGAAGGATTCGAGCCCCTCCCCTCTCTCCTCGGAGCACTGCGCATGCCTCCCACTGGCCAGGCCCAGGGAAGCCAACGGCAGGACGTCCCCTGAGGCACAGGGCAGGGTGGAAAAGAGTGGAGAAGGGACCCCTGGGACCGACGGGACATCCAGCATCTACAGTCTGTTAGAGGGCCAGAGGCGCAGGAGGAAGAGGAGCAGGTGAGCGGCATGGAGGTGGGGCAGGCAGCCAAGTAACACAAATGGCCTGCCGTGCAGGGCCTCCTTCATTTGCTCTCCCACCTGCCTCCTTTTCCTGTTTTCTGGTGACTAATTGTGCCCTCTCCTCCCATCATCTCCCTGCTCCTGCCACTTGTCCCACTGGGCACCCTCACAAGTCCCTCGGAGCCAAACCGGGGCAGCTCTGCCGAACGAACCTTCGGTGAGTCTCTGTGCTCCGCTTACTTTAGGAGCCTGGGTGGGGCGATGGTTTATTTTAAATTTTAAATAGACTTTATTTTTTAGAATAGTTTTAATTTTACAGAAAAACTGAGAAAGTAGCACAGAGAGTTTCCATATACTTCCCACTGAGCTTCCTGATTAGCATGGGATGCTTGTTACACTTAATGAGCCAATCAGGACATATTATTGTTGTATTCCGATTCTCTCAGTTTTTCCGTCCACTGGAGCTGTCTCCATGCCCATTCTGCCGCTCCCAAATCCGGCTACCTATTTTTCCCAATCCCCGTGCAGGCTTTCAAAAACTAGTAGAGAAAAATCATCAAATTGAGATGAGTTTTGGTGAGAGCACCCAGAAGCACTGGGTACAAAGCAGTCTACACATTGAAGCTATTAGCCATAGCCTCCCACCCAGCCCCTCAACGTCTTACCACTCCCCTCTTCAACGCCGTCACGAGTGTTCCCTCCGACCCTTCCTCCAGCTGCCCCCAATGGCAACATCGTGCCATGGTACAGTTATCCAAGCTGAGAAACCAGCATGACACGGGGCTATTAACTCAACGACCGATGTCCTTTCTCTGCGCTAGGACCCAGGGCAGGACACCACGAGCGCTTTACTTGTCACGTCCCCTCGTCTCCTCAGACTTTCCTTCTTTCCTGGCCTTGACACTTGTGCAGAGCACTGGTCATGTATTCTGTAGAATGCCCCTCCATTTGGGTTCGGGCCTGGTGTTTTCTCATGGCTAGACTGGGGTTTGGGGAAAACACCCCAGAGGGGGAGTGCCTTTCTCATGGCGTCGTATGGGGGGTTCACCTGTGAGCAGGACATTCCAAATGATGTCAACCTTAACCACTTGGTTGGGGTGGTATCTGCCAGGTTTCGCCACTGTAGAGTTGCTACCTTTCTTTTCTTCTTCTTTTTTTAAAAATATATTTTTATTGATTTCAAAGAGGAAGGGAGAGGGAGAGAGACATAGAAACATCAATGATGAGAGAGAATCATGGTTCGGCCGCCTCCCACACACCCCTCCCCACTGGGGATCGAGCCCACATCCCGGGCGTGTGCCCCAACCAGAACTGAACTGTGACTTCCTGGCTCATAGGCCACCGCTCAACCACTGAGCCACACCGGCCGGGCGCTAACTTTCATTTTCAATACTCTATTACCAGCAAGTCACTGCATCCGGCCCATACTCAGAGGATAAGGGATTCAGCTCCTTCTCTGGAGGAAGGAGCATCAGAGAATTTGTGGGCATATGTTACAAACCACCGGTGTAATTAATTAATATTTGGGGGTAGATGCTTTGAGGCAATACTAAGATCCTGCTTCTCCTAATGTTTCACCCCCTAATTTTCGCATTCCTCGGCCATCTCGCTGGCAGCAGTTATTACTGTGGGGCTCGAATGATTTTCTGCTCACCTCGTTCCTTCCACATTTACAATTTGGAACCCTTCTGTAAGGACAGTTTGTTCTGCTTATTTATCTATGTCTTCAAACATTTATTTATATCAATATGGATGTGTGGTTCTTTAGTTTTTCTTTGAGTTATAATCGCACACGATTATTTGTTTTGTTGCTCCGATGGTTCCAGTTTGGACACTGGGAGCTCCCGTTTCCGTTCAACATGTCCATCCTGTTTGTGTTTTGCTTTGTTGGGGCACTGCTTTACCGTCACCATAAGATGCCCCCAGCTCCCCTTGTATGTTCAACCCCAGCTGCCCCAGCCCTAGGACCTGCCATTTCCCCAGTGGGCCTTCCAGGGCACTTTACATTTCCCTGCTGATGACTTTATTTAGGGCCTGCTACTCTGCCAGGATCAGGATCCTTTCCTTACAGGCACCTTCCACAGTGGCAGAGTCTGACAGATCTGTCGTCCCTGCTCTGGCACTTACCAGTCATGTGACTCAGTGTTCTCGTCCATAAAATGGGACTCATCACACTTCCTCATGGGGTTTGTGTGAGGATGACTGTGAAGCAGTTTGCATGCCTGCCATACATAGTTAATAAATAGTTTTTGATGATCATGTAATGTTGCTCTTCTTGAGGGGGGGGGATTGGTTTTAAGGGTGTGGATTCAAGGCAGACTGCCTGGCTATGTAACCTTAATAACGTGCCTCAGTGTCTTGTCTGTAAAATGGGAATAAAACACTAACGGTCTCACAAAGTTTTTTGCTGGATTTAATGAGTCAATACACACAAAGCACTCAGAACAGGGCTTAGTATACAGGAGCTCTGTTCGCTGTTAGCTCTGATTGTTTCTGTAATTATTGTCGTAGACTGAATCTCAGGTTCCTTCGGCGTTAACCTACCCTTGGTTGGTAGAGCAAGAATTATGGTAGAGAAATTAAACTGTCTAGTTTTGTTAATAGTATGAAATTTAAAGAGAATAGATGGTTAACATCATATAGTTAAAATCCTTCGAAGGAGAACAGCTAAATTCAAATTCATAACTGGTCATGAATGCGCTCCTGACATTTTCTTCTCTGAGGTGTTGACAAATAGCTGGGACAGAATTACTCAGTTCACATTTGTCTGGCTCTGATGCATGAGGCCCCCGTGGCCGGCAGCGCTGGGAAGCCCTCTGTAAACCCATCCGATTTGGCCATTAAAAAGTGATAACTAAGATCAGCCCATGTTGAGGCACCCATTTTGTAGAAAAAAAAAAAAAGTGGAACCAACACAGTTAGTGACACAATAATTAGGACGCAGAGGAGGCTGCTGACAATTTGGGGATGTTTTCTTGCAGAAAATATCAACTCACAGTTCGCAGGGCATTCCTAGGTAATTAAATTGGCAATTTATTGCTGCAGCGTGACAGTTGTGCCCCTCTCCTCCGTGCACACGGAGTCACGCACCCAAAGCAATGCCTGCCCTGTCTTCCGTGTAGGACACAGTGCTGAAAACTCCTTCCCTCCCACTGAAAACTCCAGTGAGTCTTCCTGTCCAGAATGTGAGGACTTTCTTACTATTATGTTACAGGGCAGCCAGAGCTACCCTCAGGGAAGAGTGTGGCGGGTGGTGACGTGAGGGAAGGCCCACCCGGCTCAGGCCAGTCCTCCAGGGCCCCTTCCCCTTTCTCTCACTCATCTCAGACCCCGGCCCTCCTCAGCCCCTCAGGCACTCCTTGAGGCAGGCCTGCGTTAGTCACTGCACAGATGTTTCCCAACTACAGACATTTGTGAACAGCCTTCATGGTTTTGCCTTATCCGCAAACCATATGGGTTATCATTTCTTTAATGTTTTATTTTTATTTTTTAATCCTCATCGGAGGATGTGCTTAGAAAGAAGTATGTGTGGGGAGAGAGAGAGAGAGAGAGAGAGAGAGAGAGAGAGAGAGAGAGAGAGAGAGAGAGAGGGAAGGGAAGGGAAGGGAAGGGAAGGGAAGGGAAGGGAAGGGAAGGGAAGGGAAGGGAAGGGAAGGGAAGGGAAGGGAAGGGAAGGGAAGGGAAGGGAAGGGAAGGGAAGAGAAACATCCATCAGTTGCCTTCCATATGCTCCCCAACTGGGAATCAAACCTGAAACCCAGGTACGGTCCCTGACTGGGAATTGAACCAGCAACCTTTTGGTGCATGGATAACGCTCAACCAACTGAGCCACTCCGGCAGGGCTAATGTTTTTCTTTTAATAAACTCACGTTTGAGAAACATGAAAGCTCAAGCTAGCTTCATCCTCACCAACTATATCCGTGGAGCCACAGGGCTCTGATGATGGTGAGGTCAGTGGATCTCAGCGGATGGCTAGGTGGGGCCTGTCCTCTCTGCGGAAAAACCCCCTGCAACCTGGCTGGGAACAGAAGCAGAAAGGACCAGGGCCTGTAAGAGAAACCAGGCTCTCTTCATGAAGGCAGTTTGCTCCAAAATAAGATGACACTGGCTGCAAGCCCTTCTGACACTGACACACGTCTGTTCACTATTGACAAACATTAGGGTTCCCGGGGCCCAAGAGGATGAAAGGCAAGGTGGCTGGCAACAGGGAGGGGAGGCTGTTAAATGATCAAGCGTCTGCAGGCTGGAGGCAGGCAGTGGGACCTGCAGAGCCATCTCACGGATGCTGTGCTAGGCGGCTCACTGTACTAGGAGGGTCCCCGAGAGTGAGGAAGATGGGAGTCTTTCTAGATAAGGGCTTAACGCTGACAAAGATGCTGAGCTGCAAACATTTCGGTGCCACCACATTAGTACTTCAGGCATGGTTCTTGCGGGGGCATGACATGCAGAGTGCGGCAGCGGGAAGTCAGGCTGGAGAGGACTTGCTTGCAAGGCCAAGGAGTAGTTTCGACTTGATCCTAATGATGGTGGGAGGCCCTACAGGATTTTAAGCAGAGAGTGATGGGAACGGTGTGTCTCCAGGCATCCTGGTGATACTGTTGCAGCTGTCAGAAGACTGGAGGCAGGAGGTAAGTGATGTTAGGATGGTGAGGGATGCTACTACTGAATGCCTGGTCCAGATGAGAGACGAACTAAACCAGAGCTATGTGAAGTGAAGAGGAGATAAACTACAGTGGGGCCTTGACTTACGAGTTTAATTCGTTCCGTGACGGAGCTCGTAACTCAATGACTCGTATGTCAAATCGAAAGTGAACAAGTGAGACACGTGATGCTGGGCTGATGTTGTGGCGTTCACTCTGATGTTCGGGGCGCCAACTAGCGGTGGGGTATCTGAAGCTGGCTCATAACCCGAATTTTAGCTCGCAACTCAAAGCAAAAAATCGGCTGAGAGACGGCTCATATCTCAAAAAACTCGTTAGTCAGGACACTCGTAAGTCAAGGCCCCACTGTACTGAGATCCAACTTGATGGCTGACGCGCTGTGGGGGGTGTAGGAAGAAGAGGAGCTTATGATGATGACGCCTGGGTTTCTAGCGTAGATAACAACCATCATAACCAAGGACAGGAATAGGCGAGGACAAGCAGGATTTGGGGGTAAAGGTTGAGTGAGAGGAATCTGCAGGATCCCTTTTGGAGATGTGTCTTGTCTTAGGACATATTGTGGACACACTGACCTAGAATTCAGGACAGAGGGATGGGCTTGAGAAACAGATCTGGGTCCTAGTGTTCATGTGATTATAGAAACTGTGGGCATGGATAACTCATCCAGGAAGAGCAGAAGGAAAAGAGTTAACTTTTAATAATACAGGGAAGGAGAGTGAGGAGCCCATGAAAGAGCCTGAGAAAGGGTAGCCAGAGAAATAGGAGAAACACACAAAATTGAAGACAGGATAGTTTCAGAAAAGGAAACATGGGGAGGCAGTGTCAAATGCTTCAGAAAAATACTGAAAATTCATCATTGAGGGTTTGGCCAAAGAAAAGGTATTGGTGACTTTAATAGGAGCTCTTTCTATAGAGAGGTGAGGCAGAGCTGGACCGTGAGTGGGAGATGTGGCCCGGGGTAGGAAGGCTCTACTTTTGTAATGAAGGCAAGATAAAGGCAAAACGCTGACTTTGCATGCACTTTGTCCCTGAAGTGGGCAGAGAGCTTGGTTATCTGCTGAGAGATATATGGGGTGCAGCTACAGTGTTTTGGACAGGTTCAAGCCTTGGACTGAGGAGAGGGCACAGTCCTCTCATTGCCACGTGCAAGTCCCAGCTTGGAGGGCAGAGCCTTCCCAGCACAATTATAGCCAACAGCTGTAGTTGTGAGCTTGAACCTGTGGTCCGAACACGTGGCCCCACGTGCCTTGTGCTAGAGTTCAGGTGCATATAGTTGAGTGGGACTGAAACCCACGAGAATGCTGTAAACATCTTGATCACGCCCCTACTTTGCCTCGTGGCGTCTACTATAAAATAAAGACACGGCTTGTGGTCACTGGCGCTGTCCATCAGAGGGGCAGCATCCCACCAAGACCCAGGTTTCATTCTCATGTCTGTCTTTTCTAAGCCTTTCATCGCCCCCACTCAGGGTCACTGAACCAGGCTGAGCTGGCATGGGACATAAGGCGCCCTGGGGCTGAGTATGCCATGGCCATGCGGCTCCCCACAGAGATAGGGGTGGGGTAAATCTCATGCCTATTTTACTCGCTGTGTCTGTGAAACAGATAACACTTTCTCACAGCCTGCACATAGTAGGCGCTGTTAGTTCTCACTCTCCCTTTTCCTTTTTTCTTTTGTTCCTCGCCAACCTAGCACCCCTTCCAACAATTTGAAAATCAAATTAATTTTTGCTCTTGACCAAATTAATCATCTGCCTGAATATTTCTCCTTGAAGTAACCTTAGCCAAACTGGCTGGATGGCATTTGGGCCCCTCTTCAGTGATCCTAGAGCATCTTTATCAAAACTCCATCCCTTAAAAAAGCAAACAAAAAAAACTATAGTTGGGGGACATGTCTGGCAAAATGAATGCAAACTGTATTGGGCAGCAGTTTTAAAACACAGTTGGCAATTACACAAGTACTAGTGTAGTATGTGTGTACACTGGGATTCCTCCCCAAACTCAAGTATTCTGAGACCCTAAAGGGGATGGGATCATAAAACAATATTTTGAATTCAGCAGTCATGTCAGTTCCCCTCATTTGCTTTGCTTGGGAAAATTTAGAGTTTTTTGCTACTCAGGCAGAGCCAAGTTTTTTGTTTTTGTTTTTTGATGGATAAACTGAAGCACAGTAGCCTGATGACTTATGCACATAGGTTATTACAGTCGAAACAATAAGGCCCACACATATTGTGCCCATAATAAATATTTCTGGGTACTTAAGAAGATTAAATGTTATTTACCTGGCACTTACACTTCCTTTTGTGATAGTGGCTATAAAGCAGTGTTTCTCAACCTTCTTGCATTATCGTCACACTTCTGAGTAGTTTTTGGTGACATGGGTAGTTAGCTGCAGGCCCACAGAAAGAGTTTTGAGGTCCTGCAAGTGTTTTTCTAAAAGTTTTAATTGCTGACATTTAGAAATCAGGTGACTTCGTATAAAAATTAAGACATCTGGCTTCCCTTGAAAGACTAGTAGTAACCTGGCCTGCATGTCAGTGACATGCTCCACGGTGGCTCCCCCTCTTCCAGGTTCTGCAGGCCCAGCCTCTCACCCTTATACTACCTGTCTCTTCCCTGGTAGGCATTTGAGTTTGAGACCAGACCCTGCTCTAAGCCAGCCGACAGCTGCTCGAAGGGAGAAGCCGATCTCAGTGTCATTGTTAATAATGGTGCTTGTCTTCTCCAAGAACTGCAGGACTGCTTGTTTTATGTGCTTGTGTACCTGTAGCCCTGTGCTGTATCTGGCACAGAGGCGTGCATAAGTTTGCTTAAGGATCTGTGAGGTTTAATTCTTTGCAAGCATTTGGCTACCGATGAGGAAGGTGAAATGCCCACGACTTGTCTCAAGTCCAGAAGCTTAGAAATCCAAGTGTGAGATTAGGACAACCTGTATGTGAGGGTGTGAGCCAAGGCTAGGCTTGGTGTTCAAGTGCGTTTCCAGACAGATGGGTCAGTCCTGAGATGCTGGCTCCTGGGACGCTCTTTGAGTCACCATACACGTACCGAAGGCTCTGAGGAACTCTGTAGTAACACAACAAACTGTTTTATTTGGCTTAACTGAATGCTTCATAATCTCCATCTATCTTTTCACTATTTCGATATAATCTTTAATTCATAACACTCCCTCCTCTCAGATGCACTACATGACAAGCTATTTTTTACTGATGGTGAAATATGACTACCCTGGTTAAGACAGTTTTGCAAGACTTTTGTGATACCCCGGGGTCTCCTTCCAGCTATTGCTCAAACAGTGTTGGGAAACATGACTTTCACCGAGGTCTCCGTGGAGTCAGGGTTAGGCTGCTCTGTTTTCCTCCTTCGACGGGGCCATGAACCTGTGAAGACAGAAGAGTTTACGTTATCACGTGCATCCTCACCCGTTCTCCTCACCACAGCCCGACGGCAGGGATCAGGACTCCATCTGATAGAAGAAGAAACGGTCTCAGAAAGCTCCAGTGGCTCACTCAAGGCCCAAATCCAGCCAGAGGCAGTGCCGAGGTTTAAGCGACTCTTTTTACTCTGGACCCACCATCGTCCTACACCGATTTTTTCCTTGAGCACATCGCTTTGCTTTTTGGTCAGATCATCCTGTTGGCTCTACATTCTTCAGACTCAGGGTTGTCACCCCCTCCCCTCCCCTCAAATTCTACTATTCTCTGACGAAGCCCGAGGACACCAGGGGAAGGCCTACAGAGGGTTCCGGCAGCTCCCGGGCCTGGAGGGCACTGAGGGGCGCAGAGCCCTTGAAGAGGCCCAGGGCTTAGCGGGCTGGGTGCCCTGGGGCTCCTGCTACTCGACCTAAACTCTCTCCCTCTTCCCACCGCGCCTCGGGGCCCCGACTGCGCCCAGATACTCGCTCCACGGAGCTGCGTCCTGCCTCCAGTTTCCCCTTCCTCCAGGAGGGGGCCGATGGTGCGAAAAGCCCCCTTGGCCTGAAGATCCCCCTGGGAAACCCATGTGCGCGCCCTTAGCCCGCTTGGCTGTCAGTGGCTCGGCTTGCAGATCTGGGTCCGGGAGCGGCGGGGGCTCCACCTCGGCCCGCCGCCCTCTGCCCTGCGAGCGCACCCGAGGGGAGGGAGGCGGGGAGGCCAGACGGTGGAGGGAGGAGAGGGGAGGGAAGAAGCGGGGGAGAAGGGCGGGAAGAGGTTAGCGGGCAGCGTGGGGGATGGGAGGCAGGAAGGGGGTGAAGGGGAGGGGAGGGGAGGAGGGGCGGAGATTGCGGGGCCGAGGCCGCGGGGAGCCGTGGGGAGCAGTGGGTCGTGGCCCAGCTGGAGCGCCGCCCGGAGCCCGCCGGGCCCGCCAAGTCCCGGGAGGAGGCGGGAGCCGGGAGCCTGACGCCGAAGGGAGCGTGGCCGTCTGTTTCCCGCGGGTGCGCCTGGCTTCGGGGCTCGGGCCTGAAGCGCTTGCTGGGGGGTCAGGGCTGCAGCGCCCCTCACACCCCAGCCCGCAGCCGACCCCTCCAAAGGCCCTGGTTCTGGAAATGAGGCCGTTGCCGGTGCCCCGCGTTGGAAGCCTGCAGAGGACGGGCGGTTGTCCTTCCAGGTGGAAGGCGCACGTCCATGGGAGGGACGTGAGCTGGAGGGAGCGCCCCTGAAGGATGAGGGCCTTCGTTCCAGCAGCCACCCTCCCCAAACCTCCAGCAAGTGTGTGTGTGTGTGGGGGGGGGGGGGGGGGGTAGAAAGCTTAGGGTTCCCTGAAGGCCCGCAACTTGTCCCAGCCCCCAAGGCTGGAGGTCCCCAGGGGAGCCCCGGCTTCCAATAGGACCTGAGCTCTGAGGATCTCAAACAGGGCCCAGCAACGGGCCTGCCCCGCTCATGCCCATCTCCTGGGAATTGTACCATTAACTAGTGACGTTTGTTGCATCTGTTCTCCCTCCTGCCTGTCGTTCTCTGCTCCCAGGCCCAGGCTCCATGGGAACATGCCAGACGCCAGGTGTGAGAGCTGATGCCCTGGTGTTGGAGGGTTAGGAGTGGGTTTCCCCCCTGCGGCTTTGTAATTATTAGTTCTCTCCAATTTGTTTTCACAGTTGGTATGTATTACTCTGTAACTCAGGAAAAATACTATGTATATAATGTAGCTGATAAAAATGATCATATTTTGGATAGTTAGAGATAGAGGGGGAAATATCCTGAGAATAAAGCAGTAGTTTTGCTCTATTTATTTTTCCCATACCAGCCAATCTTTTCTGACTTGCGCTAGAAAATCAGCTCATCAGTTTGACGTGGAAAGACATTTCCTTTTGTCCTGCCTACTTAGGGGACTACTTTTGTAGTTTCAAGATCCCAGGCAGGGAAACAACGTCATAGAAGGGTTCATAGTCGGTCCACAGTGAAGGCAAAGTGAGGGGAATGGTCTGGATGGTTATTTCAGCCTAGCTGTAACAGTCTAGTGAACTTGGATCTTTCTTTGCCACACCAGTGCCTCCCACCTTTATTATAAACACTTTAAAAATTTTTCCAAATTACTTCAGTTACGTTCCATTTTATTGCAAATTAGGACAATACTTCATCTGTGCACAGAGTCGTTCATTTAACGAACATTTAGTAAGCACCTACCAAGTGCCAGGCGCCAGGCTGATGCTAAGAATACCAGGCAAGGCTGGGCCCTTATCTGTCAGGAGCTTTGGGTCTAATTGGTGGACATGCATATATAAACAGTGATGTACCGGGAATTATTTCAGGGGCTCTGGGAGGTCCCTCCGTAGACAGACTTACAGCAGCAAGTGGGACATGAAGGAGTAGCTACTTCTAGTGGGGCGAGAGGACAGTGCCAAGGAAGCAGGAAAAGATTTGCAGAAAATTAGTTATCTGGGCTGGTCATGAGTCTTTAGCTTGTGAGTGAGTAGTCCTTCCTGGTGTGAAACTGTGTTTTGTGTGTGTGTGTGTGTGTGTGTGTGTGTGTGTGTGTGTGTGTTTCCTGTCCTTTGCTCTAATCATGTCATTCTTTGACACATTAAGAGGTTGCTTTGTGATTTCATTTTGTTGTTAATCCTCACCCAAGGATATTTTTTTCCCATTGATTTTTTAGAGAGAGAGGAAAATAGGAAGGGAGAGGAACATCGACGTGAGAGAGACACATCAATTGCTTGCCTCTTGCATGCGCCCGGACCAGGGGACCAGGGCTGGGGATCAAATCTGCATGCCCTTGATCGGGAATCTAACTGGAAACCCTTCAGCATGAGGGGTGATGCTTTAACCACTGAACACACTGGCCAAGGTAGTTGTTTTGTGGTTTCTACATTGATAGGTGCAATGAGTTTATAACATTCAAATCCTATTTCATCATATTTTAAAAACTGGCCCAAATTTAAAAATATATGTCCTTTTGTCAGGTGTCATTGAAATTATAAAACATATTGAACTTTAAACTTTTTATTTTTACTTAGAGCATATAATTGTACATTCATTCCCCAGTCTTTAGGTGTTGGGCTCACTGTGTGGGTGATCGGATTGAAATTACTCATTTTTTTCCTTGCATTAATCCCACTCTTGATAGATTGGGTTTCGGATTTCTTGCCTTTGTTTCTCTACAGTGGAGAAAGAGCTAAAGACGCATAAAACAGTATCTGTGTGGAGTTCCTTTAGGCTTTACAATTTCTTCCTCATCTCTTACAGTTTTCTAGCTCAAAACTAATTTAACATCAGTTTTTATTACTTATTTTTAAGTGACCTGCCTTTATAGAATCTTTTCAAAGCATTCAACTTTATTTTTATATCATTTTTCATGTCTCCTTTTATTTGTTCCGGGTTTTTCCCACACTCATATTTCATTGTTTTATGAGGCAGTAAACACATTTTAGAAGAAATAAGTGATTCTAAGCATACTATTCAACCATTCTGTTCTGTTTCATTTTAAAAATGCTAGTCATGACCCAGTGAATTTATTTCAACCCAGTACGTTGATATGAAGACTGACAGTTTGAAAAATACTGTGTTAAACAGTAGCCTCCTAGCATTCAGTACACCTGGCATCAGTGGGGGGTTTGAGAGGGATAGAGAGTGAAGGTTAAGCCAGTGAGTTGGTTAAGTAGTGTTCTGGTAAGAGGGCTTCTAACTGTATTAAAATTTTATTGGATTAAATTCTGGGTCAATGACTAGGGTTTGGAAATCTCATTGTACTCAAGTTTTGGCTATTGTGATTTGAGTTTTAAATAAAAACCTAGCCTGGATCTAAAACTCTCCAGCTTAGAATTAGTGTTAATGGCCCAGAGAGTTCATGTTACATATGTAACCAACCATAACTGAGCCATTTTAAGGCCATTTGATTGTGTCCTTTTGTATGGATAGACAAGGAGATTAATCGATAAAATCTCTAAGGTAGTCTAAGAGAACATCTTTCCTAGTTTATGACAATGTCTGGGCCTTCTGAGATCTTCCACTAAGTCTTAGCCTTGTATTCTTTTTAGGGACACGATACCTGAAAGACATTTGATGAAGCCAGAAAAGGATGCTGACAAGCAAGAATATTTAAGTTGAAATCAAGACCTTTCTTCTCCTGGGTGGAGGCTCCCAGATACAAAAGGTACCTGGCTGTCTTGTCAGAGCTTAGTAAAGGCAGGTGTGCATTTTCCTGGGTTGACAGCTTTATTCACTCAGGTCCTAGGACGAGCTCAGAAGTTTACCACTTTTCAAAATGCCTGTTGTTCAGGGAAGATGGACCAGTGAAAGGATGGACTGTCTGTGGCTGAATATCTGGGAATCCCTGCCTGTG
The DNA here is from genome assembly GCF_014108235.1 of Myotis myotis. Taxonomy (NCBI): domain Eukaryota; kingdom Metazoa; phylum Chordata; class Mammalia; order Chiroptera; family Vespertilionidae; genus Myotis; species Myotis myotis. Next base: position 44,560,661 of record NW_023416390.1, read on the forward strand.
ACTCAGGTATCTCCACCCCCTTTGTAATGACATCCATCATTTTGGATAGATGGGGTTTGACAGCTGTGTAGTCCCCAAAACTCACATTGTCAGTGCAACTACAGTGACCAGGCTTTCAGGAATGGATTCATGCTAGCCAGACTCACCGAAGACTCTTAAGTGAACGGCATGACCACTCACATGGGGACATTCTTCTCCAGTGACCAAGGACGCGTGGCTATGTTCTCCAGGACCCTCGCTGCTCAATCCTGGGTACCTGGGAACACTCCTAGTGCCCAGGAAGTTGTTTGGCGATCTCACAATCACAACAGAGAAAGGGATGGTGTTATGGGTTGAATTGTGTCCCCTCCCAATTCACATGTCGAAGTCCTAACTCCTAACACCTCAGGATGTGACCTATTTGGAAACAGATTCATTGCAGATGTACTTTGTTAAGATTAAGAGTAGAGTGGCTCTTAATCCAGTATGACTGGTGTCCTTGTAAAAAAAGGAAAATTTGTACACAGATGCACACATAGAGGGAAGACGTCATGTGAGGATGAAGGCAGAGATCGGCATGATGCATCTTTAAGCCAAGGAACCCCAAGGATTTGCCAGCACATCCCCAGAAGCCAGAAGAGGGGCACAGAATGAATTCCCCCTCGCTGCCCAGCCCGCACCCAGAAGGAATCAATCCTGCCAGCTCCTTGAGACGTCTAGCCTCCAGCACTTTGAGACAATAAGTAGTTTAAACCAGCTGGTTGCTTTAACTTTTTAAGGCAGCCCTAACAAACTAATACTAGTTGCAGAGCTTGACAAATCACCTCCCAACCCTGGCTAGGGGCCAGATTGTCTGTCATCCCTAGGTCTAGTCTCCATCCCTTGGACAGTGCTGGGAACACACTCCCCACATGTTGGTCTTTGGGTTTCCTTCTTCTAAATGTGAGAACATCTTTCCTCTTCTATTTATACATTCTTCCTTCTGTTCGCTTAATACCACTCATTATATCTCAGTTCTCTTTGTCATGGTATAGTCGTGTTTCCTATTACACCTGTGTTGAGCCTGCTGAGCATTCTGCAAACTATTCTCAGTTTTAGTGATTAGAAGAATCACCTGGGCCTGCTGATTAAAAAGATAAAAATAAAAAAGAACAAGAAAGAAAGAAATATTTTTGGAAGCAGATTGATTACCCCACCCCTCAAAATTTTGATTTGTAGTTTTGTGATGGGACCCAGGAATAATTATATTCAATAACCACTACGGGTGCTGTTAACCTCATTACCTGTCGATTCTTACCAGCTTCTTTCTTGGAGCATAATCTAAACTCTAAGCTCTGGAGTCACCCAGTTTAGTCCAATTTGGGAGGTCCTATTCCCAGCTGTAAGGATTTAAGCACCACCCCCTTCCCACCCAAGACTTCAGAAGTAGACTGGGTATCCAGGTCAGTCGAAAGCATTTGTTCACTTAAAAATTTTTTAACACCTGCTATCAACTAAATACTAGTCCGGGGTCTGGGGAAACATCTGTAAAACAAATAGACAAGAATACCTTACATCCTAGCTGGGAGGAAACGGTCAATCAATCAATAAATATACTAGGTGAGCAGTACTGTGGGGAAAAATAAGTAAGGGTGGGGATCCTGAGTGCAGGGTGTCTGTGGGCCTGGCAATTTTCAGTGGGTGCCTTGGGTAGGCGTCACTGACAAAGTGACTTGAAAGTGGGCCATGTAGCTCTCTGGGAGAAGAGCGTCTCAGGCAGAAGGGACAGCCAATACAGAGTCCCCAGTCATTAGCTGAGCGCACCTGGCATTTTAATAGAAACCAGAGGCCAGTGTGGCCGGAGTGGAGTGTGTGTGTGTGTGTGTGTGTGTGCGGGGGGGGGGGGGGGGGGGGGGGGGGGTGACAGGCAGTGAGGTCAGAAAGGTTACAGGGGAGCCAGATCACGCCCTATAGGCTGTTGGCTTTCAGTTGGCGAGATGGGAAGCTATAGGAGGATTCTGAGCAGTGACATGGTCTGACTTTCATTTGTAAAATATCACTCAGGCTGCTGCACTGAGGACAGGAGCAGAAGCAGGGAGACCAGTTAGGAAATGACTCCAATAATCCAGGTGACATGCCAATGGCTGGCAATAGGATGGTAACAGTGGAAGTGGTGAGGGCTGGTTGGATGTAGATATATTTTGAAGGTAGACCCAACAATTCTCTGGTAGACTGGATGTGGAATGTTGGAGAAGAGAGATGTCAAGGATGCTAATCAGGGTAAATCTTGGAATTCTTGCTTGGAAGGCTGAGCATAAGCAGCACCCCAAATGAGGAAGCATGTAGCCTCCACATTGCTGGCAGCCACCCTATGCCCATGTGGAGAGCCAGCCTGAGAGTGAGGCACATGCTGTGTTTGGCAGGACAGGGTGTGTGTGTGTGTGGGGGGGGGGCAGAAAGAGATTGTCCTGAGGGCAGCGCAGAGCCGCTGCCTCCACACCTGAAACGCGACCCACCCTGCACCCCTAGTTATAAGAGCCAATGAGTTCCCTCTGTGACTTTGTAACTTGCATCCAAAATGTTTACTGCAACTGGGAGATGCACTATTTGCCTAAAGAAACTTTGCTAGTTCCCCCAGAGCTAGTCTCCAGACTTCAGGGATGACTTTCCCAAACATTGTTCTTTCTCATGCCTCTCTGTTCTCATCTCATCGAATTGTAAGCCCCTAGAGTACTGTGTCAGGAGTGGGGCTACACAGACCCAGCATGACAGAAAGCCAGAAATTATTAGCACAACATCCCTGGGGGTGGTGATGGTAGTAGTAGTATTGCCTATCCTATCTAATAAATTGGGAATATGCTAATTGACCCTCATGCCGTCACAAAGATGGCAGCACCCACAGCCAATAAGGGGGGAATATGCTAATTGATTGCCATGCCCTCAAAGATGGTGGCACCCATAGCCACAAGATGGTGGTGCCCAGTCCCCTTAGCCCCCCAGCCACCCAGGGCCAGCCCGAGGCGCAGGCAAACTTCGGATGGCGGCTGCCCAAGGCTCAGGTAACCAGGGCCGGCCGAGGCTTGCACTGCCGGCAGTGGCAGCAGCAGAGGTGTGATGGGGGCGTCGCCTTCCCCTGATCGCCGGGTTGCTTCCTGCCCCTGAGGGCTCCTGGACTGTGAGAAGGGGCAGGCTTGGCTGAGGGACCCCCCTCCAGTGCATGAAATTTCATGCACAGAGCCTCTAGTATTTTATAAGTTTCAGAGCAGAGATTAAGGGATTTAGGACCAAAGTCTTTTATTTCAAGTCTAAGATTGGTTTCTCCAATTAACCAATCACAATCCATCTGTCCCACAAAAGAGAGCAGAGCTTTTCAGGAGGCATCTGGCTGCTTTGCTGATTGGCAATATATTGGTACAAATATGACAGATCTGATCCTCACCTTTACAGGGTCAGTAACTTCTGGGCCTCTTCACTCTGAGTGGTTAAGCTGGAAAGGATCAGTTCATCATAGCCAAACTCATGAGACTGATGTATAAACCAGCCTGCTAGATTCTTTATAACAGCTACTCTTTCTCAAAATTGAAAACTTGTAGACTCTTGACTATATCCCAGTTTGAGTAACATTAAATTCACACTTACATTATGAGACTTTAAAAACAGCCATAAGGGCAAATCCAGACTGGGCTTTGCTATTACATGGCATTACTCTGTAAAAAAGGTGTCAATCCAGGTAATGCTTATGTTAAATTTTTTATTTATCTTGAAAATGAAAACACTAACTTTAAAATTATTCTAAAGAATTCATGGACCTCTCTGTGAATGTGATTAAAGACTCCAATCTGAAAAACAGGGCAATAGGAGAAAGGCTTTGTCTGAAAACTGTGCTGGCTATGTATACAGGATGCGCTAACACAAGGCCACTCGGGAAACTGGGTTGCAGATCAGAAGGCAGATTAAGGGCAGAGGGAGCAGGCTGCTCTCAGGGAGCACAGCCCTCAGACAGGGTGGCCAGTTATCCCATGTGCATTTGCTCTAAGGTATTTCTGGTGAGGACTCTACAGTTCTGGAGAACAGAGCCCCGTCTTCCCTGCATTATGGTAGAGAAGCACTGACAAACTGTTACTCACTGATTTCCCTTTTCCTAACTTCACCTGAATCCGTGCACCCTCGCTGCCAGTGCATCACTCTAGGGAAACAGGAACTGTGCTCTCCTGACAAGGCAAGGACTTGGACCAGGTTGGTGGATCCCTGCAGCCCATGCTCTTACTTTTATCACATTACTAGTTTCTGTCATTAAACTAACATTATGAGGGGGCTCATCTACTCTAGAGGATGGCAAAACAACTTTCTAATCTCTCCCAAGTTTTTCTGCATCAGACTCTGAGCATCAAGCATCCTTCTCAAATGCCCTCTCTGCCTACTCCTACTTCTGTCTTTTGCCAGCCCTCCCCTTCCCCACCTCCAACTACATTGAGTTTGTGCTAGGAACTAGGGCAGTGATGGCAAACCTTTTGAGCTCGGCGTGTCAGCATTTTGAAAAACCCTAACTTAACTCTGGTGCCGTGTCACATATAAAAATTTTTTGATATTTGCAACCATAGTAAAACAAAGACTTATATTTTTGATATTTATTTTATATATTTAAATGCCATTTAACAAAGAAAAAGTCAACCAAAAAAATGAGTTTGCGTGTCACCTGTGACACGCATGTCATAGGTTCGCCATCACTGCACTAGGGAGCACCCGCCGCCCATGGCCGAGCACTCCCTTCTGGCTCCAGAACCAGACTGGATTAGAGCGCTGGGCTGCCTCCAAGCCGGCTGGGAGAATGCATCCTGTTCCCAGGCAGCGGTTCCAGGGGCAGCATTCAATCGCCAACACTCTCCTGCCTCCTCAGAGCCAGGCAAGGATATGAATTTCCTCAGGCCACTTGGCAGATGCCTGCTTGTTCTTTAGTTTGGTAAGAACTGAGGGAGGGAGTGCCTGGCCAATTTAGAAATGAGAGGGCTCCCAGGGAACTTGCCTTGAACTGCAGGGATCACTCCCACCCCCTTACCTGTCTGCCACCTCCACTGAGTGCTGATGCCTTCGCATGCACTCTAGCCAGGATGGACTACAGCTGTTGCCTTTACTTACCTGACAATTTTTTTCTCCCTCCCTCCTTCCTTCCTCCCTCCCCCCTTCCTCCCTCCCTCCCTCCCTCCTCCCTTCCTCCTCCCTCCCTCCCTCCCCTCCCTCCTCCCTCCCTCCCTCCCTCCTCCCTTCCTCCCTCCTCCCTCCCTCCCTCCCTCCCTCCTCCTCCTTCCTTCCTTCCTTCCTTCCTTCCTTCCTTCCTTCCTCCCTTCCTTCCTTCCTTCCTTCTTGCTTTCTTGCTTTCTTACCTGTGTGTGCCACTTTTCTTCCCGCAGCCTGGTCCCTTTTAGCTCTTCCTCACGAAATCTTCCCCACCCTTTAAAAGCCACAGCTGAAATGAGCGCTCCAGAAAGGCTTCTCTGATCTACAAGCAGAAAGATCCCTCCTTTTTTGTCTGCCACACCCATTTTCCTGGACCCATATTAAATCACAGACCACTTTCTGGTATCTAGTGTAGCTACTGAGGTACATTTCTTATGTAGTCTATCAGGAAATAAGCTAAGACGTGAGGGCATGTCTGACTGCCTTTGTTTTTCCCAGGAGATTCTGCACATCGTAGGGATTTAATATTTGTTGAATGAATGATAAATCAAAAACACTGCACACACGGCATACAAATGACAGAAGACTGGATCCTTTACAAGTTTCCCTTCCGAAGCTGCCCTACGCAGAGCTTTCCTGGGATCCCTCTGATTCCACCCCACCCCCCTTGGGCTAATGTGGCCCACTGCAGGCGAGGGGAGCCCCCAGGTGCCTGACCCTTCAGGGGGCCAGGGCTCCTTCTGATTGGTCAGTGCTTGGGTCATACCAGTTGTTACATATTTAGAATATCAGCCCTGCAGCTAAGTCAGGCAGCACTCAACCAAAAAGCCTTAGAAGAGACGCTGGTCACAATTGCCTGTTTACAGAAGTAAGATATGTTGAGGGGGGTGGGAGAGGGTGGGAAGTTGGGCGTTGCTGGAATTTAGAAAGCAGGGACTCATTTTACCTTCTTGTTAGTTATATGTTTAGCCTTGGGCAAAAGAGCACTGGCCTGTTCTGGCGGTCAGCAGACCTGAGTTCCAGTGCTGGCGCGGTCACTGCGCTTGGATCTTGGGCATATTGCTTCATCTCATCACAGTTAATTCCTTCCCACCGGAGGGGGTGGTTGAGGTTATAGTGAGATCAAGTTTGCTCTGTGGATGTGGAAAGTCCTGAGTTCAAAGGGAAAATGTTTATATATTGAGCCTCCCTGAGGAAGAAAACATCCATTTTCTCATTTCTTCCTGTGCTTTAACAGATATATTTACTGGTTCTACATTAAGCCTTGGAACTGAGTGTCTGGCAAAGATGGAGAAAATAAACAGGGCACATTGTCAACATCAACCTGACAATGTGCCCAATGGTCTGAAGTAGTTTTGCTTGAAGCAGGCAGTGTTCCTTGTCAGGTCAAATCACAATTAAGCCATGCTTTTCTCCCCCTGCTCCTCCTCCTCCAGCTCCTCCTCCTCCTCCTCCTTGTCTTCCTCCTTTTTTTCTTCTTTATTTGATAAAAAAATTTTTGGTCATTTAAGTTCTTTGTTATTTCCCCTCTGAAAGGGCTCACAACACATTGCTAGATGTGTCCAGTGAGCATGGTAGGTTATGTAAATGCCTGGCATATTTTAATTTATTATCATTACCTTTAATACTTGGTTTAAAAAATCACTTGGTGGTTATATTTTTCTGTGCAAATAGATTGCTTAATAGAAGAAAAAGAAATAGAGCAACTGTTACTAAATGACCCAAAAGCAGAAGTTGAGTTCCTTCCTTTCACATGAACATTTAAAAGTGCTCCAGCCAAGCGCTCTGCTGTTGGCAGCTCAGAATTGGGGAAGGCCCGAGCTATGTGGAGCAAAATCAGAAGTGAAGATATATGAGCTGCCAGAGGAAGGCGGGCGGGAGGTAGACACGTGGAGGTGGCGGTATTGGCTCTGAGGGATGAATCCATGAACAGAGCCACTTAGTAGGCATGAACACCACTCACAAACTCAGTTAAAACATGTAACACAAACTCACGTTATGGACTTTCTAATTTCTGGGACAACCATTGTGTTTCAGGAATCGTGAAAGCTTCCCCCAGGAACTTTCTCTAAATTGGTTCTGTTCAAGACCAAATCCCTAGATTTGGGAGCCATTTGGAATCCGAAAGTCTTGAAAATAAGCATTCGTATCACAATTGCTTTCAATCTGGAAGCGAGGTTACACTTTAACAACATGCACTTAAACATGACTTGTGATCGATCATTGGTTGGACAGATATCAAATTTATAGAACATACTAGAGGCCTGATGCATGAAATTTGTGCACAAGTGGGGGGGGGTTGTCCCTCAGCCAGCCTGCACCCTCTCCAATCTGGGACCCCTTGGGGGATGTCCAACTGCCGGTTTAGGCCCGATCCCACAGGAAGTAGGACATCCCTCTCACAATCTAGGACTGCTAGCTCCCAACCGCTCGCCTGCCTGCCTGCCTGATTGCCCCTAACTGCTTCTGCCTGCCAGCCTGATCGACGCCTAACTGCTCCCCTGCCAGCCTGATTACCCCCAACTGCCCTCCCCTGCAGGCCTGGTCCCCCACAACTGCCCTCCCCTGCAGGCCTGGTCCCCCACAATTGCCCTCCCCTGCAGACCCAATTGCCCCCAACTGCCCTCCCCTGCTGGTCTGGTCCCTCCCAACTGCCTTCTCCTGCTGGCCTGATTACCCACAACTGCCTTCCCCTGCTGGCCTGATTACCCACAACTGCCTTCCCCTGCTGGCCATCTTGTGGCGGCCATCTTATGATCACATGGGGGCGGCCATCTTGTGTGAGGGCATGGTGGTCAATTTGCATATTACCTCTTTATTATATAGGATAACTCCATGCCTCTCCTCTCTTTCCCCCTCTAAAAGCCAGAAGTGTGGCACCAAGTGGGAAGGAAAGGTGGCTGGGTGAGCGATGGGACAGTGGATTGTCTCTCTGGCAGAGGGAATTTTCATAACCTCACATACCACCGAATTAATGCTAAGACTTGCTGTTGGCTAGTTAATTATCTCCTGCAGATTTTGGTTTCTGTTTTGAATCTTGATAGGAGAGTCGTTGTTATTGTGGTTTTCAGAGAAAGCATGGCACTGCCGGGGAAGACCAGATCTTTAACAAGGGGAACTTTTTTACACAAACAGGGTTATGGAGATGGCGTTTTAACACATTCTGCCTCAGAAAATTTCTGATTGCTTTTGTTGTGAAAATGGAAGTGTTTAAAACATGTGTCTGATTAGCTTCATAAAAAGAGGACCTGTCTCCAAATTGGCTCCTACCAGATATAAGCAGATGCTTTATCTTTACCTTAAGTTTGGTGTTTTAGGACAGACTTTAAATTTAAGTATTCCAATTAAGGGACAACACAGACGGTTGTGTCCTGCAGGTCTCTGAGCAATGCCACAATCTCAGTGAGGCCTACTCTATCTTAATTAAAATTGTGATACTGCTCCCACTCCCCACACTCCTTATTTTCTCCATAACACTTACCACTTTCCAACCTACTGATTTAGTTATTTGCTGTATTTGTTGTTTATTACCTGCCTCCTTCTATTAGAAGGTAACCTTCACGAAGGCAGGATTGCCTGTGTTGTTTACAGATACATTTTTAGTGGCATAAACAGCGCCTGATAGTTAGTAGACAGCAAACACCTTGTTGAATGACTGAATGGGCATCCATAGGTCTGCACTTTCAAATCCTTTTGTGTTCACAGAGTAGCAGAGTACTACCAACCCTCAGGTGCATTTCTTAAAGGCAAAACCCCTATGGGTGTATGTGGACAAAGTATAGTCAGAGAACTGACGTTGGGCACACACTGGAACTTTGGTAGCTCTTTGAGCATTTATTAGGAGCAGCTAAGTGCCACCTCTGTACAGAACTTAGAGGGAAAGCTCTCCCAGTTCCTAGGAAGTCAAGGCAGCAGATCTTGGTGAAGCCTCCATTTCTGTGTCTCCAATGCTGAACCCCTTGTGAGGGTCCCTCAAAAGGACAAGACCTGGCCTTGATCTCAACAGGTTGGCCCTCTGGCTGGGGAAGTTTCTATAGCAAGGGGTACCTATGGCTCATGACTCTTATTAGCAAGAGGGTCCACCTGTTTGACAAAGGAACTGATTTACAACAAAACAAAAACAACACCACCTCAAGCCAATGAAGATCATTAAAAGCACTTAAAACCACGTACGCAGACCAGTAGCCAATTCCTTTGACCTGGTGACCAAAGATTTTAAAAAGTACCTCTTTGTGCAGTGAAGCTGTGCTGGATAGTTTCAAAATATCTCCCGATCTGAGTGTGCTGTGGATGAAGAGGGTTTGTATGTTTCCTGGCTGTCTTCTACTTGTAGACAATTCAGTCATGATAGGATGCCTAACTCTCTTGTCTGTTTAAGTAAGACACAGGTGTGTGCCTGGCTCTTCCTCTAGCTCACACTCACCCCCTCCACAGCGAGTTCCCCGGTGTTCTCACGTGATGGAAGCAGCATCTGCTGGTCTCCCTGTCTCTGGTCCCTCTACCTCCAGCCCCTCCTGCTCACTAAGTCAGATTAATCCTTCTAAATCAGGGCTTTCACCTTGTCGGGCCCCTCTTTAGGGATTTATTTTATGACAATGCATAAACCTAAATCTGAATTCCTCACCCTAGAATGTTAGCCCCCCATTAAGTTGTTCCATGTGGTTGACGTAAGCTCGTATCCTACCCTTTGCCACAATGAACACTGTGCTCTGATCTGGTCTCTTTGCTCTTCTTTCCTCTTCCACTTCCTCATTTTCCCTTTCCCAGCTCTTGTTCTCCACCCCTATACCCATCTCCTTGCCTTTGTTTGTACAGCTTCTCATTCATTCATTAGGTTGGTATTGAGCTTCTGTCCTATACAATTGACCTTTGAATAACATGCCAATGCTCCATGCAGTAAAAAATCCATGTATAACTTCTGACTCTCTCCCAACTTAACTACTAATAGCCTACTGTTGACCAGAAAGAAGCCTTACTGATAACATAAACAGTTGATGAACACTTACTTAGTACGTTATAAGTATTATATACTGTATTCTTATAATAAAGTAAGCTAGAGAAAAGACAACGTTACTAAGGAAATCATAATGTACGAAAATACATTTACAGTATTGTATGTACTTACTGAAAAAAATGTGCATATAAGTGGACCTGTGCAGTTCAAATCTGTGTTGCTCAAGGGCCAACTGTACTAGGCAGTGTTTTAAGCCACAGGGATATAAACTGAGTGATTTGGAACATGTCCTCTCACCTTCCCCCTCAATCCAAGGCAGTCCAAGCCACACACTGCCCACAAGGTCCAGTTCAACCTCACCTTCCTGAAGGTTTTCAGGCTGACTCCCATGACGATGGAAGGCAGCTGAGCACAGTGATAAAAAGCAAAGGCTTGGGAATCAGATAAGTCTGGGTTGAAATTTTTGCTCTGGATTGTGAATTAAGTTACTCAGCCTTTCTAAGCCTCCTATTATCTCAGCGGTTCTCAACCTGTGGGTCGCGACCCCTTTGGCGGTCCAACGGCCCTTTCACAGGGGTCGCGTAAGACCATCCTGCATATCAGACATTTACATTACGATTCATAACAGTAGCAACATGACAGTTATGAAGTAGCAACGAAAATAATGTTATGGTTGGGTCACAACATGAGGAACTGTATTTAAAGGGCCAGAAGGTTGAGAACCACTGTACTAGCTCACCTATAAAACGGGGATCATGGTACCTCATGGGTTTATTATGAGGATAAAGAGAGGTAATAGTCAATGGTGATGTTGCTATTATTATCTTTTCCTACTCTGAAACCGTGTAGCAGGTAAACGATGCCTGGTCACTTAAGAAGCTGAATATTGCTTGTAATGCTTTGTGTGTTTCATGACACTCCTTCCTCATGCAGCATGACTTAGATATGTAATGAGTGGATGTGCAGTGAGAGGACACGTGGCTGTCTTATTGTCTCTCTCCTATTGGATCCCCAGTGCCTCCGGGACGCAGGCTCCCAGCTGTCCTTTCTAATCCAGCTCCGTCAAGGTGAACCCTTCCTATGGGCTGAAAACCACCACGATAGACAGGGAGACAGGGCAACCTGACCAGGGGCTAACGAGAGGGGGCAGCTGCTACAAACTGGGCGATGCCTGGATTTCCCGCCAGTGCTAAGTGGCTATAGCAAAGTATGAGCCATGGCTTCTATTTGGTCTGTCAGAGATGAAATTAAAAGTAAATTTGAAGTTTCACAACATAGTTCTCTCTATTACGGGTGCTGCTGTGCATTAAAGTCGTCTGTGTGGGGCTCATTGGGATGGGCAGAGATTCAATCACTGCTAATGGCTTAAGGAAATGGGGTGGTGAGAATTAGGGTCATCCATCCCAATTGGGGCAAGAAGGGAACCAGGAAATGTGTTTTTCAATCTTGACATCTTGCCAGCTGGAGCTAGAGGGAAATGTTTTTTTGAACTCATTGAGCAGCCTATTCACAAATCATAGAGATAGCTGCGTTCAATGAGAGAAGATATAATTTTTATGTGGCCTAGTTAAAGGCCTGCACCACCCACTCAGAGCTGGGCACAGCACCCCTTTGGGACCCTGGGAACTCCACCACACCACTAGGTGGGAGCCACTTTAGCAAAGGCCATGAAATCTGGTTTTATGCAGTGAGGCTATTTACATATCCCCAGTAACAGTCTGGAATATTATAAGAAAAATACAATATAGCAGATGTGCCCATCAAATCTTGCATATTTAGCTATCAATAGATAACTGAGATATTATTTACGAGGTATAACATTTAGGTGTGGTATCTGCTATTGAATGTCTGTTGACATTAAGTAGCCTTAAAAAGAATGAACCATCTAAACAGGTTAAAAATCAACTTTATAATTTCCAAAAAACATAATCTCTCTGGTTCTTATGACAACCCTGGGACAAGGCAGCGTAGATAATTATCACCGTTTTACAGGTGAAGAAAGAGAGAGGTTAAATGACTTGCCCAAGGTCACAAAACCTCTACGCAGAACTAGGATAAGAATCCTAGTAGCCATAATTATTTTTATGATTATCACGGTAATTAACACATTAACTCCCTGACACACTTCTCTGATTTTTCTGCTCTTCTGTCCCATACACAGAAATGTCTAGGCTGCACGCGCCCCTGAGCTGCTCCCATCCACCCTGGGCTGGGGAGTAGGGTGTCCCTGACTGGGTCCTTAACTTTCACAGGAGCAGGGGGGGGCCCGGCAGCCTGGCCTGGCCTGGCCTGCCAGGCCCATTTTCTAGTTTTGCCTGGAGCTCAGTAGAGTGGGTTGGTTAGAACCGGAGCCCTTGTTTTACATTTCATGTTTTTCTGGTTCCTAAAAATGAAACAGGGCGAGAAACCCCTGCGGCAGGACTGTTTCAGGCAGGGTGTTCCCTGCCAGTTGCCTGCTGTTGGAGGATCTACCTGGGGGCATTCCTGTCTCCCTGCCATTGGTTACGTGAGCACTCTGACAAGGTTTAAGATAAAGCACATTCAGTGTCCAGATCTGACTACTGGATTAGAATGCAAATACAGTAGTTACCGTAGGCTTTCATTTCACTTAAAACACGATTCTTGAAGTTGGAAGGCACATGTATGCATTACTATTATGCTGACTCTTTAAGAAGGGACTGTCCCCAGTCCCTGAGGAGTTGGGGTCTGGCTGGCTGGCTTGCATGTGGCTGACACATACTGGTTTGTTGCTGGGGCACAGCCCAAGCCGGGGCTCCGGTGGAGCATTAGCTGAAGGACAGATCATTCACTCTCATTTGGTCTTTGCTTGCATTTCTCTTGAAAAAATAAAAAAAAAGAAACACAGCCCAAATGCCAAGGAAGCGGACTTCACTAAGTTGGAAGCATCAAGGTTGGGTGAAGAGGGCGGGTTTTCGTTAGACGAGAAAGTGTACAGCCCTTGCTCCTTCGGAGCGGGAACCCGCCCATGCGGCTCCTCTGCGTGAGGCCTGCGGTCCGTGCTCCCAGGTCAGAACCGTGCCAGGGGAAACCCGGAATCGTTAGCAGCTCTGCCCAGAGAATGCAAAATAGTCACACGCTCTGTCTGAGTGCCTTCACACACCGCCTGGAGACAGGGGACTCCCAAGGCTGCCGGGGGAGGCAGGGCTTCGAAAGTCTCCTTAATAGTCTGTAAGAACATGCTTTCCCACGTAGACTCTGGGACATCTGGGGAGAGAGAGATTGGAGGAAAGATGGGTGGAGGCAGGGAGACCTTTCCTGCAGAAAATAAGCCAAGAGCTCAACAGCAGCGGCGAGCGTGCCAGAGGGAGGCGGGCAGATGGCCAGAACCTCTGAGCAAGAGCTGAGCAGCAGGCAGGCCCCTCTCCCAGCAGTCACGGGCCTAGAAGAGTTAGATGGTGACCACAAGTTGCCTAAGCAACCGGGGGGTGTTGGAAACCCCTGTGGGTTGGCTAGAACTCTGGCTCCAAGGAAGGGCCTCCCCCTTCTTTCCAAACTGCGGGCTAAGCAGCTGGGGTTTGAAGGGACCGCGGAGGGTTGCAGCTTCAGGAACCACCCCCACCCCCGACCAGTGGAGTCCTTGGCAGCCGCTGTGAGTCCTCCACCACGATCTGCATGTACAGTCATCCTGGTTACTGTTGCCGAACCCTTCAGCAGAGATGTAACTGAACTTTTAAGTTGTCCCTTGCTGGCTGAGAATTGTCTGCATCTCCCCAGAGTCTGTGTCACAGTTACCAAGTCTCTAGTGTCCTCCACTCCTTAGTCTTTCCCTCTCCCGTCCCAGCAAGAAAGAAACTGGGCATCATGATGCTTAAAGTATCTCAGCCACCACGTCCTAGGAGGACTAGGCCCTCGGGAGTGGAGGTGGCTTCCCGTCCACAAGCTGTGTGCCATCACCCCTGGGGGCACGGGGGAGGGGGTGCCACCAGCAAGGCCAGCCTCCTTCAGGCCTCGGCACCACCTCTCTTTTCAACCGCCGTTCCCTTCCAAAACTAAACTGTATTCCCTAGGCCACCGTACTCAGCTTCCCGGCTCCCAGACATCTTTGGTGTGAGAACAGGCAGAGGAATCTCCTGGGGAGCACGGGGGAGGCAGGGAGGAAGCTCAGGGTTGGATAACACCCACGGGCGGAATCTAAAGCAGCGGTTCCTAACCCTGCTGCTCAGCAGAACCAGCTGAGAGCTGTTAAAAGAACTGTGATGCCCAGGCCCTGAGAGTCAGTTCAGTGGGCCTGGACAAAAGATTTTTGTTTTTGTTTTTGTTTTTGATAAAAGTATATTTGGGAACCATTCCCAGGAGATTCTGAGATGCAACCAGGGTTGAGAACGACTGATGTAGAGGTGAGCAGCCGGGGCGTGAGCACAGACTAGGTCCCCGTGGGCTACACGACGGGTCCCAACCTCATTCTCATTCGTCTGCAGGAAGCCCCTCAGCGTGCGCCTGTCAGCCAGCTCTCCTGGAGACCCCTTTCCTCCTCTCTTTATCCACCAACTTCACCCTCCAACCCATCCTGAATTTGAGGGAGGTGGTCTTGGGTAAAAGGATCCCAGTTCTGTGGCACCCCTGTAGTCAGCAGAGGAGAAATGCAACTTCAGAGCACTGGGGGTGAGGGGTGGGGGGTGGGGGTGGGGGTGATTTTTTTTTCTTTACATCAGAACCCTGAGGAGGGGTGGGGCCAAGACAAAAGGAGGGAAGAAACAGAAGTGAAACAGCAGATTGAGGCATGACCGAAAATGAGAGAATCCAGGAAGGTTAAACACCCCTGCACACCTGTTCTGAGAGAATCTCAGAAGGTGGGGCTTTTGACTCAAACAATTCACACTGCAGGTGGCCTTCCTCCGAAATCTATCCCCAACCAGTGACTAGCTGTAGGTCTGGCAGCTGCTTTGGGACAGTTATTTCAATGTCCCAGAGGAAAGATATTTTGGGGCTTGGTCCTTGCCAGAAATAAGAAGCTAAGGGGAAAGCAGAGACATCACAGAATTTCCAGAAGTATTTTGATAGCAATGCAAAGCTTTGCAGAGGCTTAAAGAAAAATTAAAGTACGCTTTTATTTTAAAGACTAGTAGCCCTGTGCATGAATCCATGCGCCAGTGGCTCGCTGCCGCCCTCCTGTAGCTCCCCTGGCCCCCCTCCCCTCATAGCTTGCTGCCCTGCCCCCTCCTGTAGCTCTGTGCTGCCCGCTTGTAGCTTGCTGCCCCACCCTCCTGCTGATCCGTGATCTGGCTGTTATTCGGTCGGTTGTTATGTAACCACCATTTGCATATTACATCTTTATTATATAGGATGCCTAGTGGACTAGCTTTGTATTTGGTTGGTAGATTCATTACATGATCCTGTGTCATCATCTGTGGAAGGGCCTGTAAAGACAGACATGTGGGAGTGCATTGTGGGTATGTGCATGCATGTGTATGCTTATTTATAAATTTTTACTTAGTGTTATGATTAGTACCTATGGAATAGGTAAGTATCCTTTCAGTTTTAAAGTAATACAGAACTTTTCCTATTTGGAAAATAAGGCAGATGACATCAGGTCTAAGTCTGATAGGAGAGTGAAGCAGGGAAGACTTCAGTGAGCGACTTAAAGCTGAACTATACATCTCAAGAAAGGGTCATCTCAAATACGCCCCTGCTCATCGCTGGTCATCAGGACAGTACTGGCCCATTCCCATAACTTGGGGATCTTTGTGGGCCTGCTGGGAAAAATGCATCCCTAATCAACTAATAAAACCTGCTGTTCTCCTCCAATTCTTCCTCCACCAGCTCCTGCTCCCACGGCATTGCCGAGGAAAAGTCTCTTCTTACTCAGGTGTCCCAGTCTTAGAGGTTAAAGGACTTTGCTACTCCCCAGGGGCCCAGCAATAGACTATTTTATGGGTTCTTATTTTTAATAACTTCAAGCTATTAGTTGTTGTTCTGTGATATTTTATTTGTTACAATGTGCTCGTTGTCTCTACAAGCACCCAAGGGCTGTGCTGAGCACGGTGTAATTTTAAAAATAAAACAAAATAATTATGCCCTGGAGGGCAGCAGATGCAAACTTAAGAATTACTACATTGTCCCTCAGTTCTGTGCCTACTCCCAAGTGTCTGCCCATCAGTCAGCTTGCGGGGGCGGCCAAATCTGTACAGTCAGTTTGGGATCAAAGCTACAAAAGTGGCAAAGCTTTACTTATCTCAGCAAAGAAGGTCTTCATGCATCTTGGGACCAAGTACCAGGCATTTCCATGGTGGAAAATGAAAGTAGAGGCTTGGAAGGAACAGGTTTTTCCGGAAGTCCACAGTGTGGGCCCATTTGAGGGGCGAGCAGCTAATGCTGATTCTTGTACCCAGCACTCAGCAGCTGGGGAAACAACGTCTGTCTGCTCCGTACATGCGTTTGCGAAACCTCACCCCCGTGGCTCTTTCTTTTTAAACTTTTCCTTGATAAAGGAGGGATATTTGTTTTTTGTTTAAAAAAAGAAAAAGTATTTTTATTCCTATGATTATACCTGTAGGAATTTGTTTTCTTTCTTTGAATTTTAAAAGATTGATGTTGCAACATATAAAACCCCAGAGTTTCAGGTTCATATTGTTACTAACTTTAAGATTGAGTTTAATTAAGAAAGTCTTCAAGTTGAATGTTTGTTAATAAAGATAATTCAAATGTTGCAGGGCCTTATAGTTTATAAAGAGTGTTCACATTTAATTTTCACAATGCAGAGAGGAAGATTTTATCTCCATTTTATGAGTGGAGAGGCCAAGGCTCAAAAAGTTAAGGCTCTCGCTCCACGTCATGAAACTGGTACGTGGAGAATCCAAGTCTTCTGCCCCCAAACCCATGCTCTTACTTAACTGCTAATTGATGAGGTGGTAAGGATTATTGAAAACTAAGGAATCATATGGTTTCTTATTAAAGTTTTAAATTTTGTGGGAGTTATTATTTTTTTTAATCCTCACCGAGGGGTATTTTTCCTCCATTGCTTTTTTTTTTTTTTTTTTTTAGAGAGAGAGTGGAAGGGAGAGATAGAGGGGAGAGAGAGAGCAAGAGAGAAAGAGAGAAACATCAATGTGAGAGAAACACCTTGTTTTGATTCTTTGAATTTTAAAAGATTGGTGTTGTAATATGTAAAACCCCCAAATGCACAGGCCGATGTTCCAACCACTGAGCAACACTGGCCAGGGCTGTGGGAGTTCTTTAAGACGGTGAGCAAGCTTGAGTTTTCTGTGATTTCACTCTCTCTGTCCTAGATTCATCAGCCTTGTTGGCTCGGAAACTTGTGTTTCTAATCCCAATATTCAATAAGATCTAGAAAAATTCTTTTTTCCTCTTAGCGTAGTCCAGCCCAGCTGTGACAACATTGGACCCTTTCAAAATTGGCTCATCCTAGTAAACAGAAAACAATTATTTTTTAAAAAACAAACTATATAAATGGACTTTTAAATTCTAACTTTCATCTGGCCGATAGCCACAGTAGCTTTCAGGGCAGCCAGCTCCAGCTCCTATGCCCTATCCTGTTTGGGGTGACAGAGAGGATGTGACACAACGTGCTCAGACACCTCGCCCAGAGTGGATTTCAGGTCGAACAAGATACTCAGCCCTCCCTGGCAAGTGTGAGCTCCCTGACCGTGTGTCCTGAGGCATCTCTGTTCTGTAGCCACTTCTAGCTCTTTCCGCCTGTTAGCCCCACGGGGTGTGTCACTGACGGAAAAGCACTCGGCTGGGAGGAAGTGGCCGGGATAAGCCCAGGGCCCCCTGGCTGACGCTGGCAAAGCACTTTGCTTTTCTGGGTCTCAGTCTCCACGTCTGGGAGGAGAGTGGATTAAACCAGATGATCTCATATTTTCCCCAACCTCTGTCCTAGAAGTCTCTCTCTCTAGTCACAGACTCCCCATGGCCAAAACCTAAGAAGATACAGGCAGAGGTGGTAGGGAAAATGCCCTAGTTAACCTGTGCGTGTGCACTAATGGGAGAAGTTCAGATTGGACATAGGACCTGGAAATGCAGAGACCCAGCTTCTCCAAAGACCTGGGGAGCTGAAAACAAACTCATCTGGGATGCAAATGACTGAGGCAAGCAAGATAATAACCTCCAGGACTTCAGACCAAGAAAAGGTGCAAAACTACCACAAGGACTGACAGATGATGCCCAGATGGGGCTCTTTTTTGCTAGAATGTAAACTGCACCAGGGCAGGGATTTTTGTTCTGTTTGGGAATGGGTTCCTATATATTGGCACTCAATACATGCTGTTGAATGGCCAGTGAATACTTTAAACATGTGATAAGCTAAATGCGCACTGCGAGGTTATCTAAGTTATCTAACTGCATTCACCCTCACGCTACCCCTGTGTCCTAGGGCCAGTCTCAGGGTAGTGGGGGCTCATTTAGAATCACTAGCTAAACTATTAGCCATGTGGCCACTCACTCACTGGCTTGGCCTTTCCTCCTACTACGCACGTTCCCTAGGTTGACCCTTGCCCATGGAATGTTTGGTCTGACATTTGTGACCCTGCACATCATCTGTTAATAAACATCCATCCCCAGGATAACCATAATGTAATCATTCAGTCATTAAGCTGAACTGGTCAGCAAGATAATGCAATCCTCTAGCAGCGGTTCTCAACCTGTGGGTCGCGACCCCTTTGGCGGCCGAACGACCCTTTCACAGGGGTCGCCTAAGACCATCCTGCATATCAGATATTTACATTACGATCCATAACAGTAGCAACATTACAGTTATGAAGTAGCAACGAAAATAATGTTATGGTTGGGTCACAACATGAGGAACTGTATTTAAAGGGCCAGAAGGTTGAGAATCACTGCGCTAGAGCAGCCGTGGGCAAACTACGGCCCGCGTTTGAAATGAATAAAACTATTGAAATAAAAGACCGTACCCTTTTATGTCATGATGTTTACCTTGAATTTATATTAGTTCACACAAACACTCCATCCATGCTTTTGTTCCGGCCCTCCGGTCCAGTTTAAGAACCCACTGTGGCCCTCGAGTCAAAAAGTTTGCCCACCCCTGGGCTAGAGACTCTGTGGAGAACTAAGGGTGCGTTCGTGTGTAAGTGAATACGCAAGTAAATATTAAACTGAGAAGAAAAGGGGGAGAAAGCTGCCAGGTCTCCGTGCAGGGAGAACCAGGGGTATGCTCAGCTCTGTTTAAAAACACTTGGCTTTGCCTCCGCTCTAACTCTGAAAAACAGACTTACTATGTAAAATGATTCCATGAACATCATTCTACATATAATAGTGCAGTCAGGGTTTTTTTGGACTCGAGAAAAGCTTCACACAAACAGGAAACAAACCAGATAGGGCACTAGAGCTAGAAAAAACCCTCACAGCTCTTGCAAAACCTGCCTGGAGCCAACACCAGCATTCTGCACGGGCCTCCGGCCCCACCCTCTCGGCGGCCGGGCTGTTTCTTGTTTGCACTCTCCTTCAGGCAGGTTCAGGCTGCTCTCTCTTTGGTTTATCTCCTCTTCAGGATTCAGTTCCAGAATCTGTTGATTTTGCTCTTCTCATAGTTGTTTCTTAGTAGTTTTCTTTTTCTTTTCTACCAACCTCTGTGTATTCAAGTCTGTGTCTTCTTAAGAAAGAGTTCCTACTGGGTATGCTGGTCCGGGCACTGAACACATTGGCTAGCACCGTATGTTCCTCCCAAGAGGCACGTAGGTTTACAGGGTTTGGATTATATGTGATCTTTGCCCTCTATGTGGTTTATGACCAAGTAAACAGATACGACAGGTAAATACTGGATGATGTATAAAGAAGTAAATCAATTGACTACAACAACACAAACTATAAGGAATACATTTAAAACACACAATTTGCAAAGAAGTAGGGCTAGTTGCTGTTAGAAGAGTGCTAAACAGGTCTGGCAGATAGGATGGATTTATGATTTGTTCATTCCTTCACCCAGTGATAACTAAGTAAATGTGCTATGCTGGACACGGTAAGAAAGAACGTGGGCAAGACATGATTCCTACTATCCAAGCTCATAGTTTGTAGAAGAGACACAATGTGTGTACTAGCACACATATCTAAAATGCAAGGTATGAAGTATTGTGTTACGAGAGACACACAAGGATTACGCAAGGGAGCAATTATTTTTGGCTGAGGAGGAGGTGGAAGCATTTGAGGTGGGCTTGAAGCACAGGTGGGATTTCATATTCTCACATAACCAGTGTTTTAGCAGGTCACTGATGCCATGAGGTAAATATGTCACATTAACTGAAAAAGCAGTAGTATTTTTCTGGCTTTGCCCCATTTCTACCATAGTGGCTTTCTCAGAATCTTATAAAATCTGCTTACCCCAATATTATTTTTGGCAGTTGCCAGTTCTTTTGAGGATCACATCCTCTTTTCAGGATCTGAGAAACTTATAGGACCTATTTCCAGAAAAATAAACATACACACAAAGTAAGTTGCATGCAGTTTTCAGGAGTAGCCTATTCTTGGACTCCCAGGACTCACGGTACCTAGTTGTTGTTTTTTAAATATATTTTTTGTTGATTTCAGAGAGGAAGGGAGAGGGAAAGAGAGATAGAAACATCAATAATGAGAGAGAATCACTGATCGGCTGCCTCCCGCCCGCCTCCCACTGGGGATTGAGCCCACAACCAGGGCATGTGCCCTTGACCAGAATTGAACCTGGGACCCTTCAGCTCACAGACCGATGCTCTATCCACTGAGCCAAACCAGCCAGGGGAAATGGTACCTAGTTTAAGAATTCCTGATGCAAACAGCCCCTGAAATGCAGAAGCCATTGGTGTTCAGAACTTACATAGCAGGGCCCCACTGCCAGAGCCTTGGAGACTCTCATGGACAGAAGCTACCCTCTGTGCTCTGTCTGGAGTCCCCTGTGTCCCCAGAGCAGGCCGATCTGCATCACTTTGAGGGCCAATATTGGTGCCAAAGTAGTGCTCCTTGTTCGTGTGCCCCACACTCACACACACACACACACACACACACGCACACACACACGCACACGCACACAGAATGGGGGATACATTTGTACATAGTGTACATATTTTCTACGTTTCCCTGGTGATTCTGATATCTGTGATGCATCCCCTGACACTCACTGCCTTAGGATGTTATTTCCTATGTGCCTCCCGAATCCCTCATGCTGAGAGACTCCTGGCAAGCCCATCAGACATGCCCAGACGAATCTGAATCTTGGCTCTGAGCCCAGCTTCGGCTCAGGCTGGGACATCTCACCACCCCCCTTCCATGCTGAATTAATACTGAAGCTGGATGGCAAAATAAGGTCACCAACAAGGAAACTCTGTAAAGCAGGCAGTTTACAAGTGTTCAAGAAAATATTTCTATACACAGCTTTATTGAGCAAGTGCTAGGTTGGTGCCTTTTAGAATCAGGGATGTGACCTGGGGATTGTTGCCTGAAAGTTGAGTTGTTGGGGTTTTTTTTAGAGAGAGAGTGGGGGGGGGAGGGAGTAGAGAGAGAGAGAGAGAAACATTGATATGAGAGAGACATTGATTTGTTGCCTCCCACATATTCCCCCACTGGGGCTGAAGATTGAACCTGCAACCTAGGTACGTGCCCTTGACCAGAAATCAAACCCGTGACCCTTTGTTCTCCAGTCTGATGCTGTAACCACTGAACCAAACCGGTTAGGGCAAAGTTGAGTTCTTCTCATCTGCAGCTTCAGAACTGGACCAGCTCTGGGAGTAGTGGCTGGGATGAACCACATCCTTTTTCCTATTTTTTGTAACATTTAACAGCCGTGTGGTTTCTCCCGCAGGACCAAGACTGGATTACCCACAGGGCAGAGTAAGTACTTGCTTACGGCACCAAATAGCACCCCCTCCCAGTCCCCACGCCCACCTTATCAAGGCCATATGGGCTCTGGTCTCCATCCAGCCCCCCTCCTCAACAGAAAAGGGCAGATCAGGCAGAACCACAGGCACCCTTATATTTCTAGAAAGCAATCCGCATCTCTGAAGACTTGAGGACAGACACCTAGTTCACAGACCCCAGTACTTGCCAACAATTACTCTATTTCTAACAGCTACTCACAAATACCCTCTGTGCCTGGGGATTGGGTCAGGCACTTCAGAAAGGAAATATTTGTGATGAGGTTGTGGCAGGGAGGATTCTGGGGGATGTGTGCAGAGGAGTAGCCTGCCGGAAGTCCCTGGATTCAGGATACAAAGCGCCTGTTTCCTATCTGTGAACCAGGCCCTCTGCTTGCCTTAAGGTTTACTTTTTCTTTCCTTGTTTGTTTGTTTTTGGCTTAAATTTAATGTAAAACTTTTGCTAAAATAAAAAAAGAGGAAGAAGAATGCTTTTAAATGTTTGTGGTTTTAGCAATGTTCAGTCCTGACACTTGTACTGAAATTGTCATGATGTTAGACGTCCTAAAAGGGAGGCGAGGAGAAGGGGAAACAGGAAGAGAACTCCTGGCCTCCCCGGGTCTGACTTCAGAACCACACTCTCTTCTCTGTTCAGAGGGAGCCAGGGAAGGACTTGGAGGCAGGGGCACTCACAGTGGGCTGGGGATCCCTACTGGTTTTGGGAGGGGGGTACTCTCAATCCAGAGAAAAAATATAATTAACCAAATAAAAATACTGGGGACATAGATTCTTACATTTCCCCACAGAAGAAACACAAATGTTCATTTTACACATGAAGAGGCACCCAACTTTAGTGTTGGTTAGGGGAAAACAAATTACGGAGCCAACGTATTTTTCTCTCATATTTGAAAACAGCTGATTCTGAGATTTGGGAGCTGAATTGTCTTAAAAGATGGGCTCCCCCTCCCTCCTTCCCCCTCCCCACGAGTTTTACTATCTTGGGAATTTATTTCCTTGGAGGCTGGGTGGCAGCCTGGATCTGGCAGCTTCCAGTGCAGTGTGCTTTTGGATTTGCGTTCCTTTCTGTTTTCCCGCCTAAAGCTTAGGACTGAGGACTCAGGGCACTGCTCAGTAGGCAGGGAAACTGTCAACTTGTGCTGGAACTGCTGGGCTGCAGGGCTCCTGGGCTCAACTGGGAGCTGCCACCAATAGGCACAGTCAGGGTTCAGGACTGAGCTCAATATTCAAACGAAATCAAAACCAAACAAACAGAAAACCAAAAGCAGCTACCAAAGGCAGAAGAACCAGTGGGAATGAGCCACACCTCTGAATATCAATGCGCACTTTCAAATCGATAAGAAAATGAAGAATGCCTCTACAGAAAACTCGATAAAGGGAATAAACAAGCAGTGCACAGTATAAGAAGTGGCACTA
The DNA here is from genome assembly GCF_014108235.1 of Myotis myotis. NCBI lineage: Eukaryota > Metazoa > Chordata > Mammalia > Chiroptera > Vespertilionidae > Myotis > Myotis myotis. The sequence continues at coordinate 44,584,001 of NW_023416390.1, forward strand.
GTCATACAAAAATGCTCACCCTCACTAGTAATAAAAAATGCAACTTAAAACAAAAAAGTGGTATTTTTTTATTATGAAATTGACAAATAAAAAAAGTAAATGAGTGGGTGAGTATGTAGAGAAATGGGTACTTCCACAAATTGCTAGTGAGTAAAATTTGTAAAATCCCACCAGAAGACAATTTGGCAGTGCCTATCAGAAGCCTTAAGACTGTGTATACTCTTTGGTAAGCAAGCTCACTTAGAGAAATTTAACCCTGGGAAATTATCATGGATCTGTGTAAATATTTAGCTACACAGTACATTAAATAATACATCTATTCTATGAAATGTTAGGCAGGTATTAAAAATGATGTCATGGGTGTTTAATTATATAAAAGGATATTTGTGATATATCAAATTTAAAAAGTTAGTTAAAATTAGCATATAACAATATAAACCAATTTTTATAAAAGAAAATGTGATGGATAGAAAAAAAAACTAAAAGAATGTAAGACAGTTATAACCAGTGGTTTTTCTAGAGTGGAGGAATTACAGGTAATTTAATTGTCTTCCTTACTATTATCTCTATTTTCTAAATTTTCTACAAAGAATATTTTCTTTTCAAAACCAGAAAAATAAACCTCGTAATTTTATTTATTTAGCCGAATGGTGGAATATTTTCAGCCTGAGAGGATGGTACCAGTGGAGAAGCTTTATGGCTGCAGTGGTAACTTGGGCAATGAGCTCTATCATTTTCAATGTTTAAAATAAGAAGTTTTTGAATAGGAAGCAACTTGATTTTGCCCTTTGTGGACTCTAATGCGAAAAAATTTACTGTGACTCTTGGACAAGTGATTTAACTTCCTTTAAAGATTAAAATGATATTCTGAGGAATTTAAATGGCTAATGTAAACATGAAAATAAGTACGGACATTTGCAGGGTGCAAAAATAACTTAGGGCCCCAAAGCCCATAACACCAGTCTAAACTTGAGAAAGGCATCAAACACAAATTGAGGAACAGTCTACAAAATCCTATATAATAAAGAGCTAATATCTAATTAGGACAAACAGCAGAATGACCATCCAGACAACCTTCCGAATGATCGTCCGGACAAAGCCAGGGCTGCGAGGGCCGAGCCCTTTGCATGAATTTCGTGCATCGGGCCTCTAGTACTTTATAATGACTCCTTATAAGAGTCATGGTCATTAGAAGCAAGAAAAGACTGAGAAATTATCACAAGCCAGAGAACACTGAAACCCATTGACTCCCAATGGGGTATCCTGACTTAGATCCTGGAACAGAAGGACTTTAGTGAAAAAAGTGATGAAATCCATATAAGGTCTGGAGTTTAGTTGATAGTAACACGCCAATGTTGGTTGGGTTCTTGGTTTTGATTAATGTACCATGGTAATGTAGGATGTTAACGTTATAGGGTGACTAATCATCCTAGTTTGCCTGGGAGAAGGGTTTTTTGGCATGTGGGACTTTGGTGCTAAAACCAGGACAGTCTCTGGAAAACTGGGATGATTGGTTAACCCACGTTAGGAAGAACTGGGTTAGAGGTATATGGAAACTCTGTTATCTTTATAACCTTTTTTGTAAGTCTAAAAGTATTTACAAATAAAAAGTTTGTTAAAAAATAAACAAAATAAATTGAAAACAAAACACAATAAATTAGGGACAGCTGACTAATAGTGGGTAATAGACTAAAGAAGTTAAATATCCATCTAGTCAATGAATGTATTGAAGTCCTACTGTGTGGTCAGTTTTCCGCTGGTTCCTGCTTTCAAGTGGACAAAGCAAATAATCCAAATATGCACTGCCCTTCCTTCTATTGTCTTGCTGTTATGTTTTCAGAGATCTGTGTTTGTGGGGAACCCTTTGGGCTTATTAATTTATCCTTTCTATGCATTCACTTTTAACATACATTAAATATGTCTTATAAAGTGTATACTTCTCTCCATTCCACTGCTTTATCCGTGGATTTTATCTACTTTCAAAAGATTCTTTTCTAAGCCCTACTTGTATACTCTCATCTCCTCAAAAGTTTCCATGAATAAACTCTGTTCAAACCTACTATGTACAGTTCGTATGCTATTCTCAGTCTTTCACTCTCAATATTGTACGATATTTTAAAAATGAAGATTCTCTCTTTAGTTTTTTCTCCCATTTAAAAAGTAAGCTATCAGCCCAGCTGGTGTGGCTCAGTGGTTGAGCATCGACCTATGAACCAAGAGGTCATGGTTTGATTCCTGGTCAGGGCACATGCCTAGATTAAGGGCTCAATCCCCAATGTGGGGCATACAGGAGACAGCCAATCAATGATTCTCTCTCATCATTGATGTTTCTATCTCTCCCTCTCCTTTTCTCTCTGAAGTCAATTAAAAAAATATATATAAAATATTTATAAAAAAATAAAAAGTAAGCTATAATTTATTTTGACTGTTGTAATTCAAATATTTTCTTTTTTATTCTTAGTAGATTTTGAATTCATCAGTAAAGACCAAGTTGACTTTATCTTTGACTATGTCTATATCAGTTATCCTATCTAATAAAAGACAAAAGGGTAATTAACCATACCTCTGCTACGCTTCCCATTGGCTAATCAGGGTGATATGCAAATTAACTGCCAACAAAGATGGTGGTTAATTTGCATACGTAGGCACAATGATGGGAGGCGAAAGGGAAAGGATGGAAGAAGCCGCCTGCCACTAACGGTGACCAGAAACCCAGGCGGCAGGCAAGAGCCGGGTGGCAGGGCAAAGGCAGAGAACCCGGACCGCTTTTGCCCTGCATGAACTATGCAGCTGGGAGAGGTGCGTGGGGCCGCTGGGAGCAGGGTGGGAACTTCCCGGGGTGGGCATCAGGCAGCCGGGAGTGGGGGTGGGAACTTCTGCCGCGTTGGCAATGTGGCAGAAGTTCCCGCCCCATAGCTGCTCACTTACTCGCTCATTCATTCACTCATTCACTCACTCATTATTCACTCACTCACTCAGCAAACACTCTCAGGTCCCTGGCACCAGGCCAGGCACTGAAGTTGAAGCAGGATAAGACAGAGCTATGTCCTCAAGATGTTAGTAATTCAGTAGGGCAAAGCAGGCACATGAACGAGGCAGTTGTATGCACAGATGCACTGTACTGGGTTCGGTGAGAGCTGTAACACCGACTTTGTTCTCTTAATAAAATGGGGCCTTGGGAGCCAGGCCGCCCCAAGCCTGTAGGCCTGTGCCTATGCCAGGAGTGGCTGGGGTCTCGGAACATGACAGAGGGTGCAGGTCGGGCTGAGGGGTCTGGCCCCACCCTTCACCCCCCCACCCCTGAGTGCACAAATTTTTGTGCACCGGGCTACTAGTAATAAATAAAATCCATATTAAATTATTGCCCATTCCTTAAATATCCCTTTTCACCTGAGTACAAAATATAGAATTATTAAGTTTAATTTCAATGGATGATAGAATATTGTAATTTTATAGAAAATCAATTATTGGAAATGCCAGAAAGTTATGATTTAATTTAAAGAGCCATCATGGACTCACATCTTATCTGCCTCAGTGATGTGAAATAGCCTCAGGCCTAATGACAAATATTAGCTGAGGGAAGCCATGAACCAAATACTGGGATAAAGCACCACGAAGAGAATACCATAAACAACCAATCTAGAAGTTAGAGAAGTATGGTATAGGGATGAACCCCTTAAGTAAATTAAACATTGACTTTGATATCAAAGAGTGGCATAGTTTGGGATGGAATGGATTACAAAGCTCTAGGGATCAATATTAGGACCAATTTTATATGTCAGTGACTTAGAAGAAGGAACATTCAGTAAGCTACTCTACAAAACCAGACTGAGGGACAGTCGATACAAAGAAGGAATGAAATGACTAGAGTAGACTAGGAGCATAAGCAGATAAGTGGTTTATTCAATTCAGCGTGGAGGAAATAAGAAGTAGAAAGATCACCTTACCATAATATGAAATCAGAATGTTCAAAATAGAGTAAAAACTCAAGAGATGAGTAAATAAGCATACTAGAAATAAATTAAAATAATTCAAATGCTATAAGAAAGGAATATTACCATAGCATTTAAGTACTAACTTAAGTAATAATTTTAAATTTAAAAATTAAGTCTATTTTTTAATATACTAGAATAAGAAAATAACTCACTGGAATATATATAACTAGAGAAAAATAATAACACACTGTCAAGGATGATAGAACCCTTAAATTATGGGTAGTTATCAATACCAGGAATATTTTAAATTAGGTGATAGGATCACCCAATTTATATCTTATTAAGCTTTATACTTATATACATATTACACATACTTTATATATCAAATGGCTTATAATAAAAATATTTAAATATTTCTTTATAAGGTTTTGATAATTTGTTCAGCTGATGAATACTAGATTTCTGGCCCTTTTATAATTAACAGGTCACATTATCAGTAGTTTCTCCATTAAAATAAGAAGTCTGAAACTTCAATCCTAACAGAATCCAAATTCGTTGCTTAATGAAATCAATGAGTTAATTCAATAGATATTTGTTGATTATATTCTATTTGCTCAAATAGAACTCTTGTTAAATAATATGTCTCCCTTGATAAAGCATAGGAATCTAACATTCTCCTTTAATACTTGAAAGTCAACTAAGTTAATGTGATGGCTTAAAAAAAAAAAAAAAAAAGTCCTAGTGGGACAAATGAAGAGCTGTTTTGTTTGCAAACCATACTGCTCTCCTTCCTTGAGAATCGCTGTCTATGAACGCCAGAAGGGTGAGGGGCGCTTGTGCTCAAAATGCTAATGGTTAAAACAGTGGTGACAATGCTGTCATGAATTATAAGGGTAACTGAAAGCTAAAGGCAAGGGAGTTATTAATTGCTGGAAGCAATGGCTTTATAGAAAGAGGTTAAGACTTGAATTGAAGCTTAAAGGCTTGTTAGAATTTGCATGAGCACTGGGGTGGGGGTGGGGGGGTGAGGGGTAGGGAAGGACAGTGCTGGCGGCAGGGTGAGTTAACTGCTCAGAGGTAAGAATGATTAAATATAGGGCAGCGAGGAGTTGACAGAGAGAGAGAGAGAGAGAGAGAGAGAGAGAGAGAGAGAGAGAGAGAGAGAGACTCTTGCGTATAGTAAATCATGGGCATCACTAACGTTTTTTGGACAATAGGGGAAGATTCATTTGGTGGCAGATGCAGAATGGAAAGGAGCAGGGAAGTCTGGAGTACCCTAGTGCCGCAGAAGTCCAGCCAGGGCTCGCGTGCTTTGATCTCTTTCTGGAGCTGACTGATCCTCAGTGGTTTCTGAATTCCGGGAGCACCTTTTAACGCATCTAGAGTACTTTAGACTTTATCTTCTATAATATCTGATTTTGTTTATGTTTCTAGTTTGCTTCTTAATTGGCTTATCTGCTTCTAGTGGGTAGGGGCCATGCAGTATCTTGCTGAATGGGGTTCAATACATTTCGTGGTTTCAATGAAACGGGTAGCTGAGAGAGATTCTGCAGGAAAACTTGTTAGCACCTGGTAACTGGCTGCCAATGGGAGAAGAAGGAGAGAAATGTGTGAAAGGTAACTTCACCTCTGGGCCTCTGAGAAAACAATGAGGACATTGTTGTCAGAGACAAGAATGTCCTAAGGGAGCGGGGAGCTGGTCTGTAGGAGAAGTTATGTGTTTAACTTTGAACATTCTGGGTTTGAAGTAAAAGTGAGACATTCAAGAGGAATTCACAGTGCTTGAGGATATGGAACTGGAACTGGGGTGACAACTAAAGATAAGATTTGGGACTGATTGTAGAGGCAGGGCTGGAGTTGCGGGAATGGTTGAGCTTCCAGGGGATGAACTTGTAAAGAAAAGCTCAGGGAATCAAAAACTGAATCTGGAGTAATGTTCATATTTAGGGGCTGGAAGGAGCAAAAGAAACCTTAAAGCTGCACTGTCCACTGGCTACTTGTGGCCATTTATATTTAAACTAGAGGCCGAGTGCATGAGATTCGTGTGGGGCGGGGGGAGGGTCCCTCAGCCAGGCCTGCACCCTCTCGCAATTTAAGACATCCCTCTTGCAATCCGGACCACTGGTGCCTAACCGCTGGCCTGCCTGCCTGATCGCCCCTAACCACCTCTGCCTCGGTCCCTGCCGCCCTGGCTTCGTTTGGAAGGACGTCCGGAATGATGTCTGGAAGGTCGTTAGGCTGTCCAGTCTAATTAGCACATTACGCTTTTATTATTATAGATTATTTAAAATTAAATAATTGAAAATTCAGTTCCTTGGCCACACTAGCCACATTCCAAGTGCTCAAGAGTCACACTGGGTTAGTGGCTACTGTAATGACAGTGCAAATAAAGCATTTCTATCATTACAGATTGTTTCATTGGACAGCATTGCTAAGATACAGAGAAATACTCATTTTAGAAAAAACCCAGAGAGCAGATGACCTTTCAAGGGAAGGCAGAGTTTTAAAGAGGAAATGTATACAGTGTCAAATGCTGAGAAAAGCTGAAAGGGAATAAAAATCAGGGTGAGGGATCCATGGATTTGGCAATAAGGAAATCATTGGAGACCATCAAGATAACAATTTTGAGTAGCTTGGTAAGACAGAAACTGGGTGTAGCCTTAAATTAGGAAGGCAGTAGGCAGCAAGTTATTGAGACCTTGGACAAGGAAAGGAAAGAAATAAAGAAGACTATAAAGAAAAATTTGGAGGGTTTTTGAAGATGGAGAGACTTGCTCCTGTTTGAAGAGAAATGGACAGAGGCCTGTGAAGATGGTAAGGGCTCTCTCTGCCCAGGAAAGACTCGGTTTCTCTCTGTACTTGCACACTCAAATAATCAAATCACTTATCTTCTGGTCAACAACTGTGTGTATTTATTACATTAAACAATCCTCTGACGCCAACTGGGTGTCCTACCATTCAGTTCAGTTCTGACACGGTCTACCTGGAATGAGTGTCAGCTCTCACTGGTTAAGGGCTCAGTCCTAGAAGTCTGTCTCCACTTCAGACACCAATCGCAAGTCCTAGGTTGTCACCAGTACTTTTGACCGACCAGCTATAAGTTGGGGTTCCCACATTCCCTCCTTGGGTTGGATAATTTGCTAGAATGGCTCACAGAACTCAGGGAAACACACTTAGCAATATACCATAAAGGATATAGATCAGGGATGGGGAACGTCAGGCCGGTGGACTGTGTAAGGCCTGGGAAATCATTTGGTCTGGCTTGGCCAAGCCATTAGGGGTGAGTTAATTAAATGTTTGACCAAATATAGCAGGCTAATTTTTAAACTGATAATTTTGTATGGCCCTCGAATTATGTTATTAACAGCCAAATGGCCCTTGGCACAAAAAGGTTCCCCATCCCTGAGATAAATGAACAGCCAGATGAAGAGGTACATGGGGTGAGGTATGGGGAAGGAGTGCAGAGCACCCTCTCCAGCAAGCCACCTTCCTAGCACTTTCATGTGTTCAGTAAACTGGAAGCTTTCCAAACTATGTACTTTGGGGAATTTTATGGAGACACTATCATGTAAGCATGACTGATTAACTCTCTCTGGCGGATGGGAGTGGTGGTGGTGGGGGGGGGGGGGTGGCGCGGAGGGGAGGACAGGGACTGAAAGTTCCAAGTTTCTAATCATGTCTTGGTCTTCTAATGACCAGCCCCAACCAGGAGCCCACCCAAAGTTGCCTCATTAGGAAAAAAGATGCTCCTATCATCCAGGAAATTCCAAGGGATTTAGGAGCTCTGTGTCAAGATTCTGGGTCAAAGACTAAGCATTTGAACAAAAACTCACTTGGTGCTCCTATCACTTAGGCAGCTTTGTGCTAGGAACCAGGAGTCTAGTCCTGACACATCAAGGTTTCTGGTTTGATTCCAGGTTAGGGCACATATAGGAATCAACCAATGAATGCATAAGTAAGTGGAATAAAACATCAATGTTTCCCCTCTCTCTCACTCCCCCTTCTTCTCGCTCTAAAATCAATCAATAAATATAATTTTTAAAAAATAAATAATGCAATTATATACACATAATAGATATATATGTATAATATATAGTATAATAATATCTAGTGTTATGGTGTAATCCACAATGATTTATAAATTGTTATATTCATTAAATAACTTTTAAAGTAAGTAAAAAGAGAGATGATTCATCATAGATAAATCTCAAAAATAATGAGTGAAAAAAGCTATTATAGCAGGATAAACAGTATAATACCATTTATATAAAGTTTTAAAACACACAAATTTATATTCTATACTATATGTGGATATGTGCATGTGAAATAAAACTATAAAATATTGCATGGGAATGATAAATGCTAAATTTTAAATGGTAATTGCCCTTGGTACGGAGAGGAGACTGCGATTTGAATGGGTATCCATTTGTATTTGCAAGGTTTCCTTAAACTAGGTCAAGTATATTATTATGATATTGTTCTCTATTACTACTCTGTTTGCCTGAAATAGTGCATAATCATTATTTTAAACAAACAAAAAGAATAAATTAATAAATGAGTCCATGGCAGAGGTAGTCAGATAAACATGCTCAGGCAACTGATTGACTGAAGGAGTGGAGGGGAGCAAGAGAAGGATGCTCTAACCAACCGAGCTACCCGGCCAGGGGCATTTATTTTTTACTCCACTTCTTGGGTTGAAATGGAGTGATGAGATGGTGCAGCATTTCAGCCATTGTAGAGGTAAATGGAAAAATTCTGTTCCTTCAAGGCAGGTAAAAATAGTTTTCAATTCAACTTTCTCCCTGCCGCCTCATTCCTTATCTCCCCCACCCCCACTTCCTCTTACATTCCGTAAGCCTTGGTTCTTTTTGGGACTAGTTAATGGATATGTCTAATTTATAGGATTAAAGGATAGAAAACAAATTTATTAAAAGAGAGATTGAATCATGAAGTATGAATACACTTCATAGTGAAGGTTGCTGCTCATCATTTAAAATATATATTTTTATTGATTTCAGAGAGGAAGGGAGTGGGAGAGAGAGATAGAAATGTCAGAGGTTGGAGCCCACAGCTGGGCATGAACTGTGGGAATCGAACTGTGACCTCCTGGTTCATAAGTCAATGCTGAACCAGTTGGCCATGCCAGCCAGGCTCTTGCTCATCATTTAAGGACAAGACACCTCAGTGGCATCTAAGGTTGTTTATTAATAACCTTAGATCATTTATTAGTATTATTAAGTAAAGTTCCTTGATACATTTGCTAATTTACAAGATAATTTCTAGAATTCTATATTATTCTAAGAAAGGTAATCAGTAAGACACTTTCTAGCATTCTATATCCTCCTAAGATAGGTTATTAACATAGAAATATGTAAACCATCTTTTCTTAGAAAGTTGCACCAACTCAGAAATCTGTCAGTGGACTAAACTTCCTGGACTGACATGAAGATGACTTCGGAAGTGTTATGGATGACTAGGAAATTTAGAATACCCAGGGATGTCAATAGCCTGGATGAAGAGAAGAGGATTTCTTGAATTATAAAAACATCAGTCGCCAAAACCGGTTTGGCTCAGTGGATAGAGCGTCGGCCTGCGGACTGAAAGGTCCCAGGTTCGATTCCGGTCAAGGGCATGTACCTGGGTTGCGGGCATATCCCCAGTAGGAGATGTGCAGGAGGCAGCTGATCGATGTTTCTCTCTCATCGATGTTTCTAACTCTCTATCTCTCTCCCTTCCTCTCTGTAAAAAATCAATAAAATATATATATATATAAAAAATAAAAACATCAGTCCTTTTTGTACCATGATGATATTGTTGGTGTGGAGCTTGAGTGAAAATGAGGGTCTAACTCATTTGGGAAATAACATCTTGAAAGAGGTAACTATTATAATGTCAAATGAATTTTATCATACAGTATTTATTGGTTAATTGTAATTTTCTACTCACCCTTTACTTTCCCACAAGATAAATGTGTTGACAATCTTTCTGCTTGATATTAAACATCCTCAATGTGTTTGGTATTGGTTAGAGCATTCAAAATATCCCTAACACAAGAAGCCCACATTCTAAAGACTTGCTTTAAAAATGACCTTTCTTATAAATATATACCTATTTTATCTACTATATTTTTTATATTTTTAATTTTTTTACATGGTGGATAGGTGAATTTTTTAAGCGGATCATTTTAGACTTGATATGTTGACTGGTAAGACTGATCCATTTGGGTTTGAATCTGCCACTTATTTGAAAATGAAACTCAGCAAGTCCCATAATCTTACTGAGCCTCAGGCTCCTCACCTATAAAGTGATAAACCTATGATACTTAACTCCTAGGGCTGAACAGAGTAAATACGTGAAAGAGGTGGCATGCAGTAAAAGCTCAAAATTTTACCTCTTCCTTTTGGTAGATTAAAAAAAAATAAGACAAGCCCGGCTGGTGTGGCTCAGTGGTTGAACATCGACCTAAGAACCAGAAAGTCAGGGCTCAGTCCCCCGTGAAGGGGCATGCAAGGAGGCAGCCAATCAATGACTCTCTCTCTCTCTCATTATTGATGTTTCTATCTCTCTCCCTCTCCCTTGCTCTCTGAAATCAATAAAAATGTATTTAAAAGAAAAAAAATAAGACAAGAGATATGGTTTTTAAGGTATATTTTTGAGAAAGTAGGAAAGATACAAAATATAAAGGGGGTTAAGTACACCTAATCATATCAGCTAGAATGCTTCTGAAATATGGTAGTGATTATGTAATCAGAACAAACTTGAAGATTCCTGAAATCCAGTGTTAACAGCTTAGAGACCCGGGGGGGCAGGTCAAAAAGAAGGGTCACAATCACAGAAACAAAAGTTAAAAAAAAAAACACATTGATTTAGGTAAAACTATACAAAACAGCTACCTTTTTTAGATAAAAAATGGTTGAATATTGGCAATTTCATGTGGTCCACGTAATAGACGCTCAGGAGGCAAAAAAAAGTAGTCCTTTAGGGGTGGTGCAGTTAACCAGGGCTTTGGCTGTATGTATGTATGTATGTATGTATTTGACGAAATGTCAGATGGCAGAATTTATGATTTTAGTAACACAAATACAACATTTACACCTTCTGTCTAATCATTTCTTTGCTGCGCAGCCTGGCATTGGAATAGGTGACTCTGATGGCCAGCTGGGCTGCAATTTCCACAATGGCTTTGGGGTTGAGGAGACGTTGTGAGCAATCTCAGCACAGTAAGACTTGTTGCACATCAGCAGCACTTCAAGCACTTTGACATTATGAACCAGAAACTTCCGGAAGCCACTGGCAGCAAGTGCTTTGTTTTCTTGTTGCTCCCATAACCAATGTTGGGCATCAAGATCTGGCCCTTCAATCTTCTACGCACCCTATTGTCAATGCCTCTGGGTTTCCGCCAGTTCCGCTTAATTTTGACATATGGGTTTGACTGGTGCCGGATGAACTTCTTGGTCCTCTTTTTGAAAGTCTTGGGTTTCATGAGGGGTCTGAGGGCAGCCATGGTGCTGAGTAGGAGATGGCTGACACCTCTGTCGCTTTGGCTGTTTTTAATACAGAATGGCTAGTCTCTTGTAGATGTGAACCAAGCATTACTTAGTGGTCTCTTCTCTGTGTAGAGAAAAAGGAGGTTGAAAATGGGTGAAAGAGTTCATGCAGGTCTATAGAAGTCTTCAAGGCCCTTCGATATTCATTCGTTTCCAAAGGATTTAAGAAAATATACAAAAACACATACAGGATTTTAAAAAATTGTCTTTATTGTCGAAAGTATTACATATGTTCCCTTCCCCTCCCCCCACGCACCCCTCCTAGCCCACCCTGCCCCAGGCCCCAGACCTTCACCGTGGCCTACACCATGGCCTACATGGGTTATGCATATGGTTGATCTCTCCCCACCCACCCTCCCCTGCCTTTCCTCTGAGATTCCGCAGTCTTTTCTATGCTTCTATGTCTCTGGACCTATTAAAAAAATATTTTCATTGATTTCAGAGAGGAAGGGAGAGGGAGAGAGATAGAAACATCAATGATGAGAGAGAATCGATTTGTGGCCGGCAACCCGGGAATCCAATCGTGACCTCCAGGTTCAGAGGTCTACGCTCAATTACTGAGCCACACCGGCCAGGCTCTCTGGATCTATTTTGTTCATCAGTTCATTTTGTTCATTCGATTCCACACATGAGTGAGAGCATATGATACTTGTCTTTCTCTTACTGGTTTATTTCACTTAACATAATACTCTCCAAGTGAGGAAATTGAGGATGAGGGAAAAGAAAGTGACACCCAGATCTCCTACTGTGATTTAACAGTGGCCAGCACAGAGCTTCCTAAAATCATCTTTGGAAAGGAAAAAGTATAGTTTCCAGCACAGTACTTTTCTGCTAAGGAACTGCAATTCTGGATTCCTATGTAATGTAGCAGTAGGTATTATTGAGAGGGTAACCTCTGCTGAGAAAACAGGTAGCTTTTAATTAACATAAACTGTATTTCAAGGTTTGACTGAGTACTGGAATAGTTAAGAAAAGCTGTTTTGTTTTGTTTTTTTCAGAGACCATTTCCAACCTTCTTAATATTCCACGGCATTCACCCTTTTAAGTGTGATCTGAGAGGGTCCTCTGAATTTGATTGTGATGCTTTCGGCACATGTATCTTTTAAAACCATTGCATTAACAGCAGAATTGTTCTCTCTGGTAAGTTATTTTTTCTTTTCAGAAAGATTGGATGAAAAGTTTTTGCATTTTGTCAGAATGGTCTACGGACCAAAAAGTTTCAAAATGATTTCATTTATCAAGTGGTATCAATGAAGAAATAAATTGAATTTTTGTGGCCAAATACTTTACTCTCTGTAGGTGGCTGGACTAAGACTTTGTGAAAGGGGTATGGGGGTGGTATGCTTAGACCCATATGTCCCCATTCCTGGAAAAATAGCTGAAAAAAAAAAACCTCTTCTAGGGAGAGCTCTCTTCTATCCAACAACTCTATGGGCTGAGACAATGCTGTGACTTCCCTCCTCTCCGACTCTACTTGTCCTCCTCTTCAGCCCCCGTTTCTTTTTTTATTCCCTCCCCCCCAAATCAGCTTATTTCCTTTAAAACTGAAGTGTAAAATAGTACAGTGTTTATACTACTTAGCTTTTAAAGTGATTCTTGTACTTAAATATGAGACTAAAATGTGTTTTGGAAGAGATCAACCCCATTGGATTCATATCAAGTCTTGTTGTGCCTGCTTGTGATTTTTAGGTCACTTCCCTGGAAGTCTATCTTTTGTACAAGTTAAGCGCCAAGTTACCATACAACTTCTCTTATCCTATGAGAATAGGTCAGAAGTATCAGTGCTTTAGAGCTGGGACTCAAACTCGTAAACGGACTACGAATTCTTTTTAGTTGTCACACACAAATGTAGTTTCAGTGCTGGACTTACAACCCCATCCCTGGCACAATGTTGTCACACAAAATATAATAATCGCAGTAACTGGATTCTTGTGTGAGTCAGATTTCTAGAAAAAGGCTGTCGTGGACAGCATTTCCATCTCTTTAACTTAACCTTTCTTGGCGATTAGATCTAAAGGTAACAGGCAGAGATGGATGTCTCTTAGTTGGCAAAACACACACAAAAAACAGCATTTTCCTCCCCATGATGACAGCAAGGTATCAAGGATGCCAAAGAGAAAAGGAGTGTTAACTTAATCTAATAAGTGAGACGAGATCTTAAAGTATAACTAAAATGTTCCAGGGGAAAAAAAAATACTCGCTGAGATTCACTACTTAAAAAACGCTGGCAAGTGTTAATGGTTTTCTTTCTACGTTTGACTTGTTACCAAGACGATTAAGAAACAAGGGAATATGACTATGTGACTGGATTTTTTAAATAAAGTATTCTGCACCTCTGAATATATATATATATATATGTATTTACATATATATATTTACATATACACACATGCCACGTTTTAAATGAAATATACTTAAAAGTGGCTGTTTTGGTGCCACTGCAAGGAGGGCTCTGCTCTGCGAATTATTTCTTTGTTTTTAAGTGCCTGCCTCCAGGGTACACAAGTGGGAGATGAACTGGAAGGAAACCTGGGACTCAGGGGGATGGGGCCGAGATGGCTGGGACCGAATCTACGAGCTGAATGTCAGAGACAATCCTCCTCCAGCCTCGGAAGGGGTGTCTCCCCCAATACCAGCTCCCTCCCCCCGGGCTCGCGGGGCGGGTCTGCTTCGCTCAGTGCAGCGGCGGCCGCAGCAGCAGCCCCGGGGCTGAGCGGCGGCGGCCTCCCGGCTGTGCAGGGAAGCGGCGACTCCGAGCGCGCGAGGCCCAGGGGAGATCCGGCCGAGGCTGCCGCCGGGATGGAGGAAGCGTCGAGTGGAGCTGAGCCACCGGGGAACGATTTCCTCCCCAGCTCAGCTCCGCTCCAGCTTGGCCAGGCCTGTGGCGAGCGCCTGCGAGGCGGAAGAGGCCTGCGCCTCGGGCCTGGCAGCGGCAGCCGGCAAGCAAGTCGGGCACAGCGGGGTAATAGGCGAGCTGTAGCCGCTCTCGGGAACCTACGCCGCCTAGGCCGCTCATTGTCTCTCCCCTCCACCCGGGGGGCAAACAGGAAGCGCGCAGCCGGGCCGAGCGACGGACAGGCGTCCAGACCAATGAGCACCGCCGACAGTGAGCGTGGCGGCGAATGAACGCGGAGAAGAGGGGCGGGACTTCCGGGCGGGCTGTCACCCTCTTCCCCCCTTTTGGGCTGGAGGCTCCACCTTTTGTGTTTCCCGCACAGTCAATCAAAATAGGAAAAAAAATTCCCCGGACCGCTCCGGCCGTGTCCGCCGCCGCTTCCCGCATCCTCTCCCGCCGCCGCCGCCTTCGCTCCTCACCATGTGTAAGGCGGCGGGGAGCCCCGCCTGAGGTGCCCTAAACACACTATGACCGGTACGTAGAGCCGAGAGAGCAACCCTTGCTGCTGCCGCCGCCGCCGCTGCCGCCGACCACAGCCCGCTCCGGGCCGCCGCTGCCGGCTCCCGGCCCCGTGTGTGCGACCGAGTGTCTGTGAGAGGCAGAAAGCCGCAGTCCCCTCCCCGCCAGCCACGGTCCACCCCTCCAGCCCCAGCAGCGCCGTGTCCCCTCCGGGCCCCGGGCGGGCGGCCCGGTCCGCCGGGAGCGCATCCCCTTGCGTGCGGGCGCGGGCGGCGGGCGGGCGGGCGTGTGAGTGACTGACGGTGCGAGAGGAGCGAGCGCGAGTGCGAGCGAGCGGCGCGGAGGGAAAGGGGAGGAGAGGAGAGGAGAGGGGGCAGGGGCAGCGCGGGGAGGAGGAGGAGGGATAGAGGAGGAGGAGGAGGGTTACAGCGCGGCGGGCGGGGGCAGCCGCGGGAGGGGAGGAGGGAGCCGCCGCCGCCGCCGCCGCCGCGGGGCGGGTGGGGGAGGGGAAGGGGAGTCGGCCCGGGCTTTCGGAATAATTTCGACTCGGCCCGCGGGCCCCCTCCCTCTCCTCCACCCGCCTTCCTCCCCACCCCCCCGCGCTGTGCCTGCAGCTCCTGAAAAGCCCGTGAAACAAGAGGAAATGGCTGCCTTAGACGTGGACAGCGGCGGCGGCGGCAGCGGCGGCGGCCACGGCGAGTATCTGCAGCAGCAGCAGCAGCAGCAGCACGGAAACGGCGCGGTGGCGGCGGCGGCGGCGGCGGCCCAGGTGAGGCGCGGCTGAGCCCCGGTCGGCTCCCCCCTCGCGCCGCTTTCTCCTCCCCTCGCTCTCCCCTCCCTCCGCGCCTCTCTCCTCCCCTCCCCCCGCCCCGGGAGCTGCCGCCCGAGGCGCCAACGCTCCGACCCCGCCCGCTCTCCCCCGCCCGCCGCCTTTTTGTGTGTGTTTGTGTGTGTGAGTGTGTGCGCGCCCTCCCGGCGGTGGCTTCGGGCGGAAGGTGCAGGCCCGGCGCGCTGCCCGCCGCCCGCCTTCCCGCGGACGCTCGAGCGGCTGTGCGTGCGAGCGGGAGGACACGAGTCGGCGTGCGGGAGGAGGAGGAGGAGGGGAGCCGAGCGCGGGCTGGCGCTCGCCCGGGCGCAGCCTGCGAGGACCGAGTCGCACTTCCTGTGCGAGCGGCGGCCCGGCCCTAACCGCCACCCCTCCCCCTGTCTCCCTCTCTGAACCCGCCCATCGGGGGTAGGACACTCAGCCGTCACCGCTCGCTCTGCTGGCCGCTACCTGCAGCAAGATTGGGCCGCCATCGCCGGGCGACGACGAGGAGGAGGCGGCCGCCGCAGCCGGGGCCCCCGCCGCCGTTGCCGGAGCGGTAAGTCTCGCGCGCGCGCGGCCCGCCCCCGCCGAGGCCCAGCGCCCGCCATCCCGGGCCTGCGGCGCTCCCGCCGCCCCGAGGCCTCCCGGGCGCCCGCGCCGTCCCCGAGGCGATGCGGACCGATGGCGCGGCCGGGGCGCCCCTTCCTGCTCCTCCACAGACTTGTGTGGGCCTGAAGCCAGCCCCGGCTTTCCTTAAATTGTCACTGCGGAACCCCGATTCAGATTCACGACAAAATGAAGTCTGCGAGGGCGGGGGTGGAAGGCTCCAAAATGGATGTTTGAGTAATTCATATCACTGCTGGAAACTCCTTCCCAGCACCTCGGCGTTTTCAAGCACAGCCTATCGGCCATGGATAGTATCAGCCAGAGCCACAGTGTCTCCAGTTCTGAGTACGTTGAACCTGGAGCTTTGTCGGTTGGAAGTTACGAGATCTTACTGATTTAAACCGTAAATCGTTAAAAAAAAAGGGAAGGAAGGAAGGTTTAACTTTTTGAATTATGTTTTTGTATGCAGGAATGGATACTTTGAAGTGCTTTTTTCAGTGACCATTCTAAATTGTCGGATTTTAGTTTTTGCAGGCTCTTATTTGGCAGTAATTTTTCGTAAGTGGAATAAGTGAAACATTTAATTAGCGGCTGGTGAAGTCGCTGAAGTTACTTAGATAATACTTTGGCTTTTGAAATTGAGAACCTGAATACCAGTGTTAGAAACAGAAGTACATGTAAGAAGTTGTACTTGCATGCATGCTAATGCACACCACACTTAAACAGTTGTATTTGGCTCGTGAGGCCGTCTTATTGTCATTGCTGGTCTGATGGGACGGGGTAGATGCTTTTTTGTGGTGTGTTGTGTCTGGAGCAGGGGGAGGAGCTGACCTGTTATCTGAGGGTTTAATTCTTATGATCTAGGAAAACAGCTTTTAGCACTGTTGCTTGTGACTTATATTTGCTGGAATCATTGCTGTTGCATTAGTGTAACACGTAGATGTATTTACTTAATAAAATAATTGAAATATTTCCCTTTGAGGTGGATTATAGGACTTGATTTGTGTGTAGTGATATTTGGAAGTAGTCACAGTAGACAAAAAAGTTTGGTATTTGATATAGTCTGCTGGAAATTCTTAATATTTCTAGGTAGTAAAAGTGAAGCTAAAGTTAAGCTATGTTAAAGGTTGTATTTGTAATTTTAGTACTTCAAGTTATATTGTAGAGAGAGATGAATGGTTTTAGTGTCTTAAAAGTATGATTTTTAAGTTTTGTGCTTTTGTAAGCAGATTAAAATGTAAAGGCATAAAATTATGTTTGTGTGAGCCATTGTTACTTTTAAACAACTTATGGATTGATAAACCTTTTTAAAGAACTACATCCCTCTAGCTCTACAATGACAAGACAAATTGGAACCACTGCATAAGTAAAATTGCAAGCCAGATTGCTTCTCCTTACCTTTTTAATATTTTCAATTAGAACAAAAAACTTTTTGTAGCTGTAACTTACCAAGTTTAGGTATCAGCTCACCAGTGGGGGAGGGGAGAAATAAAGGAGGAAGTGAAGGTGAAAATATGTATATGTGAATCTTACATGAATCTCAGTCCCAGGAATGGAATATTATCTCCAACTTTAGCCTACTCTGGCCATATATCACTTGTAGAAAAGTTGTTTCCATGCCTCTTCAACTCATACTCTGAACTACTAAATCTCTACGGATATTTCCCTATAGATGAATATGAACTAGAATCAGTTGCAGCATTTTTTTTCTTTGTACGTTTGGTACCTGTGCAGAAAATTTTTCACTGAGTAAAATTGGTAAGACTGGCTTGAATATGTTTGCCTTAGGAAATGGGAAAATTATTTTTCTTGTTCAAATGAATTTCATACATGTACATCTTGGAAAATGAGAATTTAAGTGATTTTATGGGCAATTTTTTTCCACCTAAAAATGTGCTTAGATCATCTGCTTTAATTACTCAAACTACTGGGAATCTTGAGATGTCTATAGAGAGCTTTATTTTGTAGCTGTGTTTCTTTAAAATTCTTGTTTTGGAAGAATTTTAAATTTACAGAAAAGTTGCAAAGATAGAACTTGAGGGTTTACCGTATTCCCTTCACCCAGCTTCCCCTAATGTTAATATAGCCATGGTATGTTTGCCAAAACTAGGACATTAACAATGATACAGTATTATTAACGACAAATTTTATTCTGATTTTACCAGTTTTTTCAGTAATGCCCATTTTCTGTTCCAGGATCCAGTCCAGGGCACCACATTGCATATAGTATTGTTATATTTAAAATCAAATGAAATACATGCATTTCAATTTTATGCCAGTTTAATTTGGTATTTTAGGATTAAAAGGTTATTAGAAAGCCAGTCACCTGAACTAGAGATTTGCTTTAACTATTTCAAATTTAGAATTTGTTTTAATATGATATGGGTTCCTCCTGGATCCTGGCCAAGAATGGATACCTTCAGTACTGTACTGAATAGATCTAATCACAAAGCAATCTCACCTGTATTGCCCTACACCAGGGACTCCCAAGTTGGTTTGATGGCAAGGCTCTTTTCTACTTTATTATTAAAAGTTGTGTAGTTAATTAAAAAAAAATCTTTATTGTTGAAAGTATTACATAGGTCCTCCTTTTTTGTGTAGTTAATTTTTGAAATAAATCAGGGAACGGAGTAAAGTAGACCTTTGTGAAATATTAACTTACCTGTTTTGCGTTTGTGTGTACTTACGGATTATTAATTTATTTCAAATTCTTGTTTTGTACTGTAGTGTAATAAGCTGAACAAGTACATACTGTAAAAGTTGTTGCCTGATCTTCACTTTAGGTTGTAAATTTAGTGTTCATTAATTTAGTATATACATGTTGGTGAGCTAAAAAATGAACAATAGCTTATTTTTTAAAAAGGTTATTTTTACCATTACTTGAAAAGATCTACATTGTCATTGTAATGAATTCATTGGGTATTTGTTTTTATTTGAAGTCTGTTTGAGTTCTTTAGTGTTCCTTGAAGATTTCAAGAAACTTGAGTATGTACTTACCTAAGACTGGTTTTTCGTTTGTTTCTACCTTAGCTTCATACTTTCTTGTTTCTGGTTACACTCTTTGCTTGCCAGTTTGGCTTTCATATAAAGCCATTTGTGGGAACTGAGAAGTTAATAATCCTTTTCAAATGGTATGCAGTAAGTGGTATGAATTTTTTCTTTTTCCCTATCTACAGGTATTTGAGAAGATAAACCTTTTTTTCTTTTCTCTCACCCCCAAGTCCCCACCTCCATCCCATTTTTATGCTTGGTTGTACTGAAGAATGCCCTTGTAATGAACTGCTGTAGTAGCGTTTCAGGGCTACTCTGGGTTGTGGTCCTTTCACTGTGTAATTATGTGTTTATATGCAGAAGGAACCTTAGAGTACCTTCAGTTACAATTTTTTACAGTAATGCCAACTTCCACCTAAATATGGGAAGTATTTAGATAGCATTTTGTTTGTTGTCAAGTGAGAATGTTAAAGTTACTGAGAGAAACACTGGTGGATTTTTCTTTTAGTGTGAAGTTTATGTAAAGGGTTGTCTTGATCCTAAACCAAATACTAGTTCTTGCCTGGGTTATGTGATTTTATGCTCTCTCTTCCTTTGTTTTATATAGTATTTCCAGGTAGCCTAACAGCAGAGTTTTTACAGCTCTTTTTGCTCTTAGATGATTTTCTAATTTAGCCCTTTCCCTTTTGGTATCTAGAGTACTGTCTTTTCGTGGTATGCTGCTGATGAAATTTCTTACAAATGAATGGTCTTAGTAGGCTTTGTAGTTTGAAATATCTGGGACTTATTCATTATGGAGTTATGGAAATAAATAGGTTTCAAATTGATGTAGTTTTTCACAGAAGACTCTAATATCTCAGGGTCAGTTTTATCCATTTTTTCTATCACTTTCTTTGCAATGGTTTTAAAGTAAGATACCTTTAACTATTCATTCAACAAATACCTACTGATCTTTGATCCAGGAATTGTGCTAGTCATCTAATGGGTGTTTTTCAAATCTGTCCTTAAAATTTTAGTAATCATAATGATGCCTTAGGATTGTATAAGGCCTTATAGTTTGTAAAGGTTAGCAGTTTTGATTCTTACAACCCTCTAGGACAGTGGTTCTCAACCTTCTGGCCCTTAAATACAGTTCCTCATGTTATGACCCAACCATAAAATTATTTTCGTTGCTATTTCATAACTGTCATGTTGCTACTGTTATGAATCGTAATGTGAATATCTGATATGCAGGATGGTCTTAGGCAACCTCTGTGAAAGGGTCGTTCGACCGCCAAAGGGGTCGCGACCCACAGGTTGAGAACCGCTGCTCTAGGGTAATACTTTCCCCATTTTTAACAGAAGTTCTGCTCTAAATCACACACAATTCTACAGTTCTAGCTAGGACCAGAACTCAGACCAGAACTTTTCGCTAGCGCAATATATTCCTCTTTCCCCAGCACAATCTTAGCTTAAATCATGGAAGTCTAGTAGTTTTCTGATTAAGTATTTTTCCTCATTCCGTTAAAAAAAAAAAAAAGAACACAGCCCTGACTGAGTGGCTTACTTGTTTGGAGCATGAGCATCGTCCCGTGTATCAAAAGGTTACAGGTCCGATTCCCTGTCAGAGGACACACCTAGGTTGCAGGTGTGATCCCAGGTTGGGGCCCGGATTTGGGCTTGTAGGGGGCAAACTGATCGTTTCTTTCTCACATTGATGTTTCTCCCTTCCTCTCTCTAAAAATCAGTTTAAAAAAGATTCTGTAGTGAGGGTTTAAAAAATTAGCATTTAGTAAATCTTTTAAAACTGTAAGTTATTTCATTAAAGAAAAACATCTTTTATTGCTTTCTTCTTCTTTTTGTTAATCCTCACCCAAGAATATTTAGAGAGTGGAAGGGAGGAGGAAAGACACAAAGAGAAACATAAATGTGAGTGAAACACATTGATTGGCTGCCTCCCGCATGCCCCGACCAGGGTCAGGATTGAGCCTGCAACCGAAGTACAGGCCCTTGCTCAGAATTGAACCCGGGACTCTTCAGTCCAGGGCTGACGCTCTATCCACTGAGCCAAACCAGCTAGGGCTTATTGCTGTATTTTTTTTTTCTTTATTATCTCTTGCTGTTCCTAGCTACCCCCCCCCCCGCGTGGGGTAAATAAACAAATAAATAAACAACATTAATAAATGCATAAATACATAAATAAATAAATTTTAATCCTCGCTTGAGGACATTTTTTTCCATTGATTTCAGAGAGAGAGGAAGGGAGGAGGAGAGTGAGGGAAGGCAGGAGAGGGAGGAAGGGGGAGAGAGAGAGAGAGAGAGAGAGAGACAGACAGACATTGATGTGATAGAGAAACATCAGTTGACTGCCTCATGCATGCCCCCCAACTGGGATCAAAACCTCAACCTGCTTATGTGCCCTCTCCTGGAATCCTCTACCCTTCAGTGTAAGGGAGGATGCTCTAAACACTGAGACACATGCCAGGGCATAAATATTTTTATATGTTTTTCACTTTATTAAAAAACGTTCAAATCATTTTGTCCTAGATTTGGGGATTTCCCTTTTTTTGGTAGTTTCTTTTTTGGAGGAGGGGATTTCCCTTCAATTAATGACCTGCGTTGTTGGAAAAAAGTGGTACTACAGTTTATTTAGCTTCTGGAGAGGGAGGGGTGTGCTTGGATAGTATTTACTCAGAATTGTCATTTGAGTAGTTGTATTTATTTTCAAAGAATTTCTTGTCTAGAAAGCTGTTCACTGATGGTTGAATATCTGCCCTATTATTTTTCTGTGAAAAGAATACATTATATGTCATAAGTTAACTTTTAAAAAGATGATAAAGGGTCTAAATGCTAGCATTATAAAGTTAATTTGTATCTGAGACACTAGATTCTTTTATATAAGTTAAATAATTGTAAATTTAATGCTAGTCAGAAAAAAATTCAACAGTTGATTCTTTAAAGGTGATCAATAACCTTAAGATAAGAATTGGTTTTTAGACATACTGTACTGCAGGTTTCAGTATAAAGTACAGATTAACATATCTCTAGTTTATTTAAAATGCCAAGAGAGACTGAAATGAAATGTGAATTGTTACTTTAACATAAGGAAAGATGACTTAACCTTCTAATTTCTGTACCAGATAGAAGTTGAATGATGTGTGACATTAATGTTTGGTGCTTCATTTTAATAAGTTTAATAGATTTAAAAGATTGTATTATTCATTCATTCATTCATTCATTCATTTATTTTTTATTTTTTGTTTGTTAATCCTCATCCGAGGATATTTTTCCATTGATTTTTAGGGAGAGTGAAAGGGAGAGGGAAAGACAGAAACATTGATGTGTCTTACATCGATTGGTTGCCTCCTGCACGAGCCCACAACCAAGGTACGTGCTCTTCACCAGAATTGAACCCGGGACCCCTTGGTCCTCAGGCCAACACTCTATCCACTGAGCCAAACTGACTAGGGCAAAAGATTGTACTTAAGTGATCATTGTTTTAGTTCAGGCTTAGATGTTTGTACTGGTCCCACAGTTTCTCTGCTTGTACTCTCTTCCGCCTTTCAGTCTCCTTCACTTAGTTTATCTTTATAAAACAGATCTGATTGTACCTTTTATAGCTTTCATTCACTGTGCGCAGGATAAAGTCCAAACTTCTTAGCAGAATCTACAAAGCCATTTACTACAGGCCCTGATAAAAATGTCTAGTTCTGTTCTCCTTTTCTCTGAATCTGAGCCTTTTCTGGATCCTCTCTTGAACACCAACCTACATGTTTCTTTTTGTCTGTGACTTTATTGTTTTTATACCTTTATTAATTCCTCTGTCTCTATTTTCTAACTACCCAAAATGAATTATTAAATTTTATTCTAAGGTTACTTTAAATATAACTTATATGGGATATTTGTTTTTTAGTCTTTTATGTTCCCAAATAGTGTTTTGATCATATGGCTAGTATATTCTTTTCACATATAGTAGCATGTTATGTGTATGGCTGCTTGGATAGATTGTGAACCATTTGATGGAAAAGATGTGTATTTCATGGGATTACTCATATGTTTATTTCATTTTAACAGATATGCGCAAATATCTTGAATTGTGTCATTAATACTGTGGTTTTATTCATTGAAATATATACTTTTAACTGTGCTTCTATATGAAAATTAGGTAATGAGTTTCTTTAATAAACTTAAGATCTTCTGGTTCTGTGATATTTGTATTAAAAATGTGGAATGGGTTATGTTGAGAGAACAGTATTTGTCTAACCTTTTTTTATGGTCACAGACCTTTTTTGAAAATATGTTTAAACCCTAGACACAGTATCCTCCCCTCCCTCATTATACTTTTCACTTTCTCAAAAGTTGGTAGCTATTAGAGGATTCAAAGATGCTTTGAAACTCAGGCATGGATCCTAGGTTTAGAATGCTGGGCTAGATATGCGTATGCTCTCATTGTCTACTGATATGTGGTGTTTTAGGAAATCACATAGATCTAGAAGGAAGTGGGATAGGAATTGTTTTATTTTGATGGTAATTAATATAGGGTTTTATTCCTCATGTCTTTATCCCTGGTCTTAGTGGGAGACAGTGTGGTATAGTATTTAAGGGCCTAGGTTCTGGAGTTTGACTTGGCCTAGTTTTATATCTTGTCTTGGCATTTGATAGCTCTGTGATTTGTCCCTCAATTTTCTCCTCTGTGAAATGTGAATAATGGTAACACCTACCTCAGGATTGTTGAAAGGAATAAATAATAAAATCTCATAAACCCCAATTAGAGTACTTGGCATTTAAAAAAAAAAACACAGCTCAAATGCTAGACATTACTGTTACTATGCCCTAAAAAATCTGTCCTTTGACATTGACATGTAGGATTTTATTGCGTTTTGCTTTTCTACACTGGTGTTTTTCAAATCTTATTTTTAAAGTATTGGGATGATACCTGAGTTTCCAACAGGTCACAGATTGCAAAATGTAAACGCTGGGCACTTTACTGTAAACTTAAAAAGAATACTAGGTAAAGCCACAGTTTATATCCTCTGGCTCTTGGATCTTAGAAAAACTTTTCAGATGGGGTGACTTTGCCATGTAGTCATGGGGCAATAACCTTTCCTCGTTAAATTTTTAAAGGTGTCATTTTTTTAAAAGTAATTCATGGGAAAAATAAAGAATTGCTAATAGAATATCCCTAGCCATGAGTTTGCTCTGGAGTGCATTAATACATGCCATAAAAGCGTTGCTTTAATTATTTCATTAAAGGTTTAGATCAATAATATACAAATCTAATTCACATGGTTTGATAACACTGCACTAATGTTTCTTTTTTTCTCATATATAATGCACCTGATATTTTAGTGCATTGTATATTTTTTGAATTTTTTTTCAGTGTTTGAGGTATGTTTGGTTCGAGCTGTTTATACTTTTTTTCTAGCCACTTCTATTATTTTTAATTGTATAGCATTAGAGATCATAGATGAGGGAATAAAAGATCAGTTAATGGTCATAAAGCAAAGACTGCTTACTGAAATTTTTTCCTGCTCAAATAGCATGGGTTATTTTTACAATAAAAAAATTGGAAATGATAATTATTGTAGTTTATTTTCTGAAATTTTTAAGAGAGAGAGAAGGGCGGGGGGGAGAGGAAGAGAGAGAGCCTGAACTCAGACTATCAAGATCGATTTGTTGTTCCACTTAATTTGTGCATTCATTGGTTGATTCTTGTACGTGCTTTGATGGGGGATCGAACCTGCAACTGTGGTGTATCAGATGATGCTCTAACCAGGGCTGTAGGTTATATAGTACTGCTTCTATATTTGAACTCCACTGTGTTATTAAGATAACTTTTATTTTTAGGTAGGAGGATTTATATCAGTTTTTAGAGTTTTGAGGACTGGTTTAACTCTACTACAAATATATATCTCAAAACAGTTTTTGTTTTCTTCATCCAGACAGGTGATTTGGCTGCTGTACAGTTAGGAGGAGCACCAAACCGATGGGAGGTTTTGTCAGCCACACCTACAACTATAAAAGATGAAGCGGGTAATCTAGTACAGATTCCCAGTGCTGCTACTTCGAGTGGGCAGTATGTTCTTCCCCTTCAGAATTTGCAGAATCAACAAATATTTTCAGTTGCACCAGGATCAGAGTCATCGAATGGTACAGTGTCCAATGTTCAATATCAAGTAATACCACAGATTCAGTCAACAGATGGTCAACAGGTTCAGATTGGCTTCACAGGAACTTCAGATAATGGAGGTATAAATCAAGAAAGTGGTCAAATTCAGATCATTCCTGGCTCTAATCAAACCTTGCTTGCCTCTGGAACACCTCCTGCTAATATTCAGAATCTCATACCACAGACTGGTCAAGTCCAGGTTCAGGGAGTTACAATTGGTGGTTCATCTTTTCCTGGCCAAACCCAAGTAGTTGCTAATGTGCCTCTTGGTCTGCCAGGAAATATTACCTTTGTACCAATCAACAGTGTTGATCTAGATTCTTTGGGACTCTCGGGCAGTTCTCAGACAATGACTGCAGGCATTAATGCCGATGGACATTTGATAAATACAGGACAAGCTATGGATAGTTCAGACAATTCAGAAAGGACTGGTGAGCGGGTTTCTCCTGATATTAATGAAACTAATACTGATACAGATTTATTTGTGCCAACGTCCTCTTCATCACAGTTGCCTGTTACTATAGATAGTACAGGTATATTGCAACAAAACACAAATAGCTTGACTACGTCTAGTGGGCAAGTCCATTCTTCAGATCTTCAGGGAAATTACATCCAGTCGCCTGTTTCTGAAGAGACACAGGCTCAGAATATTCAGGTTTCTACAGCACAGCCTGTTGTACAACATCTACAACTTCAAGAGTCTCAGCATCCAACCAGTCAAGCCCAAATTGTGCAAGGTATTACACCACAGACAATCCATGGTGTGCAAGCAAGTGGTCAAAATATATCACAACAGGCTTTGCAAAATCTTCAGTTGCAGCTGAATCCTGGAACCTTTTTAATTCAGGCACAGACAGTGTCCCCTTCTGGACAAATAACTTGGCAAACCTTTCAAGTACAAGGGGTCCAGAACTTGCAGAATTTGCAAATACAGAATACTGCTGCCCAACAAATAACTTTGACACCTGTTCAGACACTTACGCTTGGTCAAGTTGCAGCAGGTGGAGCCCTGACTTCAACTCCAGTTAGTCTAAGCACTGGTCAGTTGCCAAATCTACAGACAGTTACAGTAAACTCTATAGATTCTACTGGTATACAGCTACACCCAGGAGAGAATGCTGACAGTCCTGCAGGTAAGTCTTAAGTCATATTGTAACCATAGATAGGTTCAGTGATTTGTTAATATGTAGGGAAATATTTTGCTTTAGATGTTTATCAGTATCTATCTTTAGAGGTGTTACCCTAAATTTGTATGAAAAGTAGACATCAAAGTGTCTTCCAAATTGTTCATTGAAATTTTGTAGTTTTTGAAGTCAAGGATTTATTTCTCCATTATGCCAGTATATTTGTAGTTTTTCTTTACTCAATTCTGTATTTGTTTTCACATCTGATTGGTGGTGTCAGACATTACAAAATTTTTATTTGGCAGGTAAAGTGTCTTGGTCATCCTTGGTGTGATGTAAGTTCAGTGTTTTCTGCACTATATCTAATTGGGGAATCTGGCATAGTAAAAACATGGTACTGTTGTCTCAGCCAGTAGCTAGCTAGCTGTGTGATTTTGGGCAAGTTACTTTTTCTCTTGCAAAACTCAGTTTCCTCATCATGTAAAATTGGGTTGTTGGACTAAGTAACTATATCTAAGTTAGCTTCCCAGACCTAAAATTCTTTGATTCTTTGACAGTTTATTCTTATAAGTGTGTAGTGGGCTTTGAACTTAGTTGTGCTAGACATGTTGTTATTTTATAGTATGGGGTAGAAATTTCAGAAGTCTACTCTTTTTTTGTGCAAGAATTAAATAGAATAGTTTTAAAAGAAATGCTATGAACATTATGTGTTATAATGTTGTTTATTTAGATGACATCTTACTCTGTTGTACTAAATCCTTTTATTCTTCTACTTTAATTTGTTCTTTTTAGGAGATTTTAAATTTTTTTTAATACTTAAATTCTTACCTAAGGATATGTTTTTCATTGACCTAGAGAGACAGGAAAGAAAAGAGGGGGCAGGGAAATGGGGAGAGAAAGAGAAAAACATCAATGTGAGAGAGAAACTTTGATATTTTACTTTTCATATTTGAGAACCTGCAACCTGAGTATGTGCCTTGACTGGGAATTTAACCATCAATCTTTTGGTGCACAGGAGGAGCTCACTCAATTGAGTCACTCTGGCAGGGTGGGATTTTGTGGAGATTTTAACCCTCCATTAAGTCAGTGATTCTAAATTCTTAAATTGGGATGCTTAAATTTAATTTTTATCTATTTATTTATTTATTTATTTATTTATTTAAATTTAATTTATTGAAATAATTTCCATCACAATAAAGACTACCTTTTTTTCTTTTGAAAAATTTGCAGTATATGCTTAGAAAATTGGAATTGTCTTAAAGCCTCAGGTCTGTTCTTGGACAGCCTTTAATTGCACTTGAGTCTTCTGAAGCTGTGGTTTAGAGCAATAGTTCTCAAAGTGTAGTCTGTGGACCCCTGGGGGATCTCTATGATTCTCTTAGAGGTCCTTGAGGTCAAACTACTTTTCATAATAATACTGAAGTTATTTGCGTTTTTCATTGTGTTGACATTTTCGCTGATGGTGGCTAAAACTGCTTGTGTCTTAGCACAAATCAAAGCAGTGGCACAAAACTATACTAGTTATATTCTTTATGACATTGCACTTGCAGTTAAACATGCATTTCACTGAAGAATTATCTTGTTAAGCTAGTCTAAATAGTTATTTTTACTAAATCTTGAACCTTGAGTGTGAATGTTTTTAAAAAATAGTAGCTTTATTGAAATGTAAGTCACAACCCATAAAATTCACCCTTTAAAGTATACAATTCAGTGATTTTTAATATAGTCACAGACTTGTGCAACCATCACCACTATCTAATTTTAGAGCATTTTCATCACCCCCCCCCCACCCCACTCCCATATCTGTTAGCAGTCACTCCTCATCCCCCCCCCCCCCCCCACCGTGTCCCCTCAACACACACCACACCTTAGCCCTTGGCAATCACTAATCTACTTTCTGTCTTTCTGGATTTGCCTTTCATATCAGTAGAATTCCATTTCATATTAATGAAATCATATAATAAATGGCTTTTTGCATCTGGCTTCTTTCATTTAGCATAATATTTTCAAGATTCTTTTTGTGGTTGAATAATATTCCATTGTACGAATATCCCATATTTTATTCATTTATCTGTTGATGGACAAGGTTTCTATGTTTTGGCTATCTCTCTATATAAAAGCCTAAGCCACTGATCGACTGATCGCTATGACTTGCACTGACCACCAGGGGGAAGACTCTCAATGCAGGAGCTGCCTCCTAGTGATCAGTGCGCTCCCACAGTGGGAGTGCTGCTCAGCTGACTGATGGGCGCCAGATGCCGGGCTCACGGCTGGCAAATGCAGCTGTGGCGGCACAAGCCCCTCCTGCCTTCGAGGCAGTGCTACCAAATGGCTGCAGGCGCAGTGGGGCCCGAGATGAGTGGGAGCGGTGTGGCTCCCGGCCAGGGCTCAGGCTCCTGCTCGGCCACCTGCGGCTTTGTGCACTACTACATCCCTTGGGATGTTGGACTGCTGGTTTCGGCCTAGGCCTGTGGGGATCAGGCTGAAACCAGCAGTCCAACATCCCCCGAGGGGTCCCAGATTGCGAGAGGGTGCAGGCCAGGCTGAGGGACCCCACTGGTGCACAAATCTGTGCACTGGGCCTCTAGTTATGAATAATGCTGCTATGAATATTATGTGTACATATTTTGTGTGTGGACATGCATTCATTTTTTGGATACATATTTAGCAGTGGAATTGCTAGATTGTATGGTAATTCTATATTTAACATTTTGAGGATCTTCCAAAATGGTTTCCTAAAGTGATTGCACCTTGTACACTCTCACCAGCAATGTATGAGGGTTCCAGTTTCTCTGCATCCTTACCAACATTTATCGTTGTCCATTTTTTTAAAAATTATTAATTGAAGCTTTATTGTTCAGATTATTACATTTGTTCCTCTTTTCCCCCCCATAACTCCCCTCCACCCAGTTCCCACCCCACCCTCCTCCCTCACTCCCCACCCACTGTCCTCATCCATAGGTGCACGATTTTTGTCCAGTCTCTTCCCGCATCCCCCTCACCCCTTGCCCCCCCAAGAATAGCCAGTCCACTCCCTTTCTATGCCACTGATTCTATTATAATCACCAGTTCATTCTGTTCATCAGATTATTCACTTGATTTTCAGGTTCACTTGTTGATAGATGTGTATTTGTTGTTCATAATCTGTATCTTTACCTTTTTCTTCCTCTTCCTCTTTCTTAAAGGATACCTTGCAGCATTTCATATAATACTGGTTTGGTGGTGATGAACTCCTTTAGCTTTTCCTTATCTGTGAAGCTCTTTATCTGACCTTCAATTCTGAATGATAGCTTTGCTGGATAAAGTAATCTTGGTTGTAGGTTCTTGGCATTCATCACTTTGAATATTTCTTGCCACTCCCTTCTGGCATGCATAGTTTCTGTTGAGAAATCAGCTGACAGTCCTATGGATACTCCCTTGTAGGTAACTGAGTTTCTTTCTCTTGCTGCTTTTAAGATTCTCTCCTTGTCTTTTGCTCTTGGCATTTTAATTATGGTGTGTCTTGGTGTGGTCCTCTTTGGATTCCTTTTGTTTGGGGTTCTCTGCGCTTCCTGGACTTGTAAGTCTATTTCTTTCACCAGGTAGGGGAAGTTTTCTGTCATTATTTCTTCAAATAGATTTTCAGTATCTTGCCCTCTCTCTTCTTCTGGCACCCCTATAATTCTGATGTTGGTACGCTTGAAGCTGTCCCAGAGGCTCCTTACACTATCTTAGTATTTTCGGATTCTTTTTTCATTTTGCTTTTCCGGTTGGGTGTTTTTTGCTTCTTCGTATTTCAAATCGTTGACTTGATTCTTGCAATCCTCTAGTCTGCTGTTGGGAGTCTGTATAATATTCTTTATTTCAGTCAGTGTATGCTTAATTTCTAGTTGGTCCTTTATCACAACCTCGAGGGTCTCATTAGATTTCTTGTAGATCTCATTAAGTTTATCAGCAGTTTCTAGAAAATTCTTGAAAAACCTTAAAAGTTTGGTTTTGAACTGTATATCCAGTAGTTTGCTTTCCTCCATTTCTGTCATTTGTGTCCTTTTTCTTTGTCTCTTCATTTTTTATGCTTCCCTGTGTTGATAAAGTGGTTTTCTGTGCTAAGTGTCCTCTAGGGCCCAGTGGTTCAGCCTCCCCAGTTACCTGAGGAGGACACTCTTGATGCACCCCGTTGTGGTCTTTGTGCACAGTCTTGTTGTAGTTAAGCCTTGATTGTTGTAGGTATCACTGAGAGTAATTGACCTCCAGGCCAATTGGGTGTGAGAGTCAGCTGTGTCTGCAGTGGGAGAACTTCTGTGCTGGAGACACCCCTCTGGGGCAAGACTTGCTTCAATGGGGCTTTGGTGCTCCCTGAGTCTGCCCCCTGAGTGTGTCTTTTATGGTTCCACGGAGCTGCAAACTGGATGGTCCCACTCTGACCTCTGGGTTTCCTGGCTCCTGGATCTCTAGGGAGGTGCTAATCTAGCCTTTGCCTGAGGCTACCCAGCAAAAGCCTCCCTGCAGGGCTTGGGTGGGGCGGGTCCCACAGGATCAACAGGGCGGGGCTAGCAGTTATGGCGTCTCCGCTTCTCAGTGTCCTGGAAATCCCTGTCAGCCCCTCCGAGAGAAAGCTGCCCTCGAGTTCCGACCTATGCCAGACAGTCCCGCTTCTCCTGTTTGAGTCTGGGTCCCCAGAGACACGCCTGGAATTGGAGCCCAGAGCCTGAGACTCCCTCCCGATTGAAAACAACCACCCCTCAGCCAGCCGCCCACTCCGCACGCACCTCCGCACCTTTGTATTTTGCTTCCGCACTGTGCCTCCTCTGAGTCTCGGTATGCTTTTCTCCTTCCTTCTAGTTGTGGAATTTCCACTCAGCCAGCCTTCCTGTGGTTCTGGATGATGTCCGTTCCGTCTTTTAGTTATATTTTTGAAGTGGTTGTTCAAGGCAGCAAACTCCGGTGTTTACTTATGCCGCCATCTTGGTTTCTCCTTTTTTTATTATAGTTATCTTAATTAGTATGAAGTGGTACCTTGGGTTTTTGATTTGCAGTTCCTGCTACATGTCTTTGTATTTTTTTTTGTGTTAAAGAATATGCTTTTAATAAAGCACTTTAAAATGATTGTATTAGAAAAATGTTTTTTTTTTTTATTTGTGTAGTTCTGTGAGTTGCAAGCTGAACTATATACTAATTTCATGAAACACTTTTCACTTGAAAGGATGACTGACAAGCTGGTTATGTATTTAAGTGAGATCTTGTCTTAAAAAATGAATGAAGTGAGCATTACTTAAAGGAAAAAATCCTAACAGTATTTGTTGTCAATGGTAAAATTTGGGTTTTATGGTGACAATTAGAATTTGGGAAAACTTGAATCTACTTCTATGATCTTGATAGCTTGTGAATAATTACTTTTCTGATGAGATATGGATGGTGATATTTTTAATAAATAGGATTTTTTTAATACTATACTATAATAAAACTAGAGGCCTGGTGCACAGATTCGTGCATTGGTGGGGGACGTGGCCTGCGGGTATCGGTCAGCTGTGGGAGCACTGCTTATACTGGTTAGCTGAGCGGCTGTGACCCACCCTCTGAGCGACTGCTGAATGAAATAAGTCTGAGCTGATATTTTGGGGTAATGTCTTGGGTAAAGGCATGTTCTGTGTTTTGGAGGAACCTGACAGAGAGCTTTGCACCCCAAAGCCACTAGGTGAACATCCTTGATGTGTGATGCCAGGTCGGTGACACCATTGGGGATGTTCAAGGCAGCTGTGCTCTAGGATCCTCAGTCATCAGGACAGCCTCCTGGAGGGTCCACAGTCACATCCCCTCTTACCATCTGCCTATGTCAGCTCCCTGCGCTCTTTCTAGAACACACCTTAGAGAGCTGGTGGGGTCAGGCCAGAGTCTGGATTGTCTCAGGTATTTGATCGGTGCAGAGATTCAGCCTCACCTTGGGCCTGCTAGCAACTGCTCCCAATGCGGGAGCAGCCGCTAATCCTGGTCAGCCAAGTGGTGCTCCTACTGTGCGAGCGCACCGACCACCAGGGGGTAGCTCCTGCATTGAGCATCTGCCCCCTGGTGGTCAGTGTGCATCATAGCGACTGGTTGGTTGGTCGTTCTGGTTGTTCCAGTGTTCAGTTGCTGAGCCTATATATATATATATATTACAGTATATATAATACATATATATACTAGAGACCCGGTGCACAAAAATTTGTGCACTCGGGGGGGAGGGGGGTCCCTCAGCCCGGCCTGTGCCCTCTCGCAGTCTGGGACCCCTCGGGTGATAACGACCTGCTGGCTTAGGCCTGCTCCCGGGTGGCAGAGGGCAGGCCCAATCCCTAGGTGCAGCCCTTGGTCGTGCTTGGAGCAGCGCCGATTGGGGACTTGGGGAGCCGCACCCTGTCATACACAGAGCAGGGCGATCGGGAGGTTGTGATGCCACCCTCAGTCACGCTCAGGGTAGGGCCGATTGGGGGTTTGGAGCACCATCCCGTCACACTCAAGGCAGGGTCGATGGGGAGGTTGCGGCGCCACCCCCTGTCACGCACAGAGTAGGGCCAATCGGGGTTGGGGCACTGCCCCCTGTCACTCACAGAGCAGGGCCCATCAGGGGGATTGGGGCTCTGTACCCTGTCACGCACAGAGCAGGGCCAATCGGGGTTGGGGCACTGCCCCCTGTCACGCACAGAGCAGGGCCCATCAGGGGGTTGGGGCGCCACCCTCTATCACCCACAGAGCAGGGCCCATCAGGGGGTTGGGGCGCCGCCACTCTCACACTCAGGGCAGGGCCAATGGGGAGGTTATGGCTCTACCCCAGCCTTGGGCAAACTACGGCCCGCGGGCCGGATTCGGCCCGTTTGAAACGAATAAAACTAAAAAAAAAAAAGACCGTACCCTTTTATGTAATGATGTTTACTTTGAATTTATATTAGTTCACACAAACACTCCATCCATGCTTTTGTTCCGGCCCTCTGGTCCAGTTTAAGAACCTATTGTGGCCCTCGAGTCAAAAAGTTTGCCCACCCCTGCTCTACCCTGTCACACACAGAGCAGGGCCTGTGGGGGGGGGGGGGGGGTTGGGGCGCCGCACCCTGTCACACATAGAGCCGCAGGGCGATCAGGGGGTTGGGGAGCTCCCCCCTATCAGGCACAGAGCAGGGCTGATCAGGGGGTTGGGGCGCCTTCCCCTGTCACGAACAGAGCAGGGCGGATAGGGAGGTTGTGGTCCCGCCCCCTGTCCCACACAGAGCCGCAGGGCGATCAGGGGGTTTGGGCGCTGCCCCCGTCACGCTGATCCCGGTGCCGGGAGGCCTCGCAGCTCTGCTGATCCCGGTGCTGGGAGGCATATTACCCTTTTACTATATAGGGTAGAGGCCTGGTGCATGGGTGGTGCCGGCTGGTTTGCCCTGAAGGGTGTCGTGGATCAGGGTGGGGTCTCCAGTGGGGTGCCTGGCCAGCCTGGGTGAGGGGATGATGGCTGTTTGCAGCTGGTCACACACCCTTCAGGGTGGGGTTCCCCACTGGGGTGCCTGGCCAGTCTGGGTGAGGGGCTGAGGGCTGTTTTCAGGCTGGGGGTGACTGAAGCTCCCAACCGCTCCTTTTTTTCTTTTATTCTGGGCCAGCTTTAGCTTTGAGGCTTGCCTCCAGCTCTTAGGCCTCCGCGGCTGAAAGTAGGTTTCTGGCCTTTGCTTACAATGTTGCGATCCTGCTGGCTGAAGCTCGGCGGACTAAAGCAGGTTTCTGGGGTTTTGTTTTGCTTCTATATTTGTTACATAGTTGCTTAGAGTTGCAGCTCAGAGGCCTGCAGTGGCAGGCGGGGAACGTTGGAGTCCTCCGTCACTGAAGCAAGCAAGCCTCATGTTAGTTTCAAGCTGCCTGGCTGCCGGCCGCCATCTTGGCTGGCAGTTAATTTGCATATTGCCCTGATTAGCCAATGGGAAGGGTAGTGGTCGTATGCTAATTACCATGTTTCTCTTTTATTAGATAGGATATGCACTAATGTTTGGAAGATGTTTATGATTACTCAGTGAACCAGTAGTTTTCAAATGACCAGCTCATTTTTCAAAATCATGCATGGGTAAGAGATCCATTTAAAATTAGGGGTAGAACAGTAACAAAGCATATGGAAAGTTTACCAACATGGTTTCAGATTCTACATTGCAACAGACCTTTAAGAAATTGCTAGTTGTCAAGTTTGGTGTAGTATCAAAGGATACACATAATTGGCCAAAGGCTATCAAATTACCCCTTCCTTTTCCAGCCACATGTTTTTGTGAGACTAGATATTCTTCATGTGCTTCAGCACAAACCACATATTGCAACAGATTGATTGTAGAAGCATACATGAGACTCAAGTTATCTTTTAACCTCGACATTAAAGAAATTTGCAACCCTAGCTGATTTGGCTCAGTGGATAGAGCATTGGCCTGCAGACCACAGGATCCCAGGTTCGATTCCAGTGAAGGGCATGTACCTTGGTTGCAGGCTCCTCCCAGGCCCAGGCAACCAATTGATGTGTTTCTTTCACATAGATGTTTCTTTGTCTTTCCCTCTCTCTTCCACGCTCCCTAAAAATCAATGGAAAAATGCCCTCTGGTGAAGATTAACCAAAAAATAAAAGTAAATAAAAAAAGATTTGCAAAAATATCAAACATGACCTCTCTTCTCATCAAACTTTTTATTTTTTGGGAAACAGTTGTTTTTCATAAAATGTTAATTTGTGTTAATATCTAATAGATTTATTTTTAATTTAAATTTCTCATAATTTCTAATATAGCCAACAAATATTAAAATATGCAACTAGCCCTAGCTGGTTTGGCTTTTGGACTGAAGGGTCCCGGGTTTGATTTCAGTCAAGAGCACATGCCTGGGTTCCTGGCTCGATCCCCAGTAGGGGGTGTGCAGGAGGCAGCCTATAAATGATTCTCTCTCATCATTGATGTTTTTCTCTCTCCCTCTCCCTCTTTCTTCCTCTCTGAAATCAATAAAAATATATTTTAATATATACACAACTTACATGAACAAAAGCTTTTCAGGACCTCAGTAATATTTAAGAGTTTAGAAGAGGTCTTGAGACTAAAAAGTTGGAGAACTGGTAGAATGATAGACTTCTGAAGACATAGCAGATGGTTTTTAGAAATAAATTTTTAAAGCTTCTACAAAGTTAAGGTTATAGAATTCTATATATGTTAGAAAAACATCTGTAGAGAATTTGTGATTTTGTGGATTTATGTGGTCATGAATTTAAGAGTGGTATAAAGCACTGAGTGTTTCAGTACAGCAATTTATTTTAAATACTGTCAAAATAGCAATTCTTTATGAATTAGATAAAAAGAAAGGAATTTAAAAAGTAGTAACTTAGATTATTGAATGTGGCAAGGAAGTTTGTCTGGAAGGCCATTAAATTTGAATTTTGTCCCAATTTTAAGGGATCAGGAAAGAATTGAGAAAAGTTAAAATGCTGCCATGTACACAGCAGCATATTCCTATATAATAAACAGGCAGTATGCAAATTGACCATCACTCCAACACACAAATGGCCGCCCCCATGTGGTCAAAGATGGCTGCCCCATGTGGACACAAGATGGCCACCACAAGCTGGCCAGCAGGGGAGGGCAGTTAGGGGCAATCAGGCCGGAAAGGGAGGGCAGTTAGGGGCAATCAGGCCAGCAGGGGAGCAGTTAGGCAGCGATCAGGTTGGCAGGGGAGTGTTTAGGGGGTGATCAGGCTGGCAGGCAGAAGTGGTTAGGGGCAATCAGGCAGGCAGGCAGGCGAGCGGTTGGGAGCCAGCAGTTCTGGATTGTGAGAGGGATCCCAGATTGGAGAGGGTGCAGGCTGGGCTGAGGGACCACCCCCCCCCCCCCCCCCCCGCACAAATTTCGTGCTCCGGGCCTCTAGTCTATAATAAAAGCGTAATATGTAAATCAACTGAATGACTGAACAGCAGAACGGCTTTCTGGATGACCATGCTATGACACACACAGGTGCCAGGCCAGCCAAGGCGGGTGCAATGCAATTGGTCAGGGGTCCCCACGATTGCCCCGCAGGGGGAGGCCCAGGCCACCTCTGCAGGGGGCTCAGTGGGAGCGGGCTCCACGATCGATCGCCCCAAAGAGGGAGGCCCAGGCCACCAGCCAGCGACGCTGTGGCGGGTGTGCAGGAGCGGCCAGAGATTGCACCCCAGAGGAAGGCCCAGGCCAGCCAAGTGATCACACCCCATGCCTGTCACCCTCAGAGGGAGGCAACCAGTGGCGGGGGGAGGAGGGCAGCGCCGTACAGATGGCAAGCAGTGGCAGTGGCAGGGCCACGGCCAGCTGCCGGCAGCTTGTGGAAGGAAAGCCCCGATAGGCCCTGATCTCTGGCCAGGCCTAGGGATGCTACCCGAGGGGTTCCGGATTGCGAGAGGGCTCAGGCAGGGTTGAGGGACACCCCTCCTACCCTCTCACCCCCTGGTGCAGGAATTTTGTGCACAGGGCCTCTAGTTTAGGCATAAAAAACAGGAAATTTTAATTTTGGGACTATTTGGTAATAGGAAAACCAGCCCTTGGATTGTACTGTCTTTTTTATTGGTACGAAGGAAGATAAATTATTTTAGGATGTGTGTTTTTTTCCCAACCTGAAAATCAGGGTAAAATTTTAATCTGTTAAGACATAGTATTGCCCAGATGAAATGCTGAAAACATTGACATGATTGCTTTGCATTTTTATTTTTGTTAAATATGGAGTTAATGTAACAATTTTCCACATACACAAGAATGCACATTTTTGGGCTTTGGGATTTCTTTGACTTCTAAGCTCCCTTTTAACAAAAATGACTCTCTATTCTAGTCTGTTTTAAGCAGTGAATCTGACTCTGGGCCCCTTCTCATCAAAAGGAGTTATATTGAGAGCCTCTTATGGCTTAGAAATCAAATGCTCATCTTTCTTGGAACATAGAGCTCATCAGACCCAAAACTACAATCTCATTCACTGCTTTTATTTCTGTTCATTTCTTGCCCATTGAGAATGCATGTTGTTTTAGAGAACTTCTGTTTTTAAAGTTTTATTTTTACTTTGTCTGCTATTATATATTTGAAACTGTGTAGGAGGAGACAAAGTGAATTTACATATCTTCCAACGTCTTTTCTAGTTAGAAAATTTCCCCTTAATTCAAGCCAAGACTTTGTGTCACATTTTAGACCTCTACCAGATTTTGTTTTATCTAAATACAGTTATCCTTTAACAATGGCCATATTTAAAATGCAGTTAGGTGATTGAGGTAGGAAGAGAGGTTTATAGAAATCAATACTTCTTTAAAGCAAAAACCTAATATTTACAATTTCCATTATCCGTGGAAAACTGCATAGTTGTAGACTAATTGGTAGCTGGGTTTTTTTAAAATTAGTAGTGAGAGAATGGAATTACCACAAAAATGGATTTTTAAAACTTTATACTTAATTAAGAGTTGAAGGGCACTTCAGTCATTCTCCCTCTTGCCCATTCTCTGGTGAATAGGTATAACTCACATAAACAAAAACTCCTTTAAGTCCTCTCTAATTCTTAACATATAAAGCGATTCTGGTATCAAATTAAGTTTTAGAACTAAAGCATATGGACAGTACCATTATTTACAATACCCTAAATTTATAGTAATCCCTTAATAGTAATCCTTAATATCCTTGCAATGTTTTATTTCCCACAATTGATTTAAAAACATCTTTAGAATTGATTTGTTGAAATTAAGATTCAGACAAGGACTGTGTATTTAAATTGGTTGATGTGCCTCCCAGTCTCAGATTTTCAGCAACTGGTTTTAGTAACTTTTCATTGTTATTGGGGTTCATTTACTTCATTAAGGTTGGCAAAATGAGGATTTTTCTAATTTTTCTCAATCCTTTTGTATTAATAGCTGTGATTCCTCAATAAAGAACTTTTTCTTATTAACTATTTGTATTTAGTATTCTAAAATACAGTTTGTACAAGAAAGGCAGGATAAACTATTAAATTCGTCCTCTTATTTATTTTCGGAATGAGTTGGTATCTAAGCCAGTGATGGCGAACCTATGACACGCGTGTCAGAGGTGACACGTGAACTCATTTTTTTGGTTGATTTTTCTTTGTTTAATGGCATTTAAATATATAAAATAAATATCAAAAATATAAATCTTTGTTTTACTATGGTTGCAAATATCAAAAAATTTCTATATGTGACACGGCACCATAGTTAAGTTAGGGTTTTTCAAAATGCTGACACTCCGAGCTCAAAAGGTTCACCATCACTCGTCTAAGGCTGTCATTAGAGATTCTCTTTTCTTTATGGAGTATCATCGTGAACTCAATTTTTTCTATTGTGTTTTAATTCATGGCAATCATTCTTGGTAGTTAATGTTTATATTGTTAAAGAAGAAATGAAACGCTAAGCATGCAAACAAAGAAAAAGAGGTGTGGGATGGGGCTAGAACAGCCGTGGGCAAACTACAGCCCGGGCGGATCCGGCCCGTTTGAAATGAATAAAACTAAAAAAAAAAAGATGGTACCCTTTTAGGTAATGATGTTTACTTTGAATTTATATTAGTTCACACAAACACTCCATCCATGCTTTTGTTCCGGCCCTCCGGTCCAGTTTAAGAACCCATTGTGGCCCTCGAGTCAAAAAGTTTGCCCACCCCTGGGCTAGAAGGATCTATGGGTAAAGGGTGTTGTAATTTTTAGGAAGATAATTTTATAGAGGATAGTTTTAGCCTTTTTACAGAAATTTATAATGTGAGCATAAGTAACTATTCTATATAATAAAAGGCTAACATGCAAAGTGACCGAATGGCAAAATGACCAGTCGCTATGATGCGCACTGACCACCAGGGGGCAGACGCTCAATGCAGGAGCTGCCCCCTGGTGGTCAGTGCTCTCCCACAGGGAGCCTGTCATATTGAGATCTGGAGGAAAGAGTATTCCAAGAAGAGAGAATGAGGCAAGGTGCTGGAGCTTAGTGGTGTTAGAAAATGAGATTGGAAGTAGGCGGGGGCCATAATATAAGCCATGGTAAGGAATTTGGATTTTTGTTTGTTAATCCTCACTGATGATATTTTACCATTAAAATTTTTTTTTTTTTTTTTTTTTTTTTTTTTTTTTTGAGAGAATGGAAGGTTGGGAAAGACAGAGAGAAACATTGATGTGAGAGAGACACATCGATTGGTTGCCTTCCATATGCGCACTGACGGGCCAGGGATTGAGCCTGCAACTGAGGTACGTGCCCTTGACCAGAATCGAACCTGGGACTCTTGAGTGTGCGGGCCGATGTTCTATCCACTCAGCCAAACTGGCTAGGGTGGGTTTTATTTTTTAATAGGAAAATATTGGAGGATTTTGATTGGGGAAATGACATCATTTTATTACTTTTTGATCAATGAAACAAGTATGTAGTATTTTTTTATTTTTATTTATAATAGTACTGATGTTCTCCATTTCCCCCCTCTTTTGCTCAGTTCCATCCAGTCCCTGCCTGCCCCTGGCCTTCACCACACTGTTATTTTGTGTCCATGAGCTATGCATGTATGTTCTTTGGCTAATCTCTTCTCCTTTTATCCAGTTCCCCATCCCCCTTACCCCCCATCTGTCAATCTATTCCATGTATTCATGCTTTTGGTTCTGTTTTGTTCACCAGTTTATTTTGTTCATTCATTAGATTTCACATATGAATGA
Source organism: Myotis myotis (assembly GCF_014108235.1). Lineage (NCBI taxonomy): Eukaryota > Metazoa > Chordata > Mammalia > Chiroptera > Vespertilionidae > Myotis > Myotis myotis. The sequence goes on from NW_023416390.1 coordinate 44,624,162, forward strand.
GATCATATGGTATTTGTCTTTCTCTGACTGGTTTATTTCACTTTGCATAATAATCTCCAGGTCCATCTATGCTGTCGCTAAGGGGAAGAGTACCACACACTATTTTTTTCTCCACTCCTCTGCTGATGGGCACTTGGACTATTTGCAGATATTGGCTATTGTAAATAACACTGCTATGAACATAAAGGTGCATATATTCTTTCTGTTTGGTGTTTCAGGATTCTTAGGATATATTCCCAGAAGTGAGATTGCTGGGTCAAATAGCAGTTTCATTTTTAATTTTTTGAGAAAACTCCATATTGTTTTTTTCCATGGTGGCTGCACCATTCTGCATTCCTACCAACAGTACACTAGAGTTTCCCTTTTCTCCACATCCCCACCAGCACTTTTTGTTTGTTGATTATATTTTTAAAAGATCCCTGTGGCAGATAGGGATGAAGGGGGTGGGGTTTTAATGACCATGAATTGGAAAGGCTAATGCAGTAATACTCGCAAAAGAAGATAGTGAGATTGGCTAGGCTAGTGATATGGAAAGTCTGGGGAAGGATAGGGTAAATAAAGGGAGAATTAAGACTTCTGTTTTGGCTTTGTTAAATTTGAGATGCCTGTTAGTTATCCAAGTGGATGGTTCAAGAACACAGTTGGATATCAGAATGTGGAGGTCAAGATAAAATTGGGATAGAGATAAAATTTTTGGAGTTATTATTGTAGATAGATGTGACCAGATGAAATAATCTGGGTAATAGTTTTGCAACATTTGGCTGCATGGTAGAATCTCACAAGGATCTTTTAAAAAATGCCAACAGTTCATCTTCCTCCCAATTCTAATTTAATGGCTCTGCATGAGGCTTGGGAAAGATGTATTTTAAAAGTCTCCAAGTGATTTTGAAGTGAAACTGGTTTGAAAATTAATAACTTAGTAGGGGAAGAATATAGATAGAAATTAGAAAGTATCATAGATAGTATCATTCTGAGCTTCAAGTTATTTTTCTAGGTTTTCCAAATGCAGTGTCCAGCACAGAATCAAAAGTGATTAGGTATTTGAGGCAATGAGATACCAGGAGCGAGAACCAGGTGAGACACCAGGAATAAGAACCAGAGAAACAACAGACGACAGAAATAATAAGACATTGTAACTCCAGACACTAGAATGTTTACTATGGTCTAGGTCAGCAATTTGCAGTTGATGGCTGCACACTGGTATGCTGTAAGAATTTTTAAAACATGCAATACCTGACTATTTTGTCAGGGGTGCTGACCTCTTTCCCCTTAGAATGTAAAATTAAAAATATGACAGCAGCCAACACAATAATAGTCCAATGTGAAGGAATCAACATTATACCTAATTTTTTGGTCACATTGGCAAAAAATACATTTTTTGGTGTGCCACAGAATTTTAGTAATAGTTTATGTGTGCCATGAGATGAAAAAGGTTAAAAATTGCTGGGTTAGGTGATAAGCCAAGCTTGAACAAATTTTAACAGAATTGGAAACAAATTTTTTGTTTCCACTGAAACTAAAATTGCATAGCAGATTTGTTAAAGAAGCGAATAGAAATTCAGGACCAGAAACTTAACTAACTTGAGAGAAATCCTTAGGGCTAAATACTAAAACAACTTCAACATTTAGAGGGCGAGAGATGGAGAAAGCTGGCAAAGGAAACAAAGAGTTCCCAGGAGAGAGAGATATCTGGAAGCCAAGTGAATAAACTACTTAAGAAAGTAGGAGAGCATTCTTAACTTTTCAGATATTGTGGGGGGTACATAAGATGATAGAGAATGAGATTCTGGTTGTTGATAACAAGTGGCTTCAGTGGATTGCTGGGGAGTAAAGCCTGAGTAGAAAAAGAGGTTAAGGGAAGAAAGGAAGTATCGACAGTAATTATAGACAAACTAGAGGCCCGGTGCACAAAAATTTGTGTACTGGGGGGGAGAGGGGGGTCCCTCAGCCCCACTTGTGTCCTCTCACAGTCTGGGACCCCTTGGGAGATAATGACCTGCTGGCTTAGGCCCACTCCCGGGTGGCAGAGGGCAGGCCCAATCCCTAGGTGCCTGCCCCGCAGCTCCTGGTCGGGCTCAAGAGCAGGGCCAACTGGGGAGTTGGGGCACCGCCCCCTGTCATGCACAGAGCAGGGCGGATCAGGAGGTTGCGATGCCACCCTCAGTCACGCTCAGGGTAGGGCCGATTGGGGGGTTGGGGTGCCGCCCCCTGTCACCCACAGAGCAGGGCCCATCAGGGGGGTTGAGGCTCCGTACCCTGTCACACACAGAGCAGGGCCCATCAGGGGGTTGGGGAGCTCCCCCCTGTATGCACAGAGCAGGGCCGATCAGGAGGTTGTGATGCCACCCTCAGTCACACTCAGGGTAGGGCCGATCAGGGGGTTGGGGCACTCCCCCCTGTCACACTCAGGGCAGGGCCGATGGGGAGGTTGCGGCTCCACCCCGTCACACACAGAGCAGGGCCCATGGGGGGGTTGGGGTGCCGTACCCTGTCACACACAGAGCAGGGCCAGTCGGGGTTGGGGAGCTCCCCCCTATCAGGCACAGAGCAGGGCCGATCAGGGGGTTGGGGCGCCTTCCCCTGTCATGAACAGAGCAGGGCAGATAGGGAGGTTGTGGCCCCGCCCCCTGTCACACACAGATCTGCAGGGCCATCAGGGGTTTTGAGCGCTGAGGCCTCGCTGCTCCACTGATCCCAGTGCTGGGAGGCATATTACCCTTTTACTATATAGGATAGAGGCCTGGTGCATGGATGGGGGCCGGCTGGTTTGCCCTGAAGGGTGTCCTGGATCAGGGTGGGGGTCCCCAGTGGGGTGCCTGGCCAGTCTGGGTGAGGGGCTGAGGGCCGTTTTCAGGCTAGCGGGTGACTAAAGCTCCCAGCCTCTCCTTTTTTCCTTTTTTTTTTTTATTCTTGGATATATTTACCTTCTATAGCTGTCACTGGAGCTGAGAGCTGGCTTTAGCTGCGAGACCTCGGCTGCTGAAAGCAGGTTTCTGGGCTTTGTTTACTTTCTGTATTTGAAACTTTGTTGCGACTCCAGCTCTGAGATCCCAGCTGGCTGAAAGCAGGTTTCTGGGGTTTTGTTTAGCTTCTATATTTGTAACAGTGTTTCTTAGAGAGCAGCTCAGAGCCCAGCAGCAGCAGGCGGGGAAGGTTGGCTTCCTCCATCACTGGAGCAAGCAAGCCTCCTGTTCGTGTCAGTAGCCTGGCTGCCGGCCGCCATCTTGGTTGGCAGTTAATTTGCATATCGCCCTGATTAGCCAATGGGAAGGGTAGCGAAGTTATGGCTAATTACCATGTTTCTCTTTTATTATATAGGATATTTTAAGTTTTTTTTCCTCCTGTTAAGAGGAACATTGAAATAGAAGATGGTAGCTGGAGGTGGACTTGAGGTCACAGGAGGGCTTTTCTGGAAATGTCAGTAAAGAGTGAGAAATTGATGAGGCAGGAAGAGGAAGTTTTTAAGAAGGCAAGCAAGATGAAATATAGGACACAGGTATAGTGGTTGACCACATAATATTGCAGATAAACATGTTTTAATGGGAAAGGCATAGATAGGATAGAACTTTGTAGATGCAGATATGATGGTAGGAGGATAAGGTAATTATTGTCAGATTTCTTTTACTTTCCTTTTGTAATAAGAAACAAGCTGAGATGAATGAGGAGGACAGGTGTTAGAAATTTAAGAAGAAAGAAGTTCTGAACTGGTTATCTTGAGAGAACTGGAAAGTGAAATTACTGGTGAGATGTAGAGTTGCAGGGGTTACTGGGTGTCACCGTGAGTAATTAGCACAATTGTGTTATTTCTCCAGTTACTTTTAGCTGCTCAGATGCAGGTGTAGGGTTAACTTCTCTGTTTCCTGTTAGAAAGGTACAGGCCTTTTTTATTTTTGTTGTTGTTAATCCTCACCTGAGGATATTTTTCCATTGATTCTTAGAGATAGTGAAAGGGAGAGGGAGAGACCAAGAGAAACATCGATGTCAGAGAGACACGTGGATTGGTTGCCTCCTGCACGTTCCCCCACCAGGGTTGGGATCAAGCTTGCTATCCAGGTATGTGCTCTTGACCAGAATTGAACCAGGGACTCTTCAGTCCGCTGAGCCAAACCAGCTAGGGCTCTGCCATATTTTTGAGATCTGTTCTCCTCTTCTTTCTCCTTTTGTTAATCTGGCTTTTACTGTTTTCCTAGGCCATTGCAATAACATTTAATCTGTTTTTCATGCCTCCTCTTTCTGGTGCATTTAAAGTTCTTTAAAAAATTTATAGTAGTCCCCCTTTTATCTGGGGGATATGTTTCAAGATCCCCAAGGGATGCCTGAAACCACAGATAACACCAAACCCTCCATATACTATGTTTTTTCCTGTACATATATACCTATGATAAAGTTTAATTTATTAACTAGATACATTAAGAGATTAACAACAAAATAGAACAATGACAACAATATACTGTAATAAGTTATACGAATGTGGTCTCAAAATATCTTATTGTACTGTATTCACCTTCTTGCGATTGAAAAAAATATCAATGTGATGAGATGAAGTGAGGTGAATGATGTGGGCAGCATCTCTCACTTATACCCAATTAGATGAAAGCAGCATCCCTTAACCTCCAGTCATGATAAAAAATGGCTTCAGATATAGCCAAATGTCCCATGGGTGGCAAAATTCCCTTTTCCCTTTGAGAACCATTTGGTTAGACAGACTTGTAGAAGATTCTGATATAATGTGGTAAATGGTATGTATGTCTATGAATGTTGAATTTTAGTAACAGAGAGGAGTAGAGGATTAATTTTCCCACTGATGTCTTTGAAGACTTAGCTCAGATACTGTCTTGTCCCATAGCCTTTCCTGACCTCCTGCTTGTTTTAAATTGCTGCTTCTTTAATAGCATCCATATTCTTTTGTGTTTTACATAACATGCTTGTCTCCTTTTGGAATTCAGCAATTTCTTATTCATCTTTCTGTGTTTTTTTTGTTTGTTTGTTTTTTAGAAATGAAGAAATATCAGTAATAGATACAGAATAGGCATAGATTTTTGGGTAACATGTAATGTGAATTTTGCCTATTTGCTTTTGAAATAATTAACATTGTTCAGATTCATGGTACCTGTTTATTTCATATGACTACCAATTGTGTAATTGTATTAAATTTGTACCTTTTAAAGCCTACTGGCATTTAGAATTGTTTCAGAAACCATCCTATATGGCGGGTGCAGGGCGGGGTGGGGGTGCGGGGAGGAAACCAAGAGAAGTAAAAGGAATTTTAAATTTGGTCTTGCCTACATGTAAGGGAATTTAGAAAACTTAAATGACCCCCCCCCCCCCAAAGTCTTTTAACACTGTAACTTTCATGTATTTACTCTAGAATAACATGATGATGTTAAGTTCTTTATCTTGGAGTAGTACATACTGAAATATTTGTGGATGAAATGTTATGTCTGGTATTTGTTTCAGAATAACAGAGGTAGTGTGGGATGTAGCTGAACAATTGTCACAACTGGGTAATGGATACCCTGGGCTTTGTTATAATCTACTTTTGTATATATTTAAGGTTTTGTTATAATAAGGTTTTATCCTCTCCTGTTTTTGATTAGTGGACATTTTGGATTATAATTTTTAAAAAGGAAACAATCTGCAAGAAAGATTAGACTTTAATTTTGATATCAAAATCCCCTGCGATGTTTGGGTTAGTGAGCCCCTAGCTCATAGTTTTCATTCTTTCTTTGGCTTCTGTCTATTGACATTTCAGTGAACAGACTTAAAGGAATTTGAAATCTTAAGAACTGTTAGTGAAATTTTGCCCATTTAAAATATACTGGAACTTAAAATGTTTTATGGACCAATTCAGCCAGAATCTTTCCTTAGGTCAGTGATGCTAACAGTGTTGAAAACGGAAGATTTAATCAGATTCTCATTGCTCTCAGGAGCAGGAAAGTAAATTCTACTTTATTCTCCAGCACTTTCTACACCCAAGTGCCTCAAAAATTTCATTTAAAGTGGTTATTATTTCCATAAGCCAAATGCTATATTTTCTAACAATCAAATGTTAACATTTATGCTTTGGTGTTTGACTTAATTAAAAATATTTATTATAAAAAAAAAAGTGTCGAGCATTTTATGGTTCTATGAAAACCTTGAAGATGGGTTTTGATTGTTTAGACTATTTTCCTGCTTTATCACCTATAATATGAAGAAGGTAGTCAATCAATTTCAGAGAATATCCAGTAGCATTAAATTAAGTATTTTTGTTTTTTACTGAATATTAAGGGGAAAGCCAGAAAATTTTTTTAGAAATGCCCTTGGTGCTTAAATTTTGGCAGCCTACTTGGGAGAAAGGGTTAGTAAAAGCTGAAGAACTTGAGAGAACGGAGTAGTTGAACAAGTTTCTTGGGATGGAACTGTATTTAGTGAAATAGATAATTAGCCTTTAAAAAATATTGTGTGGTCTATAAGAGATGTACATGTTCATATTCCCTTGAGACTTGCATGTTGGGGGTATTTAAAGCAGACACATGGAGCAGTAATCAACAATATAAACCATTGTGAAATTGACAATATAAGTCAATGTAATGTTACTAATTGCATGATACAAATAATTGTGTGGAAGTTCAGAGAAGTGGAAAATCAAAGAGGGCTCCCGTTATCAAGGAAAACTATACATAGAGAAGGGAGAACTTCATTAGATGAATTTAGATTTGGATAGGTAGAGAGATGAGGGGAAGATGTTTACTAATAAGGCAAAAAGCAATATAAGTGAGAATAGAGCCAGCCTATCCAGGAGACAGCTTCATAGCCTAACATTCCACTCAAAAATGGTTAAGATATTTATAGGCATTATTAAATAAGTTATAAAAATTATTTGAGAGATTGCTAAGGCAAGGAAGCAGCATCCTTTTTCAATTTTAGATTATACATCTCCAGAGATTAGTATTTCATTGGGTTAATTGTGAGGACCACTTTGGGAAATGATGTAATAGTATCAGTACATGGCTAATAGGACACATTTTGTAGGAGAGTGGAGAGCACTGAATACTACTACTAGTGAGGATTTTAATATTTTTAACTTAAGGAGCCCTTAAAAGTTTTTGAGTAGATGAATTACATGAATAAATCAGTGTAAAGAGTAGTAGATAACTTGTTGTTTTAGTAAATAGGTTTCTGTGAAGAGGGACCACATCTGGACCTGATCAGTTATTTCCACATCATCCATAGACCCTTGTCTTTGGGCTTGCTGCTGTAACTAGATGGGATTTTCTGGTTATCTTCTGCAGGGAGGGGGCAGGTGTATCCTTCTGGGACAGGTATATTCTTCTAAGACAGCGGTTCTCAACCTGTGGGCCGCCTAAGACCATCAGAAAACACGTATATAATTACATATTGTTTTTGTGATTAATCACTATGCTTTAATTATGTCTAATTTGTAACAATGAAAATACATCCTGCATATCAGATATTTACATTCATAACAGTATCAAAATTACAGTTATGAAGTAGCAATGAAAATAATTTTATGGTTGGTCACCACAACATGAGGAACTGTATTAAAGGGTCGCGGCATTAGGAAGGTTGAGAACCACTGTTCTAGGAAGAAGAGTAAACTAAGTATTTCTTTCTTTGCTTGTTTATACTCATTATTTAAAAAAAAGGTTTTTTTGAATTTATTAGGGTCACATTGGTTGATAAAATTACAGGTTTCATGTATACAGTTCTATAATACTTCATCTATATATTGTATGTTTACCACCCCAAGTCAAGTCTCCTTCCATCATCACTTAATCTCTCCCTTTACCCTCTCTTACCTCCCCTTATCTCCCCTTCCCTCTGGCATTCATCATCCTGTTGTCTGTGTCCATGAGTCTTTCTTTTTCTTTTTTTTTTTTTTAAACAAAATGTTTATATTGATTTAGAGAGAGAGAGAGAGAGAGAGAGAGAGAGAGAGAGAGAGAGAGAGAGAGAGGGAGGTTGCCTCTTCCTGCCCTGACTGGGGCACGGGAACTAACTGCACCCCAGGTAAGGTATGTGCCCTCGACCAGGAATTGAACCTGAGGCCCTTTAGTGTTCAGGCGGACACTAACCACTGGGCCAGGATTTCCTTTTTAAAGGTCACACAGTATTTCATTGTATTATATACAGCATTTTCTTTGTCCTCCCCAGATTTTCAAAGTTATATTAATTTGACCAAACTTTAATTAAATTCACATATTCATAGGGGAGGCTAATTTAAGCCTGCTATTCCTGGAAACTATCCCTAGTAGGGAACTGATGATCTATAGCAACACTTGTAATATGGTTTCACATAATTCTTTGTCTTGTGTCCTGGCTCTATCCATTTTCAACTATGTGACTTAAGGCAAAGTACTTAACCTCTTTGTTTTCTCATTTAGAAAGTGGGGAAAAATATTACTATAATAACCTCAGGGTGGTTGGGAGCATGAAGTTAATATATATTAAGTGCTTACAATGGTGTCTGACAAGTGGTAAATCTTATATGTATGTGATCACCATCATCTGACAGAGTAGAACACTGTTGACTTAAAAAGGACTTATCTATTACTTCAGATTAAGTAAAGCTAATATTTCACTATTTACAGTGTATTAATTGAAACTCACATTGACTTTTTCTCATATATTTGTGGTTTGACTATAAAATGAGGCCTTCTATAAGTCATGTTAGAAAATCAGTTATTTCCAGTTATGTTTATTGTATGAATCCTATAAACATTTTTATTTCTAGATTTAATAGGAAGAATAATCCTATTACTGTATAATCCCCAATTGGGTAGAACAGCTTTGGAAAGCTGCTGTAAAAAAATAGAAGGGGGAGCCCTTGCTGGTTGGCTCGGTTGACTGAGTATCATCCCATGCACCAAGAGGTTGCTGGTTTGATTTCTTGGTCAGAGCACATGCTCGGGTTGCTGGCTCAAACCCCAGTAGGGGGCATGCAGGGTGCAGTCGAATAACGTTTCTCTCATATTGATGTTTCTCTCTCTCCCGCTCCCTAAAATCAATAAAAATATATACTTAAAAAAAATAGAAGCGGGGGTTGGGGGGGGGGTTGGAAAAGATTAGTAGAAATAAATATTAATTTTAAATGGGGGTAGGGAGCAGTCACGGAAGAGTAATGATCCAAATCTAAGGAGATAGGTTTGTGGGGAAGAGATTGTTTAATGTTAAAGCAGAGATAGTGATAGATAGATAGATTGATTATTTTGAAAAAGGAATAAAATTTGGTTTTAAAAATCTTCCCTTAAAGCAGTGGTTCTCAACCTTCCTAATGCCGCGACCCTTTAATACAGTTCCTTATGTTGTGGTGACCCCCAACCATAAAATTATTTTCGTTGCTACTTCATAACTGTAATTTTGCTACTGTTATGAATCGTAATGTAAATATCTGATATGCAGGATGTATTTTCATTGTTACAAATTGGACATAATTAAAGCATAGTGATTAATCACAAAAACAATATGTAATTATATATGTGTTTTCCGATGGTCTTAGGCGACCCCTGTGAAAGGGTCGTCCGACCCCCCCCCCCCAAAGGGCTCGCGACCCACAGGTTGAGAACCACTGCCCTAAAGTGTTAGCTTTTTTTTTTTTTTTTTTAATATAGTTTATTGATTTTTTTTTACAGAGAGGAAGGGAGAGGGAGAGAGAGCTAGAAAACATCGATGAGAGAGAAACATTAATCAGCTGCCTCCCGCACAACCCCCACTGGGGATGTGCCTGCAACCAAGGTACGTGCCCTTGACCGGAATCGAACCTGGGACCCTTCAGCCCACAGGCCGACGCTCTATCCACTGAGCCAAACCGGTCAGGGCAAGTGTTAGCTTATTTTGATTAGACTAGAGAAGCTATATTTTTAGGAATCCATGTCTATAATTTAAAACTATCCCCTTGAAAGAAAAGTTGGAAATAAAAACTTTTGGGAGCTGTGAAATGTTCATAGGAATCTGAATAGTTATGAATGTGAAAACCTAATTAAAATAATATCTGAGATCTTATAGGATTACCCTGCAATTTTGTTTAGGTGATTTTTATGGCAGCAAAACATTAAAAGAGACAAAAAATAAACTTTTAGAATCAAATGAAAGTATATTTTATCAGTGCTTAAAATTGGAGGCAGGCAGAGACTATGAAAGCCTTTGGTAAGAACAAAATCCTAGTGAAAGCTATTTTTAAAAAAATAATTTTTTATTGTTGAAAGTATTACATATGTCCCTTTTCTAATGAAAGCTGTTGATAACGGAAATGTCTCATTTTATCAACTGCTGTAATTCATATTTATCTAGTGTTATTTAAATTATATGCTCTAGGCTTAATAAACCAGTTAAGAATTTTATCTTAAATATTCTATTAGCTTTATTGGTAAATAATTAGGAAGTAATTTTAGTAGAAAGCATTTAATATTTTCTTATAATATTTTTAATAGAAATCTAGGCATGCCCAGAATTATCAATGCTTATTATAAATGATGACTATACAGATTACCATTGGTGCCTTCACTAAGTCCATGCCAGCTGTCTTTATGTTACATATATATATATATATACCCATTAATTCCTACACTTTTTGTGTGCTTTTAGTATGCTGCTGCATATTGCTGTTTATATATGCTTGGATTAAATGGATTTTCTATTTTTGGGTTTTAACCTTCAGGGTGGATTTGTTTCTCTTTTCTTCAATTCTTGCCCAGGTGTGCAGGAATTTTTTTATTTAATTTGTATATCCCTTTTGCAAACTTGTTTTCTTGGGGCAGGGGAGTAATGCCTTGAAAAAACAACTATAATCATAGGATAAAGATATTGTCAGTCATATACCAGGCCAGCTGAAAAGGAAATTTAAACATTTTGAGGTAGAGTTCACAGAATAAAAAAACAGTGCTGTTGGTTTTTTAAATTCTTAAATGTGTATACAAATCTCTTTGAGAATTACTATTTCCATTGCTTACATTTTTTGCATTTATGTGGCTTTTTCTTATGTACCAAAAGTCAAGTTTAAATAAGCATAACAATTTTTTATATTGCTAGTCTGTATTACACAGCTATAGCTACTGAATATAAAGATTAATTTACACTATTTCAGGTATTCTTTTGTGCCAAATCTACATTTGTGGTCTAGTTTAGGAACTTCAATGCCATTTTTATAACACTTGTTTTCCTAACAAAACTCTTGGAAAGAGTTGTATGTACTTGTTTCCAATTCATCTCCTTCCAGTCTCTTGAATCTATTCTAGACAGGGTTGTGTCCTCACTTCTCTACTGTTAAACAGCTCTTGTCAAGATCACCAGTGATTACCACATTGTAACATCCAAAGTCATGTCTCAGCCCTTATTTTACTTAACTTAATCTTCTCTACTTGTTAACTTTGAAGTGCCCCAGCAGTTCTTCCTGTCTATATTCCATTCCAGGTGACTCTCAGTAACCCAACTATGTATGCTGATGATGCCCAAATTTATATCTGCAGGCCATGCTTCTATCTGAGCTGCAGACTCACTCATCAACTGCCTGATCATCATTTGGATATTTCATAGGCACCTCAAAACTTTCATATCCAAAAACGGGCCCCTGCTTGGGACTCTTTTCCCACAATCTTTCCTTCAGCCTATCCTATTTCTGTTAATGACAACTTCATCTGTCTTGTTGCTTAGGACAAAAACCTTAGAATTGTTGTAACTTCTTGTTCTGTCACCTCACATAAAATCCTATTATGAAATCTGTTAGCAAATATCTTTGACTCTACCTACAGAATATTTCCTGACTGACCATTCCTTATCACTTCTGCATCAACCCTAGTTTTTAGGCCACTGTCATCTTTTGCTTTGATTATATAGTAGCCACCTAATTTATTTAGTCACTGTACCTCTGCCCTTGCCTCCTAGCAGTAGTCTCTGTAATACAGCACCTGGAGTGATCCTGGATTTATTTGTGTCATGATTTATTGTGTCATGATTTATTTTCTTTAAAAAAAATATATATATTTTTTTATTGATTTCAGGGAGGAAGGGAGAGAGAGAGAGAGAAACATCAGTGATAAGAGAGAATCATTGATTGGCTGCCTCCTGCACACCCCCATACTGGGGATGGAGCCTGCAACCCAGGCATGTGCCCTTGACTGGGATCAAACCTTTGACCATTCAGTCTGCAGGCTGACGCTCTATCTACTGAGCCAAACCTGCTAGGGCTCATGATTTATTTTCCCTTCATTACTAGTGGATATGAGTTGTTTACAGTTTAGGGTAAATTTTTTTACTTTAATGTCATGTTTATACATTTCTCTTGGAATGAAATTGCTTGGGTTATAAGGTGTACATAAGTTCAGCTTTAGAAGATATGGTCACAAGATTTTCCAAAGTTGATACATCAGTTTACACACCCACTCACCATGTGGGAGAGTTTCAATTGTTCCATTACTTTGCCAACAATTGGCCTGGTCTGTTTTAAAGTTTCTAGCTGTTATGGTGGAAGTATCAGACATCTCATTGTGTTTTTAATTTTTCTGATATCTAATAATATTGAGTATCTTTTAATACTTTTAGGAGTCATTTTGATGGATTATTGTTTCCTGTTCTCCCGAGTCTTATAAATAGTAGATTTCTAAGAATAACTAGGGGCTATTAATACAGCACAGAAAAAATTTTTCCCTGTCATTTATATTAAGATATTGAGGAAGAAGTAAACTTGATTGCCTAGTACTGAAGGCTTATGTTTAAGGTGTCTGTATTAAATTGTCATGCAGTTGGCAAAGGGAAGTTATTTAAAACTTACTAGATTAATTAATTATATGATTAAGATTCTAAAATATCCAGATGTGTATGAACAAATGAAATGGTTAAAAATTGGGTGTAACACTGTGTCTTTAGTGAGCACTTTGTGGACCTGTGCATATGAATTGACTCTTTAAGTTATAAAATTTTTCTCTTTATATATTACTTGCAGATAGCATGGAAAAGCAGAGGGCAAAGTCTTTCCAGGAACTTCTATATTGGGAGTTCCTCCTTAGGGGAGGTTTGTTCATTCAGTCAGATTGTATTTTCTGAGCACTTTTGAATGAAGCATTCATTATCTAAAGGGATATATGAGCCAGTAAATATAATTAATTCTACCAGAAGCATGCATGTATAAAGGAGATAACATTTGAACTAGTCTTAAAGGGTAAGTAGAGGTTAGTTAGATGAAAAAGGAAAGAGCTAGAAAACAGTCCAGGCAAAAGGCATGACATTGAGAAAGAACATGTGTTATGAAAAGGATGAGAATTTCAGTGTTTCAGTACTCAAGTTGGAAGAGTGGTTGGGGCCAGATTGAATACCAAGTTAATGAGTTTGGATTTTACACTGTAGGAAATAGGGAATTAGTGTAAGTATTGAATCAGGAAAGTGATGCCATTGAGTTTATATTAGGAAGAAAATTTGAGAGGCTGTTAGAACAAGGAATGGCAAAAGAGAGATGAGAGGCTGGGAATGGACTGACAGGACTCACCTGAAGGTCCCCTCTTTTTCCATATTTCCCCCTGATTCTTGATTGTGGTTATTCTGATAAAATATACTAGTTTTAAACTGTTTGAGCCATTTTTATTGATTGTTGGTTATACATTTTAGTTTTCATTAGTATAAATTTAGGAGTTTTGGGGTATATTTGATATTTTAAGTTATTTTTGCCCAATTATTAGTGACACAGATCTAAAATGATAAATTTTCATTAAGATTTTTAGCTTGCATAAATCAAGATAAAAATTTGTAGATTTGTTTTACTGGAAATGGTTATATTCAGTGTTGTAAATTATGTGTTATTTCTTTAAAAAAGAATCAGTTTTCTAAGATTAAAAACAACAACTCTTAGTTTCTAGTAGAAAATGATGCATCATTATCGACATAAATAAAGATGTTTAGCTCTTCTGAGAAAATGATAAAACTTCCTGCCATATTCACTCTTCTTCACCATTGCTCCTTTTGTTTACCAGTCTGGTTTAAAATAGAACTCCTTTAAAACAGAAACTGTCTTTCATACTTCTATACCTCCTTCCACAGTGATGTGGCCATTTTAGATATTTTAGTAATGATTGGCTCTAAAGCTTAAGTGTGTAACAGTTTCAAGTGAATGCCATCCTTTTTTTTCTTTGTTTGCATTCACATAGTACCTATAGACTACACATATTTGATACAGGTTGTGAAAGAGAGGTTTAAGGTTTAGAATTTGTTCCAATCTGAATTGACCATTGGATTTTTTTGCCTAATTGAACAATTATAATGAAGTTTCAGATTGTTTATGACTGAGCTTGCTCAAAAAAAAAAAAAAATCACTTGCTTTTCTTAATGACTCTTTTAAAAAAGTGAGCTCATTTCTGGCTTTATTCCCCTGTTGGCTTCATCTTTGATATTTGGAATGAAGAGATTGTTTTGAAAGGATAAGCCACAAGGAACGATTTTACATAGTACAGTACTCACTTTACCTTAGTGTGGCTTAGATCTGATGCTTTCATTTTTGGGCCATTGGGCTGCTTCTCATCTGTATTTGTTTTCTTCTTTAGATATTAGGATCAAGGAAGAAGAACCTGATCCTGAAGAGTGGCAGCTCAGTGGTGATTCTACATTGAATACCAATGATCTAACACATTTAAGAGTACAGGTGGTAGATGAAGAAGGGGACCAACAACATCAAGAAGGAAAAAGACTTCGGAGGGTAGCTTGCACCTGTCCCAACTGTAAAGAAGGTGGTGGGAGGTATGCACACATTAAACATTTTTTTTGAAAGACTGCTTATATCATCACCCTAATTTTTGAAATAGTGCATGCCATATCATTAATTATGGGATATTACTCATTACACGATTATTTTGTGTGTATGTACGTATGAGTGTTGCAGAAAAAGTTGAGAACAAAATGTATAAAATTAAAACTTTCAGATGTAAGCTTTGTTTTTAAAACTTAAATTACTTGGTTGGCTATGTAGGGTTTTTTTTGGTATTTAAAACAGCAGTGTAATAGATGCCATTTGACAGCCTCATGTCAGAAATCAGCCTATTTGCAAAATGGCAGTGAGATTTGCCCAAATACAGATAAAAAGTTGATTCTGAGCTTGAGAATAGTTGTATAAACATACATTCAGAAATAGTTGTAACCATAAGCATTTTCATTTTCAACAGATAAATAATAAGCCTTAATGATGGAAGTGTTTAAAAAGTAGAACTGTAATATTTCAATTTAGTGTTTTTAAAAACAAACATTAAGACAGAGTAACATGACAGGAATAAACTCAAAACAGACCAGTAATTATATTAAATATGGATGGATTAAGCGTAGTAATTAAGGGATGGAGACTCCGATCATATTTAAAGAACATAAAATCCAGCTAAGAGAATGGAAAAAGATTGATTAGGCAAATGTTAACAAAGAGAACTTGGATAGCAGTGTTAATGTCAGGCAAGGTAGGATTAAGGTAAAAATCATCAAATGGATAGATAGAGGTATATTTCTTAATAACAAAGTTTCCACCAAGATTTAGTAGTCATGGTATCTTTCCCTTACATCTTTGAAATATATAGCAAAAGCTGAGAACTAAAGATATACAAACCAAATTCCCAGTCATAGTGAAAGGCCTTAACATACCTCACTCAAAAATGTACTGCTTAAACCAGTCGTGGGCAAACTACGGCCCGCGGGCCGGATCCGGCCCGTTTGAAATGAATAAAACTAAAAAAAAAAAAGACCGTACCCTTTTATGTAATGATGTTTACTTTGAATTTATATTAGTTCACACAAACACTCCATCCATGCTTTTGTTCCGGCCCTCCGGTCCAGTTTAAGAACCTATTGTGGCCCTCGAGTCAGAAAGTTTGCCCACCCCTGGTTTAAACAGACAAAAATGCTATTGATATAGTTAATGAGTTTGATATAATAGAGACTTTATCTGCCTTTGAGTTGATCTTATTAGTTGATTTGCACATTGGTCAGCCAGTTAGCAATAGTAGTAATGATAATAACATCTAACATTGAGAGATTAGATAGTTTTATAAGTGAGGCATAGAGAGGTGAGTGACTTGTATGAAGCACATATAACAGATATCTGGTTCCAGATTCTTGGTCCAGAACTTTACCACTATACTGCCTCCTAAGTGGATTTACTTCTGCATCTGATGCTTAGATATTTGTATTTACTGGTAATTATTCAATTGTTTGAAATTGTATTTATTTTTAGTTTGGTCAGTTTAAGTAAATGGAACTCCTTAGTTAGGCAATAACTTCTGAAATTGACTCATTTTTAGAGGAACTTTCAAGATAATTGTTTATGAAAGTCAAATTGAGGATCAAGGTCTGGCCTATTTTACTTATTCTTTAAAATGAAAATCTTTAAAAAATGTTTATTAAACTAATGCATGCTCATAAAAATTCAGAAGTATAGAAGAGTATTAAAAGAATACCCAAATCCTACCTCACCTCAAGATAACTGTTGTGACATTTTTATATATATCCTTCCAGACTTTACAAATATTTTAAAGTATAGTTATTTTATTCTCACTACTTTACATGTCTGTTCTTACTTTGAAAATTTTTGTGACCACATTTACAAGTCTATATAGTTTGCATCAGTTTTTTTTATGGCTGTATAGTAGTCTATTGTATGGAAGCATAAAAATTTACCTTCTTTTTTGGGGGGAGTTTATTGTCATTTTAATTCTCATGCATACATCTTTGCACATTTGTCTAATTGTTTCATCAGTGTAAATTGGTAGAAGTGGAATTCTTGGATCAAAGGGAATTGTGTGCTAGAAAGGCTTTATCAATTTATTATTTCCACCAGTGGTGTATGAGAGTTATCTGCTTTTCCACACCCTTGCCAATAATGGATTTTATAATATTTTTTTCAAACCTTTTAAAGTCTGACAGAGGAAAAGTAATACCTCAGTATTGTTTTATTTAGTATATTTGTTCTTTGTGAGATTGAACATTTTTTGGTATGCTTATTTTACCTTTTTAAAATTTATTTTGTGCATTGTTCTTTATGTCTTCTGTGAACCTGTTAATTTGTGTGTTTAACTGTCATACACAGACATTTTTTCTGGTTTTACATTGCCTTTCAACCTTATGTCTGTGGTTTGCAAAATGCATTGTTATACAAGTGAAAAATGAGTTTCATTACTTAGTTTGCAAACATTTTTTAAGCCCAAATTTTTTTAGTTAACAATTTTTATGTGATGTCTTGTTATCCTGCTTTTTAAAAACTTTTCAATCCGAGGATTATAAAAGTACTTATATTTTTTCTAGAAGTTTTGTAAGTTCATTTTAAAATAACTTATTCTAAGCAATCAAAATTGATGTTCGTAAGACATTTTTTATATTGTTTCTTAGAACTCATTTGAACAGAATTCAGCATATATATATATATATATATATATATATATATGGCACAATTGTATCATTGACAATTGCTGTCTCTAGTGAAAGCATAACATATATATATAGTAAGTCCCAAATATTGCAAAATGTTTTGCATAGGTGAGACAGGCGGTACTTCAAAAAATTTAGGTTATTAGCCATTTTTCTCTGTCATATTCTTTAAATAAAATATGTGTAATTTAGAGAACTAAATTTCATTTGTTTACCCTTTTGAGCAAGATGTAAAATATAATTAAATATAAAAAACAGTATTTATTTGGCCATTTAGCCAATATTTTTTAAGCAGAACCAGTCTTCAGAAATTTTTTACTCTAGTGGAAGAGACAAATAAATTTAATAAAGGGAAATACATTCTAAAGGCATTGTTATGTCAATTTTGTGTAGATTAAACATCAATCCATATTTCAGAAAATTAAGTTATTTTGCAGAAATCTGTTTTCTATGTCAGCTCAGTTTGTGTCCCATTTCTTCCATCCCAAGCAAAAGAAAGACTTGATTATTTAGCTTTTCTTAATCCCTCTACCTTTAGTTTATTTATTCTGTCACTCTTGGCATGATTAAATTATTTGGAGCATGCTTAGGCACTCAGAAATAGTAGAAATTTAAAATTCTTTGGTTTTTCAGATGATATAATAAGTATTAGAGGAATGATTATGAAGAAAACGTGTGGCTAAATCTTTTGTTACCTGAAGTTTGTTGAGAAATTTACTTCAATTCTTTTCCTTCTTTTACATCATCACATGCCATTTAAATTCATACCTAGCATATTTAGTTCTTATCTGGAATAGAATTTCCTTTTTAAATGGAAACTTGGACTGCATTTTGAGCCTTTCCCTTAAATTACATATTTATGTGTGCCCATCTCTATTTTTATTTTCTTTCTTAGATGCTTGTCCTTTCTCCAAATAATGAATATTTCTTATTTTCTTATAATGAGGAATACCTTTAATATCTTTAATAATGAGGAATATCTTTATCTTTCCCTGGCTTCTTGGTTCTTTGAGAACCCAAATTTGTTGCTGTATTTTGTTACAATCTTGTGCTTTGTTAGTGTTCTCAAGCTAAATTTTTGCTAAGTTAGTAAAAATAGCACTTTGGAGTTTATAAAAGCACATGATTCACCTGAGTTGGTAGTCTTAGGAGAGTACAACAGTGAACCCAATTGGGTTCTCTGTGAAATTGCTATGGTGAACACGATATGTAAAATTGGTTTGCACACCAGGAGCCACAAACATTGCTCTTTTTCTTAGGGCTATTTAAGAATAAGCTAAATTTAAAAAGCTAAATTGAAGGAAACATATTGGCTTTGGTTAAGACTTTGGCATTACAGGTGAGCCAGTAAAACCTGTTTCACTCAACTCAGCTCTTTAAAGAGAGTTGTAGAAATTGGGGGTGGACTGGAGCAGGAACTAGAATTGTGTTAGATTATGACATCCTTGCCCTTGAGACAACAGCATGATTCCTCCTTGTCTTTACTTATGCTATTCCTCTGCCTGGAATGCCTTCCCTCCTTTCTATCTAAATCCTACCCACCTCCTCCACGAAGCCTTCTCTAACTACTGGAGCCCACATTGATGTCTCCCTGTTCAGAACACCTATGGCATCTAACAGCCAGCACTGCACCGTTTAGCACTGTTTGTCCTATGGCAATTTCACATGCTACTGAGTGTGAGTACATTAAAATATAAATGTGGGGAAATACGCATTTTTCTAGTAAAATTTGAAAAATGATAGGTGTATTATATACAGGAGGATTTTCAGGCTTATGGAAGTTTTGCAGGCTATAACTTAGACTGAGATTGGGGGAGGAGGGGAAGTTGGGGGGTTCTTAAATGTACCTTTGTTAATCTCAGAGAAACATTGCAAATTTTATATAATATGGTTTTGACAATTGTGAGTCTGAAATGTTACATGTTTTTTATAAACTCATGTTTATTCAGTAACTAGTCTAATTTTTTTAAAAGCTGTAGTATCATTTTATAGTGTTTAAGATTATTTGAATATCAGTTATGGAATCCAAAAATTTTTCTTCTTGCTTAGTCTGTTACCTCTGTTCACCCATCTAAGCATATATCTCCCAAACCCTGTTCTTGGTACCAATACTGAAATATAACAAATGTAAAATTTTGCGATGTGGAGAAATTGTATTTTATTATATCTTTGATGTATAATTTGGGGTATCTTTGCATGGTTAATATGAAGGAAATTTTAACTGTAAAGATAATTTTTATTTATATTTATTTCATGTAGTGCTAAAGGAACTAAGACAAAAAGCTTCGTCCAAATTTTTTTTAAAACTTTGTCCAGTGTATATTCAGGGTGTGGCCATATAAATATATGAGTAAATATGCTTAACGTGCCTATCTACCTTTTAATTGTACCTGTGATTAGTTATGTATTCATGCTTGGTTTATTTCCTTTTTAAATTAGCCAATAGCATGACTTTGAGTAGACGACTTAGTTTCCCATACACCTAAATTGGGATTGGGCCTATGCATAGAATTTGTGAATGGTTCTGACAGAATAATAAATAGCTTTGTTACACTTTTTTAAATACGTAAAATGTCCTTTTAAATTATATAATACTTTAACGTATTTACATTTGGACAGCAATTAAATTAATTCTTGAGTAAAATCAACATGTAAAACTTAACATATTTGAAACAAAAGTTTTTATTTAAATTGATTTTAATTGGTCTTGGTTTCTGATTGACCTCTTGGTGATAATGTCTTCTATTTGAAATGTAACATGGTGATATATAATATAAGTGGTAATATTCATTTGAATATTTACATGTAAGTATATATTATTCTGTGTGTGTTTTTTAGAGGTACCAATCTTGGGAAAAAGAAGCAACACATTTGTCATATACCAGGATGTGGTAAAGTCTATGGGAAGACCTCACATCTGAGAGCTCATCTGCGTTGGCATTCTGGGGAGCGCCCTTTTGTTTGTAACTGGATGTTCTGTGGTAAAAGATTTACTCGAAGTGATGAATTACAGAGGCACAGAAGAACACATACAGGTTACTAATATTTACTTTTAACAGACAAAATGAATTATAGGGCTACATACTATCTTGAAAGTTTTTTGTTTTGTTTATTAGCACACCTGAGCTGAATTTAAAAAATATGACCAATCACATCAAATTTTTATCTTCATCAACACCAGTTTAAAAACACTAATTCCAAACAAGCCAATATGACTTCTAACATTTTGTTTTATGCAGACATTAGTTAGCTTTTTCTTTTTTAGTTAGTGTCTTTTTTTTTACATTATTGAATATCTTAAGCCACATTTATGCTATTATTGTTTATGTTAAACCTTTTAAATTAGTTGTCTGCTTTTGCTGTTGATCTTATTCTTTCATCTTCCTCAACACTTTAATAAAAAAATAACTCCTTTTCCCCTGATGAAGTTAGACATTTCACCTTTTCTCTTGTTTTAATGTCTGATGTAAGCAAAAGACATTTATTTCATTGAGAAATAATCAAGGCATTGTTGATGTTAAGATTCTTTCATTTAATTGTTTTTATATAGTGTGTGGTTGTTACATAAAATGGGCCTACGAATGACCCAAACTTAATCCTAATTTATAACTTAGAGAGAGATAGTTTTCTCCTGCTACCATGTAATGATCAAGGTGTTCATCAGTCTATGTTCAACACTGAAGAATTGAGAAATAAGTACTTTCAGTCCTAGAGAGCTTAGAAGGAAGAAGCATGGTGAAATGGAGGACATTTTGGATTCTGAAGTCTCCTAGATCTGGATTCAAATCCATGAACTCTGTTAGATTAAGCAAATAAGCTGTCTCTGACCTGCTTTCACACCTCTTGTATTGCTTTAAATATTACATAACATAACCTGTGAAGTATTTAGTAGTATCCATATTAAGATGCTCTACTTGTTTTATAGTTTCTGTCTCACTGCTCAGGTAGGTAGGTAGACAGATGAGTTGTTTATAACTACAACAAACAATGTAAGAAAGTAGATAAAGTATGCTTAGAGGCAGAGATCATGATTGCTTGGGATAGTAAGGGATTGTTGGGCAATGGGCTTGCCTTACTGTGACCCTATAACAGACTTTTCCTCAGTGGAATTTGGCCAGTAGGATATAAGAAACAATGAAATAGGGAGTGGGGGAGAAGGTCTATGACCAAATGTGTGGAAAACATTGGGGGGGGCATGTAGTGTGTGTAGCATTTCCCAAATATCTGATCTTTGTGCCATTTGCCATGGAGCATCTCTCAGAACTAATGTTCCAAGAGAAACTTTGGGAAATATCTTCTCAGAAGAATAGTATGTGAATAAAAGAGGTGAGGGATCATTTGACATGAGTGAAGATGAGATTGTAGATTTTAGAATTGAGCCATAATCTTAGTTATCTCAAGTTAGCCTTGCATTCCCATACCACTTACTACAGTGGTGAAGTTTTGTATTGTAATAAAATTTAGTATTTAAGGAAGATTTGTCTGGCATTGATTTGTCAGGTTAGAGAGGTAAAGACAAGGGTGTCATTGCAATATAATTCAGACAGCAGGTCTGTTGAGAACCTACCTCGAGTAGAGGTGCTGGAACAGGAGATAGATAAGGCATGTTAAAATAAATTAAGAAAATGCTAGATTTGTTGATGAATTTTTCTGGATTCCTTTCAGGCTGGCCTTTTGCCTTCTAGTCAGTCCTCTTACATAGTTAAGTCTTCATCATAGAATTTAGTCTTTTGTATTAAAAATATTTTATTCATCAGGGTCTTATTAACTTTAACATGATATATTGGGCTTGCTCTTAATTATTCCAGCTGAAGTCAACTCAGCCATTTCTTGGGATTTCAATCTTAGTGGACCTCAAGCTTGCATTTTTACTTTTATCTTGAAGTACTCTGTACTTGAATTCAGGTTTAAGAGTTGGAGGTTTAATATCATTGGTACAACATGTTACTACCTTAAATATAGCTTAAAGCTGTAAACTTTTTTTTAAAGGGATATAATGAGTTCTCAATGGCATCAGTAGAAACTGAGACTTTTAAGTGAAATGATGTCTATCAAAAACAATTTTACCATAGGCCGGCTGACATAAGCAAGAGCTAAGTTCCTATGGCATATTTCTGATCACAAAAACATCACTACATCGGGGACAGGCTAAAAGGGATCAGTGGGGGAAAAGGGGACATCTAATACTTTCAACAATAAAGATTTTTTAAAAACCATGCAAAACACACACCAAAAAACATCACTACACTTCTAATATTAAACATTGAAATACATATAAGATATGTGTGTGTGTGTATATATATATATATAAACAGAGGACTTTCCAACCTGCTTATGCCAGGTTCAGGGTTGCAGGTGGCTGGAGCTTCTCTCAGCAGCTCTGTGCAAAAGGCAGGAACCAGCCATGGGCAAGACCCCCTTCCATTGCAGGGTGCACTCACACCTACATCCCCACTCACTCAGACTGGGACAGTGCAGACAGACACACCAATTCACCTCACGTGCATATCTTTGAGATGTGGGAGGAAACCAGAGTACCTAGAGGAAATCCACGCAGACATGGTGAGAACAGTGGCTCTATTAGAAGTCGTTTTTTCTTCTCGTTATTAAAAAACAATTTGAACAAAATTTTATGTAAGGACCTCCTGTATGTTACAGATTATCATTTTTTAGCTGATACCTTGTAACATGTTTTAAAACAAACTATTAGCACAGTTGAGGTATTAAAATATTGTCTGAATGACAGTGTGTAATAAGTTTGGAAGATTGCTTTTCATCAAAAAGTAAAGATGACATTTATTTTGAGGGGAAATATTCTATCAGAGAAAATTGCAGAGGCAGTTCATGAAACTAATACAATGTTAATTGAACTCTGCTCCCTGTCCTTAGCTGTCAGTGTTGGGTTATTTTCTTTCTCAGGGAATTATCAGTCCATTGTTGAATTTTGAAAATTAAGTTACTTAATTTTATTTCTAACAGGTGAGAAGAAATTTGTTTGTCCAGAATGTTCAAAACGCTTTATGAGAAGTGATCACCTTGCCAAACATATTAAAACACATCAGAATAAAAAAGGTATTCACTCTAGCAGTACAGTGCTGGCATCTGTGGAAACTGCACGAGATGATACTTTGATTACTGCAGGAGGAACAACACTTATCCTTGCAAATATTCAACAAGGTTCTGTTTCAGGGATAGGAACTGTTAATACTTCCACCACCAGCAATCAAGATATCCTTACCAACACTGAAATACCTTTACAGCTTGTCACAGTTTCTGGAAATGAGACAATGGAGTAAATATTACACAAATACTTATTCATTGTGGTTATTTTTATACAGTAGTGAGAAGAATATTGTTCCTAAGTTCTTAGATATCTTTTTATTGATGTGCAAAAATTTTTGGATTGACAGTAACTTGGTTATACATGACACTGAAATGCCTTACTTTGTATGATATTCCATAGTATATTAAAAATGGTAAAATTGCATGGGTTTTGTAGGTACTTTTGGAATCTAGAAGAAATGAAATTTTACCAAGTTATATAAAGAAAATTGAATTTAACAATGCGAATGGTAGTCTAACCAAATGCATCAATCCTGTGTGGTTTAGTGTAAAAATGAGAACATGTTGGTATTTATCTATTGTAAGATAAAAAAGTTGGTGGGTGAAAGAAATCATGTTATGATAAAAAAAAATTTTGTAATTTTCTTGATGACTGGAATTTTTATTATGCATAACTGACAAATCAAGTTTCCAAGCAAATGTTACATAGTGTAGGCTTTACTTAGCTTATCAATTTGTCATTTTGAAGCTAATTATTTTAATTAGGTTAACTATGTACAATATTTTAAGCATTACTCTTGTAAGATTTTGAAAACTACATTTTAACATGGAACTCTAGGGATAGTCACCTTTTAAATCCTGTTGAAAAGCCATGTTTAAGATTTAATTTGCCAAAATAATGTCTTGTTAATATTCTTTCAATAACGAAGTTGGGCAATATAACCAATGTTTAAAAAAGTTAAAAATGTATAGGTTGAGGCATTTGGGTGGTAAGAAAATGTTCTAGTGAGATATCCCTTTTCTTGCATATTGGAGGACCAAAAAAATAAGGTGTATTGCGTCTTAGCAGTGACTTTTTTATCCAATCTTGTTTCCAAAAACCATGTCTGCCAGGGCCTTAAAAGCCATCATGTAAATTACCAGTAAAGTATAACATATGCAAACATAACAAAATCACTTCCATAGTGACGATACTCCAACCATATGGATATTAGTCATAGAAAACTAGTGGTTTTATGATATTTTTTTAAGTATTTTTTTTTTGTCTAGGTAGTCAGTCTGCACTTAAATATCAACCATTTTCTTTTTTTGCTTTTTCCCTTAAAATTTATATGTATTCAGTACATTTAATTGAGAAACGTATGTTTTTTATTACGCTGTATTTTCTTTTTATTTTTTAATTATTGTTTATATTTTCAATTATTAAAAATGTACAAAATAAAGTTTCATTGCTGGTCTTGTAAGAGCTATACAATTTTCCTAAATGTATACCTGTAACTGCAGCAGTTCACCTATTTCAAAAATTTGGAATTCTATTCATTTGTTATTCTTAAGACCACCTCAAATTTAAAGGCTACCTTATTGTACGTTTAAAGTGTATTATAACAGTGTGGTAGTTAATAAAACACTATTTTTTTTTCTTTTGAGTTTGTTGTATTCCTATGCATTTAAAATATTGCAGTGGTATGGGGCAAGAAAATCTGTTTGGTTTTTCTTCAACTTAGCCTTTTATTTGCCTTAGTGTTGATTTCAGACTCTGAAATGATTTTAAATAGGTATATTTGCTTAAAAAGAAGAATAGAGGTACTAGCTGACTACGAATTTTTTACTGAAGAGTGAGCTTATTATTAAAACTTTGGAAAAAAATATTTTATCTTTGCCCAAATTGAGTAATATCAATGCCATTTTGCAAGCCTTGTTTTTTATTTGTTTATTCTTCCTGTTAAAGCAATGTGCAGAATATTTTGATTTATCAGAAACTTGAATTTATGTGAAGATTCTTGAAAAAGATAACATAACACAAGTTTTGGTAATGATAGCAAGAGTTATTGAAAAGGTTATATTTTGAATTTGTGTATGTAATTATGATAAAGGCAGGGTAGGAGGAAAAGAAAATTTAATATTAACATGACTATATTTTAGATATTTTTAAATTAAAAATCCAATTCTCCACATGTCTACAGTGGGGTAAAGATTTCCATGGTCTGTTTTCCAGGCTTAATGTGACACTGTCAATAATATCTTTGAATGCATAGGACAACTCTAGATATACATATAAACATAAATAAAGTTTTTCTGAATGAAACTTAAGCTTGTTATGTGAAATAAGGTCTTGGAATTATAGAAATTAATGGAATGTATAATTATTTCGAAGTTATAAGGATTAGAATTTGAATCTTCAAACTCCTTTAGGTAATTAATTTTTTTATTTAGGAAGTATGAAAAGGATTATGTTAGGAGATTGTTCACTAAGCAAAATTCTCATTAAGTCAGGAGATTAAAAAACTTTAGGGATGGTATAGATGTTTTTAAGTATTGAAATTTTATAGTATATATGTAAAATTTCAATACTTTTTGATCCATGAGTTTTCAAGCATATTTTATCAGTTCTTAGAGCATGAATGCAATGAAGAAAGTAAGTAGTCTTGAAAATTATTTAAATAAGGGTTTGGAGTGCTCACTAGAAATATAACAATGAACTTTGGATTTTTACCTAACAAAGAAGTCAAAGTATTCATCCTCAGAATATGTTGTTTTTAAATATTTCTATATTCATGTTTAAAAAATGTTGAATATACTCTGGAAACAATATTTGAAGAATTATCCTGAAGTTGGTTTTTTTCTAGTTATAAAATTTATTGTGTAGATACAGAAGTCGGCAAAAATAGGCTTATAGTTCATATGGTAAATAATAGAAGAATAAACTCGTGGACTCAGAACTGTGAGCCTACTTTTGCTCATCCCTGTATATTCTTTAATAGTTTTTTATAATTGCTTTATTTTTGTAAATGCTAGAGTTAAGATACATTCAGTATATTTACATAGAAATAATTCCTATTTATCAGAATCTAATGGAGTAGGTGTCTGTACTCTATGCCTTAATTTAAAGAAAATATCACTTAAGAAAACTTTATTTTTTGTGGATTGAGAGTCAAGGACTTTAAAAAGCAATCCAGTTAACCAAAAAGCATGTAAAGTTTAATGGAGTAAACCTGTTGCAAAAAATCAGGTTCTCTGTAAGTAACTTTGGGCAGAATAGCGAAAATGCTTAAGATTTTTCAAATAGTGAAATTGCTTAAAGATTAAACATCTACATATAAAACTGAAGGCATGTCATACATTTCATGGAAAATAGTTCTTAGGCAGTATTCTTCAGAAAATGCTGGGAGTATTTTAAAATGTCCACATAGCTTCATCCTTGACCTACTAGATCTACATCTCTGGGTATGGGGAATATATATGTATTATGTAACAGCTTCTCTAGTGAATGATAAACAGTCCTGGATTAGAATCATCTAAATGGAGCAAGTATCCCCTTAGTGTCTTAATTGTAATTTAGATCCTCATATTGACTGCTCATGATCCCAAAATGTTTTATTAAAATTTATATTGTATTTAATATTGTTTGAAATTTGGGGTTATTAAGTAGTAACATTTGGTTTTAAAATACATAAGTTGACATGTTCATGCTACCTATGAGTAGATAATTTGGTTTTTGGTTTTAATGCTATTGGTAAAAATTGTTTTCAATGTAAAAGAATTGTTTCACTAAGTAGTATGTTTAAAACTTTTTGCCATCAATGAGTAGTAATTCTTTTTTTTTTAATCCTCCAAGGATATATTTGCTTGTTTTTAATAGATGTTTTTAGAGAGAGGAAGGCGGGGAGAGAGAGAAACATTGATTGGTTGCCTCTCATACGTGCTCTGGTGCCCCAATTGGAAATGGAACCCAAAATCTGGGTATGTGCCCTGACTGAGAATCGAACGCATGGCTCTTAAGTGCACACCATGACACTCCAACCAACTGAGCCACACCAGCCAGGGCCAGTAATTCTTTTGTTGTCTGATAATGAGCATGGAACAAATTGGTTGATACCTTGGGAACAAGATTTGATATTCTAGTAAAATCACCTCCTTTATTTCGTGTTGGAGACAAAGGTATATTGATTTGGCCCAGTTCCTTGTTCAGGTAGACTTGCATATCAAATGTATTGTGGTAAATTTATACTAGTGGCAGATAGAAAATGCTCTAGAAACCTGGTGGATTCTGCATGGAGGAGTTTTGGAAACTCAGGCAGAGACATTAGCAAAGGTACAGTGTGGTACTTAAAAAGGGAAGAATAGAGGTACCCGGGAATTTGTGAGAGATGGAGTGTCAGTGTTTTGGAGGAGGGGCTATCGAATTGATAAAGGGGTTCAGAATTTAAACTTTACCAGTGATTCCCAATCTTTTGGGGATCACAGTAATTGAGGGCACAAGACAAGAGGTGCTGGAGACAGCAAGCATACAATATTAAGTTTGGTCACAAAGAGAAGAAAGATGGACGATGCGTGGCTGAGTCAGGATTGAGAAAATTGTTGAAAATGTCTTTGTAAAAGGGACATTTATATTGATGAATGTTAAAAGAGAATAGAAGAACTTAAATGACCACTAAGCTACCCAGATACAAATGCATAACAAAATTGGAGTTGAAGTTTAAGAAAATGCGTGGATATGCTGTCATGTAACATGATTCATGCCATGTCATTATATATTTAAAACAGGTTTTTAGTGTTAAAAATGATGTGCTGAAATGGACGGGGGTGGGTGGGTGTCTCTATTTCCTTCAGCCTTTCCTCCCCACCTCCCAGCCTTTAACTTCCTTGCTTCTCTTCTAAGTCCATATTAAACTACATAGTAGACATGTGATATGTGGTAGTTTCTTGCCTTGAAGTTTTCATCATTATAAAAGGGATAACTAACAATAGTTCCCATCAAGATGGTTTTGAGGATTAAAATGTAAGCATTTAGCAGTGTCTGGCTTATAGTAAAGGCTCAATAAGTGGTTTGTATTTTTTTCCCACACCTGTTAATTCTTGAGATTTCATTTTTCTGTAGTAAAAAGACCATTATTTTGGATTTTCCATTGTTTGACTATGGTTCATGCATTGATTTTCTTTTTCAGAATAAGGGGTAATTTTTGTTGTTTATTCTAGTATTTTTATTGATTTCAGAGAGGGAGAGAGAAACATCATGATGAGAGAGAATCATTGATTGGCTGCCTCCTGCACGCCCCCTACTGGGTATCTAGCCCGCAATCCGGGCATGTGCCCTTGACTCGGGACCCTTTAGTCTGCAGTTCGATGCTCTATCCACTGAGCAAAACCAGTTAAGGTGGTAATTTTGTTTTTAATGCAAAAATGTGGAAGGTGAACTTTAGAATCTAAATTGATAGTGGACAATGTGTCTAAAGTGACTGCTTCTTACAAAGGATGGAATACGAAGAAAAAAATGAAGCAGAAAAGTAGCGTCTTGAAGAAATCACACCCTGATGTAGAATTCTTTCCTATTTTAACATTTCTAGGAGTCAACCAAAGAATCTTTAGGTTCATTTCAATTGAAAGAAAATTTAGCATGTAAGGGTTCCAACCTTAAATTGGAAAAGGCCATCAAAGAAATGCATCTTATTTCTACAAAAGAAAGAAAAAAGTCTAATCCTCCAATTACTAGACGACAGGGAAATACTAACTTCTGGCCCGTTTTTTGAATATTACTTCCTCCCATCTTCAGGGATGAGCTGTTTAGATGATCCGACAGGAGTGGACATCTGGTCAAATCTGAGCCAAGTAAATGATTTCTGGGAATTTGGAATCGGAAAGCTAATGTCTTGGGAGGTTGCATTTGGAACATGTATGTGAAGCAGAAAGACAATAAGGCAAAGATGAGAGAGATAAAGCCCCAGAAGAAAAAGATGAAGAAAACAGTGCCAGAATTCCTGAGAACTAGTTTTTGTTCCAGTGTTTTGTGCCTTTTTGCATTTCCTCTTCCGGATTTCCTGAAGATACCCGTAAAACCTTACAGAGACTGCTTCACTTCCACCTTCAGTTTTTTTTCTTAAGTTTGGGAAGCTGTTATTTGCTACTAAATAATGCCAACTAAAACATCTGAGATACAGTTCTTTCTCTACAGTGGTTTGAAATCATTGATGACTTGGTCCTGTAGAAAATACCAACAAAACTGTGGTTGGTGCCTGATGAGTCAGGCTTAGATGAGTCAGGAATTTAGTTTTGCTATGTGAGTGAGTCAGGATGGACCTTGAAGAACCAGTGAAATGTTTCCAAGAGAACTGATTAAAAGGCTTAGAAGTCCATCTACAGTCTGAGCACACTCTTATCAAAGGGCAGTGTCTGTGTTTGGTCTTAAGGAATGACTCTCTGCCAACATTAGCTTTATAGTTAATATCTAACACCACATAATCTTCCCTTTATATTTTCACTAGGTATTTGGGCTCAGGTTTGGTTTGGGCCTTACTTTTAATTGTGTAAAACCACTTAGTTTTCCTCACACCCTGATCCTTTACAAATTCTTAGCTAATTGGATCTTTCTCATTTTTACTCTTGGTAACTTTCTGTGGCTTTTTCATCTTGAGTCATTTAATAACTTTCACTGTAATATAATGTAGTGCATACATTTTAGACTTAGCACACCTGAGTTTATGCCCTGGCTCTGCTGCTTCAGGCTCTGTAACTGTGACTACCTTTCCACTCAGCCTCAGTTTTCTAGTCTACAACGGGGATAACAGTTGCATCTTCTTAGGGTGATAGAGGAGATTAAATAAGTTCATGCCTGTAAAACACATCCCACAATACCTGGCACATAGTTAAGTATTAGTAAATAAGCCTTGGAGAAATCAATATTCCTCCTACACTTGGAAATAATAACCCCCATTCCGTATTAATGTGTTCATTCACTTTGATCCACCTAGTTGTCAGCAAACATTTATTTACAAAATTGCTGGCATTCATATTGTGCCTTTTTTTATTATGAAGCTTTTCAAACATACAGAAAAAATATACAAAATAGAATACCTGTGCAACTACATCCAACATTTGCATCCAACGTCTTACCACTTTATAAGCATTCGCTT
This sequence comes from Myotis myotis, assembly GCF_014108235.1. Taxonomy (NCBI): domain Eukaryota; kingdom Metazoa; phylum Chordata; class Mammalia; order Chiroptera; family Vespertilionidae; genus Myotis; species Myotis myotis. The sequence continues at coordinate 44,654,737 of NW_023416390.1, forward strand.
GTTTTCTTTTAAAAAGAAATGATTATAGCTATCGTTGAAATCTATATAGCCCTCTCTCATTCCATTTTTCCCCCTTCACTCACAGAGGTTATTGCTGCTCTGAATTTGATGTTTATCCAAATGATACCATGAATGGATTTATATGCTTGTATGTGTGCATAATAGAATTGTTTTCATGTTTTTGAAACTGTAAATGGTACCATACTGTACACAACCTTTTAGGACTTGTTTTTTCCCCCTCATTTTTGAGATGTATCCATGTTAACACATGTTTCTCTAAATTATTCATTTTAAATGCTGTAGCTCACTGAATTAGTATATCACAATTTATTTTCTTTGCATATTTAAGTTATTTTCAATTTTTGACTACCATAAACAGTGACATGTTTCCTTGTGCATGGTGTGTTTCTCTGAGGTATGTATCTAGAACTTCAGTCACTGGCCAATAGAATAGTTTTCAGATTTACCAGATATTTATTGCCAAATGGATCTCCACAATGTACATACCGAGTTACACTCCTACAAGCAGTGTATAGGAGTCACATTTTCCTACACCTTCCCCAGTCCTTGGCCTTGGCAGATAATTTTTTTCCAATGAAAAACAATATAATTTTATTTTGGAATTTGACAAAATGATTTAAAATTCATCTGGGAGGAAAAACAAGCCAGTGTAACTAAGAAGTTAAAGAGGAATCAGAAAAACTAAGCCATGTACATATAAAGAGATTGATACCAGTAGGCTTAACGAAACTTTCACTAACTAGCAGAAACATGTTTTTCCTACTGGTTCTACTTGTTTAACTCATTTAGCTCCTTGCCCTAGTATGGTGCTCCCCTGGACTCTCACTGCAAGGATCTCTTCACACAGTACACAGCCCTCTGGGATCAGATGTAAAGAAGGTTCAAGCCAGCTCGCTGCCTTCCACAGTGCTCTCTTCATCCAAGGGCTGGGAGTATAGGCTACTGCACTGTCTCTACCCTCTTGTCTCTACTCTTTTCTCTCTCCATCCCCACCCACCCAACACAAGTAGTCATTAAGCAACCAGTCAGCTGCATAAACTTGACTTCAAACAGGAAACTTTCTTGCAGAGACCCCCAATATTGCCATTGCCATGTATATAAATATTGTGTGTGTGTGTGTGTGTGTGTGTGTGTGTGTGTGTGTGTGTGTGTGTTTCCACATGATGGATGTGAAATGCTAACTCCTGATTTCGATTCTCATTTCCCTGCATGCTAGTCAGGTTGAGCATATTTTCATTAAGTGTGTAATCCATTTATGTTTCCTCTGAAGGGAATTGCTTATTTGAATTCTTTGTCCTCTTGCTTCTTGGGGGTTATTTGCACTTTAGCATTGATTTTAAAACACTTTTAATAAATTCCAGGTACATGATTTAGATATATATGGATCAATGATATCTTTTCCCAATCTGATGCTTACCCTTTAACTTTGCTTATATGTGTGTTATTGTTTTACAGATGTTTTATTTCTTTGAGCTGGAACTTTGTGTCTCTCTGAAGAAATTCTTTGCCTAGTATCATAAAAATACTTTTCTCTACAAGTTTATATTTTTTGCCTTTCAATTTATCTTGTTAATCCACTTTGAAATAATTTTTTCTTGTGGTGTTAAGTATATGCTTTCCATAGGGATAGCCATTTGTCTTAGCAAAGTTTATTGGATGGCCCAACTTTCCCCACTTGTAGTGCTATCTCTGCCATTTATTGAGTTTCCATTTTTGTGTCAATCTATCCCTTTATTCCTTTCTGCCTTCCCTGTGCTGACACCATAAGATCAATACTGTGTCTTTCATGTTTTGACATTTGGTAGGGCAAATCTCCACCCACCCCTTAACCTGCCCTTCAAAATAGTTTTGACTGTTCTTGAGCTCTGGCTCTTTCTGTCAGTTTTAGGATTCAATTGTCAAGTGCCATTGAAAAGTCAAGTGCCATTGAAATAAAAGTTAGGACTTTTATTTGAATTACATTGAGTTTGTAGATTAATTTGGAGGAAGAATGTTATCTTCCTATCCATGAACATTCTTTATCTCCATTTATTCAAATATACTTTAATATCCTTTTATAACATTATTATTTTCTCTTTGAAAGGTCTTACATATGATTTGTAAGTTCTATAAACTTTTCTATGGAGACAGTCAGATTGTTTGAAAATAGGAAAAGGTCTGTCTCTTCATTTTCAGTTCTGATAAACTCTTTTAAAAAAATATTGCATTGGCAGCTTACTGTTAAATAGGAGTGGTAGTAACAGACCTCTGTCCTCTTTCTGACTACCATTTACTTTTCTTTCCCACAAAAACCTTGTTTGATCCTTCTGATGTTATGGGTAGCAGAATAAGCATTATCTTCATTTATAGTTCAGGCTTAGGCAAATTATCACACAAAGTCATAACAAATGCTAGAGAATGCGGACTCAATTCCAGATCTCTGACTTCATATCCTGGGTGATTATCCCACGTACCACATCTGTCTCCATAGAATTAATAGGATTGATGGCATTTTTTTCTTCCTTTAACAAACATTTGGGATAAAATGGTCAATTTATGGTTTCTATCCTGAAGGACATAATCAGAGAGGCAGGACATTCTCACTACTACTTACCTTCTTGACATTTAGAAAAAAAAGTATCTGTACTCTTTGTAAAAATATATTTTTTTTTGTTGATTTCAGAGAGGAAGGGAGAAAGAGATAGAAACATCAATGATGAGAGAGAATAATTGATCGGCTGCCTCCTGCACAGCCCCTACTGGGGATCAAGCCCACAACCGGGCAGGTACCCTGACTGGCTGAGCCACGCCAACTGCGCTCCTGTACTCTTTCTATTAGAAGAACATATTCCCTTTCAATGCAAAGTTTGGAGAAGAGTATTTCCCCCCGCCCCTTAAACATGATCATCTAAGAGCTACATGATACCTCTGCTAAGTGTCCAGAGATGCAATATCTGGAGCATCGTACTCCAAGCATGCCAGAGCCTGGGCAAAGGCCTTCTCCTTGGCACAAGATTATGCACATGAGGGCACCTCATGACATTCAAAGGAACATAGGGGCTTACTTGCTCAGGCTCTAGTGTTAGGCTCAAGGATAACTTGATAGGCCAAATTCAGGGCATAAAAAAACCGAACTAAGAAAAGTTGCTCATAGAGTGTCTTTCTGGCCAAAGTCTCAAATCTACTCTAATACTGGAGACAGTGAGTCAACCCTGAAATGGAAACCAGAGACTACAAGGCAGTAACATAGGCATTCAATCAACTTTCTAGTCGTAGTTGGTGAAGAAGGGAAACGTACTACTTTGCCCTGTAAAGTCATATTTGCCTGATGGTGCACAGCAGGAGGGGGAACCACCCAGTCAGGGGCTTTGTATCATCTGGTCTCCTATCTGCGGGCTGGTTCCCTTTTCAATTGGCAAAGGATAAAAGGTCAGCTTTTTGAGATATTCTGTGTCCCAGACTTTAAACTTAGGACACAGGCAGGAGAGGTTTGGAGGAAGGCAGTGAGCAGTAAGAGCAGCTGGTTTGGAGGAATGTGCTGGAGAATCGGACTGGCTCAGCGTTTAGCATTGAGTGCTGGGCATCCTCCTAATCTGTACATAGAGAACCACTGAAGTTCACAGGATGCAACTTCTTGCTTCTTGAGCCAACATTATTTGAAGGTGGCTTTTTGGACTCCGACCCAGTGTGATCATACCCTCTCTGTTCTCGAGGCTTTGCCCTAAAACTCGAGAGCTGCTGGGAGCACCCTGCAAACTTAAAATTCCTGTTCGGCTTTGCTGTGCAAGGTCAGAGAAGTGGTCCCTTTGCAAACCGTCATAAAATGAACAGGATCACAGTGTGGCTTCTATCAAGTTGCTAGACAGACAGGCCTCCAGCTGCAGAGGGCCGAGGCCACGCTTGTCACTGCGGTCTAAGAATTAGCAGCACTAGGTTGCTAACTCCTTTGTTTTTGGCAAAGTTTCTTGTGCTGTACTGTCCCTCTTGTGAGGTGGGCAGGCAGTGAGGCTGGGTGAAGCCAGGATTTGGCTTGTCTCACTGTCACCTCCTCCTCTCCTTCACAAGGAGCTTCTTGAAAGAGTTGGCCGTTCTCTTTCCACTTCCTCTCCTTCTTCCTTCAGTTTACTCTCATCTGGTGTCTGCCCCATCGCTGCACTGAAAGTGCGCTTGGAAAGGTAAGCGATGCCCTCCATGTCGCTAAACCTTGTAGCATTAAATGTCTGCGTCCTGCTTGACCTTACGGCACGTTCGGGTCAGCTGGCTGCTCTCCGCGCTTGAAGCCGTCTTCGTGGCAGCCACGACCCTCCTGACTTTCCTTCTGCCTCTTTCCACACCTCCCCTCTCTCCTTTGCTGGCTTTTCTTCTCATACCTGACACTTAAATGTCAAATTTTCTTAAGACTTGATCCTGAGCGGATTTCTCACTTTTTTTCTTTTTCTTTTCTTTTTCTTTTTTTTTTACTGGATGATCTCATTCATTCTGGGAATTTCCTTTTATTCCAGATATGAAAAGCTTTCCAATTTTTTTTTTTTTTTTTTTAATCTCCACTCCTCACTTGAGTTGCAGCCAACATATTGAACTACCCATTTGGCCCCTCTATTGGAGGTTTCACAGGTGCCTCAGATTGTATGTGGTGAAAGCCCAGTTTCTGAATGTCTGCCCCTCTCCCAGTATTTACCTTAATGAATAGCATCATTATATGATCTAAATGTTCATGCCACAAAAGTGAAAATTAACCTTGACAGCCCTGTCCCTCTCACCCCCTATTGGTCCTGTTGATATTCCAAGTGTCTCCAAGGCCATGGATCTCTCTACACTCTGTGGGCAGCCTGGTCAGCAATACCCTCTAATTTGGGCTGCTCACAACCGCTCGTCCTGACCCTTCACTAGTCCAGTCTCTGCATAGCGGCGCAGAGTGATCTTTTAGAAATATTAATCTTAAAACATGACTAGCACTTCAGATGGCATCCTGAGTCTTGTCAGTGGTCTGTTGTCCTCGGCTGACTTTATCAGCCCCTCGGATAAGTGGTCCTTCCCGTTCCGTGGCAGCCATGCTGCCTTCTCTCACGCCTTGCCTCTGGGTTTCGTGTATCTGTCAGGGCTGCATTATGACTTCTGTGTGCTCTGGCACTTTTGCCTTGGGTCCCTTCCTAAATTTTTTAAAAATTATATTTTATGCCCAGCCAGAGTGGCTCAGTGATTGAGCATCGACCTATGAACCAGGAGGTCACAGTTCAATTCCCAGTCAGGGCATATGCCTGGGTTGTGGGCTCACTCCCCAGTGGGGGGCATGCAGGAGGCAGCCAATCAATGATTCTCATCGTTGATGTTTCTATCTGTCTTTCCCTCTCCCTCTTGAAGTCAATAAAAAAATATTTTTTAAAAATTATATTTTATGACTATTGTACAGAGATTAATATAATCCAGGTTGGGTTCATTGTTTTTTTTCTATCAAGATAAAATTTACATAACATAAAGTTGACCACTTTAACATGTGTAATGCAGTGGCATTAATACAGTCATAATGTTGTGCAACCACCTCTATCTAGTTACAAAACATTACCCAAAAAGGAAACCCTGTACCAATGAAGCAATTATTCTCCATTACCCTCTCCTCCCAGCCTCTGAGAACCACCAATATACTTTCTGTCTCTCTAAGTTTACTTATTCTGGACATTTCATCTAAGTGGTTTCTTTCACTTAGCATACAGTCTTGGAGGTTTATCTACACTGTAGCATGTATCAGTGCTTCATTCCCTTTAAAAAAACACAAACACAACTTTTTTTTTTAATCCTCACCTGAGGATATGTTTATTGATTGGTTTTTTTATTTTTAGTTAATCCTCACCTGAGGATATTTTTTCCATTGATTTTTAGAAAGAGTGGAAGGGAGGGGAAGAGACAGAGAGAGAGACATATTCATGTGAGAGACACACATTGATTGATTGCCTCCTGTACTTGCCTGCCCTGGCCAGTGATCTAGCCTCCAATTGAGGTACATGCCCTTGACTGGAATTGAACCCATGACCCTTCAGTCCATGGGCCAGTGCTCTATTCACTGAGCCAAACTAGCCAGGGCTGTTTATTGATTTTTTTTAATTTTTATTTTAAAAAGAGAGTGAGGAAGGGGGCAGGAAGAGAGAGAGAGCGAGAGAGAGAGAGACATCGATTGGTTGACTTCCATGCACACCCTGATCAGGAACAAACCTTCAACCCAGGTATGTACCTGGATTGGGAATCAAACCCACACCTTTTGGTGTATGGGACGATGCTCCAGCCAAGTGAGCCACCCGGCCAGGGCAGTACTTCATTCCTTTTTAAGGCTGAATAATATTGCATTATATGGATATACCACGTTTTGTTTATACATTTATCAGTTAATGGGCATATTGTCAAGAGTGCTGCTATAAATGTTTGTGTACAAGTATTTATTTGAATGCCTGTTTCAAGTATCTTGGGTATATATCTAGGAGTGTAATTGCTGGATTAATTATTCTGCTGATTTTAAGAGAAATTAAAAACATTTTCATGGACCCCTAATCCTGTTGTGAACCTAGGCACTGTAGGCACACAGTGATGATTAAGTGGACCCTGCATTCTAGTCCTTCTGTCTGGGGTGCTTCTGTTTCATTTTCACTGCTCCAGGAGGGGAGCAGCCCACCCAACAAAACCTACTATTGGGAAGACCTACTGTGCCTTGTAGAGCAGGTGGGGCCCACTGAGTAGGATTTATTCTCAATTCCCACACAAGAGAGATATGTGAATTGATGGCAATAGTGAGTCTGAGGTCAAAGAGAAGGACTGCTTTACGCATCTGCATAATCAGCTCGCTGTGTGGCTCCCCCAGCTCATGTCCCAGCCCTTGGCACCAGGGACCTCTTGGTTCTCATGCTTTCACCCCCACCTCAGCTACCGCCTATTGGAGAATCTGACCTTAACAAAAGAAAAATAATGTATCCCTCTCATCTTGACTATTGCGTTGGTGATCTGCGATAGTAAGATATGACCTAGTTATGCTGACATAATTATTTCTTCAAGACCCTGGGGTTGTCTTCCTATATTAACTGGAAAGTCTTGAGTAAAATGTAATCTGCCATCGTTTCATGTTCTTTGCATCAGTGTAGTTCTTTATGCTGACATTTGTAACAAGAGAAGACTATATAGTCAGTAAGAAAAGTCCCTACCCAACCTTCTTAGTCAAACCCACAATATTTTCCATTCCCCCTTTTAATTACACTTGCTCTGTGGTTTGGGTAAGTAGACCACATTGCTTGCTGTCTAAATTATTTTCCAACTACCAAATTGCTACATCCCTGAACACATCCCCAAATCATATCCTACATGCTTTCAGACAAGCTGCCTTTTAGGACATTGAATTGTATCCTGTATTATGATATATAATTACAGCATCAATGTCTATACACCTTTTTTACAAATACATGCTATTTTTCCTGTTTCAAGATGATTGAAACAGTTCTTGGGCATTAAAGGGTGCTGTCAACAGAGTAAATATTGAGCAGACGATTGGGTGGGGAAACCCAGAGGAAGCCAAGTTTCCATAGATGAACACTCTAACTTCTCACTAGCCGTGATGCTTCTTAATATGTCTTTGACAGTTAGTAATTGGTGGATTTCCTGACCTCCCTTTGAATTATTTTGTGAAATCAAATGGGTCATTATGAAGCCTAGATACTCAGTAATCTTATTTTATTTTATCATCTCAAAATTAGCCCCATTTGGAGATGTGCAAATGGTATTTGTCTGTACTTAACAAATGTTTCTCCATGCTGGAAAACTGCCTCTACTTTTGTCAAGAACTCAAGCTGATACTAAATACCATGGTAATCCAAATGGCTAATGGATCTGCGAAACCTGAGAATATAGCATTTAAAAAAAAATGCAAGGGGGAGAAAGAATAAAAAGGGCTTTCTGAATCCTAGATACTATGAATTTCCCCAAGACTCCATATTTTATGAGATAAAGTAGTCATAAAAGGGTTTTCTTAACCAGTTGGATAATCTTTCTCTCCTCTTTAGTTTCATTTTACATCTTTCACTATGATTTATAGGTCTGGTTTTAATTTCAAATTTTGAACATGGAACTTGGGAACCTTGATTCTCAATTATAAGCTCTATTTATCAAAATTATTCTAATGGGTAACCCCAAAATGTGCAGGAAGACATAAGAAGGTGCATAGTGAAACTCAAAAATAAAATCTGGGCAAAGTCAGGTGGCAGCAGGCCTAGTCCTCTGCTCATCAATATTGGAAACTCGGGTGAAGAAGGCGCAAGTGGAGGGGTACCATGCCTAATTAAGATATTAAAGAGGAGCCTGTCCCGCCTTGGCCAGAGTTAATTAGCTAACCCCATTATCTGATGTTTCATTACCTTCTAAAGTTTCTTATGCAAAGTCTCGCAAGAGGTGTTTTATGAACAAGTTGTAACTATTTTTATGGATTTCAGTGATTTAGATCAGGTTCATGACCCACAGCCACATTTGCTATTATGAGCAATATAGACTTGATTTTTTTGAGATTTTGTGCAATGAATGTCAATTTTTTCCTCCTTTGAGTAGTTCTGAAAACATGGTTTTTTTTAGTTATTTTTATGTAATCCTTTACAACAAAAATGAAAATGAAAGGAGGTCTTGAGACGTAAACTGACCTTTGCCCCTATTTGAGATTCTGGGAATGGGGAGTTCCTTTTCAGTGTTGAATGGAGAGGGGTACCCACAGAACATCATCCTATGTAATAAAGAGATAATATGCAAATTGACCACCACACCCTCACACAAGATGGCCACCCCCATGTGGGCATAAGATGGCCACCCCCATGTTGTCACAAGATGGCTGGCAGGGGAGGGCAGTTGTGGGCAATCAGGCCAACAGGGGAGGGCAGTTGTGGATGACTGGGCCAGCAGGGGAGGGCAGTTGGGGGTGACTGGGCCAGCAGGGGAGGGCAGTTGAGGGCGATCAAGCCGGCAGGGGAGGGCAGTTAGGCATCGATCAGGCTGGCAGGGGAGTGGTCAGGGGGTGATCAGGCTGGCAGGCAGAAGCGGTTAGGGGCAATCAGGCAGGCAGGCAGGCAAGCGGTTGGGAGCCAGCAGTTCTGGATTGTGAGAGGGTAAACTGGCAGTTGGACATCCCCCGAGGTGTCCCAGATTGGAGAGGGTACAGGCTGAGCTGAGGGACACCCTCCCCCCCCCCAGTGCACGAATTTCATGCACTGGGCCTCTAGTGGGAGAATAGAAGAGGGTCATTTCAGGCATAGATGGGGCTCATGGAAGGCTTCCTGCAGGAGTGACAAAAGCTGAAGATGAGAAAGAATTGATAGATAAGAAAGGCCTGAGACAGGAGGCTCCACACATCTATTCCTGTTACCCCTGTTTGGCACAGCAGAGGCCTGATTAGGTATAGCAGGCAGTCACTAAATATTTGTTGCATGACTGAGGAAGGGCTACTAAGGTGCTCTCCTTCCCAACTATGCTGCTTGCATTTAGCAGGCCATTTGGAGACACGATAGCTTAACCCTATGCAAATATTTTGGGCGGGAGCAGACTACTGGGAGGGAAAGCTGGGTGGCAGATGGTGCCTCAAATTAAAAGCTCCTAGGTGGCTGCCCCCTCTATATTCGGCACCTGTGTTATGTCACTGGCTGGGAATAGTGCAAGAACAACCCAAGGAAATAAATGCTGCTGACAATCTCCTTCGCTCCTGTTACGAGTGGAATTTGCACTCTCATCTGGGCTCACTGAGGGTGTGTGGTGCTCTGTGGAGGGGGAAGCACTCTTGGCAGCTCATGGGTCCAAAGTGAGCCTCAGCTTCAACCGGTGGCCAGAGAGGAAGCTGCAGAAGAGAGTTTGGGCGAAACCCAAGTGAGCATTAGCTCACTATCTTCGTCAGGTAAGACACTCTAAAACAGTGGTTCTCAACCTTCCTGATGCCGCGACCCTTTAATACAGTTCCTCATGTTGTGGTGACCCCCAATTTCATTGTTACAAATTGAACATAATTGAAGCATAGTGATTAGTCACAAAAACAATATGTAATTATATATGTGTTTTCCGATGGTCTTAGGCAACCCCTGTGAAAGGGTCGTTCGACCTCCAAAGGGTTCGCGACCCACAGGTTGAGAACCACTGCTCTAAGGCCAGATGGGATTTTCTTTGAGCCTCTCTCTACTGCTCTAATGAGAGAATGTACTGATTTGTCACTTTCTCTTGTCAAAATATGTTAGATGCCGTCCTGCAAAGTGACACCGTTCGGAAAGCAGTGGGGAGAAATAACTCACAGAGCACAGCGACGTCCCTAACGTTGACTCTAGTATCTTATTTTTTTTTTTTTTGCAGTAAATAATGTAGCCAGAAATAGGATAAAGATGTTTTATTTTGGATTTTTGTTGACTAGGATTCTGGTAGAATGGAAGCTTTCTCCATTGCCCTCGCCTCTAACCCCCCGAATAACAGATCAGTCCACACAATTTCCAGTAGAGACTTTGCTCCAGTAGCTCCGTCATTAAAAATAGTTGACAACCGCTGCTAATTTCTTTTCTGAGCCACAGCCTCCTGCCCTCTGCCTCCCGCCTCCTCCAAAACAGCCTGAGCGGCGGGACGGTGACTGGGTGCCAGTGGCCTGGGCGCGCAGTTGGGGTGGAAGGCGGGGTCCCTTGTCGCGCTCCCCAAAGTGGAAGTGTCCACATGCTCTCGCCCTCCGTAGGTGAAACGGGTTTGAAAATCATTTTGACGCAGGGCTGGTACTGCCACACCTTTGCAATAATTAGAGAAAAGCATCATCCTGGGCAGAGGCAGCCCCCTCCAGGATGCAGGGCTTGGCAAGGGGAGCTTACGCCCTTGTGCGGGAACAGTCCGCAGAGGCGTGCACGGTGCCCTGCTCTGATGTGCGCCTTAAACCATGCTGATACTGTTACTGCAGATGGTGGCTGCAGACAGGAATGCTGGGTAGATTTGTTCTTGGTGCAGTGGCTTTCTTCTTTGCTTTCCGCTCCTCTTACTTCTCTCTACCCGGTACCTTTGAGCTGGACCGCCAAAGTCAGCACAGTATCCGGGTCTCTCTTCTTAGACTGCAGCTTCTTCCTCCTGTCTTTCATTCGAAATGACTTGTTCCATTTCTCCAAAACCCTCCCAGGGAGCAGGAATTAATCTGGTTAATAAGTTGGTGCTAAGTTGCTAACGGTTGATAATATACCACTCTTTCAATAGAACCTCGGTGAATATTTATAGTTTGGGCAACAGCATGTACTTTTTAGTGGAGACTTTCAAGACCTTAACCCAAAGAGATGGATGCTGTGAGCTTCATGTCCTGTGGCATGGCCAATAGAAAGATGTTTTAGGCTGAGTTTTCTTGCATGTCTCAGGAACACTATTTAGGTAGGTAATATCCTTATACAAGGCGTGAATTCAGTTGATAACCCAAAGTGGTCTTCAGAAGTGTTGAGCAAATTTGAGAAGCATACTTACAAACATTTCAAGGTTTTTTTTTTAAATACTAATGATACCATTCTAACATTTTGTAGAATGCAAACTGTATTTGCTTTACTTGCTACACCTTTTTCCTTTTTACTCAATGGCTTGTGAATTTGCTCTACTTATTAAAATTTAGGGTTAGGTATAGTAAAATTATTTGCACTCTTGTCCCTAAAACCCCAAAGTCCTGGAGTTTCTTCTCAGTCATAGCTTGATCCAGAAGCTCTTATGATGTAATCAGGCCCTGGTCTCCTCCCCTTTGCTCCTCTCTTGCCCTTTGATCTTCAGTGATCCTCTATTTTTACCCTCTACAGTTTTAAAAAAATTGTTTTGAAATAACTTTAAACTTATAGAGAAGTTGCAAAAAATAGTAATAGTTGAGCAAGTCCCTTACCCAGCCTCCACTAACATTAATATCTTGCATGACAATAGCACAATGATCAAAACTAAGAAATTACATTGGGATAATACAAATAAACTAATGACTTTATTTGAATTTCACCAATTTTTCCACTAAAGTCTGTCCTAGCATCCAATCAAGGACCTCAAATCTCATTTAGATGTCACTGCTGCTTGATTCTGTGACATTTCCTTAATCTTTTTTTGTCTCTCATGACCTTGACCCTTTTAAAGAGTACTGGTCAATTAGTTTGTAAAACGTCCTTCAATTTGGGTTTGTCTGATGTTTTCTCATGATGAGACTGAGGTCATGCATTTATGATAAGAATACCTCAAAAATGACATACTCTTCTCAGTTCACCATATGATGTCAGATGTCATGTTCTGGTAATGTTGATCTGAAGTGGTGTCTACTGACTTTCTTCAATGAAAAGGTATCATATCTCCCTTTATAATTAATAATTATATGGGGGGAGATACTTTGAGACTATGCAAATATCTCACTCATTTCTCCTCAAACTTTTGCCCACTAATTTTAGAAACCATTGGTGAATATTGCCTGCAATAATAATAATTATATTATTCTTTTAAAAAATTTACCTTTATTATTGAAAGTTATACAGATATACCCCTTTTACCCTCATTGACCTCTTTTAGCTCATTCTCTTCCCACTCCCTAGGCCTTCACCATACTATTTGTGACAATGGGTTATGCATATATGTATATAAGTTCTTGGGTTAATCATTTCTCACCCACTCACTTAACCTCCACCTTCCCTCTGAGATTCCTCAGTCTGTTCCATGTTTCTATGTCTCTGGATCTGTTTTGTTCATCAGCTTATTTTGTTCTTTAGATTCCACATGTGAGTGAGATCAATTATTCTAATAGTAATTTTCAATTTCCCTTATTCCATCTACATTATTGATTGAAATTTTTCTGTAAGAAGAGCTGTCCCTTCTCCACTTATTAATTCAATTATTTATTGGTATAGTTATGGACTTATGAATGTTTTAATTCTAGGATTATAATCCAGTACTCTCATTATTTATCTTCTTGCTCATATTGTCCCAGTGTTAGCCAGTGAGAGTTCTTTCATGCCTTTTGATTTGCCTCCATCCTTTATGGACCTTCACCTACTTTTTAGCACTATGAGATAATACAGACTCATGTTTTCTCTACCTCAGCTATGAAATCAATTGCTTCTCCAAGGAGCCCTGGTTCCTTTTATTGGAGAATGATGATTAGAACCTAAGATCTGGGTGGTAGGTATGCTCATTACTACTGGGGTGTTGCTGCATCCAGGCCTCCTCAGAAGACAAGGCTAGGAAATATACTAACCCATGCACGCACACACACATCTGTATTTATTTCTGTCTGTCTGTCTATATATTAAAACAAAACATGAATTCATACTAGTACCTCCAATTCCAAACCAAAATCTCAGGACTGTTCAATTAACTCCCCCTTTTCCCTTATTTTTAACTGCTTTTTCTGACAGCAAGAAACTTGCCTTTCTTATCTACAATATATTTGCCTATTTGCTCAATTCTAATAAAAAACATACAGTCACCAAGTTGTTAACTGATGCCCCCTGTAGGACCACACCTTCTATTTTGACTCTACATTGCTTTTTGCAAGCCTCTCTCAATCAGGTTCTCTCCATGTGGTGGCCCCAGCATCTTTGAGTTTACATTCTCCTAATAACCCTTTTTAAAAAATATATATATTTTATTGATTTTTTACAGAGAGGAAGGGAGAGGGATAGAGAGTTAGAAACATCGATAAGAAACACTGATTAGCTGCCTCCTGCACACCCCCTACTGGGGATGTGCCTGCAACCAACGTACATGCCCTTGAGCGGAATCGAACCTGGGACCCTTGAGTCCGCAGGCCGACGCTCTATCCACTGAGACAAACCAGTTAGGGCTCTCGTAATAACTCTTAAAGAAGATGCTTCTTTTTCTTTCCTGGGAGTTCCAGGAAAAGTTCCAAGACGGGTTCTTACTGGACTGATGGGGTTCAATGGTCACCCTTGATCCATTTACTGTGGCCAGAGGAATGGAACAACTTGGCTGGTCATGCCCAAGAAACGTGCCCACCCCTGAGACTGGGAGGCGGTGACTGTCCTACTCAATCCACGGGGAATAGTGTATACAAGGGATGGTTTTCCAAAGGAAAATAATTCTGGGCATGTTAAACCTACTCAAGCCCACCCGTGCCAGCCAGTGGAGCAGTATGCCCATAATTGAGAGGCATCAATCGGGATGACCACAAAAAGGTGAATTTTTAAAAGTGTACGTAGAGTTGATAGGGAAAGGAACATTGCTCCCATTTAACAAGAGTTATTCCCAGGCTTGACCTAATTTAAGAGGAAATAAAGAGAAGCTTGGTAACTTGAATGCTTTTTGTCCAAATTCATGCAGAAACGACGATATGGCTTCTAAGCTCTGTTTGGTTTCAGCAGGTCAGTCCACCCGGGATTTGGGCAGCTGCTACCTTGTAGCCAGGACTCCCCCTTGAGATTGGAGGGGCCCGTTGGGCCTTGAGCTGCTGCCCGCAGATTTGAGATCACTTTTTATGATACTAATCAAATGGCTACAGCTTAAAGCTTCTCTACAGTAGAAAAACTTCGAAATTCAATCTGCTCTTGCAAGATTGGAAAGCCACAGAAAACCTAAGTAAGAGGGAGAGGTTATTTTTAGATGTAGCGTTAACAATTAACTATTTAGTCTTGGGCTGTTAATGTATTCGAAATTTTTCAGGACAGACTTCTTTGGGGTTGTACTTGGTCTGATCTCACACCCTAAAAAGAAACCAGCTGAGAGAGAGAGAGAGAGAGAGAGAGAGAGAGAGAGAGAGAGAGAGAGAGAGAGAGAGAGTGTCCCAGGGACAAATGTGGGCTCTGTTAGCCTCGTTCTAGGCAGGGCTACTATTTCCCTTGGTTTGCTTAGTAACCATTCTGCCAACTATCTCTCCCTCTTTTACAGCCTTCTATCTAATTAATACTTCGCTTACACAGAAAGAAACTTCTTTAGTTAAACATGGCATTTCATTCATCTAGCATTCTGCTAAAAATCACATTTTAACAAGACTTTGCATCTCCTAGCCTCTTTTAAAAGTCATTTATCTTTAAAGGGGCTTGTCCCTTCTCGCCTCTGAGTAGTTAGAACGCACCAACCATAGACCACAATAGTTTTTATGCAGCTACTCGGTGGTTTAATCACAATGCAAAAGCAACATTGCTAATCTGGACAATCTACATGGATGACAACTCATGGAAATAGCTATTAATTAACACCATAATTGTCACTTACACGTTGCCAACATTAAAATAGGCAATTGTTACTTCTATGAGGCTTTGTACTTTTCCCCTTCTTCTCTTCACAGGGCTTAAATATAGGGCAGGGGCCAAGATTGAAACGTTTAAACTGATGACCAAGTTCATTGTTGGTTTAATCATTAGATCATCTTTCCTTTGGGTTGTACAGAAATGAAAACAGTGGTGTTCGTCATAAAATTTCACTGCAGGCGTGGTGGGTCAACTGTGCTTTGGCTCTGAAATCTACAGCATCAAATGTGTTGCCAGGTCTATATTCTCTTTAATAGGGGCCATTGTAGACAGAGTGTGACATGTGAGTTCTCTCCTATTTTGTTCCATCAAGATCGTGTCAAAGAAAAGCCAGCCTCTACATGAAGGTAAAGTCCATTTTTGCTAAAGCAGCTGAAAAGAATTTAGTCCAGCATCATCAAGATAATAGCCTCAGTGTCCTCCTCTCTACGCTGTTTCAACATAGCACACCCCACCTCCCGCTTTTGTGAGTGTGTGGCCAAAAGTACAGAAGGAAAAGAATCCGATTCCGTGGAGGAAGGGCATTGTGAAGATCAAAAGTGCCACGACCACCGTCCGTGTTGCATAGCTCTCACCTGGCAGAAGACAGGCATCAGGTGGAAAGCATTTCCTGGTCATGCAGCAACTACATGAACTGCCTAAAGCCTGGCCAGCATGGCTCAGTGGTTGACCTAAGAACCAAGAGGTCACAGTTCGAGTCCCAATCAGGGCACATGCCTGGGAATCAATGATTTTCTCTCATTATTGATGTTTCTATCTCTTTCTTCCTCTCCCTTCCTCTCTGAAATCAATATATATATATATTGATCATATTATATGTATTTGTATTATATAAAGAACTGCAAAAAAGCCACAATTCCAACTCACAATAGGGCACAAGTCACTACATGGTGCACAATCACACTCCATGAATCAAGCCCTGGAACTAGCTAAAATAGGAACTAGGACATAAATCCACGGGCTCTTTGGCATTGGGACAATTCATCTGTGTGTCATCAGGTGGTACTTCTCCATTTGAAGACAAAGTTTGACTTGGAACTTGCAAGGAGCCCACTCCCTCTTGGGGGATCAGTGGAATGGAGTGGAGAGAAAACAGGCTTTCCAGCCAGACCCCAGGATTGGAACATCAGTGCTGTGAGTTACTACTAGAATTGGCCAGGTTCCTTTCTTGGATCTTTTTTAAAATTTTTTATCTTCACTTGAGGACATGTTGTTTTTTAAATTGATTTTTAGAGAGAGAACGCGATAGAGAAACATCGATCTGTTGCCTCTTGCACATGCCATGACCAGGGATAGAACCCGCAAACTTTTGGTGTATGGGATGATGCACCAACCAGCTGAGCCACTCTGCTAGGGCCTTTCTTGGATCTTTAATTTTTTACCTCTAAAGTGATGAGAGCAATTCCATCTTTCAGGGGTATGGAGGATTAAGTATGCTGGTACATGTAAAGTATGAGGTACATTGTTGGTGCTTACACCAGGTGTCTGGCTACTATTAACTTAAAGAAACAACAACAAAGACACTTTTACCTAAAAGTATTTGTTAATGGAATAGATTTGCTCTTATGATCTTAATGAAAGGGCATTTAAATTCTTTAAAAAATTTTTAAAAAGTCATCAATTAGTGTTTACCTTTTCTTTATTATTTTTAAACTTTATATCTATTGTTTACACTATTACAGATGTCCCCATTCCCCACCCCCTTTGCCCACCTCAGTGTTTACGCTTTAAAAGCCGCTTTTAAAATCCAGTGGGCTGTGATTATTTCTGTACATGATAACTTCATTAATTACCAACTTCTGGATCAGGCTTTTCTGTGCAGCTCGGTAGGTGCTGTTTGTAAGTGAGCCAGCTTTGCAAATAAACCGACATGTACAGGTGGCATTTAATAATAGTATAGCACACATCCTTTGTCTTCCCGCGTGGTTACATCATTTGCTGTTGATAGTATAGCCAGCATTCCTGTGATACTCATTAGCAATCATGTCTTGCTCGGAGGAGATATGGTTCCTCTCTTCATGCCCATTGGCTTAGGTCATGGGGGGCACTTTTTAGGTGCCAAGGAACAGGGTTTCCAATTATTTAATGTTTTGCATATTTTCCTTCTCTAAATGCCTCCCTTACGCCAGCCCACCCTTGTGCTTGTCACTGGCTGCTTCGGTGATCCTAGACGTGTGCCTGCTTCTCCAGCCGTGCGGGAGACACGCTTCACCTTGGGGCCCCGCCCTTCAAAGGTTGCGTTTGCTGCACGAAGAACAGTTGACTCTGCCCATAGGGAACGTCTCATTGCACCCCTTTTCCACGCCATCTGTCTGACCTGGACCCATTCCAAACGCTCCGGCTTTGCTGGCAGAATGATCTTCCTGCTACAGAAGTTTTGTAATCTACTAATTGACAGGGTAAGGAAAATTTATATTTGGGTTACAGCTGAAAAGTTGGATGTTTCTTTGATGGGGATTTAAATACTGACATATGCTGCATTGGTTTTTGATTTTAGGCATTCCCATTTGTGCATGATCACGCACGCTCCCCTGTGTTCTCTGCCTCATTGAGAATATGGCATCCTTTGGAGAAGAACATCAATATGATCTACCAGGGAATTATCCTCTACTTAGTTTACTCATTAAGCAATGATTTTATTATTATTATCTCTTTGTAGTATGAGACAGATGGCAAAGAAGGAGTTTGCTTTATTGAACAAGATGCAGTCTCGGGCATGGCCGATCTCCCTGAATGGTTAATACCTTCAGTAATCATTCTGTCTAGTAAGTATCTTTACTTTTGTGCAAGGCCTGGTCCTACACTCAGCTCTCAATTTAAGTGCGAAGTTGTTATCAATCCTCTTTTTGTACACGTGAGCTGAGGGCAGAAGGATGCCAGAGAAGGAAATACCATGAAAATCGTGCTATTCAAGTTGACATTTGTGGTTGTCCTCATCTTGGAATTGTGTTTTAAAACCCAGTGTGGATTAGCTCCCCATCAGTGAGTGTGGTCATGCTCACTGATCCAGACCCGCACCCCTGGAACACAGTCCTCTCTGCACGGAAGCTACATGCATGTGCCGGGGGTAGTGCATACGTGTGGTATGATGCTGTGCCTTGGTCTCCATGGGCCCCTCTCCCATGCAGCCCCCTCAGCTTGCCCTGAACAATGCTCTGCATGAGGAAAGATGAGAATAAAAGAGGATTTCTTCCCTACCTTTGAAAACTTCAAAGAAAATGTTCCCAATCTGGTTCTGATGATCCCAGTCTCAGTGCAAAGCATACATAAAGATCTGAAACCCGCACACGGATCGGAAATGGTTTTTGGAAAGTCAGATTTAATCCTACGAGCCAAGTGATCACTACCAACAGAGATCAGGAAAACCCAAAGTCCACAGCAAATTTTAATTTGGCGAATGCATAAAATGTTCAAAAGAGCAGAGGTCTCATTTACATTCCTCCCTCTTATATGGGATTTTCTTCCATATTAGTAATTAAAGGATGCAGGCTCTAGAGCGCAACTATATCACATAATAGCCATCGGGGACACACTAACAACTTCCTTGAAGTAACGCACACTAGGGTGTTTATGGTTCAGTGTCACATAGACTCTCTTTGATCTAAATTAGGATTCATTGGCAAACTCACAATAGGCTCCACATGTACCCCTCTCAACCTCTTTCTTTTAATCATGGAAATTAGAGATGGAAAATACCCATTAAGTCACTTAGTCCACTTCCCTGCCAGGGTGAAATTGTTGCCTGTGATACATGGGTAATGCGTGGTCCAGCTTAAATGTAAATGTCTCAGGGGATAGGTAGGCTCCTGATTTTATAATGTTCCCCTTTCTCTAACAACTCAGAGGGAGAAAAATAGAAAACAGAGGAAGAAATTTCCTTTGCTCCTTCTGGGTTGGAGGTAAATGTCAGTGGGTGAGTGTCAGCTTTCTGGATACCACAGCCCTTGCTCTTAGGACAGTTTCCTCACTCATAAGGTACACAGATTCCACCCCTGTCCCCATCATGTTGTACCGTGTAGCTCCGTGGGACTCTCCAGATTCAGGGACTGCCCCTATAAACTTGGGCAAGCAAGCAGTGCAGATTTGGTGAGGGAGGTGAGGCTCAGCAGAGGAGAAGCTGTCTCTTCAGCTTCCTGGTTGATTGGCTATGAACTGCACAGGCCCTCCTGGCTGGCGTGTGATGTCACTGCTGTGGTGTGAGCTCATGGATGGAACGCTGCCAAGCCTACCCTGGGGAGTGACCAGCTGAGGTCTTTTATGCTTTGAACATTTGGCATCTGAAAGATGAGAAATGTGTGTGTTGCACAATGAATGCTCGCCCTGACTCATGTTCAGCAGCAGAAGACTGTCGCTCAGCATCTGCCCACATCTCCAGCTGTTGAAGTCAGTTAATGGGAAAGAAGCGAAAACCCCATGATGATCTCCCAAGTGGGATCTCCATGAGACGCAGGGCAGTGACTGAGATGAGGCTTCAAAAGGGAAATGCTGGCCCATTACGACATTTGTATTTTGGGTTTGTTTCAGAGGCTTTCTTTTAGTCATTGGTGAGATCGCACCAACTTAGAAAGTCTGATCAGTGGACATTTCAGAGTCGGATACAGATGTGTTAGAGTGTGATTATTCACATATAAGATGGGTTTCATTAAATGGCTAACTTCACTGCAGGTTTCATGAAATAGCTAACTTAATGTATTTGAAGGAGGATCAGGTTTGCAAACTCTGATGTATTTTCAAAGGTCTTCTGAAGATACCTAGTCTGGTTTCTATGAGACAGAAAAGGTCTTTGGGAGTGTCTGCATTAACTGCATTTCCAGAGACATTTTCAGGGCTTCTACAATGTATTTCTGGAATGATTCTTATTTTAAACTAGAGGCTCAGTGCACAAAAACTTGTGCACTCAGGGGGGTCCCTCAGCCTGGCCTGTGCCCTCTCGCAGTCTGGGACCCCTTGGGGGATGTCCACTTGCCAGCGGGGAGTAGGCCTAAGCTGCAGTCGGACATCCTTAGCGCTGCTGAGGAGGCAGGAGAGGCTCCTGCCACCACTGTTGTGCTGGCATCCTTCAGCCTGGCTTGTGGCTGAGCAGAGTTCCCCCTGTGGGAGCACAGTGACCACCAGGGGGCAGCTCCTGCATTGAGCATCTGCCCCCTGAAGTTGTGTCATAGTGACCAGTCATCCCCAGTCGTTCTGCTGTTAGCGTCAATTTGCATATTACCCTTTTATTATATAGGATAGGGGCCTGGTGCATTGGTGGGGGCCGGCTGGTTTGCCCTGAAGGGTGTCCCCGATCAGGGTGGGTGTCACTGGGGTGCCTGGCCAGCCTGGGTGAGGGGCTGATGGCCGTTTTCAGGCTGGCCACGCCCCCCAGGGACCCAAGCTCCCAGCCTCTCCTTTTTTCTTTTCTTTTTTTTTGGCGGGCTGGAAGCAGGTATCTGGGATTTATTTATCTTCTATAATTGAAACTTTGTAGCTTTGAGCGGAGCCCAGGGTCAGCCAGGGCAGGTGGGAAGCTTGGCTTCCTCCAACACCGGGGGCAACCCAAGCCTCCTGCTTGCTCCAGCTCTGTGGCCACTGCCATCTTAGTTGGGTTAATTTGCATACTCACTCCTGATTGGCTGGTGGGCATGGTTTGTGGGTGTAGTGAGTGGCGGAGTGACAGAGTGATGGTTAATTTGCATCTTTCTCTTTTATTAGTGTAGATACTCTGGGATGGTAACAGATAATGGGTCTGGAATAAGGAGGGGAGAAGGGTGGGAGGGAAGAGGTCAGAATCAGTTCTAAGTTGATGGTCTAGAATTTGAATTCTACTGGATGCAGTTCTAATACTGGGGCCTGTACTTTGCTGATGGAAAAGCAGATGCGGCAGAGACTGCTTGTTGTTATCCCCACATCCATTCTCCCGATGTGTAATGCCTGTTTCCCACCCACCCTCAGGCTGTCTCCCAGTAGCCTGGCATGGCGATGTAAGGGAAGTGATGTGGCGCCTCCTGCTGTGTGTAGTTATGAGGCACGCCTGCCCCCTCCTTTCTCTCGCTGCCAGCCTGGGAAGTGGACATGATGGCTGGAGCTCCAGCTGCCATCTTATACCCAGGGATGCAGACCATGTCCTAGAAGTGCCTGAAGGTGGCTGAGTCCCAGATAATTTCCTGGAGATGCCAGCCTAACCCTGAGGAACCTGCCTCTACACTTCTTTGAAAACAACAGAATAAAATTCTGTGTGTTAAAGTCACTGTTTTCTGCACCAAAGCTATCCTGATTCGGTAGATACTTAACATCTTCTTAAAGTCTAAATATCGCAGTCTCAGTCCATAATCATTGCCAGCTCACGTTTATTCCTCTAAACATGATCTTGAAATGTTTGGAGAGATGGGCCCATGGAATAACCCCAAACTTATAGATTCCTAAACATACGATTAGCTCAAATAACCAAATGCACATTGAGAAGGAGTTGTTCAGGTTTGTGTATGTTCTGTTCACAGATGTAGGCAGGTATTCCCTAAAGGATTTAATGAGAACACGGCCCCCAGATAATGTAGTGTGATTGACAACAGAGGGAGGCCAAGGAATAGAGTGAGGGGGAAGTCAGGGCCAGGACAAGGTAGAAATGGACAGGGGTATAGAAAGGCAGGTCCAAACGGGTGAATAGACATGAGACCAGTGTGGTGTGAGGACAAAACACATTAGGATGTGAAGTTAGAAACGGTTTTCATCCTAAAATGAGAGGCATTAGGATTTAGAGCCATTTGTCATGCACTTGTCACTTTTTCTTCCCTTTGCTGTCCCTCCTCCCCCACGTCCAGCAGGAGTCCTGAGGCCACAGCACCTCCTCGGTGGCTTGGTGGCTTGATTGCTCTCCCAGGCTGTGACATCTTGCTTTCCACATGTGTCCAGTTGCATGGATTCCTGCTTTATATCATCCAGGTAAGTACGACCTCACAGAAGGAGGACAGGAGTGTCAAAATATTCCTGTAAAGAAACTGCTGCTTCTGCTCATCATTCTGGTCTTATCTCCAAGGGAAGAAGAACATGGCAAAGCTGGCGCTTCTTGTGCTCCTTGGATGAGCTCCTCGTCCACCCAGGTACTTCATTAAATGTAAATGTAATGACAGTTCAGGCTAGTCGGGGCTGAGAGAAGCTAAAACAGTTTTTAATTGATTAAGAAGGCTCTTTGAAATATGGATTTATATCCTCAGTCATTAGCAATGAACTTGGCCTCTGTGTATACTATGCTCTGAAATATCAGGTAATAATATCTAATCAGGTACATGCATATAATTTATAAATAAATAGATAGATAAATAAACATTTATTAGAGGGTTGTTCTTAAATTGTTCCCTATGGAGATGATGAGATAAACCAAGTTTTAGGACCCTGGTACAGGCTACAAACGCTCAGACTGTATTTGAGCTTCCTAGCAGCTTTAACAAATGAGAATGTGTGTGTGTGTGTGTGTGTGTGTGTGTGTGTGTGTGTGAGAGAGAGAGAGAGAGAGAGAGAGAGAGAGAGAGAGAGAGAGATGGACCATTAGGACATAATTTTTATCCTCAAAAACGACAAGGCATAGTAGTTCCTCAAGGTAAATAAAGCTTTTCTCAGCTTAAAAAAAGTTTTTTATATGGTCTTTCCTATGGGGACTGGACCATATCCCCTCAATGTTTCCCATTGCAGATGCTGCAAGAGTTTCATTTGACTGCGTCACCAAGGATTTTTGATAAATGTTCACAGCACAGTATCTAAATGCAACTCGAGGAAATAAGTTCTGCCAGCGACCAGGACAACACCACCCAGGTACTTCCCTCTCCAGCAGGGCATCTAAATGCCAGGATTGGTCGTAGAACAAGCACGTCCTCTATCATCGTGCTTCCTCCAGAGGGGCTTGGGGTGGAGCTGCTGGCAGCCGGCCTGGTCTATGGCTCTCTGGTGAGGGCTGGAGTGTTCATCACCTGAGGTGCTAGTCAGGGCAGATCCACCTGCTGGGTAAACTAAACAGAGATGCTGTCTTGTTGAGACAACAAAGGAAATGGCCTGACCTGGGTGGAGCACCATCCAACCTGGGCCAAGAGGGTGGTACCCAGGGCAAAGCCACATCTGATACATTGGGCCCAGCTCATATGGGATCCCCAAAGCCAAGTGGAAGTT
Organism: Myotis myotis; assembly: GCF_014108235.1. Taxonomy (NCBI): domain Eukaryota; kingdom Metazoa; phylum Chordata; class Mammalia; order Chiroptera; family Vespertilionidae; genus Myotis; species Myotis myotis. Next base: position 44,678,103 of record NW_023416390.1, read on the forward strand.
TGCTCCACTCATGGTCTTGATCGGATTTCAGGCAGCAGAATTCTCGAACGCTTTCAGATCTCAATGACTGCCTTCCCTAACCCTGAGGTGTGTGTTTCTTAGGCCGTCACTGGCTGGTCAGGAACATGAATCCCGGAACCAGGCTATGAGTTTTGAACTCTGGCTCCACCGGGTACTAAATGTGAGATCGTGGGAATTTACCTCTCTTCTCTTTGCCTTCGTTTTCCCATTTGTCAGAACAAATAAATAAAGGATGAGAATAGTATCTCATAACGCTGAGAATTAAATGAGTAAACCACCTGTAACCCACTCAGGACAGTGTCTGGAACCTAGTAAGTGCCCAGTAAATGTTGGCGATTCGACATTATGAGCAGAAGGGCACATAAATGGAAGGACATGCTGGGCTCTGGAACCCGGCTGTCTGAGTCAAACCTTGACTGGCCGTGTCCCACTGTGTGGTCTCCTTGGTTCCTTCTTTGTAACATGGGACTAGGGGGCGTGCAGTGGGGCCCTGGGTCAGTCAGGGTGGACGGCCGGCAGGATGGAGGCGACTTTGGAAGACAGACACAATGAAGAATCCATCCATTGTTGGAATCTGAGCAGATTCCCAAGGACTTAGCCTGGCTGCGTGGGACCCGTCAGAGGGGCATGTTGGGTGATATCTGTTCTGGCCCAGCAAGCGCCTAAGCTAACCTCAGACCCCACTGCTACTGCTGTGGTGTGTCTAGAATCAGATAATGGGAACGTTATGACCCAGAAACATGACGGTATCACAGTGACAGCTCACAGAATGGACCCCTTGACGTCTCCCAGCAGTTCTCCAGCAGCCTGTCACAGGGACTCAGGCCTGTTGGTGAATTATCTTACGCACTGTTCAAGTTTCAGTGTGACGATATTCACTGGATGTGCTTTGGGCACATTTGTATTAATTTTAGGATAAGCTGCTTTTGGACACTCTATGGCCTGACATCAAAATATTAGTAAGGATCTTGTTTTGCAGCAGCAGGTCCACGTGACTGTATATAGAATTCTATTATGTTCAATAACTCTGGTTGGAGGAAAAACAAACAAACAAACAAACAAACAAACAAACAAACAAACAAAGACACCCGGTCCTAGGGCTGGCACCGTGCACGCGATGGCATCCAGAATACTGTCAGGGCAGGAGCTGTGCATGGTGAGCAGTGAGTGTTGCCTGTTACTCCTGTAAATGCTGTGTCCATAACTGGGGTCTTTGCAGTGCAAACCTTCAGCTTTCAGGTGGGTTTACATCTGAAGAGCTCAGTTTTTACTGTTACCCTATAACTATTGACGGATGGGTTGATGTTTGGCTTAAATTCAAACCAGGCCCTTCACCCGTTTGCCTGACTTAGCACTGGCATTGGCCCCCTTTCCTTGTGCTGAGTCCCTTCCGTCTGTGCACAGTGATTGCCAGGGCATTGCCTAAACAAGCTATAGCAGCCCACACTTTCCTTTGCGAATTTTTCTTCCGGAGTTTGGTTAACATCTCTGAAGCAGCAAACTCGTGATTTGTTTCACCGTATCCTCCTGAGGGACCCAGCTCTGTCGAAATCCTCTGACCTTCCTTTGGGCTTCCTCCCTCCTCCTGCCTCCCTGCTCCCTCCTCCCTCTCCCCTCTCTCCCTCCTTCCTTTTCCTTGTCTCTCTCCCTCTTCGCTCCCCTCCGTGCTCGTGCTCGATGACATTTTCTCAGAAGTTGCCCAAACTGTGACACTGCTTAGCAGACTGAAAACTTGCAACACAAGCAACGAGAGCTGCTCTTCTTGGTTACACGCTGGGTGTGTTTGTCCCAGCTCCAAGGTGAAGTTTGAAATACATTTGGATGATGTTTTAGGCATCTCCTCGCCCCCTACATTCTACTTGCCAGGTTCTTCATATGCAACAATTATTGGCCTCAACTTGCAAACAGAGCCCCAGGATGGCTTTCCGGCGGGGGCGGGGGGGGGGGGGGCACGTCCTCCGGATCAGTTAGATGTGCTTGTGCTGGTGGCCCAGCTGAGACACCTGGGACCTCATTAAAGATGGGTTGAAGAGGATGCCAAAGGGCTTTTTAAAAATTTAAATCTCCTAAACCACAAAACCCTCATGCTCTGTATCTGCACTATAGTTTGCTGGTATACAATAATATGCATACTGGTTGCTTGAAGGTGGAAATCTGTCTGTGCCCACTGGTAGATTGCCCCTGCCCCAAGCCCTATGCCATGCCCCCCCTCCCCCTGGCTGCTCTGGAACCCACAGGAACCCCCTCATCATGTTCCCATGATCCAGAATATCACACCTGGATTAGGCCAGATGTGAGGTTGAGTTTTGAAGGGCCTCACCATGCTACAGATCTGGCCCTAGCAAGCCTCTGGACTCCGCCATCTGCCCTCTCAGAGTCTCTTTCTTTTTTTTTTTTTTTTTAATATATTTTTTATTGATTAAGATATTACATATGTGTCCTTGTCCCCACGTTACCCTCTACCCCCCCCCCCCCGCTCATGCCCTCACCCCCCCGTTGTCCATGTCCATTGATTAGGCCTATATGCTTGCATATAAGTCCTTTGGTTGATCTTTCCCCCTTACCCCCACCCTCCCCTACCTTCCCTCCAAGTCCCGACAGTCCAATCAATGCCTCTCCGTCTCTGGATCAGTCCTTGTTCATCAGCTTATGTTGTTCATTATATTCCACAAATGAGTGAGATCATGTGGTATTTATCCGCTCTCCAGTTCCATCCATGCTGTGGCAAATGGTAAGAGTTCCTTTTTCTTCTTCCTCTTCTTAAAGAATACCTTTCAGCATTTCAGATAATGCTGGTTTGGTGGTGATAAACTCCTTTAGCTTTTTCTTATCCGTGAAGCTCTTTATCTGACCTTCTATTCTGAATGATAGCTTTGCTGGATAAAGTAATCTTGGTTGCAGGTTCTTGCTATTCATCACTTTGAATATTTCTTGCCAGTCTCTTCTGGCCTGCATGGCTTCTGTTGAGAAATCAGCTGACAGTCGTATGGGTACTCCCTTGTAGGTAACTGACTGTCTTTCTCTTGCTGCTTTTAAGATTCTCTCTTTATCTTTTGCTCTTGGCATTTTAATTATGATGTGTCTTGGTGTGGTCCTCCTTGGATTCCTTTTGTTTGGGGTTCTCTGCGCTTCCTGGACTTGTAAGTCCATTTCTTTCACCAGGTAGGGGAAGTTTTCTGTCATTATTTCTTCAAAAAGGTTTTCAATATCTTGCCCTCTCTCTCCTTCTGGTACCCCTATAATTCTGATGTTGGTACGCTTGAAGTTGTCCCAGTGGTTCCTTACACTATCTTCATATTTTTGGAATCTCTTTTCTTTTTTCTTTTTCGGTTGGGTATTTTTTGTTTCTTTGTATTTCAAATCTTTGACTTGATTCTTGGGATCCTCTTGTCTACTGCTGGATCTCTGTAAATTATTCTTTATTTCAGTCAGTGTATGCTTAATTTCTAGTTGGTCCTTTTTCATGTCCTCCATGGTCTCACTATACTTATTGAGGGATTCATTAAATTTATCGGCGGTTTCCATAAAATTCTTGAAAAACCTTATAAACGTGGCCTTGAACTCTATATCCAATCGTTTGCTTTCCTCCATTTCTGCCATTTGTGACCTGTTTCTTTGTCTCCGCATTTTGGCAGCTTCCCTGTGTTGATAGAGTGGCCCTGTGCGCCAGGTGTCCTGTAGGGCCCAGTAGCTCAGCCTCCCCAGTTACCTGGGGTGGACACTCTTGGTGCACTCTTGGTGCCTTGGTTGTTGTAGAATCACTGGGAGGAATTGACCTCCAGGCCAATTGGCTGTGAGAATCAGCTGTGTCTAAAGTGGGAGAAGTTCTGTGCTGAAGACACCCTTCTGGGGCAAGACTTGCTTCAGTGGGGCTTTGGTGCTCACTGAGTCTGCTCCCTGAGTGTGTCCCTTATGGATCTGAGGAGTTGCAGTCTGGATGGTCCCCCTCTGACCACTGGGTACAGTGGCTCCTGGATCTAAGGAGGTGCTAATTCAGCCTCTGCCTGAAGCCACACAGCAGGAGCCACGAAGAGGCTCAGCTGTGAAGCAATGCAAGCCGCTGCGGGGCCTTGGGCCTTCTCTTGGAAGTTCTGGGTCTGCCTGGCTAGGCTGCAGTTAGGTACATTCACATGCAAAAGCCTCTGCCGCAGCCTGGGTGGGGCGGGGTCTCAGGAATCAAAGGGCGGAGAAAGCAGCTATGGCCGATTCTCCGCCCGGAGTCACGCGTCTCAGTGTCCCGGTAACGGCTGCAAGCACCTCTGAGGGAAAGCCGCCCTCAAGTTCGCCCGCTGCCGGACAGACCAGCCTCTCCCCGTATGAGTCCTGGGTCCCCAGAGACTTCCTGGAACCGGAGTTCAGAGCCGTGGGGAGCTTGTGATTCCAAAAAGACAGCCGCGTCCTCAGGCGCCACCCCCTTCCCTCGTGCGCTTGAGCCGCCGTACCTCTGCACTTCACCTCCGCAGCGCCTCTGGCTCTCAGCGTGCTTTTCTTTCCTTCTAGTTGTAGAATTTACACTCAGCCAGCCTTCCTGTTGTTCTGGATGATGTTTGCTCAGTCCTTTGCGGTAATTTTCAATTGTTGTGTGAGGCGACAATTTCCCGGTGTTTACCTATGCCGCCATCTTAGTTTTCTCCAGAGTCTCTTTCTTGCCCCCTAGCACCCTTGCCCCCTTTACACCTGGATTGGTGAGTGCTCCTGCCACTCACAGAGGCGAGCAGAGGCAAGTTCCTCACCTGCCCTGGCCTCAGACTGTCCACTGCCCACTGCCCACTGCCCACTGCGACATGGAGTTGCTGTGTGAGGTGAGATAAGAAAGTGACTGAGGTTAGCTCTCCTCCTTTCCCCCTGGTCTTTCCTCCCCTTCTCTTCCTCACCATCATCATCATCACCATTCTGCACCCAGGGACTCAGCCTGCCCAGTAGCTATTTACAAAACCCCATTAGGGAGTCAGATGGTAATTACAATGCTAATAGTGCTCCAGTGTGTTCAGAAAGGGCCTGGGGTGGGGGTGGGGGCTGGGGGGGAGAGACCTTCACCCTTCCTGTTTTGACCTACCCACTTCTTGCTGACTCTTGAGGATCATTCAAGGGGGCAAGTGTGTGTTTCCAATTCTCCAGTGACTTCTGGGAAGCAGCTTCTAGTCATTTCATTCCAGAAAGGATGGCTCCCCTAACCTCTTGCCTGTATTTTGTAGTTCCTATCTTTTCTGGGAAGTCTGACCTCAGGGGCATTATTGGGTGATATGGCAGTGGTTCCCAAACTTCTCTACACACTGGAATTGTGTAGATGTTGGCGGCAAAACAACACCAGTTGTTATCAGCGAGTTGGATGTCGGTGAAAGAATTCAGAGCCAAGAACTCAAATTATAAGAGAAAGTTTATTTAGAAACTTACAGAGGTAGTAAAAGTGAGCCGTAGAAGAAATGGGTTCAGGAAACAAATTACAGACACAAAAGAAGGGCGCTTGAAGCTTAGGAGAGGGAAAGGCAAAGATAATGCCTGGCAAGAAGAGCGGGGGTGCGGGAAAGTCTCAGGGTTGCCCCAGAGAAGGAGAGATGTACTGGACCCTTCATCTCAAGGGTTTTAAAGGCTGGGAGTTTAGGGGAAGATCTCAATAGAATATTCATCAGCTTTATGCTGATGTGCCAAGATGAGATTTATTTCCCTGACTTTATCCATCCTTGGGTGTGGTTGGCACAAATGGCACTGATTGGATTTTTGTTACCTGACTCCCTGAGCCAGGTAATTTAAGCTATTTACCCTCTGCTTGGGGAGGAGACGTGTAAACCATTTACTCTTAAGGGTCCTTGGTTTAGGGCAGATAGGATTTTGTGATTTGCTAGATAGCTGCAAACTGCTTGGCCATTTAACTATCTGTCTCAGTTTCCCTGTTCCACTTGTCCTGGCTCACTAGCCTGTCTCAGAATCCCTTGAGCACCTTTAATCCTGGACGTGTTGGGATGTTCCGATTTGATCCGAATAGGGTGCCACCTGAGCAGCTGAAGCTTTAGAATCTCCCCAGGTCTTGTGCTCTCCCTCTCGGGGATGCTGTACAGCAAGCATGTCAATCTCAAAGGCCAAGACGGGCCAAATAAACAAGGTTTAAGTTTATGTGGGCCACAAAAAACCACAAGTTTCAATTTTCATAGAAACATAGATTTATTTCAATAGAGACATGCTGAATACAAAGGGCTAAAATAAATGAGTAATCGTTAACATAAAATAATAGAACATTTTAACAAAAATTAATATTTTTTCTTGAATATTAACTTACCAGACACTGAATAACTGCACATATTAATAAGCATAATGCAAATAAACCTATTTTTCTTGTTCTCCAAAAGCGAAATATTTCCTGTTGCGTACGCCAAACAAGTCAGTACAAAACTAATGACGTGGCAATCGGCTGCTAAAGTATTCACTGCTAGTATTAGTGGAGAGAAATGGTGCGCCTGCACATAAGCCATGTAAGGGAAATGAATGTAACACAATTATAGTAATCAGTCATTAACAAACCTTGTAGTTCATTATTAATAACTAGAGGCCCGATGCACGAAATTTGTGCAAGGGGCTTGCCCCCACCACTGCGGCAGCTGACTCTGCCTCAGTTCCTGCAGCCGCAGCTTTGTCCAGAAGGTCGTCTGGAAGGACGTTCGGTCTAATTAGCATATTACAATATTACACTTTTATTATTATAGATTATGTATGACAGGATATTGTAAAAATTAAGTTATAAAATTTTTATTAAAACATTTCTTACATACTGTTATATTGGTTGGGCCACAAAAATATTTGTTATAGGCCACATGTGGCCCATGGGCGCCAGTTTGACATGCTTGCTGTACCAGATGCCACACACCTCAGAAAAGGAGGATTGTGACCACTGCCATGAGTAGCTCACATGGATCTAGGGAAATGGGGACCTGGGGCCGGTGAGTTCTGGTGAGTTGTCAGACATCATGGCCATTTACCAACCAGAGGGGCAGACAATATGGGGAAAATTGAAAAAAGGAACGAGGAGCAAGGAGAGGGGTGGAGTTTGATTCCCCACCGTGAAGATATTACATTTTATATTATTTTATCAAGAACAGATGTTGGTGTGAGCCAAATTGATTCAAATACCAGAAAATGCCGAATCTTAGATGTACTGAACTCTCTAAGGTTTGGGAAAACTGGAAACTTTACGATCTCTTGATTTCAGCGCTCCATAGGCATAGCAATCTTACCTAAGAAATGTATTATATGAAGCCTATTTTTCCTCTCATAAAACTTAAGGATGAGATGTATGAGGGAAGACAACACAGGGAATATTTTAGGAGAACTAGTAGTAAATTCAAGTTATCCTTGCACAGCTGGGTATGTTCATTGGCCTGACTCCAATAAGTTATAAAGGGAATATGAGCAAATGCAGCTTTTGCTCCTCAAAGTTCATCAAAGTCCAAATCTTTTACAATTCTTTTTATGCGGGCCCTAAAATGTTACTGGACTGAAATAATCTTCCCCTCGACAGCGAAGAATGTCTCACAAGCTGCAGATTAATTGGTCAACTTGACATCCTAGGTTCCCAATAGCTAATTCTGGCCCCCCTTTTTCTAGGATATAGATCTCCTGGGTGATTTATGAGTGGGGGTGATTTAAGGCTCAATTACCCTCCTTTTAACAACTCCTGTAGTGCCTCTTATTCTGAATTGTATATCATTTCCCATTCAGTTCCCTGTGATCCAAATAATTTTCCTCTCTATTTGAACATGCTGACTTCTTCCTTGACTTTAAGGCTCACCTTGAAAGAAAAACGAACACTTATTGATGTTTCATACAAATCAGACATTGCATCAGCTTTTGACATTGGCTCTTTGAAGAAGGTATTATTTTTGCTCCATCCAACTTTTTCATTTTATGGGGCTCAGAGAAGTTAAGGAACTTTGACAATCGAGAGTCCTTATTTTCCTAGTGAGTGGGACAGGGATTCCAGAACACCCGCTTTTTCTGAGCCATATGACGCACATGAGGTTGTCTTCATCAGGCCATTCCTGGCTTCGTCTCGTGGATGACCTGTACATGATTTCATCTGGTCACACCCATCCCATGGCCTTCTTCTTACATTTGGAGAAACAGGAAGAAAGGCAAGAGTTTGATAATACAAAACCAAATTCCATGGGATAGAACCCAGCCACAATGAATGTTGGGTTCTATCCCATGTGAGTTACCTGAGCACAGAGAGCAGGACTTTAGAATTATTATATACTAGGGACACAGTGCATGAATTCGTGCACCTTGAAAGGAACTGTGGGCCTCGAGGTTGCGGTGGGCACAGGGGCAAGTCTCGGCCCATCCTCTGCGCCCCTGCCTGGCCCCTTCTGCCATGGCCCCCGGTCTCCTGTCTGCCGACAGCCCTGCTCCTGCCATTGCCGCTCCCATGCACTGACTGGCGCCGGCCCCACTTGCACCCACTGACGGTGCGGAGCGGTTGGGCCTGGTGCTGTCAGCAGGTGTGAGTGGTGGCTGCTGCCCTGAGGGAAGATCTAGGCCAGCAGCCACTGCTCGCACCCGCTGATGGTGTCAAATAATTGGGACCAGTGCCGGGTGCTGGCAGCGGGTGCGAGCGGTGGCTCCAGTGCTGGCTATGGGTGTGAGGAGGGCCATCACCAGCAGCAGGAGCGAGAGGCGGCTGCTGGCCCCAATCAACCCTCAGAAGCAGGGGGAGGTGGAGAAGCCCTGAGGGGCAATTGGGGCCAGCAGCTGTTGCTCGCTCCCACTGACGGCGTTGATGTATCAGGGCCGGCACCGGCAGCAGGTGTGAGCACTGGGCGGGACGGTGTGTGCGGGGGGGGGGGGGGGGGGGGGTGTTCAGTTACCACCAGAGGCTCACCCTGATGACAGCGACCGGCGCCCCGCCTTGGTCTGGCGCCCCTGCTCACCTGCTCCACCATCCCACTGCGGCTGACGCCCACCATGTTCTGCGCGCACCCCCTGGTGGTCAGCGCATGTCATAGCGACCTGTTGTTCGGTTGTTCTGCCATTGGGTCTATTTGCATATTAGCCTTTTATTACATAGGATGGTAATAGAACATCTTCACTGTAAAATACATTGAATACTGCAACTTCGAAGACTGAATTTAAATAAAGTTTAGGAAGTAAATCTGGAGTTAACAAACAGGGGAGCATATAACCAACCAAGCTCGCTGGATGTGCACAAGGCTAAATCTGTCCGAGAGAGAGACAGTGCCACTGGAAAGGAGGTAAACTAAAACAGGAGTGTGTGGGAGACCAACTGAAAGCCCAGTTCTTCAACCAGGGATATCTTCCTGGTCTGCTAGTTCATGAGAACTTGGGGAGCAGAACATATAAGGCAGGGGCCTCACTTGCAGGAGCTCTAGGTCTAGTTTGACTGTTAGGGCAGCTCAGAAATGTGGATGCAACAGACAGGCTCAGTGATGAGAAGGTGGGAATGGAGAGACCTCAACAGGCTGGACCTTCTCCGTCACCTCCCTTGGCCTTGGGCTTCTCCCTGTAGTCACAGAACATATAGTCAAGTTTCCTTCCAGCTCTAAAGTACAATCATTCTGTGAACAGGACTGGAAAGGGAAGAACAGCATATGCAGTTTCCCAATGGAATCCCAGTAGACATCTGCTTAGACAATGTGTATCTTCTAGGGAAGGCAGAGGAGCCTTAATTAGCATTGTTGCTTCTCTGCTCATTCGGGGCTGATGGAGGAAATACATGAATGGGAGCCAGCAAGACAGAGTGACTCCTATTATTTTCCATGACTGAGTTGTCTTTGTCATCTGTTTTTAATGAAAAAGAAACAAAATTCTCCCCATCCCCACCCCTGGCCCTTTATATTCTTAAAGTGAAATCAAATCTAAAAATAACAGGAGAGGGCAGGCTCCAACTGACAAGGAAACCCTGGAAAATCAGAAGTGGAGCCTGGAAGAGGCTCAGTTGGAAGCATCTGCATGGGAATTGCCTGCACTGGAGCAGATGATACAACCTATGAGATCACCCTGGTGACCTCAGGACAGCATTTCAGATTTCAGCGTTGGCTCTCAGTGGAGGGTGGCTGATTCCTTTACAATAGAAGAGAGAGAAATGCAGAAATACCAGCATGTACTTATGGACAGAGGGAGAAAATAGCACCTCTAACAGGTACTGAGGTGAGTCTTAGACTGCTTTTTAGAAAACTGTGCATTGAACTCATTGAGTGGGCAGGAGAGAAGCCAGGAGGCCAGCCAAGGACGGGATCCTTTCCTAAGGGAGCTGGAGTCTGGGCACGAGCTTCCTGAGGGGAGGGTCCTGGCAGTGAGTCCTGGCTGCACCGGGATTGCCAGCAATTGTCTTCCCTGAATGCCCATGAGTGTGTTTGGGAAGAGCAGGAGAGGTGTGTGGCGGGGGCCAGAGGAAGGTGGCATTTCTTGAGGTAGGAGGCACCTCCTGGAGGAGTCCCGGGTTTGTGCAACTGGGTTTGTGTGTCCTTCCCCAGGGCTGGAACGTGCGGCTTGCTGGAAAGTGTGCAGGACATTTATAGGGGGAATACCTGGTCCACGCGGCTTCGAAACAATACCAGCTGCCGTCATTGGGTTCCTTAGAATGCTGTAGAAACAAGCAGCCCAACGCTCAGTGGTTTACACAGTAACCTTCATTTCTAGCTCCAGTTATATGTCCCAGTCAAATTGGCAGTGACTCCACACAGTCACTCAAACCACGGCGCCAGAGGCTCCACCATCTCGTAGCCGTATCGTCTGCAGTTTGTGGCCTCCTCATCACCCTGGAGGATCCCACCTGCGCTTCTCGGTGCTGGGTCCAGAAATGACACTCCCTTCTTTTCACATGGTCACATAGCCATGTGCAACTGCAAGGGCCCGAGACTCGAGAAGTCTTCTGTGTGCTCCAATCAAGGAATGGTGAGGCGCTCCGTGGCATGCGGCACTCGTCGCTGGGCAGTACTGCAGGGTGACCTATTTAAGGACCATTTAGCATAGTCTCTGACAATAGGAAAGAAAATGGATGGATGGGTAATCAGTACAATGTGTACTTATCAGTACAGCACAGTATCCCCAGAAGTTCACGGATAGGCAAAAAACTGCCGTGTTTGTGTGTTAAATTGGTTGTGTGTTAAAGGAGCAGGAATCCAGGCTAGAGTGATTCCCATGGTATTGTTTCGGTGACTATTCCTGGAAACTCATATAGTTAATTTGTAGGGGATTAGAGTGTTTGTGTGTGTGTGTTTCTGAATGAAGAGTAACAAAGGCTTGATTTTATGAAAAACATATTGTGTAAGTTATTTGGGGTTGACTAAGTAATATTGATTGCCTAGCCATATGATATGACACTCTATAGACCTTTCATTCTCCCTTACCCCAAAAGAAAGAACTAGAAGAGCTTAAATATAAGAGCAGAGATGAAACTTTTAACCAAATAACTTTTTAAAGAAATCAAGTTTGCTGTGTACAATGGAAATCCCATGAGAGTGCATAGAGGGTCAAAGTGTGTAAGCTTATCTAATTGGCAGCTGCATATTTCTAGCTAGAAGGCTTTGCCAGTGTTTCAAATGTCACAGCAATTTCAATAGTTTAAGAAACAGGGTCAAAGTTTTCTCTCTGCAAGAATTGGTGGGCACTGCCATTTATTGGCCTACCTGCAGCACACCTGTAGCTTGCGGTGAGCTGCAGGGCGGGGCCCCGAAGATCACTGTGACAGGGTCAGCAGGGTGGGGACTTTGTTTCAGCTCTGCCCCTAACCAACTGTGCAACTCTGGCTAATCTATATACTCTTTTTCACCATCTGTAAACTCATAAAATTGACGATCTTTAAAAAGGATTCCAGTGCTGAAATTGTGTAATATAAGCCAAATGTTCTTCAGAGGGTGGTGTATAAAATTAAGTGATTTTTTTTTTTTAAAAGAGGACAACCAGATTTGAATGTCAGGGGCTCTTGGCATATTTCTTGTTGATTTTCAAAAAGGTTCAATAAAGAGGTCTCCAGCTGCCAAGAATACTCAGTGGGGAAGGGACAGTCTCTTCAATTTCCCCACTGGTGCTGGGAAAACTGGATATCCACATGCACAAGAATGAAAGTGGACCCCTATATTATGCCACTCACAAAAATTAAATCAAAATGGACAAAGGACTTAACATAAAACTAAAACAGGAAAATTAGGAGAAAACATAGGAAAAAAGCTTGACATCAGTCTTAGCGATCATTTTTTTCTTTTTTGGATCTGACACCAAAAGCATAAGCAACAAAAGCAAAACTCAGTGTGACTACATCAAGTCAAAAGCTTCTGCCCAGCAAAAGAAACAATAAAAAAGATGAAAAAGCAACCTATGGAATGGGAGGAAATATTTGCAAACCATCTATTGATAAGTTTAATATCCAAAATATATAAGGCACTCATGCAACTCAATAGCAAAAACAACAACAAAAAAAACACCCCAACAACAAATAATCCAATTAAAAATGGGCAGAGTACTTGACATTTTTCCAAAGGAGACATACAAATGGCTAACATACATGAAAAGGTACGCAACATCACTAGTCATTAGGGAAAAACACATCAAAGCCACAGTTAGATTTCATGTCATACCTGTTAGGATGGCTATTACCAAAAAGACAAGAAATTACAAATGAGAATGTGGAGAAAAGGGAACCTTTGTGCACTGTTGGTGGATGTAAATTTCCACTATGGAAAACAGTATGGAGGTTCCTCAAAAAATTAAAAATAGAGCCTGGCCGGTATGGGTCAGTGGTTGAGCATTTGCCCAGATTGCAGGTTCCATCCCCAATAGGGGGCGTGCAGGAGGCAGCCAATCAATGATGTTCCTCTCTCTCATCATTGATGTTTCTCTCTCCCTCTCCCTCTCCCTCTCTGAGATCAATATAAATATATATTTTTAAAAATTAAAAATTGAACTATCACATGATCCAGTAACTCCACTTCTGGGTACATATCCAAAGGAGAGAAAATCACTCTCTTGAAGAGGTATCTGCTCTCCCTCATTCATGGCAGCATTATTCACAACAGCCAGGACATGGAAACAACCGGAGTGCCCACTGAGAGATGAATGGATAAAGAAAGGGTGGCATACACATACAATGGGCTATTACTCAGCCATAGAAAAGAGGAAACCCTGCCATTTGCAACAGTATGGTTGGACCTTGAGGGCATTATATTATGTGTAATAAGTCAGACAGAGAAAGACAAATATCCCATGATCTCACTTATCTGTTGAATCTAAAAACATTGAGCTCATACAAACAGGGTAGAATGGTGGTTGCCAGGGGCCAAGGGATGGGGAGATGTTAACGGGAGGGTGCAATCGTCCAGTTATCAGGTGAGTTAGTTTTAGGAATGTACTGTGCTGCCGGTGACTGTAGGAACAATACTGTGCTGTGTACTTGAAAGTTGCTGTGAGAGCAGCGCTTTACTGTCCTCACCATAGCAACAACGACAACAAAATGGTAATTGTGTGAGGTGTTAACTAACCTTACTGCGGGAAACATTTCACAATACACACAGTTATCAAATCATCACACTGTACACCTGAAACTTACACAATGTTATCTGTCAATTCTATCTCAGGAAAGCTGGGGGTCAGGGGCGGGGGCGGGGAGAGAAGAGTTCTCCAACTGCCAATCAGCCTGGCCGCGTTGTCCCCTGGACAGGTCTTCTCCTGGCCCCGCTGGGGGCCCTGTAGGCAGAGAAAGGCTTTTCTCAGTTGTGACTGAAGATGCCAGGCACCAAGTGGCATTAACTAAAGGTTTGTTCTGAGAGAATGGCGATGTTGCAGGAGTGCAGGGAGCGTGACTGATGGTGCTCATCCGGTTCCGGTTAGATCCAGCCTACGGTTTCCCTCAAGGGAGCTGGTCTTCACTGTTTGTGCCCAGGGCGCTGTACTAGCTCAGAAGCTTTTGGTGCCAGCTCACAATTGACATTTGGCAAGGACTTGGTAATCCGAAACTCTCGTCCATCCTTTTAAGGAGGGGAGAGGAAACACCTAACTTACCTTTCCCAACTAAAGCAAAAAACGACTTGCTCCCGGAACAGGTGAAACAAAAACATGACATGTTTTTTCTAAGTGCTTTGCACCATGTTCTGTTGTTGCAGATTCTTTTGTTTGGCTTGATCCGCCTGAGGTCTTCCCCGTTTCAGATGATGGCAACTCCAACTTTCCAGTGACTCAGGCAAAACACCCTGGAGTCATTCCACATTCAACTTGGCTCTACCTTCACTCCATATCCAGCAGCCAGCCTCTCCTCCCCACAGCCCTGCATCGCCCATCTCCAGGTCCCTGGGCTGGACTCTCTCAGCAGCTCCGAGGGGCTCTCCCTGCTTCTGCCTCTCCTTGACCCAGCAGCCAGAGTGACCCTGTTACAACATAAGTCAGACCACATCACGCCTCTGCTGTAAACCCTCTTTGCTTTGCCAACTCGCTCATGGTAAAAGCAGAAATTCTAACTGAGTCCTGTAAGGCCCACTAGCATCTGGCCTTGTGTGACTCTGACCAACTCTCCTACTCCTCTTGTTCATTCCTCTCGGGTCGTACAGGAATCCTTGTTCTTTAAGCAAGCCGGCCTCACTCCTGACCCAGGGCCCGGCCCTGGCTGTTATTCTGTCTGCAACGCTCTTCCATGCAGAGACCTGTCTAGCTTGCTCTGTCATCTCCTTTGGGTCTTGACTTAATGTCACTTCTCAGAGAGGCCTACAGGGCTCCACGATCTAAAAGTGCAAACTACAGCCCCAGCTGCAAGGAGCATTCACCACGGCCTGCAGGCTGGGCACAGCCTTGGTGCCAGCCACGCCCTGCCCACTCTTGGCCCCCAGGGCTGGAGGGTAGGAGCTGTCCAGAAGCTGTGTACCTGCCCCAATCTGTTCTTGGTGCATAAATTCATAGAGAAACATGGATAACAACAGAAAGTGGTATTGAGCAGTGGGAGTCAGCAATTTGCACAGGAAGCTTTGGGAGATGTTGCTTTTGTAGGCTGCCTGAAATTGAGGCAAAATTCAATAAGTGCCTTTGGTGCTTTGGAAAGTATGAAAGCTGCTAGTGAGCTCCATTCTCCTGGATCAGAAGAAGTGTCTGGAATTAGTGAAGCTCTTGCAGAAAATCCAGGACTTGTCAACAAATCTTGTTATGAAGATGGTTGGCTGATCAAGATGACACTGAGTAACCTTTCAGAACTAGATGAATCAATGAGTGAAGAAGCATAAGAAATACATAAAACCTATTGAGAAGTGAAAATGGAACCCTCTAAATAAAGTAGCATGAAACAACTGGACCTAGCATGGTTTTCTTAAATATTAGTGGTGAATAGAAGATTAAAGATAGCAACTTTTAGTGATATCAATTGAAAAAGATACAAGAATGCTATTGGAAGAAAATACCCCTTAACTTTCTAAAAATTGCAGATAAACACAATATACTTTTTTTCACAACACCCGATGGTTTTTAGGCAAGGCTACAGTTATAATAATATCAGAATTCCTGAAATTATCTGTGGTAAAATCTAGTTATAAAAGTAATATAATTCAAGGATAACATTGTTATCTTAAGCCTTATATAATGTTGTAACTTACTTATATCCATATCTGATTTGGGTCAAAATAATGATCTTTCCACTGGAAATAACTGGCAGTGGAGAAGTTTTTGTTAGTTATACAGTGTCAGATGCCAAACAATACTATCTTAATTTTGCCATAGACTGAGTTTGCTGGTGCTATTTTTATACAGCGACATAGCAGTCTCGTGGGAAAACAAGAAAGTTTAACAATAAACATTCAACTTCTTCATTAAGTACATAAATAAAAGTGAAAGTGCAAATTACCACTGTTATTGTCTATACCCCTTCCTGCTCTATATTCCTCCATAGTACTACACCATCTAGCAAACTGCCTATTTTGACTGATTTGCTTTATTTTCTTTCCCCTTTTGAACGTAAGCATCACGGAGGCAAGAATTTTTGCATGTTTCTTTTGCTGTGGTTTCCCCAGCAGCTAGGAGAGAGCCTGACACATAGTAGGTGTTCAGCAATGACTGGATGATGGGAGAGACACTGCTCCGAGGCTACAGAATACCCGGTGGGAATGTTCTCCTGCACGAGGCCACACACCTGCTGCTCCTTTCAGAGGACATTAGGGAGTCATCCCTTCCATCTTTCATCCGCACTTGGCTATCCAGGTTGTGTTAGAATTGCTCACTCAGGCACTTCTTCTCCAGAGGTTTATGTCTTGAGAATCAGGGCAATGAAATCGTAGACCCTGAGTGAGTTTGAGGCCTGAACAGCCGCTTCAGGGTTGGCAGCTCTGCCTTCTGGAACAGGCCTTCTCGCCCGCTGCACACAGCAGTCGCCTGAGGCCTGGTTAAAGTGCAGACTCGGACTCAGTGGATCCAGTGGGGGCCAGAGTCCGCCTTTCTCACAAGCTTCCGAGCGATGCTGCTGCTGAATTGGGGTCGCATCGTAAATACCAAAAGGTTCTAGCGCAAACCTCTCCACAGGCGAACATTAGAACGCTCCCTCCCCTCCCCAATATTGTATTGGTTCCCAAACTCATTTCAAAAGACCAGAGCTCTGGGGCTGGGTCTTGTTAAAGGCCCCGGGGCTTCCTGACTCTATAAGCAGCATCTGCCCCTGGAAGGCCCAGTCTTCATTAGGGCTGCACCCCTCACGAGCCCTTCTCTCAGCCTTTCAGGGTCCCGGGCCCCTTCCAGGAAATCTCTGGCCTCATGCTTTCCCACCACTACCCACTTCCAGCTCTTTCACGTAAAACAAGCTTGGCTTTTCAGAGAATACAGAGGCCGTCTAGTCTCAACAACCTCAACTTCCTTCTTCCCCCAGCAACTCCAAATTACTTAACCTTCTCCACGTGCCCCCGGTCTCAGAGGAAGAGGTCGGGAATTTCGTCTCTGCTCCGGCCTCCCCGGCGTCCTGCCCCAGCACTGGGTGGCTCTGACATCTGACATCGGGATCTGACTGGCTGGATGACCTCACCCAAGTTCCTCACCAGCACTAAGCCTCACCTTACTCATCTCTAAAATGGGGGTGATGACAGTGTCTACGTCGAGGGTTGTGAGGATGAAAGGATGAATAGGCGGGAACCGTTCAGATAAGGCGTGGTAAGTCAGTTAAAAGTTCTTTTAACTTACAATGATCTCTTCCGTCAGATTTTCAGTCTTGGGTGGGAAGGACAGTGAGAATGAATGAATGCTGTCCCTACCACCGTGAGGGTTCGGGGAAGGCTTCATGTCCTTGAAAGTGGAGAGATTCTTCACCACAGGTTTCTCCAGTCTTTTGTTGGGAAGTGTTTTCAAGGTCAATAGAGGGTGATAGTCAACAGCGTCTGCTCTGGTCCTGATTTTTAAACCAAGTTGACCAACGGGGCCACCTACACCCTTGCTTTTCAGCAGCAATTGCTCTGAGACCTTCTTTCCTCTCTTAAACCCTTGTTCTTGGTTCCCACTTCGTCCCTGATTCTTCATGACCTTCTTGTCTTCATTTTTTATTTCAGCCCTCACACTAGTTCCTTAACCTTGATGACAGATTCTGGCTTTATAGCTTTTACCCTGGACACCCAAAGGACATTTATAGCCTCATTTTCCGGCTCTTTCTGCTCCTGGTCACTCTGGGTTCACTTGCCCGCTGAGCCCCCGTCTGCACTGGCCTCATGCTAATGTCACGCTGCTGGTCAGCTCCATTGGGCCCTGCTCCCTCGGGGAGGACTGGAGGTGGTGCATGATAACAAAATTGATGATGAATTATATTTGTTGAACACTTACTGTTGTTTTGAGTAGTTTAAATGGATTGTGTGATTATAATTTAATTGCAAATCTGCCAAGTTTAATCTCATTTTGGAGATAAGAAAAGTGAGGCTTGGTGAGGTTAAACTCAAAACCACACATGTGGTTGAAGGGGATCAGAATATGCCACCCACAACATGCCAGTTTAGCACAAGGATTATTTTATCTGAAGGCAATTAAGAATCAACAGATGTCTGTCCTCCCTTTATCTGCTTAAAGGAGGACGTAAGTTTCCCTTTGGGGAGGTACCAGGAAGGGAGGAGCAAGACAGAGTGGACACTGAGGTCAGCTTGCATAACAGAATTTACTAAACCAACTTATCTTCCATTAGTTCCCCGCTCTATTTCCTGGCACTTCCCATGATTTATCCTCCCTTGAAGCCCAACCCCCCTTTCCTTTGTTAAAATGGTATGTAAGTCTCCGAGTCTGACTTCTTTTCTGAGTTTCACTTTTTTTCTGTGAATGCCAGTGCATATTAATATTAATAAAAGTTGTGTGCCTTTTTTCTCTTGTTAATCTGGCTTTTGTTAGTTTAATTAACACACCCCCTAGGAACTGAACCTAAGAGGGCACAAGAAAAGTTTTTCCTTCCCAACATGGCAAACGTAATTCAGTTCATGGGCCCTGGGAACACCTTCTCCTCCTTCAGTAACACCTGTCTTCTCTCTCCCTTGCCCCTGCCCCTGCCCCTGCCCCTGCCTCAATCCAGACTCCCATCAGCTCATTCAACCATGATTGTAAGAGCCTCCCAATGGCTCAGTGGCCCTGCCCTCAGGCCCCTTTCCCTTGATCCACCCTCTGCACTGCCACCAGGGAGCTTCTAGAAGGCAGGCCTGTGCCTGCTAACTCCGTGTGAAGCCCTTCGGTGGCTTCTCCTGCCAAAAGGATAACGTCCCCATACCTGTCCCATCCCCACAGACTCCTTTCTCAGAGCGCCAGGGGCTCCTTTGTCACGTGCTTCTCCCCTGCCCAGATTTTCTTTTCTCAGGCTTGGCCATCTGCACAGATGATCTACTGACCTCACCTTTCCAGGCTCGTCTTGAATAGCACCTCCTCTGTCAGGCACCCCCCAGGGGTGTTAGTCACTTCCTCCCTGTGCTCCTTGTCTGCTAATCTCCCTTGTGACAGAGCCCTTGCGACATTGCGTTTCAATGATCTTTCCCCATACCCGCTCCCCTCTGCACACCCAGTCTGCATGCTCCTTGAGGATAAGGACTGCCATGTACTCATCCCATGCCCCTGCTGCCCGGTCCAGAGGGCGGGAAAGGGCTGTGTAAAGGTTTAATAAATGAGAGGCTGACAACTGGCTTTACTCTAAGTGATAAAAACAAATGGCACTTTTATGTCCCAATTATGCCAATGAAATTTTTGTTAGAATTATATCATTTTGGAACTGGAAAACACCTGTAAGTTTCCCTACCCAATCCTGTGATTTTTATAGCCAAGGAAAGGATGGTCCAGAGTGGAAGTCACCTGCACGTGGGCTGGTCAGCCGCCAGCTCCAGTTCAGAGTCCTCTGTGTCACTGGCTGTGGTGCCCAACACTGCATGGAAAAGACACATTCCTATTGGCTCCTAGAATTGCCCAGACATGTCTGTGTGATGAAGGAAATAGCCATTTATTTCCACTAATAACACATGTTTATGGTACTTTCATTCAATGACGTGGGCACTGCTGACTTTGCTGAATTAGAATAATTCTAGAGCATTTATTTTTATGTGGAAAGATCATTAATGGTACTCTAAAATTATTAATATAGCCGATTATAAGTGATGAGAAAAAGAATCTTCCATGTTTTGTTTTACTTCTAGGAACACCTACTTGAATATCAGAGAATATTTGAAGGGGGGGGGGAAGTTCACCTAATGCATAACTGGCAAATAAAAGCTGTATATATTTAAGGTGTAGATCATGATGTTTTGATACATGTGTACATTGTGAAATGATTACCACAATCAAGCTAGTGGAAGGGAAAAAGAGGTTCTTTACTTTCTTGCTTTGACATTGAGAAGGTACCAATATCTGAATTGCAAGTGGCTCTGGTTCCAGCAGGGTAGGTAAAGGATACCTGTGAGAATGAAGCGGGCCAGCGGAGAGAAGGGGGGAGGAGGGGATCTCTGACAGCGTTAGAGACCCCGGCTCAGCTGCTCCTGAGGCTCCTCCCTTCCTGTGGTCTGGGATCAGACATTGATGCCTATTTTTTCTTTTTTTGCTGGTTTGTGCTTTGAAGCTTTGCAAATGACTGTTCAAAATAACCCAACACATGCAAGTTATGTTTTGCTTTGTTAGGTAAACAAGTTGAACAAATGTGCCCTCTCTACCCTAGAATGGAGATCACGTTGTGTGAGGCAGGTATTTGCAAGCACACTATATTATTTCTAAGTTCTTTCTTACTTCAACATGGACTCTATATCTTTTATGTAATAGGTAATCTGAAAAATAGAGTGTGAGAAATGTGTCTAGCCACCTGGGCAAGCTCATCCAATTGCCAGGTAGTTTAGTCAGCCAGACAGATTTTAACCTGAAAAAATTAAGAAAAAAAAAAACCTGACTAGTTTGATGCAAAAAGTTTTTGTTGAAGTGCTTTATAATATGAAGAACCGCCTATTTATAGCAGAACCTGCCTATTTTTGCCTTTGAAAAAAATTTTTTGTCTTGTGCACATGATCAAAAGTAATAATAGGTACATTAATCAAATGAAATATATACATTTTGTATTAAACTCTGGAAACTAGAAGCAGGACAACTGAAATGGATTTCACTGAGCATAGTGCACATTATAGAGTTCTTGATGCGGGGAAACAAAACAAAATTTCCATGGCTTTGATTTCCTTACGATTTTTCTCCAAGAGGAGTTGAAGCCTGGTGAGTAGATGAAAGAAAATGAAAAGAAGAAAGTCATTGCAATGGTCTTAATGTTGGCACAATGTTCATGGACACCTGAGAAAGGCAAGGACAGAGAAAACTACTTCTCAAACACTGCCTACCAGCTTTTGAATTTATTCTTGCCTGAAGTGTGCTTTCTACAGGCAAAAGGAAAAACAGCAGAAAATGAGAACATTTCTATCAAGTTCTGCAGAGCCAAGGACAAACCAGTACTTACATACCCTGACACTCTTATTGATTTATTTACTTATTTAAAAATTTGTATTCCCATACTCTCCCTCCCCTCCCCTTTGGCAACCTTCAGCTTGTTCTGCATATCTATGAGTCTGTTTCTGTTTTGTTTTGTTCTTCATTTGCTTTGTTTTTTTAGATTCCACATTTAAGTGAAATCATACGGTTTTTGTCTCTCTCTATCTGACTTATTTCACTTAGCATAATACTCTCATATTGAAAACTTTATTTGGAATGCATTATTGTTAAGAAGGTTGATCAATTTTGAAGGTAAACAGAAATGGAAATATTCACTGGATTTAAACCCATGTTTGCAGCCCTACCCTGGCCAAATGCCAGATGGGAGAGCTGGCAGGAGGCTTGGATGAAGTCACTAAAGGAACTCTGGGTAGTGACTCATGCTTCAAGTTTGTGTAATTATTTTGGCAAAGTCAATATGTTGCTCATGTGTAGCAATATAAATAATGAGGATATTTGGGTTAATGTAATCCTGATTTTTTGAGGAGATGCAGTAGAATTTTTTGGTCTTAAATGAATAGAAAAAAAAAAAGAGTAGGATAGAACTGGGACCCAGAGAAGACACTGAATGATGACATCCATCGCTTAACTAAAGGTTTAAATGAAAACTAGAATCTTTCAGGAATAGAAGTTCAATCCTCTGGAAAATAATCCTATAATATAGAGGAAATGGCAGGCTTGTTGATAACTGTTTCATTTGTGAATTTTAAAAATATTTTATAATGGGGAATTTTTGTGTGAATAGAAGCTTGTAATTTTCATGATAACAATCCCTATCCTATATAATAAAAGACTGGTGACTGAACGGCAGAGCAACCAGAATGACCAACCAGTCACTATGACACACACTGACCACCAGGGGCAAACGCTCAACGCAGGAGCTGCCCCCTGGTGGTCAGTGTGCTGCCACAGTCAGAGTGCTGCTCAGCTGACCGGGATGAGTGGCTGCTCCTGCTGCGAACTCTGGGCCGAAGGGCAGGAACCTAGGCAGTGATTGTCACCTCCTCACCCCAGGCTCCTCCTCCTCACTCCCTGCCTCCTCCTCTGGATGCCTGCAGGCTGTGCAGTGCTGCTGGCACCAGGCTCGCAGAGCTGACCCTGGAGGCTGGGAGGCAGGTTCATGGCCGCAGTGGGACTGAGGCCTACTCTGCTGCCTCCCAGTGCTATTATCCCTGGGCCTGGCCCCGACCGGGTGCCCTAGAGATGCAAGTGCTCTGGCTCCACGGAAGATACTGGGCCAGGAAGCAGCTGCTCAGATGGCAGGTCCACAGCTGCTCGGCAGACTGGGATGAGCAGCGCTCCCACAGTGAGCGATCCCCACAGGCCATGCCCCCCACCCCCCCGCCCCCAGCAGTGCACAAATTCCGTGCACCGGGCCTCTAGTTTATATATATATATATATGTGTGTGTGTGTGTGTGTGTGTGTGTGTGTGTGTCTGTTTATGGTGACACTGAGCTTAATAATATTTCTCAATTATCTGCAACTTAGCTGAGACCCAAAAAGTGAGAAAAAATGGCTGAACTGAATGGCCCCAAGTCTGTTAACTAAAGCTCTTGCACTTTATCCATGAATGTTCTTGTGACCTTCTTCTAGTGTTTTCTGTCTTGAGTAAAACACCAGAGCTCCACAGTCCATCCATTTGCATAAACCATGCCCCCAGGAATTATCACAGACACCTGCCTCCCCAACCTAGCACACCACCCAGGTCAGGCCACACTCACCTTCTAAATAGCTCTCCAACTTCCCACTCCCCTTGACCCACAGGGGTTCTTTACTTGTGAAACATATGGGCCCCTTTTCAGAATAAGGCTTAACTCATTAAATATATAGGGCTACAAAGGAAACCAATTACATTAAAATGCAGATATCAAAATATTTTTAAAATCGAGTTATAATAATATGTGCTTCTTTATGAATGCATTGTGCAACATTATGTGGTAACAAGCCTAACACCTACAGTAATTTTCCAGTAGTGATGAGCGTAAATGACATCTTCACATATGCACAGCAATGCTAATGTGATCTGAAAACACCTGCCATTTCTCTAGGTTGCAAAGGCACAGGTGCTGCTGATACTCCAGGAATTTGGTGTTACATTCTTCATGGAAGGAAATACCGAATTTCAACCAGAAGTTGGTGAGAGTAAAGATGGGCTTTTTTTCCTACCCGGGTTCACAGGTTCCTGTGAAGTCTAGACAGAGAGCTCCTGCCTTCATCCAAGCCACCATCATTTCTCACTAGATTTACTGCCACACTCTTTTATTGGATGGACACACTTGCCCATGTCCAAAATGTCCTCTACTCTGCAGCCAAGGTGATATTTTCAAAATGCAAAATGTGTTGTCACCTGTCCTCTCACGCTTATACCTCATCCACATTCCACTGCCCTTAGAATAGAGACCAAAAGATCTGGGTCCCAGCCCCAAGGACCCCTTGTTGTGGATTCTTTTTGTCTCTTTCACTACAATGCATTTGCACATGTGTTTTCCTCTGCTAGGAAAGCTCTCATGTCCTTGTGCACCAAGCTTACTCTTCAGGAAATCAGCTCAACCATCACTTGCTCACGGAGGCCTTCTCTGGCTCTCTGACAAGTCCTGGGTTCTCTTATGGGGCCATTGCCCTCTCATACCTTGGAGGTGATGCTGTATTTATTCATGCGATTCTTTGCCTCGTCTGTCTGCACCACCAGCTGTGTGTTCCATGAGAATGGGTTTATGCTATCCTCAGGACAGTGTCTGGCACATAGTACAGGCTCATTAAATACTTGTAGAATGAAGAGCTGAGTGACTGAACAGTTCCAACAAGCATTTTAGAAGCGGAAAATCCAGTGATGTGGTGGGGTTGGGGTGAGGAGGAAAGAAGAGTGTTAGAGGCAGACACATGGCCGGCAGAGAGAGGTGATAATCTCTTGTTCACTTGTTATTTATTTTCTTAAAGAAATTTTTTTTCTTGTTCTCTTGTTTGAGGAGACAAATCCTCAAAAAGCAAAGAAGTAACTCAAAACAGATACTCCCTCCCCCCAAATTGAAACCTTTCAGTATAACTAAAAAGGGAGTTCTATGTACTAGTACATTAATAGGCTCTGAGAGCACCCCTGTGTTGAGAACAGTAACTTGTGTTTCTAAGGTTAGCCCTAAATATTAAGCAAAGATTAAATTACATCATTGTATTCATATATTAAAAATATGTCATAAAAATAATGAAAATCCAGATTTGCTCTTGGAAAAAAAGTCATTTGGAAAATAAACTAATATATGAGGTCAGACGATTATCAATGTGTGTGTGTGTGTGTGTGTATTCTGGAAATATATTCTTTGGTGCTGACATTTATATATTTAATTTCCTTATGGATTAAAACATATTCTTTTAGCAATATAACCAAGAAGTAGAATATTTAATGGGTTGATGACACAAGTAGAGATGATAGTAATAATGTCAAATTATGGATAATTTTCTCATAAACTGAGTGATGATATTGTGTTCTGTGACACAGATTTCATTCCCATCTCCATCTGGACATGGTGTAGCTGCAGGCCTAGGGATTGGATACAAGTGGATGGATGGATAGTATAAATCCATCCTCAATAATTAATAAGTAACCCAAGGTTGTCTTGTATAACACAATTTTGAGGAGCTACCTACCATGTTCAAGGCTTGTTAGTAGATTCTGGGATGTGTGGGGATCCCATAATAGCCTTGGACCTAGTTTCCTATATTGATGGATGCATTATTACTGAAGTTGGACTACTGTATGGGGACTCCTTTTATGGAGAAAGATGTGCAAATGTTAATCCTTGCTTGGCAAAAGGCAGAACATTTTTATTCTAAACCCTCATAGAGAAGATGATCATTAGACATTCACTCTGTACACCTTTAACATGTGAGGCAAAGCTAGGCTCTGCAACCCAGTGCTGTTTCAGGGAGCACTTGGAATCGTTTTGGGGAGCATCTCCAGAACATTGTCCAGGATTTGGATTCAAACAAAAAGCCAACCTATTGGCTTATTTCCATATCTGTGCTCATTATTTACTTAAAGGGGGACCACATATAATCCTCCCTCCTGTGGACCGAGTTGGTGAGCCCAATCTGGAAAAGTGATCAACTGTGACTTCTAGGGTGAGGGTCCCAGGCTACAGCCCTCAGTGACCCTTGTATTATTTTCTTTCCTTCTTTCCCACTGAGTTTGGACTCAGCTGCCCGAAACGATGCCTATGAAGCTGTCACACTCTGTTGTGTCAAAGCGACTCAAGCACCTTTGGGCTGGGACCATTGAAATGATGGACTGTTATGGTCTTCCCTCTTAATGCTCATTTAATGCCTATTCTGGGAGCACTTCATTTACACCTCATTTACATGCTAGGTAATTTTGGGTGAAAATTCAGTATTACTCTTGCATGTGAGCCATGTTTTATTTAAATAAGATGAGCCCCTTTTACCCTAAGTACAAGCCTGTACATGTATTTCTAAACTATTTGCAGGAAGACTTATCATGGAACTATATTACAATTTTTACCAAAATAATGCTCAGGTTTCAAAGGAGGAAAATAGGTTAAAACAAGAAAAGTTTTCTTTTCAAGTTTTGTTTATGGTAATTCTTAAAAAGAATGCATAAGAATTACAGTCTCATGTAATAAAATTTAGCCTCGAGGTTTGTTACCTTACCCATGTCTTAAATTTATAGACAGTAGGAATACAAATGCTAATATAACACAAACCTTGGAGCAGTCAAATCATTATGTATCACATTAACTGGGCAGCTTCAGAGATTGTTTATAAATACTGTTTCTGATTTCTGTGTCACAGAATTAAAAAGTATAGAAAGTGGCTTTATGTATTTATAGAAATAAATTAAAATTTAAGATTAAAAGACAGAAAAGACTATAGTTGTCCATAGAAGTTTCATCATACCTAGATATCGAAACAGAAGAAAAATTTTTTTCAAGTCAGAGTTTTATTATGTTGAAGAAATTACTGGGGAGCAAATGAGATCTCCTTCCTTAGTAGCTAAATAAATAGAGACATGTATTTCACTTATTTATGGTGATTATAAATGACCAGGGTGAGAATTTTAATGGTGTTACCACAAGGATAATGCCAATCACTTTTAGTCCAGTTTTGTTTTTTAATGGGTGTGGGAAGCAACAGAACATACAATTCTTAGAGAGTTCTTTTAATTAAAATTGGAACTAAAAGAGTTATTTGGGGAATGTTTCTCTAAATGGAGAATATTGATAATTTTAGTTGAATTCTGATTTGAGTATGTAGTAAACTGAAATGCAGGGATTTCTCTCCAACTACATGGACGATCTTAGCGGATTAATGACTGATCATTTCAAGGGTCAAAAGGACTGGAACCAGCTTTGGATGTGAGAAAATGAGCCCCTGCATTTCCATTTTAAGAGTTTACTCAGCTGTGGCTAGAGATACATTAACAACAAGTTGATTTCAAAGTTAGAGTGTTAATATTGCTAATTTATAATGACTGATGCAGTTGGCAATTATTTAACCTGTGTAATCACGCCTCTGTCCTCTGCCAACCTCAGTTCCACACCGATGGCTTTGAAATGCCATTTCCCATCCGTCATTATGAAGCTGGAAATGACTCTTTGCACCTGGTTCACAGTTCTTTGTACCCTCCACAGTCTCGCACGGATAGAAAACCCCGGGGTTTGGGTGACTTGGGGAGTGTTTTATTTCTGGTCTACACATCTTGAGATGGCCCTGGTAAATGGGCCTCCATTCTAGGAAGATGACACAAGACCGCGAGGGGATTTGCACTCCCTATAGTCAAGGAATGATAAAGCAGCAGAAGAAAAGCGGGAAATACAAAAACCAAAAGAAAATTCCCAAAACAACACAACAGAAAGATTTCCAGTAGCCACGGAGAACCCTCCAGCGCCCAGATCCCGCAGCAACGGTGGTGTTCACAGCCTCATGGTAGAGCGTGCAGGGCTGGCTCTGGGTCCCTCATTGTCCTTTGCTTGTTTAGCCTCCCAGGTCGGCACTGGTTTTTCTTCCAGGCGCTTCACTAGCACTCCTTCCACTTCAGGTGCTCAGCACCCCTGTGCTCTGCTAGACAGGGAAGCCTGTTCTCCCAGCACCCTGGGGCCCTCACGCACCCAAGAGCACAGAGCCCAGAGGTTGTTGCTTAACCAGGAGATGCAGCCGAGTCTGTAGAATTTCCTCAGACTCTATAAGGCCACCTAATCAGTTGGATACTTGGCTCATTTAGGATGGAATTTCCAACACACCCTTTCAGCTCTCCTAGAGCAAAAGAACTGACAGCTGGAGGTTGATGATGTGGGGACTGAGGCCATGAAGAAAGGAGCAGATATGAAACATGTATTTGTGTATTCGTGCTTACTCATCTTTTAAAAGAATTGATTTGATAAAAGTCCATTTTAATCTCATCACAGAACCAGCCCTTGGCTTTGTTGGTTGTCTCTATTTTATTTTTGTTTTCTATTTCATTCATTTCTGCATTTACATTTTTATCACCCTTTCTGTTTTTACCTAATGTCCTACATTTGATGCTTAGCTCTTTAATTTTTAGTTTTTGTATGATCTACCAGAGGTTTTTAAGGATATACATTTCGTCCTAGGTTCTGTTTTTGCTACATCCACAAGGTTTAATATGTAGTATTTTTATGATAATTTATTTCTGAGTATATCTAAATTTCTCTGATTTTTTCTTTGTGTTATTAGAAAGTTTGTTCTTAAAATTTCCAAATATGTGGGTCCTCCGCCACTTTTGTTATTAACTTCCAATCCTTCGCAATTGCATTGTTTTGTGGTCAGAGGACAGGTTCTAGTTGACCTGGATTTTTTTGAAATTTGCTGAGACTTGCTATGTTGGCCTAGAATTGTGGTCAGTTTTTGTACATGTTCTGTGTATGCTTGGAAAGAATGCATATTCTTTAATTGTGGGAACCAGGGTTCTATTTTCATGCAGGAAACCATACCTATAAATGATGCCAGTCAGTTATATCGGTGATCTACTTCCTAAGTTTCCTCACCCTGCTTTGTGCTTCAGGAGGCTGACCCGTATAAACTTCATCAAGCACTCTCTACCCTGGCTTTCTTGGGGTCATCCAGTGGGAGCGATGGGCAGAGATTGGAAAGGTTGGCATATTAACACGTCCAGCTCCCTCCTGCCGGACCATTTTGGCAAAGACTGCAATCCTCTGTCAAAGGCCACAGATTGTCTGGCACCCTCTCCGTTAGCTACAGCTCTCACTGGTGTTGGTAACCAACCCCTCTCTCGGGGCCCTTTAGGCCTAGGGGCCTGCTAGCCCTGGGTGTACTTCGCCATCCATTCTTGGTTGGGGGTCCCTTAACCTTACCCATAACTTGTGAATGTGTAATTAAGCTCTCTCTCTTCACCTCATCTGAGTGTGGCATCACTTTCTGCTAGGATCCAACTGATAAACTCTCCACACTCGTTTTTGCCTACTTGCCTTAATAATAATGGATGGGAATCTCCCATTATGACAGTGGATTTGCCAATTTCTATGCTTTATATAATTTTTTCTTTATATATTTTGAGGCTATTTTTTAAGAACATGTAAGTTTAGAATTGTTGTCTTCCTGGTGAAATGAATCTTTTGTTATTACATAGTGGCATCTCTATATTATTTGGTCTCAGGTCCCATTATGTTCTTAAAAATTATTGAGAACCCAAAGAGAGTTTATCTGTGTAGATTATATCTACCCATATTTACCAGGTTATAAATTAAAATGAATAAAGATTAAATATTTATCTATTACTTCATTAATAAGAACAGTAATACACTTATTACATGTTAACATAACTAACATTTTAAAAATTAAAAAAATCATATTTTCTTTGAAACAAAAAAACGAGTGAGAAGAGTGGCATTGTTTACATTCTTGTAAATCTCTTTAACGTCTGGTTTATTAGAAGACAGCTGGATTCTCACATCTGTTTCTGCATCTAATCTGCTGGGATATGTTGTTTTGGTTGAGGTTGAGGAGTATGAAGAAAATCCAGCTCCACACAGATACAGAGTTGGAAAGAAAGCAGCACTGTCATAGCCTTTTCAGATGATTGGGCGTCTCCATCTTCGATGCGACTCTAAAACTCATGAGCAGTGGTTCCTTAAAAGTCAGTTAGACGATGAAATCTGAAAACAGATCAATGAACTTTTCTTATTCTGTTACATTAAAACCTATTGCTCCACCTTGTACCTTGAATGGATCTCTTACCCATGCATGATTTTATGTTATTCATTGGTCATTTGGAAAATGTTAGCTCATGGAGCTATGCAAACCTTCTAAATGCTGACACATTTCGTTATGCAATATTAAAAAAGTCACATTTGTGCTATGCATTGTATGTAATGAACTCTAGCTTCAACTCTGCTTTCAATTCACTGTCTTTAAAAAGTGATCTAAGCTTTTCTAGTCTCTAGTTTTTCCATGTGTGAAATGGGGGTGGTCATTATGCTTTCCTTTCAGGGTGTCTTGAGGAAGAAAAGAAGTAATGGTGATGAATGCATTTTGTGAATATTCAGGTGCGATTTAAACAGGTGTAAGGGTTGAAAGATTAGAAGATTGTATCCTTATTGTCTCTTCTAAAAAAGCCCAGATATTAACATTTGAATAGAGTAAAAGCAATGCTTATATCATCATTACTATTCCTCTATTTATAAAATAATTGATATAATATTCACTTTTTGCCATGGGGATCAATAAAATAATTTGCATTTTGAGTGAACAAAGGAACACATTTGGCCCATTGACATGTTTCTTTTTCTTGAACTGGCCCTTCTAGAAAAGCTGCTTTCACTGATCAGTTCAGCATGTTCATTGTATGGATAAGGCAGCTGAGAACCAGAGTTCCAAGGACATATATCAGGTGAAAGCCAGACTTCAGTCAAAGCCTTTATCTTCTGGAGCCAATGCTTGCTTCATTATTTTGTCTCTCAAAGTTCCATTGGTAACATTTTGAGTATTTTCAGATGGAGGAAGAGAATGTCCAATTATTTCTATTTGTTAACTTATTTTTTTTAAAAAAAATGATTTTATTGATTCTTAGAGAGAGAGGAAGGGAGCAGGATAGAAAGATAGAAACATCGATGAGAGAGGAACATCATTGACCGTCTTCCTCCTGCACACCCCGTCACTGGGGATCGAGCCTGCAACCCCAGGCATATGCCCTGGCCAGGAATTGAACCAGCAACCTCTTGGATCATGGGTTGATGCTCAACTGCTGACCCACACTGGCTGGACTTAACTTCTGAGTTTCAAAAAATCATATCACCTGTTCCACTGATTCTTTCTGAATTCTTGGCAACATTTTGAATACTTGAATTTTTTGGCAGCACACATTCAGAGAAAAAAAATTAAAAATTGAAAAAAGTTTTTGATAGTCATCACACTATGTGCCGACTCTTTCAGCACCAAATGCTGTTTGCGTGGAGCTGTTAACTGCCATGGCTACACTATCTTGTAAATTCATAAGGGCAAAGGTCTAGTGAGCTATGCTGAATGTGGGCTCTCTCTTCCAGGCTGACTTGATGTACCCTGTACTGGCAGGAAATTGTACCAATCTGTAGGCTGCATACTGCAACCCATGCAGCTCAAGAGTTTATCTGCAAACATTGCCAGTATGTGCTCTCAATTAGTAAAAATGCAGTTTTCACATTGATTGGACTCCGATGGCACCCCTGGCAGGGTTTAAGGTTCATCAGGGTACCATGCATGCCAAGGAGAAGGAGTGGGATGCAAGCCGTTGCCATAGGGCACCAGGCCCCACCACACTGCCTCTGCCTCCCCCAGCTCATTTCTGAGGGATCATCATGAACTCCTTGTAGAATCTGTCCTGCCCTATCTCTTGAACCCAACAGGAAATATAGCTACGGTTCAATGGTACTCCTCCCTTACTCCTTGTTTATTCAGCGGAATTTAGAATTAATTTGCTCCCTCCTGTCCCAGGATCCAGTGGCTCAGATACAATCAACCAGTCTCATTTGTTCTTAAGGCACATTTACTATCAGTCAACCCCGTGGCCCAAAGAAAGGACTCTCAGGTATCTGAGTTGCTTTTGGACTATCTTCTCCCTCACTCCTTGCCCACCTCATCTCCAATCCCTTTCCATGACTCCATTGGCCTCCTCTGAACCCCAGTGTGGTATGCAAGGGCCAGATTTCTACTTTAATTTTGTTCGTGCTACTCTGTAGGGCTAGAATCTTAACAATAGAGGTAGGTCAGGGCAAGGGGATGAAGTTGGGTGGGGGAGGGGGTGAGGAATTGAGAATTTATCCTCAAGTGTTGATTTATTTATAGAGAAGATGTTAAAACCCATATTTCAGCCCCAGTGAAAGATTCTCTGGAATCATTCCCAGAACACACACACACACACACACACACACACACACACACACACACACGGAATGTTGCCTAAGGGACAAGCTCTTTAATGGTCTAAAGAATATAAATTGGAGCAAAAGAACACATTTTAAACTTTAGCCCTAAGACAGGACCCAAAATTAACATCCCTTCTCCTCAAAAGGGAAACAAACAAACCAACAGTTCCCCGCAAACAACAAATCAGCAAAACAAACTCATAGAGACAATCAACATGTTCCCAGACTCATTCTGCAGCTCATGATAGAAATACCAACCAAATCTGCCCGAACCCTGAGCCACCCATTTGGATGCAGGAGATCGTCTACAGTGTGAGAGAAACTGAAGATAAAATAGCCACCAAATGATTTGGAGAGAAAATGAGCCAAATGCCCAACCAAACAAAGATATGGATTGAAAAGACATGGCTGAATACACCGAGTTATGTAAGAGTCTGAGAAAGAATTCATAGGGTTTCTGGAAACACAATTTCATCAGAGCTGAAGGAAAATGAAAAGGAAGACAGCAGGCATAATTGCCGTGAACAATCGTTTCCTGCTGGGACAGAAGAGTTTTACCATCAGCTCCGTTAGAATACACCCAGGCAAATACAGAAAACATGGAAATAAATACTTCTCATAAAATCAGGATGGGAGGACAAAAGGGCACCCAGAGACATGCCATGTGTTGCAGAAAAGAGAGTGGGCAAAGGCCAGAGCAGGTGATAATAGAAAAAGAGAAGTGAGAAAATGACATCCCTGTGGGCATTATTAGGGTGAAGGAAAGCAGGCAAATGGAAGTCGCTTGAGATGTAACGGAGCAAAACATCCAGAGCACCCCAGGTCAAATCCTGTTAGCGCAAATAGTGTCACAAAGAAGCCTCTTTATGACAAAAAAAGCAAGGAGTGTAAGCACAGGAGAAGAAGTGGCAGCTAGAAGTCAGGAGAACTGGTCCTAATTCTGTTTGTTTGTTTGTTTGTTTGTTTTCCCCCCACCTGGCTCTATTTCCTTGGGAACATTTGCTGACCTTTCTCAGCCAGAGCTTTCTGTAACTCCAAGGACTTAGCCCAGAGCAGTGATCTGGAACTTTTTTTGCAGCCTGACCCCTTTAAGAATCTGATGAAATTTGTCAATCTTCTTCCCAGAAAAAGTTTACATGGGCTGATACGAGATTTTACATACCATCTCCAGGGGGTCATAGAGACTTTGAGAGGAGACATTAGACTTTAGGTTGCGACTGTCCCTTGGACTGATCTCTCTTATCATTTCCGGCTTGGAAAGCCTATGCTTCTATGATTTCCAGGTGGTCACGTGTCTACTTAATTCAAATAATGTTTAATTCAACACAACTCCAGTACAAGGCAGGTTGTGGGAGCTTGTGTAGAGGGGGTTCCACTATTTAGCAGTAAAATGTACATGCAAAAGGCAGTCTGGGGGATTGTTAAATTGGCTCACAATAGTTCGCCCTTTCTCTTTTAGCAGCACCGGGTTTTTTGTACACTCAACCTTGCAGTGAAATTTAACCTAACCTATTATCAGGGCTTGTCTTGGCTCAATTCTTTTTATTTTGATTATCTCGTGTTCCTTGCTTTGCCCCATCCCCTCTCTCTCTCTTTTCTGACCTTATTGCCTCATCCTCCTTTATCTGACTTTCTTCTTTTATGAAGTGATGAAGTGATTAAGGCTAGTGCTTTGAAGGTGGATGACTTTAGAAAGAACTTTTCATGTGCCAGAGGTAGTATCAGGACAGAGAGAACTATAAAGAAATATGAGACACAACCTCTGCTCAAGGAATTTATAATGTAGTTGGGAAGATAAGATATGAACACATGAAAAGTGAAATAATCATAAAGAATTAGATTACAAGAGAGAAGATTACAGTGCAAGAGGTATCTTCAAAGGGTTTGTCTGTCATGTCGATGAACCTCCTGGGTCATTAATGCTGTAGGTTTAAAGGAAGATGAAATCAGCGGGCCTGGGAAGGCTTCATGGAAGAGATACATCTTGGTGTAGGGCAGGGGCCAGGCCTGGAAGGCTATGGGTGGTTTGAATGATTGGGAAAATTCAATGGAGAAAAAGATGAGAGGACATTTGTCTTAGTCAGTTTTGGCTGCTATAACATAATGCTATAGACTGGGTATCCACAGAAATTTATTTCTCACAGTACTGAAGGCTGGGAAGTCCAAGGTCAAGGTGCTGGCAGGTTTGGTGCCTGGTGAGAGCCAGTTTCCTGTCTTCTCACTCTGTCCTCACAAGATGGAAGGGGTGAGGGAGCTCTCTGGGGTCTCTTTTATGAGGGCACTAATCCCATTCATGAAGGCGTCATCCTCAAAGGCCCCACCTTGGGGATTAGAAATCAACATAGGAATTTTGAGGGGACACAAATATTCAGTCTATAGCAACATTTTAATTCAAATTCATCTCCTCTCTTTTCTCTTCCATGGCCTGAACAGGAAGCACTGCCTCCCGTTCTCTAACTCAAATGATCACTTAGCCCATAATTGGCGGGCCACAGAAGATGGGCCAATCTTTGGACTAAGGCAAAAGCACCTAGCCGGCATCTACCAAAAAAGGAAAGAAAAAGTTGACCTGCCTACTTTTTGGGACAGCCCATTCATTCATTTATTTAATAAATGCTTAGTGGGTACCTACTGTGTGTCAGGCATTGGGCTACCCCTGGGAATACAGCAGGCACAGGTGGTCCTGAGCCCTTGGCGCTTAGTGAAGGGAAGCCAGACACCAACTTACATTGTGTGCGGGAGGCTTCATACTCAGAGGACCCGCTGGGCATAGCACGGTCACCCTTCGTGATTTCAGGTTGATTTAAGAGTCAGATACTACCCACCCTCGTTCTATCAAGAGCTATTCTATTATTCAGTTGGTGGGTGGTTGGTGGGGGCCACCACGAGCAGCCACTTGTTCAGAAACAGAATTTCTGATCCTGGGAAATGGCAAACATACTAACAGAACAACAACCACAAAAATTAAAGCGGTAAGTGGATTTCAGCATTCAGTTCCAGGTTAATGAAGCCAGCCATGTGGCCAGCATGCAACGTAGAAGTCTTCCCAAAGGTTGGGAGAGGTACAGCATAGCGATCGGTGGTTTTTACCAAGAATGCAAATAGCAGGGAGGAATGAGTAGGGCTTTTGAAAAAATGCCAAAAATGAGGCAGCGCAAAAGAGATAAATAAAATACACAGTAAAGAGGCAAAATAATAAAATACTGCAATTTGGCCTCCCAGCATGAAGGAGGGGAGCTGAGACGACAAGAATGGATTAGAATTCATGAGTCATTTGTTTGGAACCCGGATGGTTGGAGAGGCTGGAATGTGCTCCCTTCCAACCCCGAGATCCCTGCAGAATGGACCCACTCTCTCATTCTTTCTCCTAGGAGGCTCACCACTCCTTTTTTTTTTTTTTTTTTTTTTTTTTTTTTAAGCAGCAGGTATGGGCCTGGCACTGTGCTAGATGTTCACCTGTATCACCTTTCATCTCCACAAAGCCCTGCAAGGAATGAATGAGGAAAGCAGAGATGGGGAATGACCTGCTCTAAAGGCGACTCCGCTAGTGTGGAGGACACGGCTACTTCCAGTCTCTCTGACTATGTTTTGGTGCCTCCCCCTGCCCACCCCCCCGACCCCTACCAGGTCTCGTGCCCTGTGGCTTCCTGTGCACTTTGACACTTGACAAATGACCTCTGTTTGAGAGGCAAAGCGAATACCTCGTAAAAGTGAGCACCAGGAGCCAAAGGGCCTACGCAAACCCCTGTCCTTGCATAAAGGGCAGGGACATCCTTTTAATTACCTACTTCTGGGGCTGCCTTAACTCAGGGTCTGCTAAGGGTATTACTTAAGAAACAGGTTCACCTTGTCATACCAGAAAGTAAGAATGTCCGTGAAACAAAACAAAACAAAAGAAAACAAAACTAAACCACACATTGACTGAGGGCATGTCAAAGGGAGACAGGAGCCAACTGAAATAACTCTCAACGGTAAAAGCTGAAATAATTTGAGCCACAAAATAAAGTGCAATTGGATTATAACCCAAAGTATAAAATAAATATCCAAGAGGTAAACTGATGTAAATAAATGATTGAGTAAATAAACAAATGGGGGAGAAGAGACTAATGTGTGGCTCAGTGGTTGAGTGTTGATCTATGAACCAGGAGGTCGCAGTTCAATTTCTGGTCAGAGAACATGCCCGGGTTTCGGGCTCAATCCCCAGTGTGGAGTGTGTAGGAGGCAGCCGATCAAGGATTCTCTCTCACCATTAATGTTCCTATCTCTCTCTCCCTCTCCCTTCCTCTCTGAAATCAATAAAAATATATATTAAAAAAGAAAAGGAAAAGGACATCAGAGTAAAACTAAGGGAATCTGAGTAACATAGGACTTTTGTTAAAAATAATATCAATACCTGTTCATTATTTGTAGCAAATGTACAATATTAATGTGAGATGTTAATAACAGGGAAAACCAGCTGTGGGGCATATGGAAACTCACTGTGCTCACTTGTCAATTCTCTCGAAATCTGAAACTGTTATAAATAGTAAAGTTTATTAAAAAAACAGGTTAAGTTCTATTAGCAAGGTATTTTGAGCATGACTTTAAAATGTGGGCGGGAGTGGCACCCACTGTCATGTTGCTTATTGTAACTCCAGTCCTGTTCCTTACCCTGAGCCATAGCAAGGGCTGCCTGGGCTGCCTCAGGAGAGGCTGTGGAGGAGGCAGCCCCCAGGGGAGCCGGCACAGGACAGGAAGTCCCAGGCTTTGGAAGCGTAGCCAGCAGGTATTCAATCATTTTCTCATCCCTACCTCCAGCCAATCAAACTCCAAACTGAAAACCTCCCTCAAATAACAATCAAAAGGTGTTTTAGGCCCAACTTTCCTCAAAATACCAAAGTACCTTGTAATCTAGATCACAGTGGACAGTCCTTGTCCCTCCAAATTCAAATGAAATGGAATTGAATGGCAAAGCCACCCCAAGTTCAGGAGTCACCTCTGCCCCTGAAGACCCCCCTGGGCACCCTAGAGCGAGGTTTCTTTACTTTTTCTTCTTTATTGTTGAAAGTATCACAGATGTTCCTCTTTATTTCCCCATTTCCCCCTTCCACACAGTTTCCCCCATCCCAGGCCTTCACCACCCTATTGTCTGTGTCCATAGGTACTGCACATATGCATGCAAATTCTTTGGTTAATCTCTCCCCTCCTCCCACCTCCCTCTGAGATTCCTCAGTCTGTTCCATGTTTCCATGCCTCTGGTTCTGTTTTATTAATCATTTTATTTTGTTCATTAGATTCCTTATTTTCCTTGTCACTTTGGCCTGAGCTCCTATACCTGCAGGGTCTGAGTCACCTCCCCGTCCTAGGCACGTGCCCTTTTGGTTTCCACCTCAACCCTAAAGTGCCATTTCAGCCCCTTTCCTTAGATTTCTATTACAACTCACTCCCACAAACATTTTTGGGTATGTAGCAGACATTTCGAAAGGTTTAAGAATTTGGAGGCTTACATTGAAGGAGTGCAAAAATCTTTTAAAAATTTAATTCCAGACAGCCCCATTTCTAAAGAATCGTTTATCTACTTGCTCCTATTGCTCAGCTGTGCACTCTCTTCTCTCGCCTCTTCCCCAAACTCCTATTTGTCCTTTATGAGGTATAGTTTTATTTTCTTCTTTTCCTTGCCTTCTTCCAGTGGCCCACAGCCAGCAGGTTTCTCAAGACTATTTTCCTCATTACTCCTGGAAGAGTAACAGTGCCAGCTTTAGGCAGGACATTCAACCTTCCTGACTTGATAGTCTCATTTGTAAAACAGAAGTGGAGACAATGCCAACTTAGTGAGGATCAGATGTGACAATATATGTGAAAGCATTTTGTATCGTAAGAAGTATTTGTACAAACAACCCAAGTGTCTATCAGTGTATGAGTGGATCAAGAAAAAATAAAATAAAAGCCTAATATGCAAATTGACTGAATGGTGGAACGACCGGTTGCTATGACATACACTGATCACCAGGGGGAAGACACTCAATGTAGGAGCTGCCCCCAGCCCCCAGACCCTGACTGGTGGGGGGTGGGGGGGTGGGGCTGGTGAGCAGGCAGCGCCAGGCCAGCCAAGGTGGGTGCTAGCGGGGGCCCCAATTGCCCCACCAGTTGCCCCATAGATTGGCCCTGATTGCCGGCCAGGCCTAGGGACCCTACTTGTGCATGAATTTCGTGCACCGGGCCTCTAGTATGATATATTCACGTAATGTAATAGTATTCAACCATAAATCAGTGGCAGAGCTAGAAGTTGAACCAAGCCTGGGGTCTAAAACCCTGTGTTAACCATTTAGGGTGACATGAGCCCATCTGTGTTCAAGTCTTAAAGCCCCTCTCCCCTCTCAGGCTCCTGGTGCTGTATACCACTGACTTGGGGGGATGATGCCCTGACTCATATCCTTTAGCCTCATTGCTGCACACTCTCAGTTTATAGCTGTCGGTGGCCATCCCGAACTGATGTTTAACGTTAAGCCTGTTTATCCTATTGAGCAGGGTAGTGAGAGTCAGATGAGTAGCTAACAGTGGGATCTTCAGCTGAAAAGTCATGAGGTGGAGTCAGGACCCAAGAGGCCATGTGAAAACTGGAGTTATGAGGGAAAGCAATTGTGTGTAATCTGAGAGGCTGGGTGTTAACAGAGCAGAGCCTGCCAAAGCGGGGGGGGGGGGGGGGGGGGGGGGGAAGGCTGTCTTGGGTGTCTTGGGTGCTGTCCTGGCCAGCTCAGGTCCCATAGTAGATGTCTGGGTGCCTGTGCCTCTCAGTCAGAAGATTGTAGCTAAAAGAAAGGAGAGACACAGAGGAGGGTCTTGTAGCAAGTGCTCAGGAATGCTAGTTATATGCTCTTATCTCCTTCCAGGTTTTTCTTTGATCCCTACCTGTCAGGATATGGCTGGGGGCCCCAGAAGTACAAAGGGATGAAGCAACTAAAAATAGATGAGTGTTGCTGAGGAAGGACTGAGGTTGAACTACAATTGGTGCCCCCCTTTCCTTTCTCCCACTCTCCTTCCCTCTTCCTGCAAATTGAATGCCTCCAGTGTGCCCAGCACAGATGCTGCAGATATAGTGTGGGATAAGACAGACAAGATGTATGGGCCCTACATTCTAATGGGGAAGACAGATGGTAAACAAGCAAACAAAGGGATAACCATGAAGAATAAAAGCAGAGGATGTGACAGAGATGGACTGAAACGGGCCTGCAAGTGTCACTCCCACTATTCCTTCTAGAAACATAAATCCTAGTTGCTTTTGCAGATTGCATTTCAAGCAAGCAATTCCAGGAGTAAAGGGTGTGGGTTATTAAATGTTAACTTGATCCAGTGGTGGGTCGGGTCAGTGTTTCAGTATTTCGCCTTTGGTATCATTTTAGAAACTTCCCTCTCCCTGTTGACAAGGGTGGGGGATGCAGCAGAGTGAAGAGACTTTGTAAGTGTGTGCTTATTTTATTTATTTTTTTATCAGCATCGTTCCCTTTTATTTTATTTTATTTTATTTTTTAATTAAATCTTTATTGTTCAGATTATTACATTTGTTCCTCTTTTTTCCCCCCATAACTCCCCTCCTCCCAGTTCCTGCCCCACCCTCCGCCCTCACTCCCCACCCACTGTCCTCATCCATAGGTGCATGATTTTTGTCAGTCTCTTCCCGCATCTCCCACACCCCTTTCCCCCCCAAGAATAGTCAGTCCATTCCCTTTCTATGTCCCTGATTCTATTATGATCACCAGATTATTTATTCACTTGATTCTTAGATTCACTTGTTGATAGATGCATATTTGTTGTTCATAATTTGTATCTTTACCTTTTTCTTCTTCTTCCTCTTCTTAAAGGATACCTTTCAGCATTTCATATAATCCTGGTTTGGTGGTGATGAACTCCTTTAGCTTTTCCTTATCTGTGAAGCTCTTTATCTGACCTTCAGTTCTGAATGATAGCTTTGCTGGATAAAGTTTTTTTTTTTTTAATTGCTTAAAGTATTACAAAGTGTATTACATATGTGTCCTTTTTCCCTCCCCCGCCCTTGACAGTCCCCTAGCCTCCCCTATCCCCAAGTGTCTTATGTCCATTGGTTATGCTTATATGCATGCATACAAGTCCTTAGGTTGATCTCTTACCCCCCTCCCTCCTGCCCCCCAACCCTCCCCGGCCTTCCCGCTGCAGTTTGACAATCTGTTTGAGGCAGCTCTGCCTCTGTATCTATTATTGTTCAAAAGTTTATAATGGTCTCTATTATCCATGAATGAGTGAGATCATGTGGTATTTTTCCTTCATTGACTGGCTTATTTCACTTAGCATAATGCTCTCCAGTTCCATCCATGCTGTTGCAAATGGTACTAGGCTACGTGTCTTAGTGGCCAATGAAACAAGTGTTTACTGAATTTCTTACCTGTAGAGATATTTTCTTCCACATATCACATTGTTTTGTGTGCATTATGTGTGCAGGGACTTCTTATTTTTCCATTAGCTTTTTTTTTGGGGGGGGGGGGGAGGGCATTTGATGTTTTTATTTCTCATCATCTAGATAGATTTGAAGTCCATCCCGTGATGGGAGAAAAATGAGCAGACAGAGGTTGAAGGGAAGCAGCTCCAAACAATTATAGAAATCACGTTAGGGAAAAAATTACGTCTTCAAGAAACTCCACCTCTTATCTGGGTGGAGAAACAATTAGAGAACAATACGAGACAGTATATAATCAAGTGCTAAATTGTGTGGTGCGGATAATGAGTGCTATAGGGATTCAGAGAAAGGGAGCATAAGACTATGGAACAATTCACAGCGTTTTGTGCCGCCAGACAATCCCACTGCCAGGGAGAGATGTCTGCCTTTTCTTTGAGAGTTGATTGTGAGGCTCATCTGGCCCACTTTGTGAATCTACCACTAATGGGCAAGATCAGGTCTTTTGTATGTTCGATTGCATATTGGTTATGATGGAGCCTGGACAAATGGGATGTGGAAACCAATAGCTTAGAGTGAGTCCTCCCATCCGGACGAGCATGCCGCCAAGATGGTCTCTGCATGACAAGCACCCGCTTCAGTCTCCCTGACAACAATTTCTGCAGAGCTGAAAGCCATTAAGGGGTGGATCTCTACAGTGATAGCCTACATTTTCCAAGGCATAAATCTTTTCTGCTACAGAGGTTGGCAGCTGAATTTCAGTTTACCTTACTCCCCCGTACCCCCCTCCTCTGACTTTTCACAGAGCGGCTCAAAGGCTAGTAGCAGCTGATGAGGATGGGAAATATTTCTGGTAGAGTGTGAGATGGTGGGTGGAAATCTCTCCCAATTTATAACAAGACATCACCTTCTCAGTGTGAAGGGTTAAAATCAGTCAGGCTGTGAATGTTTGTAGCTTTCACTTGTTCCCCAGGAAGTGTAATACCTAGAGATTTTGAAAGATCCTGACATACCCGAAGTTTTGACACACTTACATCCTAAAAGAGAAATTCTCCACCAGGTAAATATGGACCATTTTCTCTGACAGATGGAGGTGAGAACAAAACGCTGCAGGAGAGTCGAACCAGCCTGAGCAATCAGTTTGAATCTATATTCAATTCCAGCTCCAATCGACGAATGTTGATGAATTAAGACCTGTTTAGCCGGTCTCTCAGCAGGATTGTTAAACGGTTCCTCATCGCCTGTCATTGACACCGACTGGTTGAACACATTTGTCAAACATGGTTTGTAATGGATGTGACCTCATAAGAGGCCCCCTCTTTTTTACTTTGGTTTTCTCCTTTTCTCTACAAAGTGTGCAAACAGGAGCAAGTGCATAGATGCCCAGCAGGCATGACTACAACCAGACTTTAACATGTGTTTCTTTTTAAAAGTTATTTTTGTAAGAAATTCTTTTTTTTTTTTTTAATTATTGCTTAAAGTAATACAAAGGGTATTACAAATGTGGCCATTCCCGCCCCCCCCCCCCCGCCCTAGACAGTCCCCTAGCCTCCCCTATCCCCAAGTGTCTTATGTCCATTGGTTATGCTTATATGCATGCATACAAGTCCTTAGGTTGATCTCTTACCCCCCTCCCTCCTGTCCCCCAACCCTCCCCGGCCTTCCCGCTGCAGTTTGACAATCTGTTTGAGGCAGCTCTGCCTCTGTATCTATTATTGTTCAAAAGTTTATAATGGTCTCTATTATCCATGAATGAGTGAGATCATGTGGTATTTTTCCTTCATTGACTGGCTTATTTCACTTAGCATAATGCTCTCCAGTTCCATCCATGACGTTGCAAATGGTAAGGGTTTCTTCCTTTTTAGAGCAGCATAGTATTCTATCGTGTAGCTGTACCACAGTTTTCTAATCCATTCATCTACTGATGGGCACTTAGGCTGTTTCCACATCTTAGCTATGGTGAATTGTGCTGCTATGAACATAGGGGTGCATATATCCTTTCTGATTGGTGTTTCTGGTTTCTTGGGATATATTCCTAGAAGTGGGATCACAGGGTCAAATGGGAGCTCCATTTTCAGTTTTTTGAGGAAACTCCATACTGTCTTCCATAGTGGCTGCACCAGTCTGCATTCCCACCAGCAGTGCACAAGTGTTCCTTTTTCTCCACATCCTCTCCAGCACTTGTCGTTTGTTGATTTGTTGATGATAGCCAGTCTGACAGGTGTGAGATGGTACCTCATTGTTGTTTTGATTTGCATCTCTCGGATGATTAGTGACTTTGAGCATGTTTTCATATGTCTCTTGGCTTTCTGAATGTCCTCTTTTGAAAGGTGTCTATTTAGGTCTTTTGCCCATTTTTTGATTAGATTGTTTATCTTCCCTTTGTTAAGTTGTATGAGTTCCCTATAAATTTTGGAGATTAGGCCCTTATCAGATATGACATTGGCAAATATGTTTTCCGACACAGTGGGTTTTCTCGTAGTTTTGT
This sequence comes from Myotis myotis, assembly GCF_014108235.1. NCBI lineage: Eukaryota > Metazoa > Chordata > Mammalia > Chiroptera > Vespertilionidae > Myotis > Myotis myotis. Next base: position 44,720,333 of record NW_023416390.1, read on the forward strand.
TGATGGTTTCTTATGCTGTGCAGAAGCTTTTTATTTTGATGTAGTCCCATTTGTTCATTTTCTCTTTAATTTCAAGTGCCCTAGGAGCTGTATCAGTGAAGAAATTGCTTCGGCATATGTCTGAGATTTTGTTGCCTTTGGATTCTTCTAGAATTTTTATGGTTTCCTGTCGTACATTTAAGTCCTTTATCAGAAATTCTTTTCTTCCTCAATGGTACAAATAGGTGATCAAAGAAAGAACATTTTATGTTCACTGTCCAAAACAACATTTCTGGGTGTTTTTGTTTTTTTTTTTTTTAAAAAAAAATCAGGATCTGAATTTCGTCATTGAGTGGAATTAGGCTTTGAAATAGCATCTTGTATTCAGGACCTCCCTGCCCCACCATTTTGGCCATGAACGTGAAGAACATTAACTGACAACTGATGATAATACTGATAGCTAATATTTCTTGAGCCCTTACTTTAATATACAGATACCCAGTTTCTCACAATCCTCACAACCATGATGCTCCTCACTTTATTGGTGCAGAAGTAAGGCATAAAGGATAGTAATTGCCCCAAGTTACAGTAGCTGAGCTCCATCCCATGCAATCTGAAGCCAAATTCATGCACGTGGCTTCCATGCTATTCTGTACAACCTAGGTTGGGTTGGCAGGTTTTGATGCGCTGTGTTAAAATCTCTTGCAAACCTGAATACAATTGAGAGCATCAACAGCCAGGTCCAAGGGCAATGGGAGCTGCTTCTAGGCGAGCAATGTGATTAAGCAACGCCCAGTTTTTCTTGAGATGAATGTATTAAGTGGTCTGCTTGTCCTTATAGTGAATGCATGGTCTAAGTTCTCGTTTCCCCAGGAACTTGAGCAGTTTGTAGCTGGTTAAGGTGATAGTCTCCTAAGTCTTGCACTTACCAGAGGACAGAACTTGGATCATGGAACCTCTCTATGAGCAAAAAGAGACAAAGTTGAAGGTTTTCTCAAAGGACTTGATCAAATATAAGTGTAGGCTGGGTAACTACTTCTAATCACTCATTCAGGACTAGTGAGGTCACTTGTTTGAGCCTATTTATAGACTGAAAGAAGGTTTCCACAGATCAGCCAATCAAAGCCTGCCACATGCTTGAACAACACAACCATATGGTAAATGTCAGATTTGCCCAGTTATTATCTGACTTGCTAAATTTGCACTGGTCCTCCCCACACATGCCCGTAACCCCTCATCTTCCCAGTAAACATATGCAGCAATTTTTCATACTCAATAAGCAAAAACCACTAAGTATTGATTTTCCATCAGTGAATGAACCCCAGATTTTCCCTTTTAGGATTAGGGTTAGGGTTAGGGTAAGAAATCAAGTTAACACAGTAGAAATATTATTTAACCTATCATATTTCTGGTAGGATTACTACTGATTTTTATTAGATACCTAAGTTAAATTCCTTTAAGCCCATTTTTATTGTTCTTACAGGATTGGATCTGCCAAGTGTTTACTTTCATGACTTTTAATGGACTTCCCTGGTATGGCAGGAATGGATGTGAAACTCATTTCTTAAGAACTTGTCTTATCACTCGTGTGGTCCAGCCGCACCCTAGAGAGATTTATGGTCTCTGGGCAGTCTTGTCATAGCTGAAGTAAAAAGCTAGCTAAAAAGAAAGCTGAAACTTCCTTACAAATGGAAGTGGCCAATTAGCTGGGGTGAAAAGGAAATGTCTAAGTGCTTATTTCACTAACTTATCATTTTCAAGCCGTTATCAGGACAAGCAGAACTTTCTCCAGCCTGATTTTGATGAATGGGAGTCGTCATTGTAATTACTTGGCTTTATGTGGGCTGAACGGACACTTGAGGGTTTGCATCAGCATCAGTTAGAACCAGCATCTGCTAGAACATATCAAGACCAACTCTAAATCCATTCCCTTATTTGGGGCCCCTCCTGTCCTGACTTTCCAAACTTGTTGGAACCGTGCTGTCAATAAAAATGTCACTAGCAGGAAAGAACATCTCACAAAGACTTCAGTGTTGCCTCATTTGTGAAGGAAGTTGCCAAACACCTTGGAAAAGACAGCTGCCAGGTACTGCATCTCTTACAACAAATGAAAGCTCTCCTTGGGGCATTTTCCACTAACTGCCTTTTGCCTCATCCAAGACCTGCCAAGGAAGCTCATATGCAGGCAATAACTCACTCTTGTCTGGCTTTGTGTTCTTGTCTCTAGGACTGAAGGGAGTAATCAGCTTGAATCTTAGTGAACTTCCCAGTTAATACCAAGAGCAATCAACCAATTCAAACTGTTGGTAAAGGAAAGGAAGAATGGTGGTTAGCTTTCTTCCCTCATGCCTTGCATTAAACTCCATTTTTATTTGCCTAATGTAAACTTAGATCCCGTGCCCCCAATCTGTGCATTCATTTTTGAAATCTCTTTCCTTCACTCAGTATCTCTTCCCATTATGTCATTTTTCAGGGTCTAGAACTGAACCAAATCTGTGAACCATTCAATAAACACTTATTGGATACTGATTAGGTGCAAGTCACTGAGCAGGATTAAAGATGGCTGCAAATGCTTCTACATACCTTCTATTGAGGAGTGGGATTTTTGCCCCTCCCTTGAGTCTGGGCAGACTTTGGGACTGCTTTGACTAGTAGAATATAGCAGAAATATTGCTGTGCCAGCTTCGGGGCCCAGGCCTCAAGAAAGTGGTAATTTTCACTTTCTGTCTCTTGGAGCACTCTTTCTGGGAGCTCTGAGCTGCTATGAGGGAAGTTCTACTGCTGTGAGGTTGCCATTCTGGAGAGACCACAAGTAGGCGCTCTGGTCCCCAGTCCCAGCTGAACCCGGGTTCCAGACCTGAGAGTGAAGTTGTTTTGAACATTGCAGACAAACCCACTTGACAGCTGCATACAGCACTACGTGAAGAGAAGGCTCACTTACCTGAGCCCAGCCCGAATGTCCAACTCACAAAAGCATAAGCTATAGTGATTGTTATTTTAAGCCACCCAACAACCCAATGTTGGAATGAATGTTTTGCTAAAAATTGAACTCTAAGTCTGCTTTGAAACACTGAAGTGACAAATAATGAGCTAATAATGTGGGTAGAGAGCTGGCACATAGTAAACACTCAGCGAGAGGGAGGTTTTGTAAGTATTACTGTAATATCCCAGCTATTCTCCTTGTTCTTAGCTTTCCCTCCTTGGCTTCCTGTTCCACATCACTGCCAGAATCAACTTCCCAAAGCACAGTCATATGTTTAACATGGCATGGCAGGTACTGCTAGTTGTTAATCCAATAACAAATCCTGTCTCCTTCCTCAGTAATAGAACCTTTGAATATTCCTTGGGTATATGGAGGCATGGACTAAAGACTACATTTCCAAGCCTCCCATGCAGCTGGGTGGGGCCATACAACTAAGTTTTGGCCACTGATAGATAAGCAGAAGTGGTTGTGTTACTTTCAGGAAGTATCCGTCCAGGGAGTGCCATGCTCTTATCCTTTGTGCTGCCTGGAGATGAATATGTTGCCTGGAGCCCATCCACCATCTTGGAGTAGGCTAGAAGGATCACATCCTTAGGGCGGCAGGAATAAAGCTGAAAGGACTGTGGGATCCTGACTCATCTGCGGAACTGCATCAGCAGCCTGGATTCTCATCTCTAGATTTTCACATGGAAGAAAAAAGCCTAGCAGACTTACACTCCTCTTTTTAAATTTTTGTCAAACGTAGCTTTACCTAATTTGAACCAAAACATCTACTACACATTTGGTGCAGATTATATAGGTGAATAGAATGAGGCTTCTGTTCTTCTGGAGTTCAGTCTTTAAGGGAAGATATGAATGAATAGAGTAATAAAGGGCTATAGAATAGATGGAACAAATATTTATTTCACACTTTCCATGTACCGGAGGCACCTTTTCATTCATCATCTCACCTTGTCTTCACAATGGTCCTGTAAAATAATGACTGATGATCCATTCTAAAGAAGAGGAAGGCTCAGAAAGTGTAGGTCTTCTGCTTAGGGTCATGCTAGTAAGAGGGGAGCTCCAAGTCTTCACCCCTCTCTCTGGCTCTAGTCCTTCACTATTTCTGCCACATCAAATTGAAATAAGGAGGATATCACTGAGGTTCAATCAGTGAGGTGACTTTTACACTGGACTTTGAGGAAAGTGTGTAGATATTTGAAAGACACAGGCTGGGAAGGGAATTCCAGAAGGAAAGGACAAACAAGCGCAAGTGTTGTAGCACAGACATGACGTGCTGGGAACATGGCAAATCCTATGGGGCTGCTGGGAAACTGGGTGAGGTCTGATGACGACATGCTCTGAACGTGAACTTTCTCTGCTTCTGTACCATGCCTTCCGCCTTTCTCATATTCTTGTGCGTGCTGCGATATTTTTTCTCCTGTATACAATGAAGATTGTACTAGCTCCCTTACCAATCAGGACACTTAAAGCTAGCTACTATAACACTCTCCAACTCCGGGTTGTTTAATACAATAAAGGTTTATTTCCTGCTCTTGCAAAGCCGCTAGCAGTCATTGGGGGTCAAAGGGGGCATGTCATAAGAGGGGGATTCTGGTATAAGCAGTGACTCAAGTTACCTTTGAGTGTGCTTCATTTGTGGCACCACAATATTCTGAGGCCTCCTTGGAGTCCTTGTTGGACTCTTTGCACTCAGCTGGCTGGCAAGTGATGAGAAGTGTGGAGGACTCTGTGGCATTTCATGACCAGGCCAGAAAGTGGCACCGTTCACTTCTGTTCACATCCCATTGACCAGACTGAGTAGCATGGTTCCAACCCAACTGTAAGGAAGAAGGAAATGGGATTAGCAATCTCCAGCTGGTCTCAGTCACACTGCTCGAACTCATTCATGGAGGTGAGGTAGGGGTTTAACGAGATAATATGTATGGAAGTACTCTATAAAACCCTGGGTGTATGCTGTACATCCGGTTAGAGTCCTTCATGCTCACATGTCCAAATCCTACCTATTTTCACATGCGCCTTCTCCATGAAGCCATTTTGCACTCCACTCTGTTTCTCTCTTTCCACACCTCACTAGGTGATTATCTGTCTTCTAACCCTTCATTGCATGATTTGAACCTTTTAATTTGCTTTATACGTCTTTATCTCTTAAAAGGTCTGGCACAGTGTCTTGCATATACAGGATGGGGCAAAATAGATTTATAGTTGTGAGTATGCAAAACACAGTTTATTCTTATATTCTTATCAATTAATTACTATATTATTTTCCATAAGAACAACTGTAAACATACTTTTGCCCCACACTGTACAGTGTGCGAGTTTTGATAAGTGATTGATACATTAGAATAAAAAGGGCAATAAAAAAGATTCAACCTCTAGGGTAACCGGTGGCATATTTTCCCCAAACATACTTGAGTCTCTCATTACTTTTTCCTCCCAATTTGCTTTATAAGGATGACTATAATGTTGAACCAAGCATGGAAATGGAAACCCAAAACTATACAAATTGATCATAAACACTGGTTGGTTTATTATGTACCCGGCCAAGAGAGAAAGTAGGGACTGTAATGCAGTGACACCCGCCCATGGTCAACACTGGACAGGCACCTCTCATTTGTCTTTCTCACAATATCAGTCTCCTGGCTGCTCGAGGGCCTGGGAAGGAGAGTCTGGGTTGCTTTTGGTAAAGACATCCTAAGGGGCTTTGGGAATACTGGTCACTGGGTTCTCTTGCCGACCTTGATGGAGCTTCTGGGTGGCAAGGAGATGATGCTGTCAGAGTGAGGCATTTCCTTTTCTACTTACCACTCTTTTGGGGTCAATTCTGGTGTTTATGAATGTTCATGGTGAAAAGTGATTTACTTCCCACTATACAGACTTAATTGCATATTTTGGTCTTAAGAAATCCAACATAGGTTCTGGTGTACTCATTTTATTCTATTTTTACATGAAAGATAAATTAAGTAAAACATTTTTCACTTTCAAAAAATCACTTTACTAGTTGATTTACATACAATCCTTTAAATAACAAAATCATCTATTGTGCTTGGAGTGTGATTCCCTTTGCAAATACTCAGTCCACAATACAGCATTTTGAAAGCTCTTGTATCACATACACTCGTGCACTTACTTGGGGTAAAGACTGGTTGGGCTTTGGAAGGTAGCCAGTCTGACTTCTAGCCCACCTCTAATTCTTCCTATTTCTAAATAAAATCATTGGCCCCACTTACTCTTTTCAATTTTATTTTCCCTTTAGGTAAGCGCATGGCTCAGATGAATGTGCTAAAAAAAAAAAAAAAAAAATGCACTAGGAAATCCTGACCAGGGTGCAATCAGTCACTGTTAATGCTCATAAGTATCAAAACTACTTGAAGAAATACAGCTACTTATAAACGGGCAATAAAGTTGAATTCATGAAGCAGCTCCTTCTCCATGGGCAATTTCTTGGTGCTGAAGAACCAGAATTGCATGCAGACTATGAGTGTCGGAGCTCCACAGCACAGTTAGCACACTTTAGAGAACAGGTATTGAATTTTAGCTGAGTCTAGCATCATCTTTTTCAATTCCAAGGACAGCTTGTTAAATCATAAAATATTTTGAAATATAAAGCTCTTGTCTTTGAGAGATCTTTTTTTTTTTCCTCTTTAAGAACAATATCTATGACATACTATGTGAAGGATTTGGCAACTTTAAAAACCAGAAGATATTTAGTGGCTAGCTTCAAGTTGATATTCAACCTTTTAAAAATCAATGATGAAAGTTATAAAACATACGATTTGATGTTTAGGGAACATTAGCTTAACCATGTAACCTGCAGATTGAGTAATTAGAATCTGGTTGATATGGAAATGAAAATAACACAAATCATTTGATGAAACCATCCTCACAGAATTCCAATTTAACTCAAATAATAAGTATTTGAATGGATCTCTTGTGTGCATATTTTTAGTTTCTTATTCTCTAAGTTATAAGAGAGTTGCTTTCATGCATGTGAAATGCAATTCTCTTCTTGTAAAAACTTGACACAATGCTTAGCCATTTGATTTGATTGCATTTGTGTGTTCATTAATATAATTGAAACATGTGGCTTCCCCCAAGATTTACAGACATATCCCTAATTAACTGTTGGCATTTTCTCACATTACATGTTAGTATAACTGAGTGAGGCCAATTTCTTCATGAAATAGGAAAAAATTGAGCAGAGGAGGGGAAGAAGGTTCTGCCCGTTCAGTACTGATTGGGGGCCTATTGGCAGCTGGATGGCACCAGGCAATGGCCCTTGAAATCTATTTTTCTCTTGTATTTAAGCTTCCGAAGAGATTTGTAAGACTCAAGAGATATGGACTCAAGAAAGAGGGATCCTCCAAGAGGTAGTAGATATCACTCTACTGGACCCAAAACTGCAAATCGAAGGAAACACTTGGTGTCCTAAGTATGTTCTGTGTATTTCCTGGGTGTTTTCTTTTAAAAATGTGTTTTTACTAGTATTGATTTTAGAGAGAGGAAAGGACACAGAGAGAGGGATAGAAACATCAATGCTGAGAGAGAATCATTGATTGGCTGCCTTCTGCATGCCCCTACTGGGGATCAAACCCAAAACTCGGCATGTGTCCTGACCGGGAATCCAACCATGATCTCCAGATTCATGAGTTGATGCTCAACCATTGAGCCACACCAGCAGGGCACCTGGGTGTTTTTATAGATTCATAGTAGTGATGTAGTAGAAAGGTCTAAGAACTTGGAAGGAGAAAACAGAGGTTCAAGTCCTTCTGTGGCCACTTTTAAGTGCTGTGATCTTACATGAGTCAGTGAATGTGAGTGTATTTCTTCATGGAGCCATGGTAGGGGTTTAAATGCAATAATTATTCACTTAATCAGTACAAGTTTGCTGAATCAGTACATGACTTTTTGGGGGGTGGGAGACATAAAAGGTAGAAAATGAAATGTATGAAGGAGGTGGTGAATAAAATAGATAAAGTAGATTTAAGTAGAGCTAACTTTTCAAATAAAATAAAATGTGTAAAGTCCTACTTTTTTGTCATTTACAGATTAATATGAGGATATCTGACTAAAATAAATTTAAGAACGCCCTACTTTTATTTTTGCTTCTTTCATATTATACTTGTTTTTTCATACCATAGAACTAGATTGGTTATATTAATGAAACGGATAAGACAAATTCATAGCAGTCAGAAAAATTTTCATTTTAAAAATGCCAGCTTTTATTTTAATGGCATCAAATGAAAAGAATGTGGTTGACAAATTAGGTAGGTACCCATTTCTCATAATGGCTCTAATCCAGGGTCTTCACTGTGACCCCAGAATTAGGAGAAGAGGGGATCTGATCTATAAACTCCTGAGAGTTCGGCCTCCCCCAAGTGCCTGCACCCAGGCATCTCCTATCAGTGATGGCGAACTTTTTGAGCTCGGCGTGTCAGCATTTTGAAAAACCCTAACTTAACTCTGGTGCCATGTCACATATAGAAATTTTTTGATATTTGCAACCATAGTAAAACAAAGACTTATATTTTTGATATTTATTTTATCTATTCAAATGCCATTTAACAAAGAAAAATCAACCAAAAAAATGAGTTCACGTGTCACCTCTGACACGCGTGTCATAGGTTCGCCATCACTGAACTAGGTGGTCTGACACTGGGCATGGGGATAGCCCTGCTCAGACTCTGCAGAGGGCCATACTGCTAAGAAGCCGGACTGACATGATAAACAGGATACTCAGCCTCCAGGTCTGAAACCTCGGAGTGGGGGTCACTTCATCACAGGGTTTTCTTGAGAAAAATGTGTTTGCTTTCACGTTATATTTACATGACTAAAGGGCCATTACAATGGTTCCTCCTGATTAAATGGAGAGGCTTCCCTAAAAACAAATTCCATTTTCTTCTCATGAATGCAAAAACTGCCTGTCGCCCACAAAATAGCAAATTACTACTTTAAAAGAAATGAAGGCACCCAGTTGCGATCCGATTAGGGCCACCTGATTAGTGACTGTGACCCATTCTCACATCATAATCAGGGCTGCTTTGACTCCCTGGAAAACTCGGAGTTCTCATCCTAGTCGGAAGTGATCCTGCCCTCCAAGTGCATCTATATCACAGGAGATCTCTCTCTTGTAAAGTTGCCTCACATTTTGAAACTATTTTTACTCTTTGATATTTAGAAGAAGAGGAAGTATGATACAAAAATGAAAACATTGAGAAAAGCCATTCCTATGAAAAATAAAGAGCCATATCTTAGTCAATGCAAGTTCGCTATGAAAACTAGTGGGCTAGCCTGCAACTTCCAATTGTTGCGTTTGCCTGGGAGTGCAATTTTGAAGGGCAGGGAGAATATTTGAAGGAATTGAAGAGAGCTTAGGTCGGTGCAATCAGCGGTGATAAGGAAACCTGATGGGATGGCTTGCGAGGTGGAAAAACTTTTGCTTGCATAAAACATGACTGGATGCAGCAAATTTGTGCGTTTAGAGAACGAAGTAGCAAATTTGACAAAAGCATTATTATGTTGTTTCCTATGCGGAAAGACAGACTCCCAGGGACACCAAAGGCTATGTTTCAGGGAGCACAAAGGATATCCCCGTTTCTCAGGAAAGGGACCTTGTATACCTTTAGCATTCTGCAGAGGGAAACGGGTAGTCTCTGTAGTGAGGCAATGAGGACCTATTGAAATAGCAGAGGGAAGAGATTCTTAAAGAATAGGAATTTGCCAAGGACACTGTTCTTCCAGCCTCTACCACCATTTACCAAAGACTTTTATAATCAGTCATGCATGCAGGGTAGGTTAACAGGGGTAGATGCAGAGGCAGAGCAGCATTGAACAGACTGTCAAATTACAGTGGGAAGCCTGAGGAGGGTTTGGGGCGGGGTGGGGGGGGAGGTTAAGAGATCAACCGAAGGACTTATATGCATGCATATAAGAATAACCAATGGACACAAGACATTAGGGGGTAGGGGCCGGGGGAATGTCAAGGGGGTGGGTGGGGGGGGGAAGGAGACATATGTAATACTCTTTGTATTACTTCAAGCAATAAAAATTATTAAAAAAAATTTTCAGACAATTGACCCTAATTTATGTGTGGTCTCAAAGTCTTCAGGGCCATCAAGAAAGCTCTAACAGCCACAGATGTGCCAGGAATGGAGGAAGGGGTCTACACTGTGCTGTAGAAGGTCCCCTTGGCTCAGCTCATCTGGAAAACTCTCTGAAAAGGAAGAGCCACAACAGACATTTTATATCTGAGTTTGTTTTTACGTTTAAAATACATGTTCGTAAAATCATTTGTTATGTAAACACGCATTGTAAAATGCTTGTGTTTTATTTTTCTTTCATGATCACTTTGATATTTTTATTATTCAAAGGGCAGTGGAGGAACACAGCTCCAATTTTTTTTTTTATTATTGATTTCAGAGAGGAAAGGAGAGAGAGAGAGAGAGATAGAAACGTCAGTGATGAGAGAGAATCACTGATCGGCTGCCTCCAGCATGCCCCAAACTGGGGATCGAGCCTGCAACCGGGGCTTATTCTCTGACCGGGAATTGAACCCGGGACCCTTGGGTCCGCAGGCCCATGCTCTATCCACTGAGCCACACCAGCTAGGGCCAGCTCCAGTTTTTAACAGTGTGTGCAGGACATAAGGTTTTAGGTTCTAAATTAGAGTGTGCTCAGTAGGAAGATTTTAAACAGGTGGGACCTCAGGGAACCCCAGGGCAGCCCTGGAGGCAGGTATTCTTCAGGTGAGAGGAAACTGGGCCCAGTAGCTTGCCTATGGTTGGTCACTGAGCTTTAGTATTATTTTTTTAATTTTAAAAAATATGCTTTAATTGATTTTTAGAAGAGAGGAAGGGAGAATAGTTAATACAAGTCTGTCTGACTCCCAAACCTGTGTTCTTTCCTATCTTAGAAGGCTGCCTTCTAGGAATTGTGTGGTTAAAAAGTACTTTACGACTTTCAGCCTGACTGACATTCCTAATAACAGCTGCACGCCCAGAGGTGCGCACACCTACCTCCTGCAGTCTAACGCGTGTCTTGGGGATGTTCCCTGATTTACACCTCAATTGTCTAATTTAAATTATTTGGAAATCACAAAGCACTTCGAGTTTATTCTAATGAATAAAGCTCCCGAGAAGCAAAGTAACATGGAAAACAAAAGAATGTACTTTGGAGGAAGAGCTGAGGCACATTAAAGCACAGATAGGAAATGGCAAAATCAAAGCCAGGTCATCATTAAATTAAATTAGTCATTCAATTCCACCAGTACTTGTTAAATACCTACTGTGTGCCAGGTCTAATGCTTGTCCCAAACCAGATTCCCAAAAATCCTTAGCTCCTTTTTAAAACCGGACAGAATGAAAACAAATAAGGAGAGAGGAAAGAGAGAGAGAGAGAGAGAGAGAGAGAATGTTTCTAGTTGCTTGTAAAAATTATTGCTTTCCTACACTGAAAACTTATATATTAAAAACTAAAGTTTAAGGTTTGGCTTAAGCAAAAGGTTTCTGAACTCTCCTTGATGTGGTTGGACCCAAAAATTTCCCCAAATTATTCAGTGTTTCCTCTCCTTTCCCCTTGTCTTATTTCTGTCTTTTAGAAAACTTAAGATCTGATACCTTATAAGAGTATTTATATGTCTTTCATTGAAAATGAGTAAAACTATAGTGAATGGGAAGAATGCAACCTAGACAGGTTCACTTCCTAATGGAATTATTATTCTCGTCCTATTAAAGTCTAATTTTTGTTCCAAATTTTGATAGTGTTTGTAAAAACCAACAAAAAAATCCTCCAAACATAGCATGCTATTTTGGTGCCTACACTTAATTTAACTCTCATTAATTTAGTAAATTTGCTTTTCATAATGAGTTCAGCTCCATTACTAATGAGAATGGTGGAAGGACTGGCAAAGCCAAGGTGGGGTGTGTGTGTGTGTGTGTGTGTGTGTGTGTGTGTGTGTGTGTGTATGTACGAGAGCGCGAGCTCCCCCTCCCCCACGTACACGCATGTGGGTGTGACTGGAGGGTGTGAGTGTGAGCAGGTGACTGTGGGATGTTTAATTAAAGATGGAGGCGGGGCTTGGCAGGGAGCCCTGTTAGTAAACAATGCCGCCTACTCAGGAATTACCTGGGAAGTAGCATGACCTGGAAAGGTGGTGCATGAAGTAGCCCCGCGGCTGTCCAATGAAGAGTCTGTTGTCAGAAGGAAATGTGTACTTTTTGAGGTGAGATCAGTTCTGTGCTCTGAACCGAATGATTTTTCGTTTTTTGTTCTGATAACAAGCTGGCGGTAAGCTTCACTGAACTGAGAAATTGTAAACTCTTAGAAAAGGCTGTCTAAAGATAACAATTCAATGTTTCTCTGTAATGTATTCTGGATGAATCTGATAATTTAAAGCCCACTTCACCAAAATGGGAGTGGTGCTCGCGTCCTCTTTATCTTCAATTATGTCTAATCTGTTCCTAATTCAAACACTGTGCTGATGTTGTCAGATCAAATATAGATTTTAAATGTTTTATGCTTCTCCGCTGGGAAGGCTTAAAATGTATGTGAGCTGTCTGTCAGGACTGTGCCAGTTGAATCTAATAAAGTTTTAGATAAATTTAAAGGAAATAAAAGAGCACTTAAAAATGAAATGATTCATGGTTCATGAGATGGAACATGTTTAATGAATGGCAGTTGGGAAAAGTTATGGTAGAATCTCCGTGGATCACCTGCTTCACCTCTACCGAGCTCTCCTTGAATAAATACGTTGTGTCTTTCCACTTACAAGGCAGGAGTTAGAAACCAATTTAAAAATCAAGTCATCTTTGGGCTTGTTGCAAACAGGGCCTCATAAGCAGATGGGCACAGGGCCTGTAATCCATGGGTTTTCATTCCACATGATGACACTCCATCATTGCAAGCAGATTGGAAAACATAGTTGCAGTTTTCAATCACTGAATAGGATGCAGTTGTTACTGTTATTACATTTTTTTCCGTTGATTTATGTAGATGCGCTCCAGGTATTTGCGTGCTGCGGAATATCAAAGTGCAAACCTAAATATAATACTGGGCATCGTTAGACCTGGGACCTGAGGGGCCAGTGCCAGCGTTGTATTTGTACATTTCTACCCTGATAAAACTCCCGAGATCTCTTCTTAACTTGGGGTAAGCAGGGAAGAAATGTTTTGTTAGAGCTCAGACCGTGTTTCTATCTTATGAAATAGTCAGGAGTGTTTAACTGGGGTTTAAAGGTGAAGGCGCTAGAGCAATTTGTCACCACATAGATTTTCCTTGGGTTTGCGTCTAATCCCTTCTGGACCACAGGGTATATCTTTTGCTGCCTTGGATGTCTCTCCAGGTTTGGTTTTGGAAGGGTTGTTCAGAGTATTCTTTAAATGTTAATTGGAATCTGTGCTTAAAAGCAAAAGGCTTTGAAATTTTAACACCATAATCCTTCTAGGTTCCCATCTTCTCTCTCCCCCAAGTTTATCTTAAGAGCAAGAGAAATATTTTTATCTGGAGTAAGAACCTCGCATGGTAAAGAATAGTGGGACTAAGCTGACTCCTAGGAGGGAAAAATCAATTTACTGATCTCTGAGCTCACTTGGCTTGACCCACTTACAAAACTGATATTAAAAATCTAAGAGAAAGACATTTCCTTCACCTCTGACCCCCATTGCTTCTTCCTTTTCTTTGAAGCCTTCAGGTCAAATTCCTATAAACAAGCAATATGTTTTGCTCACACACTCTCTGTAGGGATGCAAGAAAAACCTCTCCGTGGGTTTGCAGAGGCATTTTGTTCTGACTGGTTTGTGTTTTCTGTCCATCTCAAGTGTGCAGCACTGCAAGGAGGAAACCATTCTGTGTTCTGGAAGAACGCGTTAGATTTCCCACTGGGCACCAGGTATGATTTGGTGACTAAAGTGACATTCCATGTGGAAAGAAAAAGACAGATGCAGGCCTGCGGGCAGAGCACCAGGCATGCGCAGACTCTCTCTAAGGGCGAGGAGCCTTAGGGCGAGGTGCTGCCTGTGGCCTGTCGCAGCCTCTGTTATGCTATGTCTCTGTAAGTCATCGCTGAACTCCTTTCACAGTTTCCGCCCGGCACAAGTTCTGTCTATGAAAACCCAGGAAGCAGGTTTCTTCCCCAATGGGTCACCCTCGCCCATCTAACTAACAGCATGGGCCCGCCTCGTCTCAGGTTCCGATCTTGGAGGGGAGCCCATGTATTTCCTTCCAAATGGAAGTACTTTTCTGTAAGACTTAATTTTTTTTTTTTTTTAAAAAAAGCACTGATGAACATTTTGGCCTCTAATTCTGAAGTTGTCATTTTGGGAAGCTTAGGGGTTGAAGGCTTTCTTTAAAAATCTAACCATTGTATAAATAAAAAACACTTTTCAAGTTTGACTAAGTTTCTTATAAGAAAGAGTGAGAGAGAAAAATAAAGAAAAGGAGAGGTATACCATGGGGTGTATAGTCCGCTGAGAGCCCGCCCCGGTTACTCTGTCTCCAGAAGGAGACAGGAATGAGGAGACAAGCGTAAGGATGTCATGGAATGAAGGGCCAGGGAGTGAATCACGCCTGGAGAACATTGCCCAGATGTCAGGAAATGTCACACCAGCATCTAATTGCAGGGATGTGTTCAGGGGCTGTCAGGCTTCTAACATTAATTGATGCCCCCAAACACAACACGGAGGAAATATACATTATGGTGAGGACTTCCTTCTTATTTTTTTACAAAGTGCATTGCATACTGATAAGCCATTTACATTCCAGCCAGATAAGAGTTAATTTGGGGGTGCAGGATGGCTGCTTTAGAAATGTAATAAAATGACACTGCGGTTTTACAGAGTAAAGGCAAATGGGAGGGAAGTGTAAACTGGCCAGAAGACTGAGAGTAGGAGAGAGAAAGAGAATTAGAATCCTGGGTAGAGGAATTAATTGTTCCAATGTTCTCCTACTAAGGCCAGTGGAAGAAATATACACACACATACACAAACACACACACACACACACACACCACGCACACACACAAACACCCAACACACAGTATATATACATATATACACACAAACACACAACATACACACACTAACGCACACATATACACCAAACACAACATATACCCACAGATACACACAAACATACAGACATTGCAGAAGGATGATGAAATGGATTATTTGTACAGAGATACAGAAAATACTTTTTCAGAATATGATAAAGATCTAGCCTACAAGATATCGTCCATATTCTTTGGTGTTGTTAGAGAGCATTTCAGAATGTCAGAGCAGAAGCACACGGATGGAACAGCAGGAGTCCGGTTGTCACAGAAGAGGCTGTTTGATGACTGTACACCGGACTAGAGGGTTCATGCAAAGGGGAAATTTTAATGATTCAACATCTGCTTCTCGTGTGGTGTTTCCACAGTGTCACCCCCAGGCCAGTATTTCCCTGACTCTGCTTCCTGGTCCGCGGTTACCCATCACACGCCAGGTCTGAATGTAGCCTGGTGCTGGGATCTGTAATGACAAAGAAAAAGTTTGTAATGTAATCCTTCTCTTTAAAGAATTCTCAACCAAGGTTGAATACAAAATGGAATCACACAAAGCAAGTATTGATCTGTGAGGGACGGTACTGTTCTATCCTTAGACAGGGACAAGTGGCCCTGTGCCGTGTGCCCCAGACCTAGGCAGTCTTGGGTTTGGGGGCCTTTCCCCAAAATTTCAAAGTCCCCCCACTGAGGCCAGTCTGTCGGGGCAGGGCTACGGTCTGGGCAGGGCTGCCATGAGCCACGACCAGGATTTGCACGGTCCCCCGTTTCCCTCTGTGGGGTTGCCCTGTGGGGCACCAGGCTTTGCTCCTGTGGGCCCTGTGTCTGGGCTCTGGTGTCAGGAGGGTGTCCTGGCAAGCAGGTTAGTGCAGCTTTTCTTTCATCGGCTCACGTCAGATTTGACGCTAGAGTGGTGCTGACATGCTAATTGGAGTGACTGACTCGCGCTGATGAGAATGAGGGTTGGGCTCTGGATTGATTGCTGGTGGTTTGCTGTTGATTCCTCCTGACTTGTGCTGTGTGTGTTGGCTCCTACCGTGGTGCAACTTCTGGCCTATGGCACCTGAAGGCGGCAGGGATGATGGCAGGATCCTTTACCCTGTGTGCCCCCCTCTGCTGACTCCCAGGGTGGTCACCCATGTCCTCCACAGGCTCTGTGCCACATGGCAGGGTTTTTGAGATTATTGTTCCCTAATATCTGTGAGCCCTTCCAAATGATGTTGTCTCTTACAGTGGATGGACCACGCTGGCTGTGGGACGGATGTCCTTGAACGAATGGGGCAGCTCTCCTTTCCCCATGCCCCCACCTCTCACTTATCCTTCCTGCTGAGCCCTGCGTGGAAGATAGTGATCTGTTAACATTGAAAGAGAACATGTTCTAGGAATGCAGTGATTTGGCCTAAAGAGTTCAAGAGAAGATGAGGCTGGAAATCCTGGCCAGCATGGCTCAGTAGTAGAGCATCGACCTATGAACCAGGAGGTTACAGTTCGATTCCCAGGCTGGGCACATGCCCGGGTTGTGGGCTTGATCCCCAGTGGGGGCGGGGGGGGGGGCATGCAGGAGGCAGCCGATCAATGATTCTCTCTCATCATTGATGTTTCTATCTCCCTCTCCTTCTCCCTTCCTCTCTGAAATAAATAAAAAATATATTTAAAAATAAAAAGATAAGGCTGGAAGATGTCTTGTTCTACTTTATGTTGTAAGTATAATACAACCAAAAAATGAATGATGGTTTTGTTTGCATTTTCCTGCAAACTTTGGGTAAGACTGGCATTTCTGGTCAGCATCAATGAAGCAGAGTGACAGCCTTTGGGAGAGTTGCTGAAATCTGTATTCGTGGGCTCCATGATGGGTGATGCAGCATCCTGGTAAGGCTGCCACCAGAATGAAATAAACGGTGTTAGTAGTTTATTGGAGAATTGATCCTAGGACGCACCTGTAGCGAAGTGGGGAAGTGATTCTGGGAAGAAAAGGAAGCCAACGCAGTTGGGGATGAGTAGGTTATCCTTGTGGGCAGCTGGGGCTCAGTGCCACAGAGACTTTGGGGACCCATGTAAGATGAGCCTCAGAGTTGCTCCATCTGAGGGCCGAGGAGGTTGAGGTGTTTACCTGCCAACTCCCTTCTGTCATAAGGTCCTTGACATTCAGGTCTGCCCCGTGGGGGCTGAACATTCTCCTGCAGCCTTCAGGTAAAGCGGAAGGTGTTTGCCCAAGAAGGTGGAGGGTTTACGAACAGTGAATGCAGAGGGAATATGGGTGGGGCCTCCACAGCCTCTGCTACAGCCAGGATTACGCCCCTACATGGTGTATTGTCCTGTGGGTTTTTAAGTTTCAAAGAAATGCCATGATATTGAACATTGTTCTGCAACTTGCTTTTATTTTTAAACTCAAAGTTATATACTTGAGATTTATCCATATTGAAATATGTAGATATAAATAATTTATGTAACAGCTCTATGGTGTTCAAGTATTTGAATATATCAGTTTACTCATCCATACCCTTATTGATAGTTTGTTTTCATTTTACCCTGTTGTGATGGCAATGCTATATGATAGGATGGAGCCACACTGGCTGGGCTTTATGACTTTTAAATCTTTTTGATTTATCCATTACTAAGGGAAATATGCCACAATCTTGTACTATGATTGTGGATTTGTTAATTTCTTCTTGTAATTTGCTGAAATTTTGTTTTCTACATAAGGGAGGTTGTATTATTATGTAATTGGTATCCATCTATCTATATATATAAAAGCATAATATGCAAATCAACCAGATGGCAGAACCACCGGTCGCTATGATGCCCACCAACCACCAGGGGGAAGACACTCAATGCAGGAGCTGCCCCCAGCCCACAGGCCCTGATCGCCTGATGGGGAATGGGGAACTGGGGGTGGGTGGTGGCAGGTGTGAGCGAGCAGGGTCCCTACCACCCTGCTGGTCGCCCCACACACAGAGGGCGACTGGTGTCAGTGGCAGGGGGCGGGGCCAACTGCCAGCAGCTGGGGAAGATTGGCCTTGATCGCAGGCTAGGCCTAGGGACCCTACCTGTGCATAAATTTCATGTATCGGGCCTCTAGTTTTTATATAAGCAATGATGTAAAATTCCTTACAAAATAAATTTAATTAAGAAAGTGGGAGAAAATGTTTCAGTATATAATGGTGTAAGTAGTAATTCTGAAAGAAAACCATGCAAGTGGAAACGATGGCTTAAAAGCACACCACTGTCTCTGTCCCTCACTTGGCCACTCAGCTACACAACAACGTTCTAGAATCACTACTTCCAGCCTTCAGTTCCTTCAACTACTCTCAACCTTCAGTTCCACATACATATTCAATTCCCCCCTTGTCACTCCCACCTGAATGTATCACATACCCCTCACACTCAGAAATGCAGAAGTGAATTTCTTTTTTAAAATTTTATTTTTCTATTATAATTGACAATGTTACATTAGTTTCAGGTGTATATCACAGTGATTAGACAATTATATAACTTACAAAGTGTTCAACCTAATAAGTCTAGTCCCCATCTGACACCATACACAGCTATTATAATACTGTTGACTATATTCCCTCTGTACTTTACAGCCCCTTGACTATTTTTATAAGGCTATGGGAAGTAAATTTCCTATAGCTTTTCTCTCCCTTCTGCCCCTGAAACACGATTTCTCCTTTTTTGTTCCTTATCTTGGTGCAAAATACCACTCTCTTCCCAGTCAGCTAATCTGGATCCGTCAGACCGCCCTCCACATGCACATCAAAACAGAGAATGGGTTCCATCTGTTACTTCCTTGATGTTTCCTGTATCTATCCCCTTCTCAGCCCCATTGACGCCCTCATTATTCAAGCCCTTGCCATCACTCTCCTGGATCCTTGTGCCCTCCCTGTCTCTATAGTGGCATCCTCAAATCTATTCTCCACGTGATACTCCATTAATTGTTCTGCATACAAAGGTTATTTTGTCTCCCTCTGCTTTGCATTCTTGGATGGGTCCCTATTGTTTATAGAGTAAAGTTGAATCCCCACCTGCCTCTCTCACCAGCCCAGCTCTGCTCTGTGCCCCAGCCATAGGAATATGTTGTTCCCAGATAGTGCCAGGCTGCTATATATTTCTGGAGATTTCTCAGGCTGGCCCTCTTCTCATGAATGGGTTTGCCTTACTTTATCTACCAAAAAAATACTACAAGATTCAACCCAAGTTTCACCTCCCCAAAGAAGCCCGCTTGGCAGCCCCCAGCCAGTAAGAGTGACCATTCTCCTTTCTGTGTCCTCTCATTCCTAGTTGGGCTCCTCTGGCTAGACTCCAAGCTCCTTGAGGGCAGGACCGTTTCCAAATCACCTCTCTATCTTGCTTGTTGAATGAATGGAAAAATGAGTACTTAATGTGAAGCCATATCTAGCTTCATAGCCAGTAGGATGTTGAGAGTCTTAAGAGCTACTCTACCTCTTTCCAAAGTAGGTTAAGCCACCTCTGGGATTTCAGCAGAGGCGTGGGGTGAAAAGAGCTGAGTGTTAGCTCCTCTCAGGTGATAAGACTTGTAGGAGTGAGATGTGTAAATGCTGAGAAAAGCAGCTCATGAAAGGAAAGCTTAATTAAATTATGTCTTGTAAAAACGTTTAGGATATCCAGTTTTTTTTTAAAGAATGTTCACCAGTTGTTCACATTCACTTAGTAGCCTTTAAAATCATTTTAGTAAGATTTTCACTAATAAGCTAAGCCCTAAAAAGGGGGAAAGGCTCATAAATGCTTCTGTAAATAAAAAATATGACTTATAACACTAGCCTAGTTTTCAACATCAATTTTAACATCGAGTGAACTTTTGTTGTAGCATTTTCCCATGTTTACTTCCTCCTTTTTTATTTTATTTCCCATGTCCCTACTTCTCTCCATAGATTTAGTTCCAATAGATTTAAGAAAAAAGCAGCACTCTGAAGAAGCATTCAGAGGCATGGTCAGGATGAGGATCTATCCACTTCAAATCAGGCAAGGAAAGGCAAACAGAAAAATCTAAAAACATTTCCTTTGCTAGTTTAAATGCAGTTCTAGATTGTAACACAAAGTGTGTATCAAGTAAGTATAGGGCAGCCTTCCCTAAACTATATTTCATTGAACAGTACTCATGAGACATTAAATAAGTGTTTGGGAAAAAATAATTTGTAAAGGGTTCCTTTCAAAGTCTATAAAAGGCTCTGAAAACTCCTGTAGCAAAAACCTGTTCAACTGAAGATATTTAACCCAGCCTTTTCCAACATTTATTTGATCATAAAATCATTTTAATTCTTGTATGGAGCACCGATTAACATACTGCAGAAACTGATCGTTGGGATAAAAATAGGATAAAAATAACTTGATTTGAGAGCTGTTGCGTCACTTAGTAAAGATTATTCTGAAGTAGTAGGGAGTAATAAACATCTTAAGCAGCTTGAAAAGCAGTGTCAGAAGATTTTTTAAATGCTGTCAAAAAACTCATAAAATATACATTATGTTTTATAGCAATATGGTAAAATGGGGTATGATACATTAAAATAATCAGATTATACCCCATTACCCTGTAATCTTCTAATCAGATATTTATACATTTTACATTGTATCTTCAAAATGACTCCTGTTGTAAATATTATGCTTGAATTATAGAAGTATGCTATAACCCCAACTGCAAAGGATTCCATGATATAAGTAACAGCCCCAGATAATGAGAGTATCAGGGCAAAAGAATGATGAAAAATGATAGCATCACAGAACTTTGAGCTACAAGGAGCCTTAGGAATAGTTTTAATTCAACCCCCTCATTTTAGATAAAATAAGATTGACAATCACTTATGAGGTCCTCACGGAGAAGAAAAGGTGGCCAAAGTGTAGAAAAGATAGGGGGACATGAGGACCACATGTTACTTTATGCAAGAAGGAGTCACGTGCTCTGGAAGATGAGGTTAGAATTTTGTGAGAAGGGAGTCTGAACCCTGGCTTGTGAAGATGGTTGACATTATCTATGTCAGTGAGAGGTGAGAGGTATTGCACAAGCAGGCAGTGTGGTCAACATGAGACTCACCTCAGCAAACCAACGGTTAGGAAAAAGGGAGGGTCCTGAAGCCAAGAAGCATCAACACAATGACAACACAACACAACTGCTCATAAATAATAACTCCCTAAAGTCAGTAGAACCCCCATCTTCTCTGACAACAGCATTGCTCACCTAGAACCCCACCAGGATATGAGTCAGTCATGTTCATGTTCCATAGAGTATGTGTTCCCAGGGCCAGAAGCAATTGACTCAGAAGCTTGCCATCAGCCTGTGGGGTCAGGCCTCAGACTGATAGTTTGGTCAATTTGTCGTTCACTGAAAGTATCTTCTAAGTCTCATTCAAAGAGCAAGCTTTGCACGTCTGTTGAATTTGGTGATTTACTTTTTGACTCAGGATCCCATGCATTGCAATTGGTTTATGACTTCTCAAGTCTCTTTGGATTTATAGGTCCCCCTCCATTTTTCTTCTTCAATTTTTGGTATTATTGATGAAACAGAGTCGCTTCTCCTGTAGAGTTTTGCAAAGCTTGGATTTTACTGATTGAATCTTGAAGGTGTCATTTAACATTTTTTGTTCCTCTGTGTATTGGTAATTGGAGCAAACTTGATTTTTTGTTAGCAAGACCACTTTGTAGATAATCTTTTTTTTTTTTTTTTAAATATATTTTATTGATTTTTTACAGAGAGGAAGGGAGAGAGATAGAGAGTCAGAAACATTGATGAGAGAGAAACATCGATCAGCTGCCTCCTGCACATCCCCCACTGGGGAAGTGCCCGCAACCCAGGTACATGCCCCTAACCGGAATCGAACCCGGGACCTTTCAGTCCACAGGCCGACGCTCTATCCACTGAGCCAAACCGGTTTCGGCGCACTTTGTAGATAATCTTGATGGGTTCCTCCATCCGGAGGCACATGGTGTATGACTGCCTGCCTTTCTGTGATGTGTATACCTGCTGATGATTAGTGCCTCAATTCATTTATCAGTTAGAAGTTGCAAAGAGATAACTCTCTTATTTTATTAAATATCCTTTATTTTTTTAGTTTGAGTACTTCTATAAAGAAAAATTTCCTACCAACATCCGAATTATAGGGGTGCCAGAAGATGAGAGAGACCAAGATATTGAAAACCTATTTGAAGAAATCATGACAGAAAACTTCCCCCACCTGGTGAAAGAAATGGACTTACAGGTCCAAGAAGCGCGGAGAACCCCAAACAAAAGGAATCCAAAGAGGACCACACCAAGACACATCATAATTAAAATGCCAAGAGCAAAAGACAAAGAGAGAATCTTAAGAGCAGCAAGAGAAAGAAACTCAGTTACCTACAAGGGAGTACCCATACGACTGTCAGCTGATTTCTCAACAGAAACTTTGCAGGCCAGAAGGGAGTGGCAAGAAATATTCAAAGTGATGAATACCAAGAACCTACAACCAAGATTACTTTATCCAGCAAAGCTATCATTCAGAACTGAAGGTCAGATAAAGAGCTTCACAGATAAGGAAAAGCTGAAGGAGTTCATCACCACCAAACCAGTATTATATGAAAT
This sequence comes from Myotis myotis, assembly GCF_014108235.1. Classification (NCBI taxonomy): domain Eukaryota; kingdom Metazoa; phylum Chordata; class Mammalia; order Chiroptera; family Vespertilionidae; genus Myotis; species Myotis myotis. The sequence continues at coordinate 44,742,896 of NW_023416390.1, forward strand.
GCTGTAAGGGATCCTTTAAGAAGAGGAAGAAGAAGAAAAAGGTAAAGATACAAATTATGAACAACAAGTATGCATCTATCAACAAGTGAATCTAAGAATCAAGTGAATAAATAATCTGGTGGTCATAATAGAATCAGGGACATAGAAAGGGAATGGACTGACTATTCTTGGGGGGGAAGGGGTGTGGGAGATGCAGAAAGAGACTGGACAAAAATCATGCACCTATGGATGAGGACAGTGGGTGGGGAGTGAGGGCGGAGGGTGGGGTGGGAACTGGGAGGAGGGGAGTTATGGGGGGAAAAAAGAGGAACAAATGTAATAATCTGAACAATAAAGATTTTTTTTGTCTTTTTTTTTTATTGCTTAAAGTAATACAAAGGGTATTACATATGTGTCCATTCCCCCCCCCCCCCCTGCCCTAGACAGTCCCCTAGCCTCCCCTATCCCCCAGTGTCTTATGTCCATTGGTTATGCTTATATGCATGCATACAAGTCCTTTGGTTGATCTCTTACCCCCCTACCTCCTGTCCCCCAACCCTCCCCGGCCTTCCCGCTGCAGTTTGACAATCTGTTTGAGGCAGCTCTGCCTCTGTATCTATTATTGTTCAAAAGTTTATAATGGTCTCTATTATCCATGAATGAGTGAGATCATGTGGTATTTTTCCTTCATTGACTGGCTTATTTCACTTAGCATAATGCTCTCCAGTTCCATCCATGACGTTGCAAATGGTAAGAGTTCCTTCCTTTTTAGAGCAGCATAGTATTCCATCGTGTAGAGGTACCACAGTTTTCTAATCCATTCATCTACTGATGGGCACTTAGGCTGTTTCCACATCTTAGCTATGGTGAATTGTGCTGCTATGAACATAGGGGTGCATATATCCTTTCTGATTGGTGTTTCTGGTTTCTTGGGATATATTCCTAGAAGAGGGATCACAGGGTCAAATGGGAGTTCTATTTTCAGTTTTTTGAGGAAACTCCATACTGTCTTCCATAGTGGCTGCACCAGGCTGCATTCCCACCAGCAGTGCACAAGTGTTCCTTTTTCTCCACATCCTCTCCAGCACTTGTCGTTTGTTGATTTGTTGATGATAGCCAGTCTGACAGGTGTGAGATGGTACCTCATTGTTGTTTTGATTTGCATCTCTCAGATGATTAGTGACTTTGAGCATGTTTTCATATATCTCTTGGCTTTCTGAATGTCCTCTTTTGAAAGGTGTCTATTTAGGTCCTTTGCCCATTTTTTGATTGGATTGTTTATCTTCCTTTGTTAAGTTGTATGAGTTCCCTATAAATTTTGGAGATTAGGCTCTTATCAGATATGACATTGGCAAATATGTTTTCCCACACAGTGGGTTTTCTCGTTGTTTTGTTGATGGTTTCTTTTGCTGTGCAGAAGCTTTTTATTTTGATGTAGTCCCATTTGTTCATTTTCTCTTTAGTTTCAAGTGCCCTAGGAGCTGTATCAGTGAAGATATTGCTTCGGCATATGTCTGAGATTTTGTTGCCTTTGGATTCTTCTAGAATTTTTATGGTTTCCTGCCGTACATTTAAGTCCTTTATCCATTTTGAGTTTATTTTTGTGTATGGTGTAAGTTGGTGGTCTAGTTTCATTTTCTTGCATATATCTGAACAATAAAGATTTAATTAAAAAAAAAACAAAGAAAAATTTCCCTTATCTACTATTTGATTGTTGTTTATATGTGAAAAGTGGCAAAAATGCTCAATTCTTTCCCTTTATTAGTTTTCAAAATAATGAGTAGGTTCCCTAAAACCCTTCAAATGTGACTAATAAGTTATGATATATTTTTTTTACTATCATTATCTCTTATAGATTTAAGAAATTTTTTAAAAGACATATTTTTATTGATTTCAGAGAGGAAGGGAGAGGGAGAGAGAGATAGAAACATCAATGATGAGAGAGAAAATAATTGATTGGTTGTCTCCTGCACACCCCACACTGGGGATCAAGCCCGCAACTCAGGCATGTGCTCTGACCGGGATCAAATCGGGACCTCTTGGTTCATAGGTCGATGCTCAACCACTAAGCCATGCCAGTCAGACTGGATTTAAATAATTTTAATCTGTTGCTGTAGTTTCTCTCATTTAAACTTAAATTGTGTAACTTTGGTCAGTGGGAGCTTATTTAAGTTAGCCATCAGCTCACGGGGTCAGGCCTCAGACCGATTTGACATGGCCCTAGTCTTTGACAGTTTCCTGGTTTTCAGATCTGGTCAGATGTTTTATCACTGCGAGTACAGGCCTGGGCCCATTGGATGACGTTTCATATTATTAGGCACTTGGCTTATCCCCAGGAAGCATAGTCTGAAAAAGCAAATGGCTAAAACTTCCAGCTCAGGCTTTAGGAGGAACTGTGGACTCAGCAGAATTTCCAAGGGCTCCCCTCATTGGCAAAGGGAAACAAGTGCCCTCAATTAAGGGAAGTGAGATTACCCGTTGCAGCCTGGAGCAGCGCTAAGGCAATATACTGCATGGCAAATTACACATGTCGGGCAGGGGGTCAAGTAGAATTACAGATGCAGACACAGAGGCATCGATCATTGATATGGATGAAGCAGGCAGTTCAGGTTTGCTCCGCTCTCCCAAATCTGTGGGTCTAACTCTGAGGTAGCCCATGATCCAATCACGGACGAGTCCACCTGTGAACTGTACGTGTTATAGAATTGTCATATTACAAATGAAGATTTCAGACTTGATTGAGCTCTTGACAATCTTACAAAGGAAGCGCAGATTTATTACATGAGCTGAGTTCAGGCTGTGGTTGAGAGGGGGGTCTGTGGGGCCAGCCAAAAGGACGACTGAGAATAGGAGCTTGTGCTGTTGAGAGCCTGTGTGGCCATTGTGCTCTCTGGCCATGTTGGGGAGTGACAGGGATGCTCCCAGATCTGGAGAGGCAATTTCCAATGGATGTGGGCTCGTGGGCAGTTTTTCAGGGTCAGCAGATGTCTTTTATGCCTTCTTTATTTTGGTAAAGGGATAAAAAGGGCAGGTTGCCATCATAGTCCCTTTGCTCTCTTTAGTCATTTTCTTTTAAGTGATTTTTTAAAAAATTAAATATGAGTGTGTAATGACCACTGAGTGCAAATGTTAGCAGCCCATAGGGGAGGTGGAGACAGGACATAGCTGTAGACAGGCAGGCCCTTTGAATCTCCGAAGCATAACAATGTCACAGCCTTCTCATTCTCTCCTCTTAGTTTCTTCCTAACCAGGAGACCTTTCCCCCATTTGATACCTATTCTTTGACGGAGCCCCCTGGGTGACTTTCTCTGCATTAGTCAAATTGTTCACATCTGAAGGGTGAAGGGGTTCAGCTATTCAGGATCCTAGGAGAACCCGTGACCTGGACGCTTCACTATGATGACACCCCCTGTGAAAGTCAGCAGTGGAGAGAGAAAAGGCCTGGTGCTCTCTCTCCATCCTCCTTGGAGGCAAGGCGTGGGCAGATCAATGGGATGCCCCGGCTTAGACTTGGATCTGGAGCTAATGACATGAAGACGCAGGGACAAGGGCAGCATTGAGGGTGGGGTCTGTGACCGTGGCGATGGTTCTTGGTGTTCTGGGACAGGGACAGTGGGTTTTAGCTGTAGCCCTGGCAACTTCACTTCCCCTGTTCCTGCTTGTTTTGTCAATGTGGTTCTCTAGCTTTTCTGGAGAATCTGAGCTACCCAGGCATCCTTTCTTATCTTGCTTAATTCTGCCCAAATTGATTGCTGTGGTTTGAAACCAAGAACCTGGACTGATCCTGGAACTAATTGCTTCATGAAAGCATTACTATGCCTCCCAAACACCTACCCTATATACAGATCATGAGTTAGACCTCATCATGAACCAGAATTATCCTCAAAGCTTGTGTTTAGTAAAGCACATGGTGTTGCTGCTGCAGTGGGGTGTTCAAACTGTCCCACAGGAAGAGTGCCTTTCTGAGAAGAGCACAGGCTTGAAGCAGAGCCATCCCTCAGAAACTAAAACACTGCTACAGTGGGGTGTCTTTGGAGGCATTTTGGAACCCCCTCCCCCAAAGGAACTGTCATGTAAGGGTAAGTTAGTGGATTAAAGAAAAGGCAAAATTCTGAGTGAGGGTGATGATGGAGAAAGTCAATTAGTCACAGGAGGACAGGCACTTCAGGGGGAAGGTCAAAGGGTAATGAAGAGATATGGCAGCTTTAAGAAAGTGAGTTTTATAACTGGGAAAAACTTAGCCTTTGGTTACTCATCTGCTGCTGATACAATTTTTGCTATTTCTTATAGACAGTGTCATTGGCCACTTTCTGCATCATAATGTAATATGCAAATAGCAATTTTGATAGGAGATCAGAAATGGTCTAGAAGCCTTATGAAAAGCAGGCTGAAATGGCCTCAATAACATAATCAAACAACTTCTGTAAAAGTTGGGATAACTTCAAGCCTATTGTGAAAATAATGGGTATACAAAGGAGAAATGGCCAGGGCTGGGCCCCACGGATGCAGCCTCAAGGCCTTAGCGTGTATTTTATCAGCAAAGCCCATTTCCACTGGGCTACCTCCACAATTGTTGGGAGTTCTTATGTGACTTAACATCAAGATGTGTGCAGGTGGTTGCTAATTGGAATAATTCATCTTCTTGTTCTATTTGCCTGAAGTTAGCATTTCTCAGACTGGGTTCTGAGCAACCCTAGGTATTTGGTGATTTTTCTGAGATCCGATAAGTTTGGGGAACACTGTCCATTCCATTTCCCTTCTTGGCAAGTCAGAGTGCTCACTGTTGAATTAAAAATTCTAAGAAATCCTTTGTTGGATTTTGTGCATGGCTCAAGCAGGCACTGATTTTAATATTCAATGAATGGATAGATGTCACCCAGTGTTTTCCAAACCCTTTTAATTATGGAAGCTTTTCCTATGGAATATCTAGTACTATCTCATGGTATATTATTGTCCTTCATAGGATATATTTACACTAAAAATTATTATTTATGTAAATTCGAATTAAACTGGGTATCCTATATTATTATTTTCTAAAGTGGTCAATTCCATTCCTTCTTCATGTCTCTCTATCTCATTGTTTCAGTGGGAGCAGCCAGGTTTGAACAATTGTCCCCTCCTCTCAGCCATAGTGATTGAGTGGTGGGCACCTTATTGACAGTAAGTCTGTCAGATTCTTTCTTAGGGAAACAGAATTAGGAGCAAGAGCCCATAGGTCGGACTGGTTGCTGTCCTGAATGAAGAGCAAGAGCACACCAATGATAGAAGTGCTGGTAATGGCCACGTTTCACCACAATGATTGGAAAACAGAGAGAAGAATGAAGTAGATGCTGAGAGATGGAAAGAAGACATGCTCATTCCTGCGTCTTGACCCGTCTGAAGCTTGGCAGTTTAAAATCTCTTGAATTCCTTAAGATACCCCCAGAATTCTTATAATACTTATTTTCTTTGCTTAAGCTAGCTCAAATGGGTTTCTATTTCTTGCAACCAAAAAATATCCAAATAAAGCGTGATTCTTCCCTGAGGGGAAGTGATCTGCTCTATCATTCATGATTTGCTGTAATAGGTCTGGCCTAGAGTGCTGACATGCGTTTTGAGAATGAGGTAGGTTATCTTTAAGTAGAATATTTAGAAATTTGAGTGACACGGGGCCGGGGGGCGGGGGGTGGGGGGGTGGGGGGAGGCAGTGACTTGGCTATTTTCCAAGTTAGCTCCATCTCTAGCCTGGAGGTCTCCAGTTTCCAGCAGAAAAGTGAATCTCAGGAAAATCATAAAACTACCACACAGTCTCTTTCTCTAGGTAAACAGGCAAGTTCATTCTGCATGCCAGATTGAGATACTGTACTTTAAGATCCTGAAGTTCCCAAGACTGGAATCCTGAGTGGAAAATTGGACCCCCCAAGGCCCCTGGCTGTTGGCCTTGAGTTAAGTGTCACCCTTAGTTCTTACCATGGGAAGTTCAATTTAGAGCAATTTGGAATGATTCTCTCCAGTCTCAGGGCATCATTAGGTATTTCAAGGCTGGTGGTTAGCTTGGTAAAAACCACTTCCCCATATTAGAAGATCACAGGGACTATTGAAAAGACATCACAGAGGGTATGATTTTAAACAAGTCATAGTTTTCAGATTACCAGTATTTTCAGACAGTTTAAAAAGTGCTTGTACCTTATATAGAAACACAATCTATGTAGTAAAGCTCACATTGACCTTGAAAAAACCTCTTTAATGCAACATGGAAGTGTTGTGGTCTCCTTGGGTATTGTGAGGTATTAGGGACATTTTATTTGATTTTACATTGTTTTATTTTCCTAAAAGCCAGGATGGAAACAAAGAAGTGTGGACCTCAACGAGCAAACATGACCTCAGCTTAGGGGCTCATAGATCCTTAATTGATATTCTCTTAAATTCTGGGCATGATTTCTACTGCTGTGAGGTTATTTTTTACCTGAGTTTATTGTTGGTTGGCTCTGGAGTGTGATTCTTATTTTAATCCTATAAGATCAGTGTTCCTTAGCTAGACAACCTCAGTGTAGCTGGAATTTTCAGCTATTAAACTCTTAATGTGATGGAAGGGGTATAGAACTGTACCTAGAAGACAATGGAGTCACGCACATAATAGAGTTACCATCACCAATAGGTCATACCAGTGTTGAAATGTCAACCTGCATTGAAACCACAAGCTGAGATATACATTCATTTTTTTTTTTTTTACAGGTGATTCCTTCTTCTAAAACTGGATCCAAAGGAGGTCTCCCTGCATTTCTTAAAGTGTAGATTCGCTTTTGAAATACTCATACGTTGGAACCTGTGTTTGGGCCATGAAGGAAGGATTTTCTTGAAATACTGTGATCTGAACCCTTAGCACATCCTTCTAAACTTGATTTGTAAGTTCACATTTTTCTCAGTTAAAGGCGATTTCTAGGAAAGAAGCAGTCTGACAATGACATGATTTTAGAGAAGAAAAAGTCAGATCTCTGAAGATTTTACATACACACACACACACACCATTTAAAAACAGCTATGTGTTAACATTTCTTAGACTGTGCTTAGCTTTGTGTTTTCTTTCTTTCAGTCTCTGCTCTGTGTTGGAAATGACATTCCTTGATAAGGTAACACAAACAAGAGAAACTTCTGTTGGTTTATTAGCGGGAGTCAAGGATTTGCCGGTATCCTTAAGAGCTGTTTGTTGAACTCTTGAGCTGTAGCACGCTGTGGGAAGAAGCTGACGCTGCTAGCTATTTGTATACACTTTGCCATATTTACTTCGGACTTGGCATAAGCTTTGAAGGAGTTTAACGAAAATGCTTAGGTAGCAGTTAACAAGGTCCTCTCTCTTTTTTCCCTTGTATTGTATTATTATCATCAGCATTGTGTGAATAAAGAGGCAGCTTTATGGAACTTATTACCATCTTACTAACTGTGTGATCTTGGGCAGCTTACTTAAGCTCCCTGAGTTTGTTTCTTCATTTGCAAAAGGTAGGTAATGCTGACTTCACAGGGTGGTTGTATATATTACATGAGAAGATATACACAGAAATACTCTGAACACGGTGCTTGGCATATAACTGTGTGTAGAATAATGTTTATTTTCTTTCCTTCAACTAAATCAACTGGAAGATGGACTAAAAATATTGTGACTAGTAAGTCAAAGAAATAACACTGAAAACAGCAGCCCCCGGGGCTTGGCACTCTTTTTAATCTAGCTGGGTGGCTTTATTGTTCCTGTTTTAGGGGGCAGACGGTTATGATAGCTCTCTTATTTTATTTCTTAGGTTTTGATGAGAAGACACAGGCTGGGAGAAAGCAACTTGAAACGGCTCTGAAACGTCATCAAAGTCCAAGGGTTGCGAAAATGATTAGATAGCACTACAGAAAGTGGCACATTGAGTTTATTAATCATAAAATTTTTAGGAATGCATCTTTCTTTGATAGGTTTTTCAAAAAAATTTTGTAATAAATATAGTTTTTGTTGTTTTAACAGAAAATTTCCCCCTTAACTGACTTGGGTTCATTTTTTACCCAAGTTCTCATGACTTAGAGAGCCTGTCATCGTCTGGCTGTGCGCATCTGCATTGTAGCAGAGACAGGGTGCTTGATTATTTGGGACTTTCATCTCTGTTGTACCACATCCCTCACCTGCATCTGCAATAATGAGCTATTTGCTTTTCCAGAACATACGTACTCTCCCCCCTCTGTGCGTATTCACAGGGCATTCCCTTCCCTGTAGAGCATGAAGGAGCCCTGTAGCAAGCAGCCTATCACATCAGGGCATGGGATGGGGAAACTGGAGGCTTCCTGGAGGGTGACACCTGAGCTGGGGTCTTGAGAGGGAAGCAGGAGTTGGTCACTCCAAGAAATGGAGAGAAGGCCTGGGCAAAGGCCCTGCTGGGGGGGGGGGGAGCATGGAGTGGTTTGGGCATACTGAAACATGTTACTGGCTCAGTGTCGCTGGAGCCCAGAGATGGGAGATCGGGAGGTGAAGCTGGAGGTGTTGGCACGGGATGAATGATGGATGGCCTATGTACCAGGTTAAAGGACTTGGAGCTCATTAGGCAGGCAAGGGGGAGCCGTAGGTGGGTTTTAAGTGGAAGAGGGGCATGAGCTGACTTTTTTCTCCCTTAGGTAAATCACTGGGCTGGGGGAGCAGTGTAGATAGAGGAGAAAATGGGCAATGTAGAGTATTAGATAAGGCTAGAAGCAGGAGATCAGTGAGTAGGCTGCTAGGATAGTCTAATATTAGAGATAATGAGAGTCTGAGTGAGGATAGCAGATGGGGATATGTCAATCTAGATGACTATCTATACCCTACTCCCACCAAAGCTAGTTGAGGGTATAAGTTATGAATATTAGCTATTTCCTTTGATGAATTTTCCATATAACTGTCAAACAACTCCTTCCATTTGACTTGTATTGGTCTTTGGTTCCTAAACGTGGCTGCACATTGTAGTCACCTAGAGGCTTTTAAAAACTGCTGGTGCTTGGATCCAGCCCTACAGATTCTGATGGGATGGTGTGGGGTGCAGTCTGGCATGGAATTTCTCCAGCTAAGCAAAGAGAGAACCGCTGGTGCAGGAGTCGCCCAGGCAGCACATAAAGAAAAATACTCATTGGGACAATATATTCCTTCCCATCTCCTTGATCTTATATGAGATCCTGCATTTTTCTTTTTTCCTCTTTTAATTTAACTTATTGGGATGACACTAGTTAACAAAATTATATAGATTCCAGATCATAATTCCACAACACATCATCTGTACACTGTACTGTGTGTTCACCACCCCAAGTCATTTCTAACGAGCTCCCAAGTTTTATGCTGAAGTTGCTGGTTCCTGGATCACACTTTTAATAGAGACTCTTGAGGCCCCAGGAAATATTCTAAAGTCACTGATTATGTTCCTCTTTTTAAAGGTATAATCATATAAAGGGAAATATAAAGAAAATAAACGATAACATCATTTAAATTGAAAGAAAATCTCTAGGTGAAGACTTACTTGTGGATTTTGATGAAATAAATCCAGAATTGTATTTCCATCTGTGCATAAAATTTCTACCAATTTCTAACCTGTCTATTGTGCCTTTGAGGACAATAGAGAAATTACTTCAGGCCCAGATGAGATTCTGGGTTCCATTGTTTTTAAGTGGATCAGAAACCTATAGTTAAGAAAACAGTTGAAATGTTTAATGCATGTTAGTAGCTGAAAAGGCATTCTCTCAAAATATCCAACAATGTTGTTAAACTCAGATTTTCAAGAATTTGAGATCATCAAAGTCAGGCCTACAAGTTCTGGGATAATTTATAGCCGAGTTTATAATCTTTGGAGAACTTTGTAGTTAAAGACAGCAGGTACTTTTTTTTTTTTTTTTTTTGCTGCATAGTACAAAGTTCAAACAAGTTGATTCGAAAATTCAGAGAAACCAAATATATATTTTTTGAACTCAGAGAGTTTTTATTTCTAGTAACTCATTTAAATAGAGAATATCTAGCAAGGTTTTGTGTGTGTGTTTTTTCCCTTGTAGGGACAGAGTTCATAAGGAATCTTGATTTTATTTTTAGGGGAAGGAAAATGTAAGTTTGTGCTTCTAACTATTATACTGAGCAAGTGTGACCAGTAAGATGTAACTGAATTGAAACCTACTTTTGACTTCTCCTGCTCTTTAAAATTTCTCTAACGAAGGGGTTTTTCTTTTTGGCTGGATGAAAGCTGACATCCTCCAGGAACATTCTAGTCACTTGAGGAGTAGGAAGTCCTACGGTCAACCTAAGCCAAAAGGCACAGTTTTGACTTAGACATAGAGTCTCAGTCTGATGTTTCGAGATACATTTAAAAGTAAGACTTCTTGCCGTAGCCGGTTTGGCTCAGTGGATAGAGCATCGGCCTGCGGACTCAAGGGTCCCAGGTTCGATTCCGGTCGAGGGCATGTACCTTGGTTGCGGGCATATCCCCAGTAGGGAATGTGCAGGAGGCAGCTGATCAATGTTTCTCTCTCATCGATGTTTCTAACTCTCTATCTCTCTCCCTTCCTCTCTGTAAAAAATCAATAAAATATATTAAAAAAAAAAGTAAGACTTCTCGTGAAGAAGACACCTGTGACCAGCGGGGACCCTGGCAGCAGAGTATGGCCACTGTCCTATGAGCTCAGGGTTCCTGCTTGCAACTTCCTTAAAAATGGCTAAATTATGTATAATAAATTCAATTCAAGGAAGAAAAAAGAAAGTAAGGCTTCTCCTCCTGTCCCAGCTGTGGCCCATTCCTCACAGCTGCCGCCTTTGGGAAGGAAGTCTGGAAAGCTTTTTCCCCTCTTTCTCCATTTCTAACTGTCAGGCTCCTCTGAGGCCAGAGCACAGCGAGGCTGGAAGGAAACGGTACAGGAAAGTTCCCAACGTGCGTAGCATGACCGTGAGCACACTTGGCACCGTCTGGGTCTGGCAGATGCTTAAAGGTGAATCTTTTTCTCAGAAGCGTGTTCGTGGGCTGCTTAGAGCTCCCCTGCAGGGCCCCTCCACCAGCATCCTGGGAGGTGGGCCGCGCATGCTATCCCTCTGGCTCAGCGGTTCTCAGCCTTTGTCATTCCACGACACACGGAGACGAATTACCAAAATTCTGCGGCCCAGGGAAAAATATATTTTTTGCCAATCTGAAAAAAATAGGTATAATTTAGATTCATTCACACTGGATAGCTATTGTTGCATTGGCTGCTGTCATTTTTTTCATTTGACTATCTAAGGCAGCGGTTCTCAACCTGTGGGTCGCGACCCCTTTGGCGGTCGAACGGCCCTTTCACAGGGGTCGCCTAAGACCATCCTGCATATCAGACATTTACATTACGATTCATAACAGTAGCAACATGACAGTGATGAAGTAGCAACGAAAATAATTTTATGGTTGGGTCACAACAGGAGGAACTGTATTTAAAGGGCCAGAAGGTTGGGAACCACTGAGGGAAAAGAGGTCAGCGCCCCCGACTAGTCAGGTACTGCAAGGTTTAAAATTCTTGTGGCACGTTGGTCGAAAATCACTGTTCTCACTGCATTCACTTCTCATCCCTTGTTTTCCGGGGTTTCCACTCCACAGAGACTTTGGAAACCTCTGCTCCCAGGAGGCTCTCTGGGGGAAGAATTCAAAGTAGTTCCATCCAACTCTTTTGCTGTGGGGTGGGCCTAGGAGCCACGCAGGGCAGCAGCTCTCTGCAAAAATCACTTTCATAAACCCTCCCCAATACCCACGCTTGCCACCCTTGATAGCCTCCCTGTGAATTCTGGAGCTGCCTACCCAGTTTTTAATGATGCTCTTTGACATTTTCACGTGGTGATGTGGTACCTCATTCTGGAATTTCATATTCATAGAATCTTTGATGCTTCAGGAGTAAGTTCCAATTTAATATTCTATTTCCCTCTAACTTAAACATTTGTTCTCCCAAAAATAGGGCAATTGCTAGACAACTGACCCATGTCACAACCCCTTCCCAGGTATTAGGGTTTTTCCACCTCAGCACTATTAACATTTTGGACCAGATAATACTTTGTTGTTGAGGACCGTGCTAGGCATTGTAGAGTGTTTACCAGCATCCCTGGCTTCTTAGCCACTGGATGCCAGTATCACCTCCCCCCGCCCGCCCCCCCGCCCCATCATGACAATAAAAATGTCTTCAGACATTGCCAAATGTCTCCAGGGGGCAAAATTGCCCTTAGCCGAGAATCGCTGCCATAAATTGACAAGTACAGGTCTAAGGGCAAACATGTTCAAAACAAGGTATGTACCATAAGTATGACCTAGACTAGAATGGTTGCCCTGGAAACAACCTCAGGCATCCACCTCCACCTACCCCGAGTTTTAAACGGGGACACAGCTCAGAGAGGTAAAGTTGATTGCCTGGTGTCACAAAGATCCTGTCACGGGGGGGACTGGGAAGAATCTTGGTCTCCTGACCCTGGCACAGGGCTCACTGTGAGGTTGGGGAGAAATAATTATTAAATTTTAATATCACTGCTAATTTTAAAGTACCTACTCTTTGAATTTTCTGTGCTAAAAATAGAACATAGAAAAACCTTATCTAATTAGTTAGTGAATAGCACTGAATTAAAATTGGACACTATAATTAATCAATGCTAAATTGTGGTCAAATCCATTACCCTTGAGTGGATTATCTGTGTGACCCACCGTCTCCTCCTGACACCACACGTTGGGGGTCTGCAGGCGCTGGTTGGAGGGCTTTGAGAAGACGAGAGGCTGGGGGTGGAAGGGAACCTGTGAGTGGCAGTAAATCATTTTTGTGTTATCTGTAGTTTGTTTTTAATCTATGTCACTGTTCCTCTCCATTAAAAAAGCTAATTGAGAATTGACTATTGCAAACTTTTATTATAGAATGCCTGAAACAGGAAAGCACATGTAGAAAAAAATAGGAATTATGCCGTTGTCTAATAACTATGCTCAGTTTTATGTCTGAACGGTCAAATTTCAGAATATTTCCCTCCCGTTTTCTTTCTTTTTTTAAAAAAATTAAATTTATTGGGGTGACATGGGTTAATAACATCGTACATAAGGTTTCAAGTGTATAGGTCTGCTTTCTTAATTAGAGGACCTTTTAACTTTTTAAAATTATCACTGAGCAAAACATATGCTTTTCCATAGAGTTGTTATTTTCCTGTCAGCAGTGTCCTGCAAGAAAGAGGCTCTGAAAGTAATGCTTAGCAATTTACCTAGTGTTTTATTTTCTGAAGAGTAAATTTTATTTCTGACTTCTATGTGTGTGCTTAGGACTGAACTGTGGTGTTTTAATTGTGTAGAGACCCCCACCTGATTGCTCACTGACCACCTAACCCCAGCTTGTTTAAATCTCAGGTTATTGGGACCCATTGCCTACCTCCTTCAGGAGTCTTTTCTCCCTCAGCTTGGTCTGTCGTGTTCCAGTCTCCTTGGCTAGAAATGCAGAAATTATCAGTGACTCTTCTCTCTTAATAATTTTTAAAAATTTTCATAATCAAAATCCATTTATTGAACACTTATTATGTACCAGACACGGTGTTAACATGTTTCTATGCTTTTAATCCTCACAACACTTTTAATCCTCTGGAAGGCAGGTATCATTGTTCCATGGGAAAGAACTAATCAGCGTGCCCAAGGTCACTCAGTTGTAAGTGCCGGGTCTTCTGTTACAAAGTACTGCCCCTTCACTTAGAATACTGGCCTCCTTCTCCCTTGAAAATGTCTCCAGGGGTTGCCCTTTTCCCTATGGCCTACTACTTTATACCTGGATTCTTCTATGAGCCTCTTCTTCAAATGGCATGCACCTCATACACGTCACTTGGTCCAAATCTTACGATTTCTTGGCTTTGTTGTGTCCCCTAGAGTTCTAGGAACTGAAAGATGAATAACCTTCAAGACACTCACAGTACAGCCCAATAAATGCTTGCTGGTTCATTCAGCATCACTTTTCAGAAATGGGAAGTTACATTGGAATAGAAATTAGACACATTGGACTAAAATTTAAAATACTTGAGCATTGCCAATACCACCAAGAATAGAGATACTGAATCTCGAAGCTTTCCTAACAATATTTTAACATCTTCAGGGGATGCGGCATTCACCCTCATATTTAAACCAAATCATATGAAGTCAACTTATTTTTTCTATTTCACAATCCATATTGTGTGACATACGTCAATGAAATTGAGGTCCAATTGTTTATTTATAATCTGGGGTTATTAATTGTTATTAATTTGAAAGAAGTATTTGTTCTGATTCTAAAATGGATGTTTCTAATGTTATTCATAAAATAGAATTCTACCGATTTTTAAAGAGCATCTTATTTTGGAACTTTTACATGTTTTTGATCCCTACAGTATAGTTTCTGAATCTTTTTTCTTTAAAGGGATTTTAGAAATATGGGGGTGGTGGTGAGGAAGTGATTAATCAAAGAACTTATATGCATATACACATAACCCATGGACACAGACAATAGTTCAGTGAAGGCCTGGGGGTGGGTGGGTATGGGGTGGAAGGTGTCAATGGGGAGAAAAAGGGAACTTCTGTAATACTTTCAACAGTAAAGATAACTTGTAAAAATACATGAAAAAAAGACTTTGATTTGTCAGTGACATTGAATATTTTTTTAAAGATAATTTTTGGTGCTGACAGAAATCAGTAGATTGCACAAAGCGCATTTTGAAAGACCCCTCCAGGTCTACTAGTAAGTCTAGAATCTGTTGGTGACTCACTTTCTCCTCCTTAGCCTGCAATATTGAGCTTTGGCTAGGTAAAGGAAGGAAAGGCCTGTTAATATTATGGGTGATGACGTTCTCACTGTCTTTTCTTAGATTCTGTATTTGTTTATTTGGCATCCAAGTAACAGTCAAAGTTGTTTAGCTTTTCTGCAATCCAGAGTCTATGCTTGAAACTACCAAGTCTGTGCTTATCTAACTCTCACACACTGGGGCCAGGTACCAGATAACTAAAGACCACCCCTATAGCCCAGAGCCCATCAACATTATTCACAGTAGCCAATCCCGTAAGCTACTTCCCCTGCTTTGCCTTTCCTGTGTTAAGCACAGTAAAAGCTCTGGCCTGGGCTTTGCCCTCACTCTTCCTTCTGCCTCCTGACCAAAGCTTAGCACTTCCCATGGAGCCCTGTGTGGCAGGGCATGTCCCCTTTCCTCAGGAAATGTAAGTGATAACATCTTTCAATGGCACTGGCCTCTCCATGTGGCCACTCAGTTACTTCCATAGATTAAAATCCCACGAGTACAAATGAGACAGACAACAGTGCGATTGCCGGGGGGGTTCTCTCTGTCAAGTGCATCTGCATTCTTTGTTATGTCACTCTAGCAGCTGTCCTTGACCTTGCTCCTGGAAGCCTCACATCCAGGGTTAAAAAGTTATCTGGCTGTGCAAACTATGTGCGGAAGCCTATCAATTGAAGAAGCTCCAGGTAGGTTTCTTCTTGAGAGATGCAGACTTGCAGGTAGAAGAGACATGGTGAGGTAGGAGGGGAATGGCAGTGAGAGTGTGCTGAAAATGGTGTATTTTGGTTTAATAAGCATAAAAACACCTGCTACTGTGACACCCATTCTGGGCCCTAGAAAAGAATCAGCTGGAATGCTAGTTGAAAATGCAGATTCCTAGGACCTGACTCAGACGAGGGGAATCAGAATTACCAGGATGTAGCCAAGAATCAGTATTTTAAAAGCTCCCAAGAGGTTTTTTGGCTCACTGATATCTGAGAACCTCTGGCCCAGATTCTGTGTTACTGTGAAAATGGGTGTGAGCATTTGGATCCAGGACTGAAAGTGGGGTAACTAGTGCACACAGTGTTTTTTATTTTAGGAATAAGATGAACTATTACCATCAAGTTTAGAGAGCTGCCCAGTTTGACTCCCAGTTCACCATTGATCAGCTGTGTGACATTGAGGAAATGACCCAACCTCTCTGAATCCCAGGTTCCTCATCAGCAAAATGGAGATAATAGTATGTATTTCATAGGGTGCATGTTGGTATTCATGTGGCATGCTTAGCACAGAATCTGGCACATAACCAGTGTTCAATATTACAGGTATAAAGAGACCGAACTCTTAGGATTCTGAGAAGAAAACTCCTGATCTAAACTTTAGTGATTTCTCCAGCAAAAGATGGTGTCTTCAGTTTCAAACTGTGTGATTCCTCCTTCCCCCCTCATTTTCCTTAGAATGGTGGGACCAGATTACGTGGGTTACATCCTCTGAATCCTTTTCTCTCTGGACTTCACACATGTGTGTGCTCATATACCATTCATGGGAGCGTGTGCTCACACACACAGCACACTCTCACACACCCGTGCACGAGGCTCTACCTCACACACAACTCTCTGCAATTCCCCCGGAGACGACATTCTCCTCCAGGGCCCAGCATCTGTTTGACTTTCTTTGTTCTGGGAAAGCTTCTTGTCAGCACTCTGTTCCCTAATATCTGCCCTGAGCAGTGGCATGTCGGCTGTAATAATTAGTCCCTTTAAGATGGTACAGGCTTAATGATAACAAATGGGCAGAGCTGGGCGGCTGGAGGGCAGAGCAGGAAGTGGAAGGGTAGCCCAGGCAGCAAAGTCAGCGGCTTTGTCATGGGGTGGTCAGGAGCTGGAACACACGGGTCTTTCCTTTCTGAGACCCGCGGAGCCAGGTGTGGGTGGAAGTGGAGACGGAGCATCCTCCGGGTGGCTGCTGGATCGCCCTGTGGCAGAGAGAGAGAGAGAGAGAGAGAGAGAGCCTTCTGTGGGCTCCTCCAGTCACAATGTTGTGTTAGTCACACCTCCTGCTTGGAAAACAGGCAGATATTAGGATGGGAAATCCAATCCTGAGGTTTGGAGGGGATTGCAAATGTGTCTTTTCTGCATGGTGGAAGCTGCTCTGCTACATATGAAACTCCCACCCAGAAGGCAGGAGAGGGTGGGTGGGAAGAGATCAACCAATGAACTTGTATGCATATATGTATAACCCGCGGACACAGACAATGGGGTGGTGAGGGCCTGGGGTGGGAGGTGGGTGGTGAGGGAAGGAAACAGGTGCGGGCTGGAAGAGGTTAATGGGGGGAAAAGGAGGACCTATGTAATACTTTCAACAATAAAGATTTAAAAAAAAATTTGCTTCCCCCCCCCCCCCAAAAAAAAAGATTGAAGGCGGGAGAAGGAGGAAGGAAAGCCACCCCAAACTTTCCCCCAGGCTGAGGCTTGTTGAGGCATAGAGGGGGCTAGGAGGCCTGGACCCTGGTCCCCCTTGTCTTCCTTATTCCGATTTGGTGGACCATTGGGACATGGGCGAGGACTTGAAATGGTTTTAAGGCTTAAGCAGGGTTGGTGCTGTCTGTCCTTATCTGCTGAGCATGGACAGGAGACATGCGGGGAAACTGGTTAGATAACCAGGCAAGTTCCTCATCTGTAGATTGGGCTCATCATCAGCTTTATTTAATAGGAGTATTGTGAGGATTGCAGGAGAGGATGCTTATAGAGGCCTTGAACCAGGACCGGGTGCATAGCGAGCCTTCAGGAAATGTGAGCTCCAGTATCGGGAGAAATCCGCCGATTCCCTAGGTCCAGGTGTTCCGGTTCAGGCTCGCCGAGGCCTGGTGAACGTCCATGCTTCCTACCACATTCTGAGGTTTAGAAGAGTGATTTCTTTAAATGCCCAGAATTTCTGGAAATACAAGTGTGTGGCTTGCGAGTTAGTCTGAGAGGTGAGCGTGGGGCTCTTGCTGCAGTGGCGGTGATCACTGGCATGCTGAAATGAGCAGGGCTGCCTTCACCTGACATTTACAGAGTCTTCTCTGCTCTGAACTTGAAACTTGACAAAGGATCAGATACAATGCATGAGAGCAAATGTTCTTCAACTCTTCTGCCACCAACAGGTGAGACTGAGGGTCCCCAGGCTCTCTTCAGAATAAGGAAAACATGGACTCCTGGGCAACCTTTATAAGGAGACTAGCTTCTGTACATTTTTTTTTTTTTTTTTTTTTTGCCATCTATTGGGAAAACAGATTCCAACCTTGTGGAGATGGTAAACCAAGACTGTTAAAAAAAAAAAAATCTTGTGTTTTGTTCCTTCAAAAGGAAAGTGACGACTGCTGGTTGAAAAGTATATTTTTGCTATTGAAGAAGCAAATTAAAATAGCAAGAAAACAATGAAATGATCAGCTTGCACAAGTTACTTGCTTTGATTAAAAGCACCAATAAATGTGTCTTGGTTCCATGACTGCTTCATTTAGCACTTGACACATAATAGATTTTTTTTCACGGCATAATATCTCCATTGAAATATAATCATTTTGCAGATTGCTCGACTAAATACTCTTATAAACATGCTGTTGGGGACTCGCCCCGGGCGATCACCAGGCGACCGCACGCTTGATGGACATGCGAGGGATGTGGCAGCCACGCTTGGAGCAGAGAGGGTGATTTGCTGCAGAGCAATCAGCCTAATGCACTTTTAAAAGCACAAAATAAAGCATCATTTCATTTGCTGAAAAGATATTTTAGGTGCGTCAGTAAAGCAGTGAGAGAATATTTTGATTGTCAGTTTTTTCCCCCTTTAAAGTTAGATAATTACATTTACCAGTTAAAGAATTGCCATTTAAAAATAATATTTTGTCCAAATGTTTAAAGATGCCTATTAAAAATGTAAACTGAACATGACAGCGGCCTTTTCATGTTGTAATTCTAGTCAGAGGTCTGAAAACAATTAGATGAAAAAATGTACATTTTAGTTAGTGTGAGCTGGAGAGTCCAGATCTGAAGACACTGGTAAGATCTGCTTTATGAGTTTTAAGATAGTTCTACTTTTGCTCAGATAGCAGTTCTAAGAAAGGTTCTGTCACTATGTGTGTGGTTTCTTGAGTAATCTTTCCAGGGAACAAAGCACCCCAGTGGGCTGAGGTCTGGGCTCTCCCTGTCGTGCATAAAAAATGAGGAGAAACTTTCATGCAACAACCAAATGGTACCCATCCATTTAGTCCCCTCATTCAACTGGTATACACCAGAATGGCTGCATCGGTGGTTGTGACATTAAAATGTTTGCTCACCTGTTGTCAAACTACCTCCCCTGAGCCCCTGTGTAGCACCCTCAGGCTCCCCTCCCCGCCTCGATATGCTCCAGATGCCCCACCATCCATCAGCCAAGGACAAACACCTGACTTCACAGGGGGCTGCCAGGCCTGCCCTAGGCAGGCATTCATTCCAATCGGTGGGTGTCTGGAACTTCCTGCTTATCACCTTTTTGGATTAATCTTGGACTTTTAGCTTAGGACTAGAGGCCGGGTGCACAAAAATTTGTGCACTCAGGGGGGTCCCTCAGTCCGGCCTGTGCCCTCTCGCAGTCTGGGACCCCTCAAGGGATGTGGGAGTTAAGCCTTGGACTTACAAGTCACAAACAAGTCCCAGCTTAGAGGGCACAGTCCTCTTAGCATAATTAGGCTTGACCTTATAACACTCCCTAGATCTTATCTGGGAAGCTAATGGGCTGAGGAAGTGCAGGAAGTGTAACCATGGTCAAAACAAGTGAAACTCACAAGAACTGTGTAACTATGGTAACCACTACTTTGTTTACCTCTCACTATAAAAAGCTTGGTGAGGCCTGAGCACAGTGGAAGTCCTTCTCCTTGAGTAGGACTTGCCTGCCTGGTCCCCCAATATTTCCAAATTATCTCCTGTCTTTTCTCTTTCATCTGTGTGTGGCTCCTCTTCCAGACCCGAACCCTGAACCACGCGGGACATGGAGGGAAACATTTACGACAAGGGGATGACCACCTGTTGGCTTAGGCCCACTCCCCAGGGTATTGGGCCTAAGCTGGCAATCAGGCATCCCTCTGGCAGCCCGGGAGCCCTCGGGGGATGCCCACTTGCCAGTGGGGAGCAGGCCTAAGCTGCAGTCAGACATCCTTAGCCCTGCTGAGGAGGCGGGAGAGGCTGCCACCACCACCGCTGTGCTGGCAGCCGTCAGCCTGGCTTGTGGCTGAGCAGAGCTCCCCCTGTGGGAGCGCACTGACCACCAGGGGGCATCTCCTGCATTGAGTGTCTGCCCCCTGGTGGTCAGTGTGTGTCATAGTGACCAGTCATTCCCAGTCATTCTGCTGTTAGGGTCAATTTGCATATTACTCTCTTATTATATAGGATTGTTTAGAATATTCAAAAGCAGTCTGTGGAAGCTGGGGGGATGGGGCAGAAAACTGGTAAGTAACTGAGTTCCCCAGTTCTCTTAATCCAAACGATGAGAGTGTTTCATTCTTGAACATGTCTGACAGCTACGATGCACAACAACAGACATTTTACTATTTCCTTCCCACAGCCCTGGTGCACTGTTTCGTACCTGCCATTTTGGCTACTATGGCCTACCATGCTATTCAAATTGTATCACATGCCCATGAGTCACCCCGGGAGTTTGTTTAAGTGCAGATTCTGACTCGGCAGATCTGCTGTGGGGCTTGAGCCCCTGGAGTTCTAACAGATGCTCAGGTGATGCTGTTGATCCTGGTCCAGGGGACACAGAATTAGCAGCAAGGCCCTAGAGCATGTGAACCATTAGAATGTCATTAGAAACACCATTGGCCAGCCTTTGTTGACGTCTTTAGCTATTTGTGAGCTAGACGTAAAGATGCAGGTTCTCCAAACATGCCATCAATGCTTTTCTCTTCCTCTTCCCATCCTGGCAAACTTTAAGACTCAGCTTGAGGTTAAAACTCCCCCAAGAAGTTTTAAAAATGACCTTCCTCCGGGCACAACCATTCTCCCTGCCTCCCCTCTTCTTGCCCCTCCCCCACACAAATAGACTGAAGTGCCCCGCGCAATGTGAGCACCCCTTTATCTGTGCCCTCCCTGAATCCTGACAGATTGCACTGGACAGAACCAGTTTAGTGCACTCGCGGCGAAATGTCTGCCTGGGTTGAGTCGCCTTGGGATCACACCTGTGAAAGGAAAGGGAGAGGGAGCAGGAGTGGGCAGTGGGAGAGGTCCAGGTGTGAGTCGGGCCAGTGACAGCCTGGCTGACCTCGCAGGGAACTCTGCAGCGGGAATGAGGCAAGATGGTCTTTATACCTCCACAGCGGCCAGTCATTGGCTAGGAGGATGACTGTGGGAGGGGCTCTCTGCAGCTGGAGCAGTCCCCAGGGAGCTGACTGTCATCTGCCATAGCACTCAGAACATTTGGGGCAACAGTCCTTCCTAGAAGAATCTGGACAGTGCATCACAGTGTCCATCAAAACATCTCTCCCTTTTTTTTAGGATCCCGAGGGCGTGGCTGTGGTTCAGTCATTGCATCCTGAGGGCCAGGCAGAATGGTGGCACACAGTGGTGCTCATATATGCTGTATACAACAGTCCTCTTGGGCATGGGGAGAATTATGAGGAAGTTCTACTCATGTATTTTAACCCCCCTCTTTCAACTTCTTTTTGTGTGTGACTTCAACTCTGTACCTCACATGTTTGTACAGTCTTCTATATGTGAGTCTTATACATAAACAAATACACGGGAAGTATGTTCACACATTTTTTTATAGTGGTACACAAACAGTAACTGCAAGGAGACCAGTACTGGAGCCATTGTCGGCATTGTGGGTAGAGTTTGATTGAAACAGAGCAGCGCCCATTTACACATGGTCTATGGCTGCCTTTGTGCTACGGGGGCACAGTTGAATAGTTGAAACAGAGATAGTGTGGCCGGCAGAGCCTAAGATACCTACTATCCAGTTCTTCACAGACAGCCCGCTGCTCCCTGGGCTGGCAGATGCAGTGGTCAGCGTGCTGCCTGCAGGTGGCCCCTACCCTTCAAGTTCTGCCGAACCACGTGCTTAACAATAACAAGGAGATCCACAGCTATTACCACCAGCTGGATCTCATGGTTAGTAATAGTTTGCCTCTTGGATGCTGTGAGAGGAGCAGCGATTTGTTTCCCAATATCCACTCTCCCCTTCTCCCTTCATATTGGCTGGGAATATGGATGCCTAGAACAAAGGTGGCATTTTCCAGCCCCTCTTGCAGTTACTAGGGCCGTAAGCCTGGCCAGCGGGCTGTAGTAGATTTCTGTGTGCAGCTTCTAGGAGGCGTCCTTAAAAGAGGTGGTCATGCTCTTCTTTTGTTCCTCCTTTGGCACCTGGAATGTGGATGCGATGGCTGGAGTAGTTTAGCCATCGTGTACTACGAAGTGGAGCATGTTGAGGATATCATGGCAGCTCAATAGTTGGAGGCTAGTTGCCTGCCAATGGCATGAAGCCATCAAAGCAGTTCTGGATTTACACTTCCGGGTTCTTTTCCGTGCAAGAGAAAGAAGCTTCTGCCTTGCTTAAGCCATTGTTAGATGTAAATGCTAAAGGGCTTCTTTTTACTGAAAATTCAACATATTCTAACAGGTACAGGTAGATCCATAATAGAGTAATCCCCGCAAAGGTCCCAATTTCGGATAATCAGGAAGAACTTTCCCTCTCAAGATCCAAATTATTTTGACTAGAGATTTAAAGTTCACACCCGTGTGAACATCCCTGAAGCAGTCGAGGACTGATGAAATTATGGAGTGATCTTCGGCAGCTGAGAGAGAACTGTGCAGAGACCCACATAAGTCACATCTGAAAACCTGGGTGTTTTTTTTCCTTAAAAGTACATGTTCTTCATAGTAATATTTATGTGTATTTTTCCTCTTCTTCAGAAACTTGACTTGAGGGTTGTTGTTGTTGTTTTTTAACTTTTAGGAATTCTTCTAAGTCACTAATTACTTAGCTAATGGATAGATGTTTTCCTGGCACAGCCTAAATTTATTATGTAGCACCCGAGAGTAATCACTTGGATTTTACAACACCCCTAATAAAGAATTAATTGAGTACATCTTTTTGACTAGAGTAATTTTTTTAGAGTTAGACTTTTTGAAGAAGGCAATTTTTATTTGTGCTCACAACAAAGTAATTAGTGGCAGTCGTTTTACTTACGGGAAGGTTTTTCTTAAAGGTATCGTTTATTATGGTAGAGCATATGCAAGGGACTCTTTGTCCAGGACAATAGTCTTTTAGCCTTGTTAGTGTCTTATTCTGTATAAATGCGCCTAATTGTTACGGTTGCTAAACAGAACCCATCCTACTGAGTGTGATCATTTAGCTGTGAGGAGGCATAATAGCAGTTGCATCCAAAATGTGCAGCAATTTTACATATTCTTTCTGCAGACATTTTTTTTTTCTTGTTGCCAAAGGCGCTTGGGAAGTGCTGCTGGTTTCCCCATTGTCAGGGGCAGCTGCCTGTCTGTGCTGAGGCTGTGCACCCACCCACCAGGCAGATGGTGGATGGGAGCTGCGGCATGTCTTCTGTGCCCAGGACCCACTTTGCTGGCGTCGGGGAGCGCAGCTGCCACGCTCCCAGGATGGTGACAGCGAGGCAGCGCCTGCATTGCGGGTGCCCTTGTATGGAGCCATGTGCTCTGAAAGGGTGCTGGGTCTTTGGAGCGTTGAAGAGGCAGTTGCATATTCAAACTGCCAGAGCTGTGTGAAAATATGGATTGCTATTAATTAGAATTTTGGATAGGAATCAGGCAGGCGGTGTGTTGCAAGAACAAGGGGAAATCGTTATGCCAGATCTGCATGTCAATGTATTCCTGCAGGAGAGGCCAGTCTGGAGCCTGGGGCCTGTGTAGTACCACCACATTCCTAAGACAAGATCCACTCCTCTTCTCTACCTTTTGATCCTTTAGGTTGATCAAATCCTTCCTAAGTGATACCTCTGCTTATAAAGACACTTATCTCATCTTGAGGGCTCCATCCTCAAGACCTCACCTCAACCTAATTATCTCCCGAAGGCCCCATCTCCAAATCCCACCACACTGGGTGTTAGTGTTTGCACATGAGAATTTGGGGGGGAGGGAGGGGCACAATTCATTTCATCGCACCACTCATTAAATTTTTCTTCATGTCAACATGAAATAAAAGTACCCATTTTAGAGAATTCCACTGCATTTCTGGAGTTGGTTGTAGATCTGATGGATATCAAAATCTGTTTGCAACTCCCTGCTTTGGAGCATTGTCAGGCCTGGGAAGTTCCTAGTTGCTTAGAACTGTGGAGCTGAAGGAAGATTCTTAGAAATTATGCCAGAGCAGCAGTAAAAATGAAGATACAGTAGAAGTCTTGGAGGTGGAGGTGGAGGTGGAGGTGGAGGTGGTAGTGATGGTGGTGGTGGTGGTGGTGGTGGTGGGGTGTCATAAAGCTATGGCACGGAGAAAATGGAGATGGGCACTCTCAAGGGATTATAGCCTTCCTGAGGTGAAGCAATGGAGTAAGATTTCAGATGGAAATAACCTGAGTGGCCGAAGAGGCGGAACCTTGCAGTGGAATTTAAGAGAGGGACAGCCTCCAGAAGGCCCATCTTGCAGCAAGAGTGTGAACACCTGGGCGGGAGCCTCGTTGCTCTCAGCTGGGCTCCCTTCCCGCTGCAGGTGAAAGATGGTGACACTCAGAGTGGGTGCCCCCTGCCAACCGAGGGGGCAAGTTAGTCCTGCCGGTTACTGTAGTCCTCCCCTTAGCTGTGGTTTTGCTTCCCATGGTTTCAGTTACCCAGGTCAATCACCGCCTAAAAATACTAAATGGAACATTTTAGAAAGAATTCATCAGTTTTAAATTTAAATTCATAAATTTAAATTTAAGTACTGAGCAGCATGATGAAATCTCGCGAGGCCTGCTGCTTCCGCAGTAGATGGGATCAGCTGCTGCTGTGTACTCTCGCCTCCAGTTGGTCCCTGAGCAGCAGGCTGGGTTACCTTGTGGTATCAGTGCTGGTGTTCAAGTAGCCCTTATTTTACTTAATAATGTCTCACTCACCTCACTTCATCTCATCAAGCAGGCGTTTTACCATGTCACAGCATCCTGAGAAGAAGGAGGGTGAGTACAATATAATATTTGAGAGAGAGAAACCACCTTCACGTAACTTTATTATACTATATTGTTATAATTGTTCTATTTCATTATTAGTTATTGTTGTTAATCTCTTACTGTGCCTAATTTCTAAGTTAAACTTTATCATAGGTATGGATGTATAGGAAAAAACATAGTATTTTGCACTCATTATTATGCGTAGTTTCTGGCATCCACTGGGGGTCTTGGAATGTGTCCTCGAGGATAAGCGGGAGGGGGCTACAGCATTTGGAAATTGTTTCTAACTTAGAGTGACACCTCAATGGCTTTGTCTCAAGGCTTCTTGTCTCTGAGAAGGACACTCTTTTATTAAAGACTAGCAATAACCGCAATGCAGGTAAGCCAAGCCTAATCTTGATTATGAGTCAGCAAACTGGGACCTTGACCTGGTTTACCTTTTCATCTGCAAATTAGATACAGCCCGGATTTACAGTGAGGGAGTTCTCAGATTATATACTTTGAGACTAAAATTTAAATTTTTTGTGTGCTTTAGAATAATTTGATACCTTAATTCTATATTTATACAAAAGCATATTAAACGAGCAATGATTACTCGGCAGAGGATACGTTTAAATACAGTATCAAGTTCTCTTGGTGTGTTTAACTAGGATTTACTCAACAAAGATTGAGTAGCACACAGCCTTCTAGGTCACACCTCTGTGAACAGCCAGGTGCACTGTCCGTGTGGACCCCAGACCATGGCAGCCTATGTGCTTGCTGGCCTGGGGGGTGGGGGGGAAGGACCGCCTCAGTGCTTTCTCAGCTGAACCGTGAGAACACTGACCTGTTTGCTAGCCCAAGGACAGGTGTCAACTCTTCTGATGGTGCATTTCAGTTGTTTCTTGGGATTTTTGATTTGTTGTCAGCATGTGTAATATATTTTTTAAAATAGATCATAGACATTTGGTTCAGAGTCTACTTAAATGGTGTCATGGAACTGTCAAGAAAGGGAGATTTCATTTACTTTGTGGAGACCATGTACTTGTCAATTAATAATATTTTCTAATCCTGACACTTAACACATAGGCGATACAACACATTGGCTAGACAGTCTTAATAGATATTTGCATAGATGGCAAATGTGTGCACACCACATTCTTTAAATGTTGGTTTTTATTTTGAGTATGAAAATTACTCACTTGTTAAGTTTATGACTGAAATACCCATTTAACTGAACCAGGAATTCCGTTTCTGCTTGGCTCAGGGAATGGCTCCCACCTTTCACAGTCTCTGTATGACTGTTTGAAAGTGGCTATTTTCATTGAGCTCACCTGATGTAAACCATACACTCCACAGTTTTCTTGTTTCCTATCAGATGGAAGAGGTGTGTGTGGGGGTGTGTTCACTTGCATGTGTGCGCGTGGACATGCCTGTGTGTTCATGTAAGACCGACAAAGGCAGAGACAAAGAAGAGAGACTGAGATGGAGAGGGTCTTTCCCTGAGTGAGAGAGTTTTTGAATTGCTTTCCAGAGATTTGTGCCATTTTTCCTATTGTTTGCTTTTTAAAATCATTTTTCACTATTATGGGTGGTTGTCATTTTTGTGGTTATTGAACCACAAGGAAAATATTAGCAGTTCTGACAAGATTATGAAGCCAGAAGAATTTCTGGAGGAAAATATTCTCATGTGTTATGTAGAGCTTTCTCATTTTGTTTTCTTCATAAAAGGTCTCAACTCAATCAATTATGAAGCTCCTACAAGCACTGTTATTTGAAGAAAGATACATAATGAAGACTTTCTACTGAAAAATGACGATCAGCCAGTATTTGTTGAGCGTCTACTATGGGCAATGTATTGAGTTAGGTGTGTGCTTCATAATGGTGAATAACATGAATAAGACAGAAGTATGGGCATGGTGTTTCCTTTGCATTGTTTCCAAAAAAGATTTTCAGTAAGAACTTTCATGGAACAATTGATTGTCTTTAGAAGTGAGCTCTACAGTATATACACAGAGCAGATGGTTTCCAATTTAGGATGGATTACATCCCCAATATCCATTTGAAAATTAGTTGTCTGGTAACTGGAAAGCATTTCCCTAAAAAATGTTATATAGGGCAGGTATCTAGGCTTGTGGATAAGAATTTCCTTACCTCATAAATTTAACCCCAAACTAAGATAGAAATTAAAATTATAACTCATTTTCAAGAGTACCTAACCTTTTATTATAACAAATGATTCAATGCTCACACTTACGGTGTGAGGGAGTCCCAGGTTAATTTGGGGGGGGGGGGAAACCTGTCTGTATAAGCAATTTGAGTTACATAAAAATCAGAGAGTCAGCACCATGTTCATGTCCAGCCTCACCTGATCACATTAAAATAAAAACACCACACTGGCCAGAAGACAGTGCATTTGCCAGCCCACCCTCTGAGAACCAGAGCCTTGCTGTGACACTCAGTGATGACCCCAGCCGTGTGAGTTCTGAAGACCATTGGAGCCTCTGGTCAACAACATGATAAGGAAGCAGTAGAAGTTAAGAGAGCCCCCACAAGGTCAGAAATGAGGACTTAGGCCCATACAGGTGTCGGTCCAGGCTCAGGATGCCTGCCCAGTTGGTACAGCCAGCTTTGGCCTGTCGTAGGCCCCAGAAGTGACTCTAAATCCCAGGAACCCATGAGTCCTGGATTCTGGGCATGGCTCCCTGCTTGCTTGTGTCTAAGAATAATGTCAGTGTCAAGATTTCTGTGGGAAAGTGTATTATCAGTTTCAATTCAGAGCACAAATAACACATTTCTGATATGCCTGACACATGGTGGGTGATCGTTATAGTTACTGAATAAATAAATAGATGATTTGAGGATGGGTACCCTTTTAAAAAGGGGAGGTGGAGCACTAATTGTTGCTCAAGTTTGCATACAGAAAGTCACCTCTGTGGGTGGGTCATTGCTCTGTCATCCTGCTTTAGGAAGGTAAGGTTAATACTAATAAGTGGAATGGAATTGGGAATATCAGAATTGGATGGCATCTTTCAGTTTTTTGGAAGACACGAATGAAAGGCTGATGCATCACAAACTGTCTTATGGTTGTTATACTTTGGAAAAATTATAGATGGAAAATATTGCAGTTTTTGGAGAAGAGGTAAATAACTTACATGAATTCATTCAATTCAGTTACAATTGAGATGAGACTTAGAATTTCTGATACTAGTTTGACACCAACTGTTTAGACTCAAAGTGAACATGTGAACAACAAATAACTTTTTTGAATAATAATTTGTAAAAAGATAATTCAAATACTCTTTACTGATTTGCAGAGAAAGTGCTAGCATTAATGAATAATTCCAAGATCAACTAGGAGCCAATATAGCGATTGCCTCTCAAAGACTTTTCTTCATAGAGTAGAAAGTACTTAAATTGTGCACATAGTGACTTTAATGACATGTCTCTGGATGCTCAAGATGCTGTATTGTGGCTGTGCATGCATCTTCCCAGAGGAGTCACCTGTGCCATCTGTATTGTGAGAAGGAAGTTGAGCATATTCATTATGCCTGTATTGCTTCTGCTGAGATGACCACCTATATGTCTAGTTTGCCAAATGGGCATGGGGTAGAGGGAAACTTTATATGGTAGAAAGGTATTTCCCTTTGTTGCCTCAATGACATTCAGTGGCAAAAATAACCATTCATTGTAATTAGTGATTGTAAGGTACTTTGTATAGTAAATGCTTTACTGGAATAATAGCAAACAATTTCGATACAACTCCACAAAAGGGTCTCAGGGAGTAGATTTAGGATTAATGGGGGCTTATCACAGGGTGGGGTTAGAAGACCGTTTGACCCTGGGCTCACATTTATGAAGGGTCTGGAAATTTATATTTAGACATTACCCTCAAATGAGGCTACACGTAGTCACAGGGCTGCACTGCCAAGACTAACCATTTAACAAATATTATTTTGGTAACCCTGTTTTGGCATTTATTTGTATTGAATATATTGAGAACTTAGAAAAATGAAGTGATCACGTGGTGTTACACTCTCTGGGAGGCCCTGACCAGCTTCCCCAGTCTTACTCCTTCCACATGCATAACCTTCCACTTTGTGCTGGAGGAATGAAAGGAGCCAATGGCTTTGTTTTTCCTAATCTAGTCACTTATGAAGCGGCAAAGCTAGTATGGGGTAAGTGCAGGGGCCCAGCATCAGGTTCATTCACTGGCTGAACTGATACTGATTGAGCATTCAGTGGCCTGAGAAAGATTCCAGGCTCTGCCAGTCTCTCAGCACGCTGCCCTGCTGAGCCTCCATCCCTGAACTGGTTAAATGGAATCAACAATAGGTTTTGCCTCCAAGGATATTGTGGGGACCAAATGAGGTCATGCACTGAAGAGGCAGCACAGGCCTGATATGAACTAGGGGCTCAGTAGACGTTAGCTGCTATTATGGGTAGCGATACTTGACACTACAGCGTGTGTTAGGTGCTAGGCTAGGAGCTGGGCTCAGAGGTGGATACAAGTTGACTCTGTCTTCTGAAGGCTTTATGTCGAGAGAGACATGGTAAAAGCTGCACATTCAGCATGATAGGCACTGGAACTGCATTTGTGTGTGGAGCGGGGACCACATAAAAAGGTGGCCTTCAGTTCTGCTTTGGGTGTGGAGAGAGGTTAATAGATGTCGGGGAAACCCCAGGGCCTTGTCTCACCCAAATCCCAGTTAGTGGGGAGACTTCTGGAGTATCATTCGGCCACTCTGAGTCTCAGTTCCTTATCTACGAAAGCAAGGGGCAGACTAAAACATCTAAAAAGTATGCTGAACTGACCAGGCTGTGGAACTGAAGTGGGCTCAGGTTCTTCCCACGACGTAAGTCAAGATTCTGTCGTTATTGTTGATTCATCATTGTACCTTGAAAAAAAGAAAAAAGCTACCATGCTTAAATTCACTTCCTTAGTGCCTTCTATTAGCTAATTTCCAATTTTAATGAACTTTGAAAACAGCATGCCTCATGCCACAGGTGAGCAAATCTGTCTTGCAGTGTCCCTTGTCCTCCTGCTCGGTTTTGCTCAGGGATGTTTTGGCCAAAGAGGAGGTGGAGCAAGGCTTACCAGTGGGCTCTCATTTATAACTGCAGTTTCTTCTCTGGGAAACTTCTGAGCCATTTTTTAAATCTAAACATATTAGGGAAGCAGGCAGGATGATGAATTGGGTGTGCTTATGTGTTTCTCGTCATCCTCCAGAGCCAGGGAATGTTAATGACTGGATAAATGTCTATTCCCCCAGCCACATGCTAGGAAGAGTTTTGTTTTTAGCACGTTACAGAAATCCCCTGGCAGATTCTGAAACAAAAGTTACAATAAAACAGAGTTACTAATCTATTTTCTACGCCAAATATCTTAAAACCCCCATGCCTACTGATTTATGTGTCCCTGGTGCGGGGCCTTCATCCAACCACAAGGAGGTCGTTTACTCATGTGCACTTCTGGGGAAGAGAGACCAGACACCAAGAACCTCGGGCTTGAGTTATGTGTCCACTTCAAGATGACAAGACCAAATATATATCAGAAATGGGTAGGCATTAGCTCTTCAAAAAGAATGAAAACTACAAAATTGTCCCTATAAAACTTTTATATTGCCCTACAGAGAAAATTCCTTCTTTGTAGGCTAATAAAACTACTGCTAAAATAATGCAATATTAAAAACATATACATCACCCTTAGAAAATAACCTGGAGGACTATGCAGAATAACAAACTAAAATTTTAAATCAGTCTTGTTTTAATTAAACCAGAGAGTTGCACAAACACAATTCCTGCCCCCTCTCCCTACCACTCTCCCCAAGTGGGTTAGGACAGAGCTATTGTAAGAAAGTGTAGAAATACATTTGTACATGGTGCAGGTTACTAGAAGCGACATGGAGAGTAGGGCCCCTCTCGCAGAAAGTTCTAGGAAAAAAACCTTCTAGCCAAGGATTCTGCCATTTTTAGGATATTATAATAATTGTATAAAATTATTTTTATTGACTTTTTTTCAGAAGGAGAGGGAGGGAAAGAGAGAGAGAGAGAGAGAGAGAGAGAGAGAGAGAGAGAGAGAGAGAGAGAGAAACGTTGATGTGAGAGAGAAACATCAATTGATTGCCTCCTGTACACACCCTGACCAGGGATCGAACCTACAACTTGGGAATGTGCCCTGACCAGGAATCTAATCAGTGACTTTTTGGTGCATGGGACAATACTCAACCAACTGAGCCACACCAACCAGAGCTTAAAATTATTTTAGACATAAGTATGTAGGGTATCCCTGAAGACAATCTTTTATATTGTTGAAGGGACTGGCTTTCTTACTCTCTTCGCCCCTCCCCCCTTCTTTCTTTCCTTTTTGTGTATGTAGAGAAATAATTTTTCGATCAGAGTTGATTAAGGAGTGCCATAAAATACATTTTAAAGGAAAGCATAGTAAATGATTGGTAAAATCTTTGATTCTGGCTCATTTCTATGTTGAGAGAAATGGATAGCTCCTCTTCTGGTAGCCACCATATCACATACCCATTGTATTAATTTAAAAAATGCAGCTGTTCAATGCAAAGGTCTAAATTGTAAAGTAAGTCTATCCTGAAATTTTCATTACATCCTTGTTAGGAAATCCAGAATTTAAAATAATGCATAAAATTGGTTCAATCACTCTTATTAAGCACAAAGCAAGCCCGCTGTAGTGAATACTCATTTTGAAGTTTTAGCATTTTGGATTGTTAAAATTACAAATAGTGCTTAACTTGAGAACAACTTCTATGTTGAATACATATTTTGTAGCACTCAAATTTTCCAATTAATTTTGAGGTATTTGTTTTGGCTACACAGAATTTAACTGAACTGAGAAGAGGATAAATTTATTAGTTCCTTTTCTAATAGACTTTTAAAAAAAGCTGCCTACAGTGACAAAGCTATAGTTTCTTGCTTTGTAAATTGATTCTCTTTAAATTTGATTGTTCATTCATTCACTTGACTCTTGGAATGACCTTAAGTCAAAACCAGAACACAGTTGAGTATAGTGATTTTTTTCTCAAAGCTGAATTCACAAGGTCCAAATAGTTATCCTTATGGCTGTGCAATCTCATCTAAGGACCAAACTTGGAAGTCCTTGATGAGCTTGTAGACTATACCAGTGGTCGGCAAACTGCGGCTCGCAAGCCACTTGCGGCTCTTTGGCCCCTTGAGTGTGGCCACGAAGTTTCAATCGCACTGTACGTGCGCGCCAGCACGTGGTATTTTGTGGAAGACCCACACTCAAAGGGCCACAGTTTGTCGACCACTAGACTATACAGCCCTATACAGTCTTTTCTAAACATCATTAGCAGCATCTAACTTTGGTAGGTGTTGGAGAAAAGACTAGACTGTCTAGTGAAGACCTAGAATACTGAAGGTCTATATTGCTGAATAAAGTAGACCTTGAGATTTTGGCAATTAAGAGAACAGGTGGTGGTGGGGGAAGCCCAGTTTAGCAGGCTGAGGAGACATGGTTGCTTATAGACCATGAACTTCTACAAGGGAATGGGTCTCAGGGGTTTCTGCAGACCTAGCCAGCAGTTTCTTTAGTATGCAATCTTGAATTTGTTCCAAATGGCCCTTTGTCTCCAGAGCTTCCTGCTATAACACAATGATTTTCAAAACAAAAATTTTTTCACCAGGGGAGTTTGCTTTCAAATGAAATTGCATAGAGAATCCTTGTGTATGAAAATAGCAAACGGCCAAAACCGGTTTGGCTCAGTGGATAGAGCGTCGGCCTGCGGACTGAAAGGTCCCAGGTTCGATTCCGGTCAAGGGCATGTACCTGGGTTGCGGGCACATCCCCAGTAGGAGATGCGCAGGAGGCAGCTGATCGATGTTTCTCTCTCACCGATGTTTCTAACTCTCTCTCTCTCTCTCCCTTCCTCTCTGTAAAAAATTCATAAAATATATTAAAAAAAAGAAAAGAAAAGAAAATAGCAAACGCATTTCTCTTTTGGTTGAAAAAGGTAGTAGGCCCAGCACAGAATTGCTTTGGGACAGGACATTTCTTGAAGGAGGTCTGCTGGAGGTCTGTCGGTCACTCACCACAGTCAAGAAACCTTAGTAATGTGCTCATGAATTATTCCATTACCTGTTTATAGACCAAATTAATTCAAAATGTAGAGCCAGGGAACCAAATAGCATGATATACAAAAATTTAATGGTGACTGAGTGAATTTTGGAAACTATCTAGGAAAATGATAATTTTATTTGTGTTGTGGTTGGGATAGTAGTTAGTTGGCAAACTCACATCAGATGTAAATATGTGCTCAATCAAGAAGCAAAAGCAAAAAACAAACAAGAACTTAGAAGTCCAACGAGAACTATGTAAGATTTATATTAAGTGAGCTATAAAACTTTACTAAATGACAGAAAAAAAAAAACCCCTAAATGAATCTTAATGGGTTTTTCTTGAGAAACTTGTCAAGTTGATTTTGAAATTCATCTGGAAAATGAAATGTACAAAAACATCAGTATTGCTGTATGAGACATTAAACATACTTAAGCTTAAAACAATTAAATTGTAATTAAAACAATTCCTGTCATAGTAATAGCTCAGTGGAAGCAAATAGGGAGTTTTGAAGCTGACCCATGATAAAGATTTATATAGACGTTAGATGGAAGTTTAAATCACTGTTGAAAAAAGGAATCTTTAATAAATGATGCAGATTATTGACTTATTTGGAAATAAATAAACAAGATTAGGGTTTTTATTTATCCCAAAATATGCAGTTAAAATAAACTGCAGATGGACCTTGGATTTAATTGGGAAAAACAAAACCATCTAAGTAATAGAATAAAATATAGGAAACTGCCAAAAACAACAACAAAACAACAACAAGAAAAACAACAACCACCCTCAGACATTTATTATTTATTTATTTATTTTTTAAGATATTTTATTGATTTTTTACAGAGAGGAAGGGAGAGGGATAGAGAGTTAGAAACATCGATCAGCTGCCTCTTGCACACTCCCTGCTGGGGATGTGCCCGCAACCAAAGTACATGCCCTTGACCGGAATCGAACCTGGGACCCTTGAGTCCAAAGGCCAACGCTCTATCCACTGAGCCAAACCAGTAAGGGCCATCCTGAGACTTTTAAAAATTGCTTCCCACCTTTACTAGTAGTCAGGGAAATTAAAACTAAATGACTAAAACACTATTTTTGCCCATTGGGTTTACTGGAAATCCGATAATGTCCAGTGGTGGTGAAAACTGGGGGAGACTCACACTTCCATCATTGGTGAGGGTGTGAATTGGTTTGGCCTTGGGGGAATGATAATTTTGTTGAATCTGTTATAATTTATAGCAGTCTCACTTAAGACATTTGTCCCAAAGAAAGACTGTGCTCAAAGTTTTACATACAAGAACATTCATTACTGCCTTGTTTGTGATAGTGAAAAGTTGGAAGCAGTAGGGGAGTGGTTAAACACACTCTGATATCACAGGCTATGCAGCAGTTTTAGTATACAGCAGTTAACAGGAGTGAAGTAGATCTGTATATACTGCCAGTGAAGGCTTCCAAGACAGATTTTTAAGTGAATGAAGCCAACTGAAGAATAATATGCATGGCATGACACCATTTGTGTTAAATATATCACCATGTAAGTATATATTTATGGTACATTTATGTTTTAAATATATTGAAAACGGTCCAGAAAGGACCAGTCTGTATACCAGATTCAGTATAGTGTTTAATCTTGGGAGAGGGAAATGAAATGGGGGTGTGGTGACGGCCGTGGTGGGATGGGGCAGGTGGTCAAGGAGGATCTTGTATTTTTGGCATTATTATATTATAACTAGTGGCCCGGTGCATGAAATTCATGCACTCGGAGGGGTCCCCTAGCCTGGCCTGTGCCCTCTCACAGTGCGGAAACCCCATGATCAATCACCCCAAAGAGGTAGGCCCCGCTCACCCATCCACGGCTCCCCGATGGATTGCCCCAAAGATGTAGGCCAGAGCTGGGGATCCTGCCTCCGCCGTGCGCATGGGGCCACGGGAACCCTGGTGGAAGCTGCGCAGAGCAGTCGCCAGGACCCGCCCATGTGCCATGCATGCAGCGCCAAGCCCTGCCCACCCTGGTGATGGATTGTGATGGCGTGATGGCGTGAGGGCATGATGTCCACCTAGGCTTTTATTAGTATAGATGTGCTTATTACTTACGCAATTATCATTTATTTTAAAAAACCAGGGGAAATGCCAACTAAAAAGATAATTATCACTTGATTAATTTAGAAAGCTGTAAGATCGGGAAGTATAACCAAATATAGAGGAAAGGTGTTAAAAAACAGATAATGACATAAGGTCCAGGGATTGACTGTGGCATGTGGAGGAAGGCAGCATTTTTGTATTGAGACATACATGTCCCACTGTCTTCCCATACTATGGTCCTCATGCAAGGAGAACCCTTGCAGGGGTCTGAGAACAGACGTGCTGGCCATTGGTCCTCAATGCAGGGACCTCTTGTCAGCTCCGGACTTCTTTTAATGCCTCTAGGAGAGTGGCTTGCAGGGACTTGGGTCACTTTCCTACTATGGCAGCAAACTCAGAATACCTTTATCCAGCCAGCAGTACCCTGATAAGGCAAGTGATGCCATCCCTTTCTATTTCTCTTACCTTCATATTGCATGTTTTAGAATAAGCAAATCTGTGAGAAATGTTCCATGACATACTCTTGCATTGTTTCAACTTATTTACCCATTTGTAAGGCTGCGTGTTGCACAGCTTCAGAGGACATACATACACAATGAAGAGCCCCCCAACCCCCCATGCCTATGTTGTGCAAATTGGAAGCCCCTCTGGTCTTGAGAGCAGTCTTAAACCATGACTCTGACTATGCCAGTTACCCTAACACTGCCTTGGTTTTCCTTTTTTTTTACCTCTCTTTTCTACAAACACCTGGTTGGGAAATTGTTCAGTTTTGTTTTGGGGGATTTGGGCATTCAGGATGCTGGACGAGGAAGGCTGCAGACACCTGCAGCCTTCGGTATTTTGTTTGGTGTCCTGGTAAGGGACATCTGGCTCACCCTGTCTGTTTCCTGGGAGGTGTTTGGGCCATGAGGAGAACACAGGCTTTGTTCCGATCTCAGCTCAATTATTTACCAACTGTGGTCCTTAGGCAAATTTCACAACTTCCCCTGAATTGGCTTTTAGTAGTCTGTGGTTCCTCTCACAGTGCGGAAACCCCATGATCAATCACCCCAAAGAGGTAGGCCCCGCTCACCCATCCACGGCTCCCCGATGGATTGCCCCAAAGATGTAGGCCAGAGCTGGGGATCCTGCCTCCGCCGTGCATGGGGCCACGGGAACCCTGGTGGAAGCTGCGCAGAGCAGTCCCCCCCCCCCCCCCCCAACACACACACATATTCCCTAGTGGAAAACAGGATCCAGTTTATTTTCTGACCTTCCCCTATTTTCTTTGCCCTCCCTAGTGGCTTCAGTTTCTGGCCAGAGGGCATTTCCTTTACTTCTATTTCCCCAGATCGTCCGCAGAGACACTTCTGTTCACTCAGTCCTCAAACTCTGCTCCTCCCTCTGTCTCCAGTTCTGGTACCTGGGTTCTTGTCAGAAAATGATGTAACTGCGGTCTGAGGCTAAGTACCTTGCAGTGGGGTCACAGCCTGGAATGGAACTAGATCCCCCACTTTTCATGAACACCTTTTTGCTATAGAAAGTGACTGCTCTGCATACATTTGCCAGATTCGGATGCTGTCCACTACATTTCTTACTCCTGGGTGATGAAAACATGGATATTTTGTTCTGTCTTTATGATGAAATGTGGATTTCCTTTGGAAAAGATACTACTTAAAGAATGATTCTTGCTGATTAAAGAATCAAAAGACACATGTACAGGTTGGTTTCCTAATCTGAATAACGAGCTGTTTGTTGTGACTTGGTCATATGTTCATTCACCAGTAAGTCCTTCTTTCTGATTTTTTCTTATCAGATTAATACTGCACAGTTTTAGGTCAGTAAAATTATTACTTTTTAAAAAGGGGAGTCGTTTTAGTTCGTTTAGGCAGCTTATAACAACAGAAATTTATTTTTCATAGTTTTGGAGGCTGGGAAGTCCAAGATCAAGGCATGGTTGCCTTCTGGTGAGGGCTCTCTTCCTTGCGTTATGGCCAGTGCTGCCGTGGCTGCCCCCTTCTCCTCCTCCCCATCCTCCTCCTCCTTCTCCTCCTCCCCATCCTCCTCCTCCTCCTCCTCCTCCTCCTCCTCCTCCTCCTCCTCCTCCTCCTCCTCCTCCTCCTCCTCCTCCTCCTCCTCCTCCTTCTTCATTTTAAATATATTTTTATTGATTTCAGACAGGACGGGAGAGGGAGAGATAGAAACATTAATGAGAGAGAATCATTGATCGGTTGCCTCCTGCACGCCCCCTATTGGGGATCTAGCCCACAAGCTGGGCATGTGCCCTTGACTAGAATCGAACCCAGGACCCTTCAGTCCACAGGCTGACACTCTCTATCCACTGAGAAAAACCAGCTAGGGCAGCCAGCACCTTCTTGCTGTGTTCTCACATGGTGGAGAGGCTAGGCCGCTCACTGGAGCCTCTTTTATAAGAGCACTAATCCTATTCATGAGGGCAACACCATAAGGATTTTAGAAAATTGACCAACTTCATCCTTTCATTGGAATGTTTAGTTATTTTTAAAATAAATATTGATGTATTTGGTCCCTGTCTACCATTTTACTATTTGTTTTCTATTTAACTCAGTTGTTTTAGATTCTTTCTCTCCTTTCTTACTGTCATTGAGATTGAGTTTTTATTATTTAGCCCATTCCCCCCTCCACTGCCACCCATCTAGTTTATGTATCTTCTATTATTCTGTTAGTGCTTACCCTAGAAATTACAATATGAATTTTTGAGTTGTTTGATTCCACTGTGAATTTTACTTTTACCACTTGGCTGTGCAAAGACCTGAGAACACTAACTTCATTTACCACCTTCTATCTTTTGCTCTTGTCATATATTTTAATTCCACATATTCCCCAACATTATATTTTGAAAAATTTCAAACATATAAAAAAGTTGAAAGCATTTTACAGTGAACTCTCATATACTCACTACATAGATTCCACGACCGACATTTTACAATTCTTCTTTTATCATTATAAAATGTTCTTTTCTATATTCAGTAATACTCCTTGTCTTAACCTTGAAATCTAAGCCTCAAGGTAATTGAATTTCTTCTTATGTCTCATGATGGAGGACTACACTTAACCCTGTTTCTGCACAGCTCCATTGGCAGCTCTCAAATGAACCTTTGAGGATTATTAGGAGCAGAGCATTGCCAGGCAGACAGCAAAACAAATAATTCTTAGATGTAGAAACAAAGCCCCGTGACCTTTGGGAGGGTTAGTTTATGAGACACCAAAGTGGTGGCTACTAATGTAAGCAGTTTTCAAAGGGTGATCTGGGAGGTGTCCTGCTCACTAATATCATATGGGAAAATTTTAATCCAGTGATTTATTTGGATAACTAGATCAAAATTAATGAAAAGGATTGCTCCAAGAACGGGAAGTATGTTGTTGGATACAGTCCTGTCCTTGCTTGCTGATTTTCTTTGCTTAATTAATTAATTCAGGAACTGTCTGATTGACTAATTGTATATCCTTAATTTTATAGTTGGCATGGCTGATGAGATGATGTATGTTGAATTACTGTAAGCAAAAAGTTGCTTTGCTTTTGATTCCTATTCATCCTAATGATACATGTTCATGTTTTACTGGGCTTGAGCTAAATCATTACATTAGTGAACTGCCATCGCAGATTGCTATAAACATTTCCGTTACACTAATTGCCATGATTTAGTCCAATTCTATGAAAAAACTAAAGAGTAAAATGACCCTCTAATAAACATTCTTTTTGTTGTTGTTTTTCTTAGAATATAAAAATATGCCCATAATTGCCTGGTATACACAGCATTTAATCTACAAAAATGGAATATTAAAATAGAGTGATGGCAATAGTTTGATGTGAAGGCAGCATATTTGATTTTAACAATGTTATTGTTTATGTTCCTACAGTCATGAATTATAGTTATGGTTACTCTTTAACTTATGGAACTGCATTGAAGGCTTACATGAGATCCAAAGACTAATATTTGTATCGGGAAGTGCACACATACTGCAGGAGTTCCTCCCTAAAGAGTTAGACCCTTTTTCATGGGCATAAAGGAAGGAGACCATCAGAGAACATAAAAAGGTCAGTTCCAGTGCCTTTGGAGGCACCACAGAAATTGGTAGAATATCAGTCTTAGTGAACTATCTGTTAAGCCTGGCAAGGTGAGCTTGGATGTCAGGGACTGACTGAAATACTGAAAAATGTATTGATCATGGTTAGGATTTTGCAATCATAAGAAATTACCTATACTTTGAATACATTTGATTGGATGTGTGTAAGTGCTATTAACAAAGGACTTTCTTGCATAGATAGAGGAGGGAAAGAATACCCTTAGTAATCCTTAGAAACCTCTTGATTCTTCACTTCTCTTCTCTTCTCTTCTCTTCTCTTCTCTTCTCTTCTCTTCTCTTCTCTTCTCTTCTCTTCTCTTCTCCTTTCCTTCCTTCCTTCCTTCCTTCCTTCCTTCCTTCCTTCCTTCCTTCCTTCCTTCCTTCGTTCCTTCCTTCCTTCTTTCCTTCCTTCCTTCCCTTAAGTTTCTTCCCAGGCAGATCTCTGGTGTGTGTGTTTTCTTATCTCTGTATGTCATGTTAGGAGCTTTCCTCAGATATCTGATATGCTTAGTTATCTGCTTATATATAAGAACAAGGGGGAAAGCTTGTTAGAAGCTCTGAACAGTGGGATGGCCATGCCAACTGAATTGAGAACTTCCCTCTAGAGTAGGGATTCCCAAACTTTCTTGTTTATGGCTTCCCTAGAATATTAGTCATTTATTCATGGCACCTCTAAGCCCCACCCCCCCAAATGCCTGATAGTTTTGTTTATTAAGTAGTTAGGTCTAAATAACTTAATAGGAGTTTCCCTAAAAATTGCTGTTTTCCTTGAAAGTTCAAAATATCCCACCAAACTCTTATGAGTTCACTGTGGTGCCTCAGGGAGCCTTAGTGAAGTTTGGGAAATGCAGCTTTTGGGTGACTTGGTTGGAAGGGCTTGTCCATAGAGAAGTTCCATGCCAAGTCATTTGATTGGACTTTTGTCTGGGTGATGGAGGTTTGAGACCTTTATTCACTCCTTTGGCTTTATGCATTAATGTGGAAGTCAACCAGACATAGCCTTTCTAAAAGATTATCCAGTAAGGAATTATTTTATCTACCTAAACTAGGTCTTCTTTATTAGTACATAACAATACCACAACATATTTCTTTGGGGTTGGGGTGAAAGACCACAGTAACTTAAATTCTTGGTAGCATTTGCAATGTCTCATTAGTTACCTTATAAGTGTGTATCCTCTCTCTTTCTCTAATAGCAACCTAAACTGCCCCTATGGCCTGGAGGTGGTATTAAGGAAATCATGGAAATGAGGTCCTGAGCTTCTGGCCAGAGTCTTGGCCTTCCAGTGCCAAGAAAGTGAAGGGATAGTATTCCCTGTACTGGGAGCAAGTGTCATTGAGCTATGAAAGCTCAGGGGTTTATACTAGATGAACCCTAATATGTTGGCCCTAGATATGATTGATGTACTTGTGTTCTATGCTACTCTTATACTTCTGATTGTAGGGTTAGCATACATGCAAATTAGGCAGAACTCACATATTTTCAGAAGTAGAACCTTCACTGGACAGCTCTTAGGGACAAGTATGATAAAGTATGGTGGCCAGAGCTGGCACCGAGAGTCATGATTCCTACGCACAGGCATTGCATAGCCTTCCCTCGTTAGGACTGTTTTGGTCTATCAGATTCCCAGAGAAGATTCTTATGTCTCCTCCCAGAGAGTGCCTACCTCGCTGCCAGCTGTTGGGAAGCCGTGTAGGGGGAGCAGACTGACGTCTCCGCATTTAGGATGCCTTCATTAACTTTTCCTGTTTGAGACACACTCCTCTGCTATGCCCAGGATCCATGTCTGAGAGAGATGACTGCACAGATGTCTGTAGAAAATAAAGGACAGGGATCGAACTGCTCCTCAAACAGCTCTTCACTAATCTTCCCTGCTTCCCAACACCCGTTGTCCTTTGGACTTGATAGTCTCAGTCTTAAGAGTCTCAGGAATGTTCTTGGTTCTTCTTTACTGAGATCCTTGATAACCACCTGGCCATATTGCCTCTGATCACCTCTGATAAATTCCTCTCCCAAGTGGGGAAGGCCAGGAACCCTGCCTCCGCCATCCAGAACTGTCTGCTCCCCACCCTCCATAAAGAGAAGACAGGGTTAGTACGTAAATAGGAAGCAGTGGTCAGGGTAGGTAGTTTGGCTCCTCATAGCTAAAAGCCTATCAAGGATGGGCTAAAGCCACAGGCCAAAGAGTGAGCCATGGCTGGAAGCCAAAGTTTCGATTAAATATGAGGGTCAGAGACAAGGCGATTCTGTAAATTTGGGGGAATGGCTTCCTTTTTGATAAGGATTAGCTTAGAGATCAGCCTATAGGTCAGGTATCTGCAAAGCCTATAGTTGAAAAGGCAAGGATTCATAAATATTACCCCAGTTGTTTTAGGCCCAGCGGGGTCCCCTGTGCCCCTTTTCATTTATCCCTGCCCTTGCCAGGGTAAGGATGGGATTTTCTGTCCTTCCCTATCGTCCCCTAGATGGAAAGTGGGGTTGTTTTTGTGTGTGTTTTGTTTTTAGCAAACTAGTCTATCAAGTTATGCCACACAAGGTGGCCGGTGTTAATGAGAGAAGTTTGCTCTGTGGGTGTCCCACTCAGGAGACTTGAGATTCCAGGACAGAAGACATTGCACCCCAACCACAAAGCTGTGTGGGACCCAAGAGTGAGAAGTAGAAAACAAGTAGGAAGAGAGACAGAGGGAGAGGAACTCCTGGCACCTGTGTCAGGACTTGGGGCCAGACCGAAAGGAATTGTGAAGAAATGTTTGTGCTGGTTTATTGACTTCGGATCCTTCTGGATTCTTCCTGTTGGTGGACTGAACTTTCTGAACTTTACTGTGCGTTAAAGGTAACTTTAATTTTTTTTTTCATTTATGAGGAAGTCATTTTAAAAAGCCTAAGCCTTCCTCTTTCTAATCTCCTCTCCCTTTATCTTCCTCTTTCCCCTAATCTAACCTCCGAGGGTTACCGCCTGTCTCAGAAAGGAAAGTATAGGGTCTTCAATAATACTTGGAGTACTTAATGAGTAATGAGAGGACTTGATTGATTTCTTCTCCGTATAATACAAATGTCTTGGTTTTCATCAGCTGGTGAAGACAATTCAGTTCAGTCCCATTGATGTAGCCTACCCACCTGGATTCAGGGTTTAGTAAGTCCTAGGGGCTCTCTGAGTGTCCATAACAATTAGTACTGGTTGTTACTCAATGTAATAGCTCAAGGTCCCAGTGCTTTGGGTTGGTCATGGTCATTGCCACTCATGCTACTTCAAAACTATGAGGAGAAGGAGAATGCTCTGTCTGTGCTGCACCTTACTGGAAGTTTCAGTTCAGGTTGACTGAGCCGGGAGCTGAAAAAGCAATTGATTTGCAACCGCTTTCTCTCCAGGGCAAATACAAGCCTGGATAAGATCTGGGGCCATGGAGAGCCTTTACTGATTGCCCAGGACTATCGGACATCTCCAGCCTCTGGCCACTGAGTCTTACATACCATGAAGACACCTTTGTATTTTCAGGGGGCAATGTTCTCCTTGCATAGTGGCTGCTCCATCTCCCACCTGTGGGTCAGGTGCCCAGTACTGCAGACCATCAGATGTCTCTGTCTTTGCCTGAACTTCCCAGCCCCTCAGTCCATATGTGAGTGAGTGGGTGCACAGGTATGTAGTGGAAGGAAACAGGATGCTGCCTGACTCATCCTTAATGAAACAGGCAATGTAGACTCACTCTAT
The DNA here is from genome assembly GCF_014108235.1 of Myotis myotis. Lineage (NCBI taxonomy): Eukaryota > Metazoa > Chordata > Mammalia > Chiroptera > Vespertilionidae > Myotis > Myotis myotis. The sequence goes on from NW_023416390.1 coordinate 44,785,681, forward strand.
TATTCAGATATTTGGGCTTTAAGTTTGAGTTTCTATTGTAATGGTCTGTTTCTCTCCTTAGTAAAAGAATCAAAGCACATGCAGGAGATTACAGTTTTTGGGTAGAAGCCCTTGAAATCACATCCCAACCCAATGGACAATTTTCTATTAGTGAGACTCTTTCTCCTTTACTTCCTTTCGCTTTCAGATTCTGGCACACCAGACCACAGAGGGCCATGATCAGGTTCAACTTCCTTGTTTCTTCTGCTTCAAGTCCAGCTGAGAGAAAAGGATCCTGCATATTGAGTGCAGGTTCCATTTTCCCACTCAGAAGTAGAGCCAAAACCTAGCAGCAGAAGATAGTCAATTTATTCTAACATATGCTTCATGTAACTTGAGATGTTGAAAAATTCTGATAGCTGCACCGAATTGAATACAGTCAGCAAATCAATCCCATGGTCATGTGTAATTTAGATGATTGGGTTAGTCAACCTGGGACTAGGCACCTTTATGCATGAATGTGGGGGTAGGTTGCCAAGGTACCCTCAAGAATGTCCTGTATGCCTATTGAAGCAGGAATTCAAAATTAGAAAAATGCAAATGGCTGTAGTACATGTGTGCAGTGGAAGGATGGGCCCTTGCCAATTTAGCGGGTTCCCCTCTAAAGCTCAAGGCTGCAGCTCCCATGAAGTAAGGAAGCTGTGGGGCCAACTACTGATTAAAGAGGAAAAAGGATTGCAGCTGTACAGAGCTACTGTCAGTCCTTTAAAAGTAGCTGGTGTACAGCCTAAATGGATAATAAATTGGTAAAGGGGTGTGTGAGATGGATAAGAAAGAACAATCCTGCCATACTCATACCCTCGAAATCAGCGGTTCTCAACCTGTGGGTCTCGACTCCTTTGGCAGTCGAACGACCCTTTCACAGGGGTTGCCTAAGACCATCCTGCATATCAGATATTTACATTACAATTCATAACAGTAGCAACATTACAACTATGAAGTAGCAACGAAAATAATTTTATGGTTGGGGATCACAACATGAGAAATTGTATTTAAAGGGCCAGAAGGTTGAGAACCACTGCTATAAATAGTCAAAATCATTAGACCTGCAAATGTTTCATTGGCTTAAACCTACTCTAAATGATATCATTTAATTCTTTCTTTCTTTAATTCCAAAACTCATAGAACATGGGTACCCACTTGGAGCAGATATTCTCAGATTCCCAAGAAAATATAAAACTCTATTCCAGCGGTTGCTAACCTTTCAGACCTCACAGACCACCAATGGTCTGCGGACCACTGGTTGGTGACTGCTTCTCTATTCCACCCCATTCCTAAACATACATACAGGCTACAAAGGAGAGTTCTATTTGAATTTTGCCTACTTTTCTTTAATTCTCCTGTAAAGCTTTTTAAGTACATGCTCTACCCAAATTCCAGGATCAAACTTCCAGACCTCTTCCAAGGGATGTTTTGCTATCCTTTTAAGTCATAGATTGGGTAAGATTTGATATAAAAAAATCACTACAATTATGTGTTTTCATTTGGGGAGAGAATTCGATTTCACTGTTTTGAACCCTGGGTACTAGCAGCTGCTCCCTCTCATGTTCTGTCTCCTTCATTCCACATCCATGAATGGGAAAGTTCTACACAGACCATAGTGTTATGTAGATGGAGTCTACCCCTTCTGTGGAGGTATTTTCTATGGAGGGCTGTCAACACCATCATTAAGGAGACACTTCAAAGCAACTTAGAGAAATGAAGGGGATAAAAGAAAAATGATTCATGTCAGAAATCTACCTTCAAAATATAATCTTTTAGTACAGAGAGTAGCCTTATGGTCAAACTCTATTCTGTTGGAGTCCAGAATCTCAGAGTTCTTCATCCAGTACTCCATGTAAAGGCCTTCAAATGAGTGGCCTTTTTCTTTATACATTTCTACATGGTTTGACTGGACATGGATTATTTTTGTAACTTAAGAAAGCTTCCTTCCCCCCAAAAAAGGCACAGGCAAAAATATTTACCACATGGGTCCTATTCTTCAAGAAGTCTTGCCTGACTCATGCTAGTCAGTTAAGTGTCCCAGGAAAAGTCCTATATGATTTCTTTGCTTGAATTACTGCCTTATAAACTGTAATTATAATATCAGAAAATTTCTTACAGTGACTAATCAGTTATTTTATAATTATGAGGCCCACAAATGGAAATATTTACTAACTTATGTACTGTGTTATTCACTTATTTGTGTTATTTCCATTTTTGTTATGCAACATGGTGCCAAGACTGGCCAAAAATAAAAGATATCTCTTCTTCCCTGACAGCAATTATGAAGATTAATTCAACAAACTCTCAGTGGAATTCTACTAGCATCAGATACTGTGCAAGGACCTAGAGAATCAAAGATTTTAAAAGTCCTGGTCCCTGCCTGCTAAGAGCTGACAGTTTGGAGGGAGATAGACATGATGCCAATGATTTTCAATCATGTGGTAATTGCAGCTCTAGATATTCAATGGAGCCTGTGGAATACTTAGCTGACCAGCATGAGTCAGGCAAGACTTCTTAAAGAATAGGCAAGACTTATTGAAGAATAAGACCCACGTGCTAAATATTTTTGTCTGTACATTTTTCGGGAGAAGCTTTTTAAAGTTACAAATGTAATCCATGTCAAGTCAAGTAGTGTAGAAATGTGAAAAGAAAAGGTAAAATGAGGTGAATCTTTCAGAGTAAGTGGCTATAGGAGTTCTCCCAATCTAGGGTGAATTTCGGTTGGGAAAGATCTGAAGGTATTTTATAGTCTGTGGGGGAAGAAGTCAGGGTAGAGAGGGAAAGGGAGAGGAAGAGAAGGAGGGGGAAAAGAAGAATGAGAATGAGAAGAAGAAGCAGGATGAGGAGGAGGAGGAGAAGGAGGAGAAGGAGGGGGAGGAGATAAACAATGGGCCAAGGCCTAGGGCAGCAAGGGACTAGAGTTAAGAGGACAAGTGCAGGATCAAATCTGGAGGAACAGTCCCTCTGAGATTGGAGGGAAGGGCGATTGTGGCTTTCAGTGAGGGGTGTGTGTATGTGTGTATGTGAGTGTGTGTGATGAGCACACAGGGTAGAAAGTTAAGGTAGGTTACTTCTGATTGTGTCCCACCAGACTCATACTAAAATCCTAATCCCCATTTTATGGTATTAGGAGGTGGGGCCTTTGGGAGGTGACTAGGTAATGAGGTAGAGCCCTCATCAATATATTAATGCCCTTCTAAGAAGAGACTAGAGAGAGCTTGCTTCTCTCTCTCTCTCTCTGCTCACCTCCATGTGAGGATACAAGGAGAAAATGGCCATCTGTAAACCAGGAAGCAGGTTCTCACCAGACACTGGATCTGCTGGCACTTTGATCTTGGAATTCCTAGCCTCTAGGACTGTGAGAAAGCATGTTGGTTGTTTAAGCCACTCAGTCTATTGTGATTTATTATAGCAGCTCTGATTAAGACACTATCCAACGTTCATTGAACAAATGCCTATCAAGTGCCTACTATGTACCAAGCACTGTTCTGGGCACTGGGAATAAGAAATAAACAAATCAGCTGAAGCCCCTCCTTGTGAGGGCACAGATGAAAATGTGCCAAAGGGGAACCCAGTAATGGCTGCAGCACACTCACTGGTAAAGTAGCAGTGGTTAGACAAGAGTTTGCATCTTGTGATCTCTAATATCCACTAATTTGATGTATGATACAACGGAAGATATTTCACCCTTGACCATTTAGACAGGAATAAAGTAGGTTATAGTGGATACCACTTTGGATGCTTGTCCAGGCCTTGACCTCTCTTTCTAAGGTGCCGGGAGCCGGTCCATGCTTGCTGTTTCAAGGGACCTGGCATATATGGCATACTGTTCTTAATATGTTTGCTCACCTTCTTGGCACTATGTGTTTTAACCAAGGTCTCTGAGAAAGGTTGTTTCCCCAGGTAGGGATTTTCCCCTGAAGTTAGGGAGGGAATAAAACCTCTTAACTAAGTGCCAGGTGGGTAATTAATCACTTTAACTACGAACAATCATGCTTAAGCTACATAATCTTTACTCCCTGGAATGGAGATAAGAAACGCCCTAACCTTTGTAATAGAGATTGATAGGATTGAATCAACTGGTATAAATACAGATGTAATAAGACAGCAAGACACAGAACTTAGAATACAGACCAAGAGAGGCAGAACCTAGGCACAGAACCTACACAGAACGTTCTCTAGAGACAGAAGAACTTCGCTGGAGAGAACATGGCAAAAGATCCTGGACTGAACCTGACTACAGAAACTGGCAAGAGAACCTGACTAGAACCTAGTGACTGAACCTGGCTGGAGAACCTGGACAGAACCTGGCTGGAGATCCGAACCAGAACCTCTCTAGAGATCCAGACCAAAACTTGGCTGGAGATCCTGGCTGGAGATCCTGGCTAGGCTGCTGATCAACTGAACACTGTCTCCGTGTCCTTCCTTCTTCGCCGACTCCATCCACACCTTTGGGGACCCCTGGACCTGCTGGGGTTGGACCCCGGCACTAAGGGGTGCCCTTACCCACCCATGAGGATGGACTCACAAGATATGTCTTTATGATGTTGACCTTGAACATTCCCCTGGCATAGTCAATTCAAACAGGAAAGGACACCTGGTTTAAGCTGAGTCACTCAGATTTTCCCCTGGACATTTGGAATTGGTGAGAGAGTTCCTCTGTTTCTGCAATTGCTTTAATTAAAGATATGTAAATTGAGGAATTGTGAGTGTGGCCATGCTTGGAACTGTGTATAGCAGAGTATTATCTAAAAGCTATCTAGGGAAAAAGAGAATTATGACAGGAATGCGGAGAGAGGCAGGGATGAAAGGCCATTTAGTGAGAGAGAGGGAGAGGAAGAAGGAGATAATTTATTTGGATTTTTAAGCTGTTTTGTGTGGGAGTTTTAGATTGTATCTCTGAACTGTATATCAGGGTAGATAATTTTACTGGTATTTCAGAGACAAGCTAAGGCAAAGGAGGGTAATTTGTCAATCACATTGTTCATGCATTAAAGGGATCTAGTTCATGTGTTTTCTAATATTAAGACCAAGTCTTAGTTTTTGCAACTTACTCCATGCACATCTTTTAAAAAAAAACACAGGAAAAATATTAACTAATCAATTAGTGAACAAATCATTCTTGTTTTCAGTTTAAAGCTTTTAGGAGAAACAATAGTGTTGAAAGCTACAGTAGGCATATTTATAACCATTAACCACTGATTTGTGGGAAGCATTAAACTTTCAGAGAAACTTTGGGGGTAAGAATTGAATATAATTTTAGGTTTTCCAATGGCCCATTAAGAGTTCAGTTTTCATTTTATTGATAACCAGCTGGTCAACGAAATAGGACAATACTTTTTAAAAACTGAGTAAAAAAGTCATGCATATTTCAGGAATATCTATAAATTTTATGACTTTGTTTTGGTGGTATTCATATCATTAACAAACTTCAAAGCCAGAAAAGATTCTTTGCAAGTGGAATTTTGGGGTCAGTAGGAAAGCTGGGTCTAAGATTTAGCTTTCCCATTTTATATCAAAGGTTTTCTTCCAGCATTATTTATTCCTTCAACCTCAAGAAAGGAATGTAGAAGGAATTCAGTCTAATTTAAAATACTTTTATATATAAAAGTTCAAAATACATAAAGGAGAATGACTAGTAATGAATCCTTATATACCCATCACTTAACAGTTGTTCATATTTTGCTATATTTGATTTACTAGTCTCCTTTTCTGCTGAAATATTCTAAAGTAAATTCCAAACACTATGAGTTCACCCTCAAATATTTCAGTATGCATCTCTGTACACATAGACATTTTCTTATATAATTACTATGCTTTTATGGCACTCCAACAATAATTCCTTCATATCATTGAATATCCTGCCATATTCAACTTATCCCAATTGCTCTCTCAATTATTTTTAGTTGTTTTGTTCAAATAAGGATCCCCAAAAGGTCCACATGTTGTGTGTTGGTTGTACATCTTTTTAACTCTTTATATTGAAAGTAATTCTCCACTGCACCTCTTATAAATCATACTATTGACTTAGACTGTTTATCCTGTAGAATGGCCCATATTTTGGATTTGTCTGATGTCGTCCTCATTATGTCTTTGGGTTTGTTCCTTTGCTTTTTATTTCTCCTAATTCTAAAAGCTTTAATATACTTGGGTAAACTATTTGTGTTTTGTTTCATGTTGCATCACATCAGGAGACAAAAAATATCTGTGTATTTCAAGTTTAGTGATGCCAAGATTGGTCAATGAGTTCAGCTGCTGACAGCCAGACCTTCCCATTATCCATTGATGTTCATTGTCTGAATCCTTTATTATATTAAGGCTTACAAAATGATGATTTTATAGTTCTATTTTTCCTTTATTATGTATTAACTGGAATTCTTTAAAAAAAGTCCTTCATCAACAAGCACTAGTTACTCTGAAATATATTTCATATAAGAAAGACAAAATAAAGTTTGTCTTTTCTTTAATTGTAAATTCTCAGAGTAATAGTTCATTGTTTTTTTTTATTAAATCTTTATTGTTCAGATTATTACAGTTGTTCCACTTTTTTTCCCCCATAGCTCCCCTCCACCCAGTTCCCACCCACCCTCTGCGCTTACCCCTGGCACCCACTGTCCTCATCCATAGGTGCACAATTTTTGTCCAGTCTCTTCCCACACCCCCGACACCCCTTTCCCCTCTGAGAATAGTCAGTCCACTCCCTTTCTATGCCCCTGATTCTATTATATTCACCAGTTTATTCTGTTCATCAGATTATTTATTCACTTGATTTTTAGATTCACTTGTTGATAAATGTGTATTTGTTGCTCATAATTTGTATCTTTACCTTTTTCTTCTTCTTCCTCTTCTTAAAGGATACCTTTCAGCATTTCATATAATACTGGTTTGGTGGTGATGAACTCCTTTAGCTTTTCCTTATCTGTGAAGCTCTTTATCTGACCTTCAATTCTGAATGATAGCTTTGCTGGGTAAAGTAATCTAGGTTTTAGGTTCTTGGCATTCATCACTTTGAATTTTTCTTGCCACTCCCTTCTGGCCTGCAAAGTTTCTGTTGAGAAATCAGCTGACAGTCGTATGGGTACTCCCTTGTAGGTAACTGATTGTTTTTCTCTTGCAGCTTTTAAGATTCTCTCTTTGTCTTTTGCTCTTGGCATTTTAATTATGATGTGTCTTGGTGTGGTCCTCTTTGGATTCCTTTTGTTTGGGGTTCTCTGCGCTTCCTGGACTTGTAAGTCTATTTCTTTCACCAGGTAGGGGAAGTTTTCTGTCATGATTTCTTCAAATAGGTTTTCAATATCTTGCCCTCTCTCTTCTTCTGGCACCCCTATAATTCGGATGTTGGTACGCTTGAAGTTGTCCCAGAGGCTCCTTACACTATCTTCATATTTTTGGATTCTTTTTTCTTTTTGTTTTTCTGGTTGGGTGATTTTTGCTTCTTCGTATTTCAAATCTTTGACTTGATTCTTGCGACCCTCTAGTCTGCTGTTGGAACTCTGCATAATATCCTTTATTTAAGTCAGTGTATGCTTAATTTATAGTTGGTCCTTTTTCATAACCTTGAGGGTCTCACTAGATTTCTTGAGGGTCTCACTAAATTTATCCGCAGTTTCTAGAAAATTCTTGAAAAACCTTAAAAGTGTGGTTTTGAACTCTATATCCAGTAGTTTGTTTTTCTCCATTTCTGTCATTTGTGTCCTGCTTCTTTGTCCCTGCATTTTTTTATGCTTCCCTGTGTTGATAAAGTGGTTTTCTGTGTTAGGTGTCCTACAGGGCCCAGTGGTTCAGCCTCCCCAATTACCTGAGGTGGACACTCTTTGTGCACCCCTTTGTGGTCTTTGTGCACAGTCTTGTTGTAGTTAAGTCTTGATTGTTATAGGTATCACTAGGAGGAATTGACCTCCAGGCCAATTGTCTGTGAGAATCAGCTGTGTCTGCAGTGGGAGAACTTCTGAGCTGGAGACACCCTTCTGGGGCAAGACTTGCTTCAATGGGGCTTTGGTGCTCACTGAGTCTGCCCCCTGAGTGTGTCCCTTATGGATCTGAGGAGTTGTAATCTGGATGGTCCCACTCTGACCACTGGGTACACTGGCTCTTGGATCTCTAAGAAGGTGCTAATTTAGCCTCTGCCTGAGGCTACCCAGCAGGAGCTATGGAGAGATTCCTCTTCTTTGTTTGGGGTTTGGAGGTGCCCAGATGAGGCCCAGCTGTGAAGCAATGCAAGTTGCTGTGGGGTCTTGGAACTTCTTTTGGAAGTTCTGGGTCTCTCTGATTCAGCTGCAGTTTGTTAGTTAATTTTCAGGTTGCAAAGGGCCAGGCCTTTCATATGCAAAAGCCTCTGTGCACAGCTTGGGTGGGGCAGGGTCTCAGGGGATCAACAGGGTGGAGCAAGCAGCTATGGCTGCTCCCCAGTCCTACCCTAAGGGCCCCTGCATCTCAGTGTCCCAGTAATCACTGCAAGCACCTCTGAGAGAAAGCTGCCTTCGAGTTCTGCCCGATGCCAGACAGTCCAGTTTCTTCCCGTATGAGTCTGGGTCCCCAGAGACTCACCTGGAACTGGAGTTCAGAGCAGTTGGGAGCTTTAGACTCCCTCCTGATTGAAAAAGACAGCCGCGTCCTCAGCTGCCAACCCTCTCCATGTGTACCACATCCTCAGTTGCCAGCCCTTTCCGCGTGCGCCTCTGTACCTCTGCACTTTACTTCCACACCTCCTCTGAGTCTCAGTGCTTTTCTCTTTCCTTCTAGTTGTAGAATTTCCACTTAGCCAGCCTTCCTGTGGTTCTGGATGATGTCCGTTTTGTCTTTTAGTTGTATTTTTGAAGTGGTTGTGCGAGGCAGCAATTTCTGGTGTTTACCTATGCCGCCATCTTGGTTTCTCAATAGTTCATTGTTTTAATCATTGACCACTGAAATTGCCTCAACAACAGTACTTATGATATCATTAAGAGAATGGACAAATCCTTACTCCCTGGGTCAGAATGCTATATGTCAAGAATCTACACTAATAAAAGAGAAACATGGTAATTGGCGTACGACCGCTACCATTTTCATTGGCTAATCAGCGAGATATGCAAATTAACTGTCAGCCAAGATGGCAGCCGGCAGCCAGGCAGCTTGAAACTAACATGAGGCTTGGTTGCCTCAGTGACAGAGGAAACCAACGTTCCCCACCTGCGGCTGCAGGCCTCTGAGCGGGCAGTTTAAGAAACTCTACAACAAATACCCCCGGGCTTCAGCCAGCAGATTCGCAACATTGTAAGCAAAGGCCAAAAACCTACTTTCAGGTGGAGGCCTAAGAGCTGGAGCCAAGCCTCAAAGCTAAAGCTGGCCCAGAATAAAAAAAGAAAAAAAAGAAAAAAAGGAGCAGTTGGGAGCTTCAGTCACCCCCAGCCTGAAAACAGCCCTCAGCCCCTCACCCAGACTGGCCAGGCACCCCAGTGGGGACCCCCACCCTGAAGGATGTGTGACCAGCTGCAAACAGCCATCATCCCCTCACCCAGGCTGGCCAGGCACCCCAGTGGGGACCCCCACCCTGATCCAGGACACACTTCAGGGCAAACCAGCCGGCCCCACCCATGCACCAGGCCTCTACCCTATATAGTAAAAGGGTAATATGCCTCCCAGCACCGGGATCAGCGGAGCCATGAGGCCTCCCAGCACTGGGATAAGCATGACAGGGGGCAGTGCCCAAACCCCCTGATCGTCCTGCGGCTCTGTGTGTGACAGGGGGCGGGGCCACAACCTCCCTATCCACCCTGCTCTGTTCATGACAGGGGAAGGCGCCCCAACCCCTGATCAGCCCTGCTCTGTGCCTGATGGGGGGAGCTCCCCAATCCCCCCCCCCCCCACGGGCCCTGCTCTGTGTGTGACGGGGTAGAGCCATAACCTCCCCATCGGCCCTGCCCTGAGTGTGAGAGTGGCGGCGCCCCAACCCCCTGATGGGCCCTGCTCTGTGTGTGACGGGGGCAGCACCCCAACCCCCTGATTGGCCCTGCTCTGTACGTGACAGGGTACAGAGCCCCAACCCCCCTGATGGGTCCTGCTCTGTGAGTGACAGGGGGCAGTGCCCCAACCCCCTGATTGGCCCTGCTCTGTGCATGACCGAGGGTGGCGCCGCACCCTCCCCATCGACCCTGCCTTGAGTGTGAAAGGGGACGGTGCCCCAACCCCCCAATCGGCCCTACCCTGATCGTGACTGAGGGTGGCATCACAACTTCCCAATATCCCTGCTCTGTGCATGACAGGGGGCGGTGCCCCAACTCCCCAATCGGCCCTGCTCTGAGCCCGACCAGGGGCTGCACCTAGGGATTGGGCCTGCCCTCTGCCACCCGGGAGCAGGCCTAAGCCAGCAGGTCGTTATCTCCCGAAGGGTCCCAGACTGCGAGAGGGCACAGGCCGGGCTGAGGGAATCCCCCTCCCCACCGAGTGCACAAATTTTTGTGCACCAGGCCTCTAGTGGACTTCTATAATAGATAAGAGGCCTATTTTAAGATACTGATATAGAATTAACTGTTCATTCTGAAAGTTTTGAAGATCAAATTCTATACTTTTACCTGTAGGCTCATAGGTTTCTCCCACTTTACTTTCAATCACAAAACTTAAAAAAATCAATTTATACTATTCATAGTGTATACAATATCTGTATAGAAAACAGAGACAGAGCAGTAGGGTGGAATAGTACGGGTGTGGAAATGAAGGTCCTTCCACAATTTTCTGGGTTCCATATGGTTTACAGTTTAAAGGATGTTCTCTAAGCAATGGGTCATGTAGCATTTCACTAATTCAAATATTTTACTTAGAAGGGGAGTTTAAGTTAGAATATTTCTACAGTCATTAAGTGTAGTGTCAATGTTAGATAACAAAATAGTTATATCTAGTATTTTACACTTCTGTTGGCATCTCTAGAGCTTTGACTTGACAATTCCTCTTTTTAAATTATTTATTTATATTGTAATTCAATTTATTGGGGTGACAGTAGTTAATAAATTATATATAGGTTTTAGGTATACAATTCTATAATACATCATCTGTATATTGTATTGTGTGTTCCCACCCGAAGTCAAGTCTCCTTCATCACTATTTATTCCCCATTTACCTTCTTCTACCTTTCTCCATCCCCTTTCCTTCTGGTAATCAGCATTCTATTGTCTGGGTCTATGAGTATGGGTTGTTGGTTTTTTTTGGCTTAATTCCTTTATCTTTTTCACCCATTCAACCCCCCTCCTCTCTAACAGATGTCAGTCTGTTCTCTGTATATATGTCTGTTTCTATTAGATTTTTAAAGTTTATTTTGTTCATTAGATTCCACATATAAGTGAAATCACATGGTATTTGACTTTCTCTGACCAGTTTATTTCACTTAACAAATACTCTTCAGGTCCATCCATGCTATTGCAAAAGATAACATTTCCTTTTTTCTTACTATCAAGTAGTATTCCATTGTGTAAGTGTATCATAAGCTTTTTTTTATCCACTCATTTACTGATGGGCACTTGGGCTGCTTTTACATCTTGCTATTATAAATAATGCTACAATGAACACAGGGGTGTATATATTCTTTAGAATTAATGTTTCAGGGTTCTTCAGATATATTCCCAGAATTGGAATCACTGGATCATAAGGCAGTTCCATTTTTAATTCTTTGAGATAACTCCATACTGTTTTCCACAGTTGCTGAACCAATCTGCAGTCCCACCCACAGTTCACTAGGGTTCCATTTTCTACACGTTCTCACCAACACTTGTTTGTTGATTTATTGATGGAAGGTGTGAGTTATATCTCATTGTGGTTTTAATGTGCATTTTTGTGATGATTAGTCATGTTGAGCATCTTTTCATATGTCTATGAGCCATCTGTATGTCCTTTTTGGAGAAGTGTCTATTCAGGTCCTTTGCCCATTTTTTAATTGGATTGTTTGGGTCTTTTTTTTTGGTGTTGAGTTGCATATACTCTTCATAAATTTTGGGTATTAACCCCTTATCATATACATCATAGGCAAATATGTTCTCCCATTTATTAGGTTGTCTTTTCATTTTGTTGATGATTTTCCTTTGCTGTGCAAAAACATTTTAGTTTGATGTAATCACATTTGTTTATTTTTTATTTTGTTTTTCTTGTCTCAGAGGATATATCAGAAAAAATATTGCATAAGCACGTTCAAGATTTTACTACTTATGTTTTCTTCTAGGATTTTTATTATTTCAAGTCTAATATTTAAGTCTTTAATCCATTTTGAGTTTATTCGTGTATAAGAAATTGGTCTAGTCTAGTTTTATTTTTTTGCATGTATCTGTTCAATTTTTCCAACACCATTTATTGAATAGACTATCTTTACCTCATTGTATATTCTTGCCTTCTTGACAATTAATATTGTCAAATATTAATTGACCATAAAGGCATGAGTTTATGTCTAGGCTCTCTATTCTGTTCCATTGATCTATATGTCTGTTTTTATGCCAATACCATGCTGTTTTTATTCCTGTGGCCTTGTAGTATAGTTTGATATCAGGTAGTGTAATTCCTCCAACTTTGTTCTTTCTCAAGATTGCCATGGCTATTCAGGGTGTTTTGTGGTTCCATATGAATTTTTGGAATATACATTCTAGTTCTGTGAAGTACACCATTAGTGTCTTGATAGGACTTGCATTGAATCTATAGACTGCTTTGTGTAGTATGGGCATTTAAATGTTAATTCTTCCTATCCATGAACATGGCATATGCTTCCACTTATTTGTGGCTTTTTCAATTTCTTTCTTCAGTGTCTTATAACTTTCCAAGTACAGTTCTTTTACACCCTTGGTTAAATTATTCCTAGGTATTTTGTTGTTGATGAAATTGTAAATGGGATTGTTTTCTTAGTTTCCCTTTCTGGTAGCTCATTATTGGTGTGTAAAACTGCAACTGATTTCTGGATAATTGTTTTGTAACCTTCTACTTTACTAAATTCATTATTCAGTTTTAGTAGTTTTTTGGTGGAAACCTTAAGGGTTCTTTACATACTGTATCTTGTCATCTGCAAAGAATGACATTTTTACTTTTTCCTAATCAATTTGGATCTCTTTTATCTCTTCTTCTTGTCTGATCGCTGTGGCGAGGACTTCCAGCACTTTGTTGAATAAGAGTGATGAAAGTGGACATCCCTGCCTTGTTCCTGACCTTAAGGGAAACGCTTTTAGATTTTGCTCATTAAATATGAGGTTGGGATGTTGGTTTTGGATTTGTTGTATATGGCATTTATTACATTTCGGTATATTTCTTCTATTCCCACTTTGCTGAGGGTTTTTTTAATCATAAATGGGTGCTGAATTTTATTAAATGCTTTTTCTGCATCTGTTGGTATAATCATGTGATTCTCATTCTATGTTTTGTGTATGTGGCGTATCACATTTATTGATTTGCAGATATTGTACAAATCTTGCATCCCTGGAATAAATCCCACTTGATCATGGTGTATGATCTTTTTAATGTATTGTTGGATTTGGTTTGCTAGTATTTTGTTGAGTATTTTAACATCTATGTTCATCAAGGATATTGGCCTATAATTTTTTTTCTTTGTAGTGTCTTTATTTGGTCTTCTAAGTCACATCACTGATTTTATTATAGAAAAAGCAAGCCTTTCTCTAGGGAACTGTTATCATCGCACTGTAGTGTCAAATTACATGGGAGAAATACATTCTTCCTTTCTGGTTAAGATGCACAGAAAGTCCGGTCTCCTAATTCCTGCTGTAGATAACTTGAAGTAGAGAAGAGGGAGGGGACAGAATAGGGTAGGAGGAGGAAGAAGGACATTTGTTTCTAAAGGAACCATTGTCTGTGCCTGGTTGGCATGGCTCAGTGGTTGAGCATCTACCTATGAACCAGGAGGTCAAGGTTCTATTCCCGGTCGGGGTGCATGTCTGGGTTGCAGGCTTTATACCCAGTGTGGGCAGGCAGCTGATCGGTGATTCTCTCTCATCAGTGATGTTTCTATCTCTCTCTCCCTCTACCTTCCTCTCTGAAATAAATAAAAATGTATTTTAAAAAATAAATAAAGGAATCATTGTCTGTAAGAAGAGGAATTCAGAAGTCTCTGAGCAATGAGTGGTAGGCACACCTTTGACCCAACAAAGGAGACTTGAGAAGATACCAAATAGTGAACACATTGCCGTTTACATCTCATTTTTCCTTCACAGAATTTTAAATAATGACATCCTGGGGGTGAGGGAAAGTTGCAACATTGAATATACAGTATGCAGTCAATGTCATACAGGTAGCAGATTGAGTTTAACAAGCCATATGGATTGTAATAGTCTAAGTATGATTAATTCATAATGTTGGTTCATTTTATGCATTATATTATGACTTGTTATTATTTCATTTAACTACAGTGTGTAAGTCCTTTTTCTAGGCTTGATCAGGAAACCTTAAGGATTTTGATATCCCTCACATTATAACAAATAACATCCCAATATTTCTGGACTTTACCTGGGACTTATTGCGATTGGTGGAAGTTCTGAGAAAGAGCAAAGTGAACTTGGAGCAGATGGGTGTCCTCCCGTTGCAGAACTCCACTTGCAGCCTGAGGAAAACTTGATACTGAAGGTGGAAATAATGGCTTTCTGCTCAGTTTGTTGTAAATTCTAAATGGGTGATTGAAGGCCGTAATGATCACTGTTGTTGAATGCCTCTGGGCTTCAACATCTGGCGAATGCCTTACTAGCTGACAGCTGTTAGCCTTGGTAATGAACATGGTGTGCTGCCCAGAGCTTTTGTTTTAAGTAGGCTGGGGATTATGCTCGAAGCAAGTATCACTAGTTCATGATTCAAGACAAAAAAGAACAACTTTATTTTCAGGATTAACTTCCCCATGGTACATTTAGTAAAAACAGAGCCTTGTGCTTATTGTTATGGAAATGTTGCAGCCTCTTATGCTCAAAACCCAAGATTTTTATTATATTTTTAGCACATGAATTTGAATTAACATTCTAAGCCCCGTTTAGCCTCTGTCAGAGACAAATCCAAATTGCTAAGAAGCACAAAATAAATTTAGGAAAATTGGCTTATGTCCTGAGCTTAGGTTCAAGCTCAGTCAGTAAAACTATTACAACAAAACAGGGAAACAATTTCTGGAGGTAACAGATTGAAGGAGTAACGTTGGAAAGCACAGTGCTTTGCACTGGAGTAAGCAGTTTGTCTATGATTTAGAAGAATGGAATTTAAAAAATAGCACTATAGGCAAGATGTTTGAAGTAAATATTTCCATCTCTAAGATTATGCTAAGATACTTTAAATCTAGGTTTTGGTTAACTAATACAATTTAAATAAGAATAAAAGTAACATTTGAAAAGAAAATTATCACTTGCAGGTTTTTAAATTTTGGAATAGTATTTTTCAGTAATTTAAAAGTCATTTATAATTACTTTATCCATGTTTTTTTCTTTCACATTTAAAAAATATTGTTACTGTATTTAAGGACTATGGAGTTTGGACTTTTTGTTTCTTTTTTGTAGTAGAAGCAAAAACTATTTTGATAAGAATTATATATATAATTATACACAAACACACACATACTGAGGAGGGGGGAGAGCTAGGTTTGGTTCTGTATGCTGTGCATCTGCTATTTTAAGAATGAAGGCGTTGGCAGAGTTATGGTCTGAAATGATCCAGCCTATAGCTGCATACTTTCCATGTGAAAATACCAGTGAGAGAGAAGTTCTGAGATAAAGGCAAAGGAGGTGGTAATGTCTCCTCTGGGAACTTTTCAGAGAAAGATCTGCTTTTTAGAGGCAACAAGTAGACCTCCTGGGAGAGTAGGAGTAGAGACAATTCTAATGCTGGAAATGCTTCCCCTTTGCTAACTCAGAAGATAAAACACACAGTCCTCTGCTCTTCAGTATCCCTGCCTTGTCTGCCACCAAAACCTGTGTAGCTTTATTCCTCCTCTGTGAAAATGCCAAACCTCATCACCAATGGAGAGTTCCTCTGGGTCAGCGGTTCTCAACCTGTGGGTCACGACCCCTTTGACGGTCAAACGATCCTTTCACAGGGGTCGCCTAAGACCATCCTGCATATCAGATATTTACATGACGATTCATAACAGTAGCAACATTACAGTTATGAAGTAGCAACGAAAATAATTTTATGGTTGGGTCACAACATGAGGAACTGTATTTAAAGGGCCAGAAGGTTGAGAACCACTGTTCTAGGTGGTTGCTGGGCATCCTGTAGTTGACGATGATGTTGAAGATGATGATGATGGTGGTGATACTGAGGAGGATAACTAACCTTAATTGAAATAGTAAGAGAACTATTTTTAAAGAGCCCAGGGTTTAGATGTCCTTATAAATATTGATACCGATTTTAGGAACTCCACCAGCAAGATTGATATTTCAAATCAGCCACTTCCCAAAAGCAACTCTGATAGTGTCCAGAGTGAATTCCTGCATGAATGATGAATCTAGTTATGTTACTGTGTTAGAAACCAGAATCAAAGGAAAAAAGATTAAACTCATTCGGTACAAAAGAGCAAACAGACATGTGCTAAGCATCTTCAGTGTCTCACCTCACTTAATCCTTATAAGAACTCAGTGAGGGAGGTGCTGTTTTTATTTCTGTTTTACAGATATAGAAACTGAGGTATAGAAAGATGAAGGAACCTGCCTAAGGCCACTCCACTATTAGGTGGTAGACCCAGGATTTCAGCCCAGTCTTCCCAACTACTAAGCCATCAGCTCTTAACCGCCATCAATAGAGACTAATTGGTTGGTTGATTTTCAGCAAACGAAAATTACCAAGGAAGGCATTGCTCTCTTGCCTCCTGGTCACTCAAATCATCATTAGCCCCCTCCCCCAACCTGTTTCCCTACCTGTCGTCCTGCCTCAGGCCATCTTTGTGTGTCCTACAGCTGGTGCAGAACATGCAAGGGTATTCTCACAGCACGTTGCTTTAGCTATGAATACAACGTTGCAAAATCGTAATTTGGATGGTGATCTTTTAGGGAGCTAATGATAGATTTGAAATAAATCACAAGGACAGAGAATAAAGAATGTGACCTGAGAGTCAGGGCAAGAACTCTGCCACTAACTGGCAGTGTGATCTCAGCAAGTCATATCACTTTCCTCAACCCATTAGAGTAATTATGTCCAAGGTTTCTTCAAGTTATAACGTATGAAGAAACGGTCCTGATTACTTTCATGCTGTTGTTCTTATTGGGGTAAAAACACATGTCATTCTGAGGCCTGGCCCAGCAAGTATCATTTGATATAGCTTGAAAACAGTCAGATGCAAATGGCTACGCCCATTAAGCTATCCTTTTCCAGAGACGGTCTAGGATTTGCCATTTGGGGGAGGGCGGGAGAGGCCTGGAAGTTTGCCACGTTCTCCTGAAAAAGGGTTGCAGTGTGGTTATGCCAAGAACTCTGCGTGTCAATCTGGACCCAGCACTGTGTCTCTTGTTACTGCCTGCTCCTGCCAACTGCGGCGTCCTGCTCCAGCTGTTTGGAGCCCAGACCTGGCACGCCGAGTCTGCCTTGGCACGCTGTGTGTGGGTAGATTCAGGGTGGCTTGAGGGAAAGGAGCCAAGACAGTGTCATACATGGAGCTTTATCTTCTGCCCCTACACACCGCAGAGTCCAATTCCCAATTTACTTCTTCCCACGGGACCCACACCTGTCTGAATCCCTTCTCAGCACCGTTGGTGATAGTGAGATTGCAAAGGAACCAGTGACAAAGCCATGTGTGTGGGCTGTTCAGGGGTTTAACCGAGCGGGTTGCCCAGCGTGTGTAATAATATTAAGTTCTGTACATCCACAGAACTCTGCAGACATCTCACACCTTCTGCTTTTTTTTTTTTTTTTTGTAGTTTGTCTTCTGGGTGAACCACAGGGATTGTTGAGACATTCATGGTTTTACCTGTGGCTCCATCTCTGAGTCTTTCTGTGGGAGGTGCTTCCATGCCTTTGGGCACAGCCCAGAAACAAGGCCGCGGTGGAGGGTGAGTGGGGGGAGGCTGCAGTCATTCCTAGGTCAGGCTGGGTGGCGCAGTTGTGGCTGCTGCAAGCTGGAGATGTTCTTTCTGGCCCATGGCTTTTCAGGTGGCAGTTACTAAACAGACACAGCCTCAGGTGCTCAGGAGAGAAATATGTCCGGGCAATAGTATTACCTGTAAAATTGTGAGGTATGTGAGAACGTCTTCCTGTTTCTTATCAGTTTCTATTTGTTCACTTTATAAGTTTATTTATTTTTTATTATAACTCTGCTTCTCGATACTATCTTACAAACTCTCATATATTCTAGTTACTTTGATGGATGTTTGAGCAAAGTTGTAACAGCCCTTCATTCTTTCAATAAGGATCCCAGCTGGTTGCTGGGGATACCGTGCTAAGAAAGACCCAACTCCCGCCATCATGGTCATAGAACTTGCATGTTAATAGGGACAACACTAAATGACCACAGTGAGGTGTGTTAAGCTCTAAGACAGGGGACACCAGGAAGTAAATAAGATTTTACTTGGTAAGAACAGAGGCTTTATCCGGGCGACTGGTCGTTCCACAGTGGGCTAGGTGTTGAGAAGTCTGTGGAAGATGAGGAGGTGTGACCAAGGAGACCAGATTAACACATGCGAAACAGACCACGGAGGGCCAAAGCGGGAGGCACCCCCTCAGTGCTGGGTTTCAGAGAGTTGGTATTTGAGGTTCCAACAGTAGTCACCTCCCAATATCTAGAATTTATTATTAAGTGGAACTCGTGGGGCTGTGTGGTTAGTTAGGGCTTGCATCATTTTTAACTTTTTATGAGCATGGAGCTTTTTTAATCAGCTCTTAAGTTTATTGAAAGTAAAAATCATAAATTTTGCTGTTTTGTGTTCTCGGCCTATACAATCTAGTCTAGCCCATTGCTGTCTATATAGTTGCTACTCATTAAACGTTTGTGAAATATGTGCAGCGCATAATGATTCCTTATTGTTTTTCTATGAGTAATTCTAGAACATAAGAAAGATGAGAGGCGACAGTTACCCAGAGGTGAAGGTTCTAGATTCATCACTTGCTCGACTGTTTTTTGTTTTTTACATGAATGTACCATCTGTCATTCAGGGGCTTCCTTCACCCCATTGGAAATATGGAGGAGGGAGTGTAACGCCTTGTAATGTTTTCAGTAGCAGGGTAATCGCTGAAGCATTTGAGGGGATGGAGGATGACAGCATACAGATGGGCCCATTGACAAGTATGTCCCCTTGTGGTGCTCCTGTCACAACTGAATTATTCTGTCACTTGTGCTGTCACCAGATCAAGGCTGATTCAGGAAGTACAAAGAAGAGCAATTCTTGTGACTCTTAATCCCAGAGGGAAATGGCTCTGTGGCACGTGTGCTTTCTGTGAAAGGGACTGGCTTTATTATGTTCTAGGAGTCGTGAGAGGGGGCATGGTGTAGCAGGATACCAATAAGTGAACTGCTGGTGATGGTGACAATATTTTGAATTGCCTCCTGATTTGGGTTTCATTTTGTTTAACTGATATCTCTCTCCTGCATTTGCCCGGCTAAATCTAGGACCCTCACCTATCAACCTCCAATCAAACCCATAAGCAGTGAATACCCTGCTCATGCCCATATGTGTCCACCCCACATTGCTGGGTCATTCTTTGTGGACATTCCCCCCCAGGACTCCAGGACACTCATGAGCTCAAGGAGTCTTCTGGATGGAATCGCTCCCATATTGTACTCTGGCATCAGCCTTCCTTGTGTAGGTCTCTGACACTTGACTAGAAAGTTGGTTATTGTGATTTCAACCCCAGAGAGTGTGATGGCATTGGAGAACGGGGCAACAGAATGTATTAAGGTCCTTTGAAGTCAATTCCAGGAAAAGTTATTTACTAACTATATTTAGAATCACTCTTTTAAAAAACAACAACTAGGGAACTATAGTTGTTTTTCCATTGCTCATTGTACTTCTCATTTTGCTAAAGGTTTACTGAATTACCCTATTAACTTAATTTTACTCATTTTTCTACACATAGACTTTCTATGATTTGTCAAGGTGACATTGCCAGTTCACAAAAGCTGGTTTGTTAATTAATTCAACAAGTATTTGGTAACTACCTACTATGTTACAGGAGTCTGGAGATTGATAAGGCCTAGTGTTGACTTCTGGGAATTCAACTGTCATCAAAGAGGATAGTAAAACAGTGTCTGGCTAAAAAGGAGTAATTCACTGTCCAGAACATCTCGGCATCTGCCTAATGCTGCTGAGTAAGTAAGGGGCGAGTGTGTGTGTGAGTGAGTGAGTGTGTGTGTGTGTGTGTGTGTGTGTCTGGGAATATCTGAATATTCCATTTTAGGGCCCAGTTCTCCATGCTTTGAATTTTATATGTAATTATGAATAAATACTAGAGGCAGTTTCTACCATTCACATTGCCTTTTACCAGCCTGCCCTCATTGCCATTATCTGCCTGTCCCCAGCAAGTGTTAGAGTTTGCAACCTCTAAATTTCCTATTTTCTTATCTGTTTCCATAGTCAATTTTGTTACTACTTTCTCAACGTATAATTTGTGTTTGCTGCCTATAAATACACAAGCCATATTGATATCTGTATCCCAGTGGTCAGTTGCATAATTCAATGTTAGTTTAATTTTTATCCTTTGATAAGTTTACATTTTATTTTCAATCTGGAGTATGCTTACATTCCTGACTGGCTAACTGGGTTTGAACATGCTGGCTCATTTTGCATTCTCTGTACAGCTTGATGAAAATGGCTTTCAGGATTTGCCTCAAAATTAATGATAATACTTCATTAATAACATTGCCTACTTTAGATTTTGTAATCATATACGTGGGTTTTAAAAGGTGAGTGAACCAAAGAGTTTATAATAATTTGAAGCAGATTCTTCAATCTAAAATGCTACTGCCACTGCTACTACTACTGTTACCAAACTCCATGACCGTAAATCCCTTATATCATCCAGAATGAAATCCTTTATAATTAGTAGACTTTCCTGGTACTTACAAAACACAGGTCTATTCTCTATTGGCAAGTTACCTTTCTTAGAGAGAGCAGGGAAATAGCCATGAAAATTACACTGGAGAAATGATGACTCAGGAATGCTGATGTTCCTTTGCATGAGAATATATTTAAGTAACAAGATAACTTAATTATAAGTAGAATATACATATGTATGCAAACATATAGATAACATGAATCTACTACATTTAACAATGTTACATAACATTATATTTATAATATATAATTATAATATATACACTTACAATTTTATATAATACAGAGGCCGAGTGCATGAAATTTGTCCCCTCATCCTGGCCTGCAGCCTTCTTGCAGTCTAGGAGCCATCAGGGGGTATCCAAGTGCACAGAAGTGGGAGAGACTCCCACCACCGCTGCTGCACTTGCCAGCCGTGAGCCCGGTTCTGGCTGAGCGGCACTCCCCCGTGGGAGTGCACTGACCACCAGGGGGCAGCTCCTGCGTTGTGTGTCTGCCCCCTGGTGGTCAGTGCACATCATAGCGACTGGTTGTTACGCCGTTCAGTCGATTTGCATATTATCCTTTTATTATATGGGATATTATACTTACAAATAGAATCATGTTTTTATAGCTATTCTACTATATTGTCATATCAATGACAAAATATGGACCTGGTAAAGAATGGTCTAGTACAGCCGTGGGCAAACTACGGCCCGCGTGCCGGATCTGGCCCATTTGAAATGAATAAAACTAAAAAAAAAAGAAAAGACCGTACCCTTTTATGTAATGATGTTTACTTTGAATTTATATTAGTTCACACAAACACTCCATCCATGCTTTTGTTCCGGCCCTCCGGTCCAGTTTAGGAACCCATTGTGGCCCTCGAGTCAAAAAGTTTGCCCACCCCTGGTCTAGTATTTTAGTGCTTTGTAAGAACTAAATGCACATTTTAGAAACTCCATTAACATGATTAAAATTTCAAATTAGCTCCTGCCAGAAAGCAACTGTGATGTTGTCCAGAGTTGATATCTATGTGAATGATGGATATAGTAATGTGAATGTAGTAAAAACCAGAATTGGAGAAAAATACATATTGTACTCCTTGGATAAGCAGGAGACTGGCATGTGTTAGGGCAGCACATTTAGATGGCAGGGCTATGCCCCTTACAGAGTTATGTTATTAGCTTAATCAAAGATTCTGTTGCTTTTATTTTTCTTTCCTTAAAAGTATAGTACATAACTGCTTTCCATCCATATTTGGCCTACAACTGTGGCCTATTGACCTTAGGTCACAAAATACTGATTTCTGCGCATGGGCCACAAAGTTTCAATCGCACTGTACATGCGCGCCCGCACGTGGGATTTTGTGGAAGAGCCACACTCAAGGGGCCAAAGAGCCGCATGTGGCTTGCGAGCCGCAGTTTGCCAACCACTGGCCTAGGCAGAATGTCATAGAGGAGAGGGCAGTAACTTGAGGCAAGAGTGTTTAGTAACACTGATATGTGGAGAAATGCTGAGATTAGAGGGGATTCTAAAGGTTTCCTGATTTTTTTTTTTAATCTTTAACCAGGAGTAAAACTTTTGACTTCTTGAATTTGAGATAAGTTATATGGTGAAATGGCTGTAACCAATAAGGAATATAAGAATTATCATGGCCCTGACCGGTTTGGCTCAGTGGATAGGGCATTGGCCTGTGGACTCAAGGGTCCCAGGATCAATTCCAGTCAAGGGCATGTACCTTGGTTACAGGCACATCCCCAGTAGGGAGTGTGCAGGAGGCAGCTAATCGATGTTTCTCTCTCATCGATGTTTCTAACTTTCTATCCCTCTCCCTTCCTCTCTGTAAAAAATCAATAAAATATATTTTTTAAAAAAGAATTATCATGAAGATAGTAAGACCAACCCCCAATGGATTTATGGTTTAGAACCAGCAGAAGACAGCTCAATCCAGTGTGGTGACCAATTTCACCTTGGGTAACCCCTAGCTTCATTATACGCTCATTTTAATACATTAGCATAAATGACACACTCCACGGCACCATGATCGGAAATGGAAAGCCCATATAAGGACAAAACATGGTCAATGGGGCTCTTCTGAGAGATCTCCACCCTTTTCCTAGAAAAATCCTTTTTCTCTCCCTTATTGAATGCCCTACCCCTCGATTTAAGGAGCCTCAATAAAAGAAGTGAATCCCACTAGGGAGGGGCTGCTCTGCCTGTCCCACCGTTTCACTAATAAACTCTCTTTCACTTTAAACTCTCTGCTCTTGTTTAAATTCTTTCCTGTGTGAAGCCAAGAACCCACAATGGGTCATGGACCCTCGGGTCCCTGGACCCCTGCAATGCCTGCATCAAACTCACTGGGAATTTGTTGGATTAACCGAGAATACAAATATGAGATGTTTGGAGCATCATAGATCAAAGACCCAAACGAGAAGATAAAGTATTATTTTATGCAAAATCAGGGATGTAATGATATAAGTTGGAGGCAGGAATGTTTAGCAGTTATGAGTTTGAACTCTCCCACAGGCTGTGTGCTTACTGTGTGATCTTGGGTAAGTCACTTAACCACTGTTGGTCTTCAATCCCTCTGTAAAACGGGGGTCTGATAATATACTGCCTATATGGGATTCCTGGGAGGAGGAACTAAGCTCTTATATGCAAAAGACTGTGTGCTTGGCACAGAATCAGTGCTTGACAAGTACGAATTAGACCAGCTCTTTTCTGTCCTCTACTCAGTTGTGATATTTAATATTGAAAACCACAACTGATGTCTCAAAGAGAATGAGAGGCTTGTCTTTTTTTTTCATATTTGTTCCCTCCTCTCAATCCACTCCCCATGCTCATTATCAATTTACTGTGAAACTAGATAGTACCAGGGTACTAACATATTGCTGTTCATCGCCACAGCAGCAGTAGGGGCCTGCATAGCACCCACAGCAGGCCCAGTTCCTTGGGCCGCCTTAGACCATCTTAGAGGGACCCTGAGGCCCCAGGGGCTGCCTGGCCCAGGCTCCCCTAGGTGGGTAGCTCCCCTTTCCAGTCACAGTAGACTGCTGCCTGCCTGTATCCAAATCTGGTCTCAGGAAACTTGCCTATGCCTGTGGAAGTAAGGATGGGTGTGTTTATTTTGCTCTAGATTTCTTTCTAAAGCATATGCACATTCCATTGCTCTGTACTAATGCGTTTGATTATGTGAGTGAGACTAGTATTGAATACAAGTACCTAATTATTTCTTAAACAAAAACAAAACCCCACACTGTCTGTTGCCTAATTTAACCATTAATGTACCAGAGACCTGCTTCCATTTGTATGCAAATAAAATGTAATGGCTGCCTTAGTGTTTTTAACCTAATATGCTTGCTTGATTTCAGAGGGTCAACTGTCTTCGGTTATAACCTAGACTGGGCTCTGCAGTGTTTTATTTCTTGTATTTTAAAACGTAGTTATGGTAAAAGACTTCTAACTCAGAGTCTAAACTGCATCCAAACAAAGGGTATTTTTAATAGTCACTTATTTTAAAGATGATGCCATTGCAATACCTAAGACTGAGTCCATATACTATGTTGTGTTTGCTGACATGTGAGCTGCTAGGCTTCTGAAGACTGGTGGTGAAATCAGGGGCCCCAGCCTTAAAACACAGATACTTGGCTGCTTCATTACTCTTGGTGCATGATGCATTGGTTTATGTGCTCGTGGGAACAGCTACTCTGCACCACACAAGTGTACACTATACAACCCATTCTTGAATCTATGTAATTACAAGTACCTCTTGGATTTGAACGGAACCTTTCTCTGATTATGCTGTTCAGATGTAAGCTCCTTACATTTTGGAAATATTTGATTTTGGAAATGTTCTTGATTCACAATTGGTCAGATTCTGGATATGCCTGGGAAAATGGTCTACCAGTTTTAAGTTAGAAAGTCTGAAGTGTTCTTCTAAAAACCCATACTATCAGACTTACCACCAGATGTGAAAACTTGAGCTCCTTTTTAAAAAAAAAAAAATATATTGATTTTTTACAGAAAAATGGGAGAGGGATAGAGAGTTAGAAACATCGATGAGAGAGAAACATCAATCAGCTGCCTCCTGCACACCCCCCACTGGGAATGTGCCCACAACCAAGGTACATGTCCTTGACCGGAATCGAACGTGGGACCTTTCAGTCCACAGGGCGATGCTCTATCCACTGAGCCAAACCAGTTAGGGCAGAGCTCCTTTTTTTTAATATGAAATGTTTTTTATTCTACCTGTGTGATGTCTTACTGAGAGCATTTATTTATTTTATTTTTAAATTGTATCTTTGATTCATACTTTTACTAATGAGATAATTAGCCATCCCATTATTTTGAGTACTTTTGATTACAATCTTCAAATCCTTCTTGAAGAGCTTTGTGTATCCTTTTTCAACCTGGAAGTCTGCTTACCCTCCATCAAGTATGTTGTTTGGAAATCTGTGGTATTTGCCTCAAAGAAACAAGAGAACAAACATTTTTGGTAATTCTTTTGCTGATTTCTTATAGCTACTGGTCATGTTTTCACCATCACAACAGGAAATCAGGGCAAAAAAAGACTCAGACATTTTATTAACATTAGACAGACATTTTATTAAAATATTTAAATATTCAGGCATCTTATTCTTTAAAAACCAATCCATAGACTACCATAACAGAGTCAATAAGGAAGAACATTGAGTGGAAATAGTAAGATTTCTTAGGCCTGAGAAGTTTGACTTCCCTTAGCAACTATATTAAGGTGGTGTTCTTATTATCTATTGCTGTGTAATAAATTACCCCAGAATTTAGCACCTTAAGGCAATCAATTTTCTAGATTAAAAACTCCCAAAGGGCTTGTCTGGGCCGTTCCCTTTTGGTGACTGTCATTCAGTTTGGTCCGATATTGTCTGGAGCCTAAGGGCACCACTGGGAAGGATGTCCAGGGTGGCCACCCTCATAGCAGCAACTCATGCTGGCTGTTGGCTGGGGCTTAAGCCAGGCTGCTGACCAGAGTGTCTACATGTGGTTTCTCGGTGCCATGGACTTCTCACTGCTTGGCAGCTGGATTCCAAGAGGGACTGTCCAGAGAGAGGATGTTCAAGAGGCCAAGGGAGAAGCCGCAATCCATCCTCACTCCATCCAGTCTTATAGGAGAAGTTTGCATAGCTCATATAAGTCATCACATTTTAGCCACATATTATTTTAATTTGCTCTAGGTGAACTATATAAAAATACTCAATTCAATTGGTTTTGTAAAATAAGAGACCCCAAGTACGTTTTCCCTTCAAATAGCTAATGTGATTCAACATTAAGAATGGTTATCAAATCTAAAGTCTTGTGAATGCACATTTTTGATGAATATTTTGCCAATTGGACCATATGTGAATTCAGCCAATGACTATTCAGCAATATCCTGATTTTTAAAAATTGATTTTATGTCTCTGAACTTGGAAGCTAAGCTGATGTGGTAATTCATATGGCCTTCTGTAACAACATAAAGTAATTGTAGAAGTAGATTTCTCATAGGTAGTGAGTGATTAATCATGGTGTTGTACCATTACAAAATATAGTCAAGGCAGGAGAGAACATGACAGGAACAAAATGTCAGAATTAGGCTTGGCAAAAAGACAAAAGTGAGTAACTTCATAAAAATTAAACTTGCTTCATTTATAGCTTTTCCTTGAGCCTCCCTAGGTTTAGATCTGCCACCGTGTAGAGGCATTGGAAATTTAACATGTCTCAATCCAAGCTAATGGGTTACCCCATCACACCATCTGTACCTCCCTCTACACGAGTGGAAGCTCAAACGATTCAATCAGTCATCCAGGCAAGAAATGCTGGTTTCTTTCCAGAGAATAAAGTACAAACATTTCAGTCTGTCATCTTGCAACCTTTGCTATTTGGTCCTTTTCCATACTCCCAGCTTCAGCTTCTGCTATTCCCCTTAGTGTACCTATATTAGTGAGGAATGCTTTGGGCTGCAAGTAACAGCAAACAAATGAAGGTTTATTTTTCTCAGGTGATAAAAAAAAAATTTGGAATTCATTGGCTCCCAGCATAAGGTCAATGATTCAGCTATTCTATAAGTAATGCCCTATCTTGGGGTCCTCCCAAAAGCAGAGTCTGAGATGAGGGCTGTCATGCAGGTGGTTTATTTGGGAAATGATCCTAGGGGCAAGAGTGGGGAACCAGTGGGTGTAAAAAAGGGAAGGAGAGAAACCACCAAACAAATACATTCAGTATTGAATTGGTCACCTATATAGGTAATTATTACTTGATTTCACAAGATCTTCTGAGTAGTATATAAAATCTACCTTAGAGTTGTTTGTCCAAGGGACAAAAGAGAGAGGTGTTTATCTATTAACTCCTATCCCAACTGGTTGAGAATTACTTAGTGGGTGTTAACTCACCTGCTGCCGCAAATTATAATGTCTAAGTATCATGTGGGCTCCCACAGGCATTCCATGGAATAGCAAAAAATAAGTGCTCAGGCAGGAAGTGGGAGACAGGTGGGGCATGCTTGAGATGAGATGTCCTCAGTTTGAACTGGTTTAAGGGTTGCCTGCAGTCATCACAGAGCTGTGGCTGGATCATCAGTGAGGCAGAGGATGTATATGGCAGGTATCTGACTTTGCCCAATCACTTAAATATAGTAATTCATTTGCTCTATCCTGATAAATATGAAATCATCTCAGAATTAATTCATCAATGTGATTGACAAAATTATTTCCTATTAAAGATGTATAGCCAAAGTTCTAGGTTCACAAATTGCTTCAATTTCTTTTTCCTATGTGGTCATAAGATCCAATTTATTTACTATTAAAATAATTTGTTTCTCTTTGTAATGAAAAGAAAACATAGATAAAGTGACTACATTACTAGGGGAAAATAGCCTGTGCCAGAAAATACAGTAGACAAAGTCAAAAGAAACACTGGCAGAAATTATTTTCAATAAATATAATAGACAAAGAATGAGTTTCTCTAGGATACAAAAATTGTTAAAATTAAAAGTAACTATTAAAATGTAGAGACCCCAATAGATGAATGGGCAAAAGACATAACAGATCCTTCACAGAAAAAAATATATAAATTTTTCTTAAACATAAAGTTAATACAATGAAAATAACTTTCTCTGTAATTCATGGGTTTTAAGATCAAGAGAAATTTCACATGGGGATCTGAACTTGGGAACTTCATCTAAGGAGCTTCATCTCTCTGTATGGCCATGTGTTTTCATTTCTCTTCGGTAAATATCTAGGAGTGGAATGGCTAAATCATAGGGTAGGTGTATTCCTGTTGAAGAAATTTAACTTTGAAAGAAATGGTTTTCCACCGGATTTGCTTTAGATGATGTGATCCCGAGCCCAGCGCCATCATGGGATAAGACCTTGGGGGTTTCAGAGAGGAGTGTATTTTGTGTGTGGGAGGAATGTGAATTACTGAGCCAGAGGGTGGACTGTGGTAGATCATATTTTCCAAAAAATAGCTTCAACAATAATTCCCATCCCACAAGCTCTTCCAGAATTTGCTGCTCCCCCTAGAGGTTATTTCCCCTTTCCTTGAACCTGGGTGTGCCTTTGCGACTGCCTCAGTTACGAGGGTGTGGTGGAAGTGATGGCTTGTGATTTCCAAAGCCAAGCTGTAGAAAGTGAGGCAGCTCTTGCCTAGCTCTCTTTCAGTGCACTTGCTTTTTGATCCAGTTACTAAGCAGGAAGCTCGGGTCTCTTGTAATAGTTCAGGAGGAGAGGAACAGAGGTCTCCAGCACTCAACTCAGACTGAGCGCCCAGCATACAGTCAGTACCAACTTCTCACCATGTGAGTGAGCCAGCTTGGAATCTAACCCTTTAGTCTTCAATTGAGTTGTCACAGCTGGTGCCACATGAAGCAGAGATGAACTTCCCCAATCAAGCCTGCCTACTGTGCAGATCAATGAGCAAATTAAATGGTTTTATTTAGCTTTATTTGTTGTAAGCCACTAAATTTTTCTGGCATTGCTTTCCTTTCTTTAAAAATCAATTTTTTAAATTGATTTCAGAGAGGAAGGGAGAGAGAGAGAGAGAAACATCAATGACGAGAGAGAATTGTTGATTGGCTGCCTCCTGAACTCCCCCTACTGGGGATTGAGCCCACAACCCAAGCATATGCCCTGACCTAGAATCGAACCACTGGTTCATAGGTTGACGCTCACTGAGCCATGCTGACCAAGCTGCTTTTCAAATTTTTACATAAAATTTTAAAAATTGAAGCAGAATTGATATGTAATATATTAAGTGTCCAATTTGATGATTTTTGACATATTGCATAACTATAAAACCATCTCTACAATCACAATAATGAACATATCGATTACATC
This sequence comes from Myotis myotis, assembly GCF_014108235.1. Taxonomy (NCBI): domain Eukaryota; kingdom Metazoa; phylum Chordata; class Mammalia; order Chiroptera; family Vespertilionidae; genus Myotis; species Myotis myotis. Next base: position 44,815,004 of record NW_023416390.1, read on the forward strand.
TGAAAGTTTCCTTGTATTTTTCATAATCTCTCTTTGCCCTCCCCTCCCAACCATGCAATCACTGATGTTTCCTGTCACTGAAGACTAGTTTACATCTTCTAGAATTTTGTAAGTGGACTCTTACAAATGTATTGTTTGTTTGTTTGTTTTGGTCTGGCTTCTGTCACTCAGCATTATTGAGATTCATTCATGTTTTTGGGAATATCTGTAGTTCATTCATTTTTATTTTTATTACTTGTATGACTATACCACAAATTGATTATTCATTCACCTGTGGTTGGACATTTCCATTGTTTCTAGTTCTTGCCAATTAAAAAAAAGCTGCTGTAAACATTCACAGTTCTTTGTACGGCTATATGCTTTCAGATCTCTTAAGTAAATATAAGGGAGTAGAAAGGCTGGATCACATGGTAGTGTATGTTTAATATTTTAAGAAACTGCCAATTGTTTTCCACTGCTTTTCAAAGTGGTTATACCATTTTACATTCCCACTAGCAGTGTCTGAGAGTTTCAATTGCTCCGATTCCTCACCAACACTTGGTATAATCAGCCTTTTTAATTTTAGACATTTCAATATTTATGTAGTCTAAACCACTAAGTTTTGGAGTGATTTGTTATATAATAATAGATAACTGGGAGAAACCAAGATGGCGGCATAGGTAAACACCGGAGTTTGCTGCCTCGAACAACCACTTCAAAAATACAACTAAAAGACGGAATGGACATCATCCAGAACCACAGGAAGGCTGGCTGAGTGGAAATTCTACAACTAGAAGGAAAGAGAAAAGCATACCGAGACTCAAAGGAGGCGCAGTGCGGAAGTAAAATACTAAGGTACAGAGGCGCACATGGAGCGGGCTGGTGGCTGAGGGCACGGTTGTTGTTTTCAATTGGGAGGGAGTCTCAGGCTCTGAGCTCCAGTTCCAGGCGAGTCTCTGGGGACCCAGACTCAGATGGGAGAAGCGGGACTGTCTGGCATCAGTTGGAACTCAAGAGAAGCTTTCTCTCAGAGGGGCTAGCAGCGATTGCGGAGACATTGAGAAGCAGGGGGGCCTCTGAGAGCAGCCATAACTGCTAGCCCTGTCCTGTGGGACCTGCCCCATCCAAGCCCTGCAGGGAGGCTTTTGCTGGATAGCCTAAGGTAGAGGCTAGATTAGCACCTCCCTAGAGATCCAGGAGCCAGTGTACCCAGAGGTCAGAGTGGGACCATCCAATTTGCAGTTCCATGGAACCATAAAGGACACACTCAGGGGGAAGACTCAGTGAGCACCAAAGCCCTATTGAAGCAAGTCTTGCCCCGGAGGGGTGTCTCCAGCACAGAAGTTCTCCCACTGCAGACACAGCTGATTCTCACAGACAATTGGCCTGGAGGTCAGTTCCTACCAGTGATACTTACAACAATCAAGGCTTAACTACAACAAGACTGTGCACAAAGACCACAAGGGGGTGCACCAAGAGTGTCCTCCTCAGGTAATTGGGGAGGCTGAACCACTGGGCCCTAGAGGACACATAGCACAGAAAACCACTTTATCAACACAGGGAAGCATAAAAAATGAAGAGACAAAGAAAAAGGACACAAATGACAGAAATGGAGGAAAACAAACTACTGGATATAGAGTTCAAAACCACACTTTTAAGGTTTTTCAAGAATTTTCTAGAAACTGCCGATAAACTTAATGAGACCTACAAGAAATCTAATGAGACCCTCGAGGTTGTGATAAAGGACCAACTAGAAATTAAGCATACACTGACTGAAATAAAGAATATTATACAGACTCCCAACAGCAGACTAGAGGGTCGCAAGAATCAAGTCAACGATTTGAAATACGAACAAGCAAAAAACACCCAACCAGAAAAGCAAAATGAAAAAAGAATCCGAAAATACGAAGATAGTGTAAGGAGCCTCTGGGACAGCTTCAAGCGTACCAACATCCGAATTATAGGGGTGCCAGAAGAAGAGAGAGAGCAAGATATTGAAAACCTATTTGAAGAAATCATGAAAGAAAACTTCCCCCACCTGGTGAAAGAAATAGACTTACATGTCCAGGAAGCGCAGAGAACCCCAAACAAAAGGAATCCAAAGAGGACCACACCAAGACACATCATAATTAAAATGCCAAGAGCAAAAGACAAAGAGAGAATCTTAAAAGCAGCAAGAGAAAGACAGTCAGTTACCTACATGGGAGTACCCATACAACTGTCAGCTGATTTCTCAACAGAAACTTTGCAGGCCAGAAGGGAGTGGCAAGAAATATTCAAAGTGATGAATGCCAAGAACCTACAACCAAGATTACTTTATCCAGCAAAGCTATCATTCAGAATTGAAGGTCAGATAAAGAGCTTCACAGATAAGAAAAAGCTAAAGGAGTTCATCACCACCAAACCAGTATTATATGAAATGCTGAAAGGTATCCTTTAAGAAGAGGAAGAAGAAGAAAAAGGCAAAGATACAAATTATGAACAACAAATACACATATATCAACATGTGAATCTGAAAATCAAGTGAATAATCTGATGAACAGAATGAACTGGTGATTATAATAGAATCAGGGGCATAGAAAGGGAGTGGACTGACTATTCTTCTGGGGGAAAGGGGTGAAGAGGATGAGGGAAGAGAGTGGACAAAAATCATGCACTTATGGATGAGGACAGTGGGTGGGGAGTGAGGGAGGAGGGTGGGGTGGGAACTGGTGGAAGGGAGTTATGGGGGGAAAAAAGAGGAACAACTGTAATAATCTGAACAATAAAGATTTAATTAATCAAAAAAACAACAACAATAGATAACTGGCATAGGATGAAAAATAATTTTGCCCCAAATTGAAAATAAACATAAACCATTTTTAAGTGCATTAAGAGTTATATTTGTTGAGGCCCTTTCATAGAAACATCAGAATACATAGTACAGAAAGAAAGCTCAGTGCCTCCAAATTTAAAGCTGTATAATACTATTAAACAGTGTTAATAGTTCAAACATATAGAACTTAACCAGCAATGAATGAGTCATTGAAAGTTTTGAGGTTTAGCAAGATGTTGGAATCATGACACCAATGAACTCACTTAAACATCAGAGTCAACAAAGAAGTAAGCCTGTAGTATATAAAGAATATGTCATTGCTTTTGATCCCCTTCTCTCAGTTTGACCTTCAGTCTCCTGCAAATGATTTATCCACCGGGTATTTTTGAGAGTCCCCAGGGGGTGTCTTCACAAATACTCTATAGCAGTGGTTCTCAACCTTCCTAATGCTGCGACCCTTTAATACAGTTCCTCATGTTGTAGTGACCCCAACTGTAAAATTATTTTCTTTTTTTTAATTTTTTTTAATTTTTATTTTTTATTTTTTTTATTGCTTAAAATATTACAAAGGGTATTACATATGTGTCCATTTTATCCCCCCGCCCTAGACAGTCCCCTAGCCTCCCCTATCCCCCAGTGTCTTATGTCCATTGGTTATGCTTATATGCATGTATACAAGTCCTTTAGTTGATCTCTTACCCCCCTACCTCCTGCCCCCCAACCCTCCCCGGCCTTCCCGCTGCACTTTGACAGTCTGTTTGAGGCAGCTCTGCCTCTGTATGTATTATTGTTCAAAAGTTTATAATGGTCTCTATTATCCATGAATGAGTGAGATCATGTGGTATTTTTCCTTCATTGACTGGCTTATTTCACTTAGCATAATGCTCTCCAGTTCCATCCATGACGTTGCAAATGGTAAGAGTTCCTTCCTTTTTAGAGCAGCATAGTATTCCATCATGTAGATGTACCACAGTTTTCTAATCCATTCATCTACTGATGGGCACTTAGGCTGTTTCCAGATCTTAGCTATGGTGAATTGTGCTGCTATGAACATAGGGGTGCATATATCCTTTCTGATTGGTGTTTCTGGTTTATTGGGATATATTCCTAGAAGAGGGATCACAGGGTCAAATGGGAGTTCCATTTTCAGTTTTTTAAGGAAACTCCATACTGTCTTCCATAGTGGCTGCACCAGTCTGCATTCCCACCAGCAGTGCACAAGTGTTCCTTTTTCTCCACATCCTCTCCAGCACTTGTCGTTTGTTGATTTGTTGATGATAGCCAGTCTGACAGGTGTGAGATGGTACCTCATTGTTGTTTTGATTTGCATCTCTTGGATGATTAGTGACTTTGAGCATGTTTTCATATGTCTCTTGGCTTTCTGAAAGTCCTCTTTTGAAAGGTGTCTATTTAGGTCCTTTGCCCATTTTTTGATTGGATTGTTTATCTTCCTTTTGTTAAGTTGTATGAGTTCCCTATAAATTTTGGAGATTAGGCCCTTATCAGATATGACATTGGCAAATATGTTTTCCCACACAGTGGGTTTTCTCGTTGTTTTTTTGATGGTTTCTTTTGCTGTGCAGAAGCTTTTTATTTTGATGTAGTCCCATTTGTTCATTTTCTCTTTAGTTTCAAGTGCCCTAGGAGCTGTATCAGTGAAGAAATTGCTTCGGCATATGTCTGAGATTTTGTTGCCTTTGGATTCTTCTAGAATTTTTATGGTTTCCTGTGGTACAGTTAAGTCCTTTATCCATTTTGAGTTTATTTTTGTGTATGGTGTAAGTTGGTGGTCTAGTTTCATTTTCTTGCATATATCCGTCCAATTTTCCCAACACCATTTATTGAAGAGACTGTCTTGGCTCCATTGTATGTTCTTGCCTCCTTTGTCAAATATTAATTGAGCATATTGGTTCGGGCCGATTTCTGGGCTCTCTATTCTATTCCATTGATCTATATGCCTATTCTTGTGCCAGTACCAGGCAGTTTTGAGAACAGTGGCTTTGTAATACAACTTGATATCTGGTATTGAGATCCCACCTACTTTGTTCTTTTTCAGGATTGCTGCAGCTATTCGGGGTCTTTTTTTATTCCAGATGAATTTTTGGAGAGTTCGTTCTAGATCTATGAAGTATGCCGTTGGTATTTTAATGGGAAGTGCGTTGAATTTATAGATTGCTTTGGGTAGTATGGACATTTTAATGATGTTGATTCTACCAATCCATGAACACGGTATGTTCTTCCATCTGTTTATATCTTCCTCTATATCTTTTTTCAACATCCTGTAGTTTTCTGAGTAGAGGTCTTTTACCTCTTTAGTTAAGTTTATTCCTAGGTAGCTTAATTTTTTTGGTGCGATGGTGAACGGGGTTGTTTTTATAATCTCTCTTTCTGAAAGTTCACTATTGGTGTATAGAAATGCCTCAGATTTCTTGGGGTTAATTTTGTATCCTGCTACATTGCCAAATTAATGTATTAAGTCTAGTAGCTTTTTGATGGAGTCTCTAGGGTTTTGTATGTATAATATCATGTCGTCTGCAAATAAGGACAGTTTTACTTCCTCTTTTCCAATTTGGATGCCTTTTATTTCTTCTTCTTGCCGAATTGCAATGGCTAACACTTCCAGTACTATATTGAACAGGAGTGGTGAGAGGGGGCATCCCTGTCTTGTTTCTGTTCTTAGGGGAAATGGTGTTAGTTTTTGTCCATTGAGTATGATGTTGGCTGTGGGCCTGTCATATATGGCTTTTATTATGTTGAGGTATGATCCTTCTACTCCCACCTTGCTGAGAGTTTTTATCAAAAATGGGTGTTGAATTTTGTCAAATGCTTTTTCTGCATCAATTGATATGACCATGTGGTTTTTTTCTTTCAATTTGTTTATGTGATGTATCACGTTTATTGATTTGCGGATATTGTACCATCCTTGAATCCCTGGGATAAATCCTACTTGGTCACGGTGTATGATCTTTCTGATGTACTGCTGGATCCGATTTGCTAAGATTTTGTTGAGGATTTTGGCATCTATGTTCATGAGGGATATTGGCCTGTAATTCTCTTTCATTGTGTTGTCTTTACCTGGTTTTGGTATTAGGGTGATGCTGGCTTCATAGAATGAGCTTGGAAGTGTTCCTTCCTCTTGAATTTTTTGTAGTAGTCTGAGGAGGATAGGTTTTAGTTCTTCTTGAATGTTTGGTAAAACTCCCCTGTGAAGCCGTCTGGTCCTGGGCTTTTGTTTGCTGGAAGCTTTTTGATGACTGCTTCAATTTCTTCCATAGTTATTGGCCTGTTGAGATTTTTAGATTCTTCCTGATTGAGTTTTGGAATGTTGTATTTTTCTAGGAATTTGTCCATTTCCTCCATGTTGTCTAGTTTGTTGGAGTAGAGCTGTCCATAGTATTTTTTAACAATCATTTGTATTTCTGTGGGGTCTGTTGTTATTTCGCCTCTATCGTTTCTGATTTTTTTTATTTGGGTCCTCTCTCTTTGCTTCTTGGTGAGTCTGGCTAGAGGTTTGTCAATCTTGTTTATCCTTTCAAAGAACCAACTCTTGGTTTCATTGATTTTCTGTATTGTTTTTTTGGTCTCTATGTCATTTATTTCTGCTCTAATCTTTATTATCTCCTTCCTTCTGCTCACTCTGGGGTTTTCTTGTTGCTCTCTTTCTAATTCTTTGAGTTGTAGAGTTAGATGATTTACTACCATTTTTTCTTGTTTTTTGAGATAGGCCTGTAGAGCTATAAACTTCCCTCTCAGGACTGCTTTCATTGTGTCCCATAGGTTTTGGATTATTGTGTTTTCATTGTCATTAGTTTCCAGGATGTTTTGAATTTCTTCTTTGATTTCATTGGTAACCCAATCAATATTTAATTGCATGCTATTCAGCTTCCAGGTGTTTGAGTATTTTGGGTTGTTTTTATTGTAGTTTATTTCTAATATTATACCATCATGGTCTGCGAAGACGCTTTTTATGATTTCAATCTTCTTGAATTTGGGGATACTTTGCTTGTGACCCAATATATGGTCTATTTTTGAATATGTCTTATGAGCATTTGAGTAGAATGTAAATTCCGTGGCATTGGGGTGAAGTGTTCTGAAGATGTCTATTAAGTCCATCTGATCTAGTGAGTCATTTAGGATTGCTGTATCTTTGCTGATCATTTGTCTAGAGGACTTATCCAGTGCTGTCAGTGGTGTATTAAAGTCCCCTACTATGATTGTATTGTTGTCGATCTCTCCTTCGATATCTTCCAGGAGTTTTTTTTATGAATTTGGGTGCTCCTGCATTGGGTGCATATATGTTTACCAGGGTTATATCTTCTTGTTGTATTGATCCCTTTAGTATTATGAAGTGGCCTTCCTTATCTCTTGTTATGGCCTTCACTTTGAGGTCTATTTTGTCCGATATAAGTATTGCTACCCCAGCTTTCTTTTCCTTTCCATTTGCCTGAAAGATATTTTTCCATCCTTTCACTTTCAGTCTGTGTGAGTCCCTTCTAATGAGGTGGGATTTTGTAGACAGCAGATGTATGGGTCATGTTTTTTTATCCATTCAGCCACTCGATGTCATTTGTTTGGAGCATTTAGTCCGTTTACATTTAAAGTTATTATTGAAAGGTACTTGTTTGTAGCCATTTCTTTTTGTGTGTGGCTGTTTTCTTTCTGAGCTTTTCATTTCTTCTTTATATACCAGTCCCTTTAGCATTCCTTGCATTGCTGGCTTGGTGGTGATAAACTCCCTTAGCCTTTTTTTTGTCTGTGAAGCTTCTTATTTCCCCTTCAAGTTTGAATGATAGCCTTGCTGGATAGAGTATTCTTGGATTCAGTCCTTTGTTTTGCATCACTTTGTAAATTTCCGTCCATTCTTTTCTGGCCTGATGTGTTTCTGTTGAGAAATCATTTGACAATCTAATGGGAAATCCCTTGTATGTAACTTTCCATCTCTCTCTTGCAGCCTGTAAGATTCTCTCTTTGTCCTGAACATTTGCCATGGTAATTATGATGTGTCTTGGTGTGGGTCTTTTTGGGTTCACCTTGTTTGGGACTCTCTGGGCTTGTGTGACTTTTTTCTTCCCCACCTCAGGGAAGTTTTCTGATATTATTTCTTCTAATAGGTTTTCTAATCCTTGTTCATCCTTCTGTTGTTCTGGTACCCCTATTATTCGTATGTTGTTTCGTTTCATGTTGTCCCAAAGCTCCCTTAGGCTCTCCTCCTGTCTTTTAATTTTTTTCTCCAACTGCAGTACATTTTGGGTGTGTTTTGCTTCCTTGTCTTCTGATTCACTAATTCGGTCCTCCGCTTCTCCTAGTCTACTGTTGATACTTTCAATGGAGTTTTTCATTGCAGCTATATCACTCTTCATTTCTTCTTGGGTCTTACTTAAGTTGTTGATTTTTTCATCTGTTTCTTCTAGCTTCTTCCATATGTTATCGATTTTTTCATCTGTTTCTTCTTGCTTCTTGCAGAGGTTGTCGATTTTTTCCTCCATCCGGTTTATGCACTCTAGGACCCTTATTCTGAATTCTTTTTCTGTCATGTTGCATGCCTCTGTATTATTTAGCTGCTTTTCTGGAGAGTCCTCCTTCTCTTTCCTTTGGGGGTTTCTTTGTCTACCCATGTTTGATCTCACTGACATATCTAGACGTTGAGTCGTTCAGTGGTTGCTCCCTTGGTGGCAGTGACTCCTTAGTCTGTGGTTGCTCTTCGGGCGGTTGCGGTAGCAGCTGCTCTTCAGTTGGCAGCAGCTCCTCTGGTGCGTGCTGTTCACAGCTGTGGTGGCTCTTCTGGCTGGTGGGGCGAGGTTTCATGTACGGCTGCTGTTCCTCAGCAGAGGGTGTGGTGCTCAGGAGGTTGCTGTTGCTTGGATCTGCTGCGTTGATTTAAAGGCACAAAATACAACACAACAAGGCACCACGTACCAGGCACTATACACAAATATATTCACGATATTAATAACCCCAAATAAAGGTGACCACCTGAATTAAGAGAATTAGGGGATAAGGAAGAAGGAAGAGAAAAAGAGAAAAGAGAAAAAAGAAAAGTAGGGACCAAAAAAAGGAGTGCAAAAATGAAATTGGGAAAAAGGAGGGGGGAAAATAAAAGCGAGAAAAGAAAAGAAAAGAAAATAAAGAAAAAAAAAGAGCGAAAAGAGAGAATGAAGTGGAAGAGGGGAAGAGACTTTTTTATATGAGGAGAATACTCCTATAGAACAGCCACTAATCCCAACAAATTCCAGCAACAGCTCCCTGGAGATGAATGCAAACTAGAAACAACCAATAATATAATGATGAAAATAGAATGGAGAACACTAATCCCAAAATAAAATAAAGAGAAAATAAAATGGCACTTTAAAAAATGGTAAAATGGTAGCAGTAATAATACTGGTTAAAAATAAGAAGGTAGTAATTAAAAGGTTAAAATCAGGTGGTGGAAAAAGAAGAAAGAAAGAAAAAAAAGAAAAGAAAAAAAAGAAGAAGAAAAAAAGGAAAAAAAATTGGTTTCTTAGTTAAAAGATGAAAAAAGAAAAAAAAAATTGCAGTAGTGAAGGTCCTTCAGTTCTTCTATTCTTCAGTGTGGCTCGCCTTAGACCTGCCAGGTATTCAGGAGAGTGTTGAGTTTCCCTGCGATACACTGTTCCTCTGTGTTGTAAACCACAGTCCTTATTTTAAAGCAAGCCGCATTTGTTTCCCAGACTGCCTTATTTTGTGTTTAGCAAAGAGTCAGTTTGTGGGTCAGCCTCTGGGTGGCAGTGTTCTGGGGTTGGCCTCTGAGGCTATAGGGCCTCTCTGTCCAGTGGGAGTTCACTGCCCAGAGCTGGCTGCATAATAGTTAGTTACCGGAGCTGTGTTGTTGCTGGGATTGAAAATCCCTCTATAGGCCAGACCCTGTTAACTCCCAGGGACTGATCAGGTTATTTTAATCCTTGATCTCCTACAGGGTGGAATCTGGGTGTGGCTGTGCTCCTTGCCTGGGGGCTGGTGGGAGGAGTCTCACTCTCTGGAGAGAATGGCTGCCCCAGTCCTGGGCTCAGGGGTGTCTCAGCACTCAATTCACTGCCACCTCTCCTGGCCCCCCTTCCCTCCCCAGTCTCTCCCCAGATTCCACTCCTCCGCACACTCTCCCTCTCTTCAGCACAGGTGAGTGTCTGTATCCGAAATGTCCCATGAACAGGATTCAGTGAAAACAAACAAACAAACGCCGGCCGCGGAAACGGGGAAGGCTTGGTTTCTGTAAGCTTCTTCTCTTACTGGGACTGCATGGTCTGGTCAGCTCTTCAGGCTGCCCCCTTTAGGCTCAGTCCTCTGTGATCACAAAACCCAGCTCTCAATTCCCCCGGCAGCGCCAGGAATCCCGCGGTTCTCCTTTCCCCAGTCAGGGGCTGTGCCTGTCCCAAGGGATGCGGCTGTCTGCCACGCGGTCTCCCTCCGACTCTCTGGGCTCAGAGGTCTGGCAAACTTTCCTGCCCAAATCCCTGGTTTTTTTACCTTTCCAGAGGAGTTCTGCTCTTCCCAGCTGCAAACCGTCTCACCAGCTGAGCAATTTCGCCAACTCGGTGTGGGCGCTACTAGTTTCAGCTGCTCACTCCATTTTCTCCGGGACACGACCTGGGACACGTCTGCCTATATCGCCGCCATCTTCCGTCTCCCTGTAAAATTATTTTCGTTGCTACTTCGTAACTGTAATTTTGCTACTGTTATGAATCATAATGTAAATATCTGATATGCAGGATATATTTTCATTGTTACAAATTGAACATAAAGCATAGTGATTAATCACAAAAACAATATGTAATTATATGTGTTTTCTGATGGTCTTAGGCGACCCCTGTGAAAGGGTCATTCGACCCCCAAAGGGGTCGCGACCCACAGGTTGAGAACCACTGCTCTATAGCAAGTCTGGACCAGTGATGGGTTCTCCCTCCACTGGGTGCCTCCAGGCAATGACTCTCCATCCCAGAGTGAACATCAGCTCCCCCTAGAGGACCAGAGGTGCTTGGTGTTCAGGTGGCAAGGTGGGAAGGAGACCTTTCTCTCCTTGTGTTTGCTGTCAGAGGGATCCCAAGCAGAGTTGCTTGTGCCACGTGAGCTCATATAAATTTTTCTAAAGAGGTTCTTTGAAGCAACTTGTAGTCCAGTGCCCTATTAGCACCCAGCCATCAGTCAATTTGGGGGCTGGAGTAGGAGAATAACCCAACTAACAGACATAGGGCTGTGTTCATTTGCATGTCCCCTCTCTCTTTGTCACAGGGCCAGACTCAATGTGTCTGAATCCTCCTTTCCTAAGGAAAAGGTGTTACCAAAAACGAACCTACTCACTTCTTAGGCAATAAAACGTCCCGCTGTCCTGCCCCAGCTATTTGTCAGATATGTCCAGACCTGTCTTGACTCTCAGCAGGTTCTTAACCACAAATTACACTGAGATAGCCCCACACCCAAACAGCGATAAATCAGAATTATTCTACTGCACCCTATTTCTCTGTTCAGTGACTGTTAAATGCTCTTGTTTTATTTTTAATTGATGTTTAATTAAGTTATTTTTATTTTCTCAGAGCAGACCACCCCAAACAACCTCCCCCCTTCCCAGATAATTATTTTCTCTCATGGTTTCTACTTTTCTCTCCATTTGGATGGTTTTCTTATCCATTCTTCATTTTAGCAGTAAGCCATAAATATGTGAAAATGCTAAACATTCAGAGCCCATGTGAAAGAATAAAAATCGTGGCTTCTGCTTGTGTTTTGCAATTCGGTCTCTCAATTCCAGTGCTTCCGTTGAGAGTGTAAACATCTTGATCACAAACTTTGCAGTTGGTTATCTTTAGTTCTTCACGACTAAACCTGTAAGCTCAACACTTGCTTTCTCAAGTGCCCTGGGAAAGAAAACCACTCCATTACACCCCTCTCGAGGCCCCTCCCAACCCGACACATTATGCAAACAAAAGCCCCGAATGAGTAGAGTTCGCACTCACTTTCAGTAGGCTGTGATTACTTCTCTGAAATTAAAGAAGGAATCCCACGTTTGACAGAAATTGCTAAGAGTCTACAATTAACAAATAGATATGGCATTAGTGTTTTTCTAATCAAAATCTATTGTTCTGCCCATGCTCACTGCCATTGTGTTAACAGACAGCGGGCTGCCCTTCCAGGAAGCCGGGAGAGAAAGTGGTGCACCCATGAGGTGAGCTGCTTTCACGCACGCCAGCACAGTGCAATCGCAATTCGTATCCTGCCCACTCTTAGGACAGTACCAATTTTGTCTCTCATGTTGAGCAATCACCCTAAATTCTTTAACTAACTAACTAGCTAACTAAAACAGCACGGAACTCCCCTCTGCTGGAGCTGGAAGCCCCTGATGGTTGGTGCTCAGAGTTGAGATGGCATGATTTGCCCCGCCCAGTCTAGTCCCCAGAAATCATGGCAGACAATAGGAATTACTGTAGAAGTCTTATGCAACTTAGATAATTACTCAGGTAATATAATTTGTTTAATGAAGTAGTGACTTTAGATGTTCTTTTATGAAAGTATGGCAATGACAACCTTTGTTAGCTGAGAGATTTTTCATAGCCAGTAACCTACCTAACTTTCTAAAAAGCATTGATTTAAATACAGTACTTGCTGCAAATGAAAAATAGCCAGAAAAGGGAAATCCTCAGATGTCATATCTAAATATAATTTTTACAAAACCAGAAATGGGGTCATCTGTATCACTGATTTTCATGTCCTGGGGTGTTTTATAAGCCTGTATGATGTCCCTGAGATGTTTAGCTGACTCTGTTCAAGACTTATTATTATTAAAAAGGACAGCTGCCAATTCCACAGACCCGCCCTGGACACGCTGTCTGGTGCTTCCTTGCTACCCTGGCTGTCACATGGTGTATGTAGTTCAGAGCTCAGCAGCCTCCCTGTCAGTGCCTGCTTAGCTCTCATAACTGGCTATGTACTATGTAGGAAGCTAGAAGGTTTGCATTTTTAGGCAAAGGCTGCTCCTCATTTTGCTTGAAGTCCACCATACAGCTAACTGGTAGACAGAAGATGGCTGAGCTGAGCACACCACCTGGGGACCTGATGGCACCTCACCTCCAGGCCCGTCTAAGCCCAGCTGCATTCCAGTTCCCTAGTTTTATTGGAGGAAGAGGAGGAGAAGGAGGTCATTCACTTTTTGCATGTGTAACTCTAAATAATATTACTTGTTATTTGCAATCAAAAGTCCCAGTGAAATCAGAGTGATTAACTCTGCCTTAGAGATCAAAAGGCTTCCTTGGAGAGGTGGTATTTCCAAGAAGTTTTGAAGGCTGAATAGGAGTTCGCCAGGCAGCCATAAGGAGGAAGGACATAAAAGCAGGACAGAAAAGCAGGCCTGACCTTAATATTTATTTACTGCAGGGCCTAGAACAGGAGTACAAAAAGAGGCCCAAATGCTATATATCTAAGTATTTAGAAGTTATAAATCAAAATAATAAACTATTAAATATCTAATTCACTACCTTGATAACTTTACTTTTGCAGCAACCTGGAAGACCCAATTAAACGTTTGAACTCTAGCACTCTTAGGAGTTCCATGCTGGAACGTAATGGCCTGGAGTGGTCTGGCCCCGTCCTCTGGTGCTCCTTCCTGGGAGCTTCTTTCCTTCTCCCCCGCCCGCCCGCCCTCAGCTCCATTGCTGTATCACAAGGGCCCTCCTGGGTTTACCCAGCCCCTCTACAACCAGCTGTCTCAGGGCTGCCCTCAGGCCTGGAGTGATCAGGCTGGTGGTGTGGGCTGCCCTCTGGAGGATGCACATGGGAAGAGGCCCTGGAAGCGGGCTTGGGCCCTTTGGACAGGAAACTCTGGAGCCCTGGGCACTGCAGGTGTGGCCCAAAGGGGATGTGCAACCTCTGGGCAGGCCTGCAACCTGGGTCCCACAGACTGCCTGCCTGGTGGAGGAGGGTGGCCAGAGGAGATTACATCAGCGCCCCCCCCCCCCCCCCAAAGCATAGGAACCTTCCTGCACAGCCAAAAGATGATTTTGAAAAAAACAAAAACACAAAACACCAAAAAATTTGTACAATGATTAGAAGTTGTGAAAGAACATGGTAGACATGAGAAATGCTAAGAAATTTAGTATGTCCCAAACATGGATTTTTTTCTTTTTTAAATACATTTTTTGTATTGATTTCAGAGAGAAGGGAAAGGGAAAGAGCGATACAAACATAAATGATGAGAGAATCATTGATCGGCTGCCTCCTGCACGCCCCCCACTGGGGATTGAGCCCACAACCAGGGCATGTGACCTGACCAGGAATTGAACCCTGACCTCCTGGTTCATAGGTTGACACTCACCGCTGAGCCACGCCAGCCGGGCCCAAACATGGATTATTTATAGTAAGAACAGGAGATAAAAGTAGGGCAAGGTTGTGAAGGGCATGGTGAATAGTATGAGTTTTATTTGGTGAGCAGGGGAAATTTTTAAGCATGAGAAGTTTGTTAATTATTTCTTAGGAGGAAAAGACTGAAGATGAATGTAATCAGGGCAGTGGGAAGACCTTTGCAAGTGAGAAAAGAGCTGCATGCCTGAATTGAGGGAGGGAGGGGAAAGACCAGATTCAAGAGACATTTCTGGAGTAGAATTGATTTTGTGAGATAGAGTCTAAGCTAACTTTTGGATTTCCAGCTTGAAAGGCCATCGGGAGTGATAGTTCATTATCCAAGGGAAGAAGGTCAGGGCAGGGGCAGGTTGTGAAGTGCTGGGCATGCTCAGGTTGAGGCTCTGTGATTGGAACTCTAGCTATCATGTGATTGTCCATGATAATAGAAATTATAGCCATTGAGCTTTGACATTTGCATCTTAAGTATAATTCTGGGAAAAATGGAGTGGGAGCATTTTGGAGAATTTCTTACAAAAGAAGTTTGCCTTTTCAACACCTACATTTTGTAAGTGCTTGATTGCTAATGGGCAGCTTTAGGTCAATCAATTTCATATTTGGAGGTCTGCTTCTGTTAGTCATATAATATACTCATACCCTCTCCTGTTAGGAAAAATGAAGTTCATGTAGTGGACAAAATAACAACTATTTCTTGTGAGCAGCAAGAGAAATTTGGCGTGGCACAATTTCTTTTGCCAAGACCTTTATAGGTGAATAAGTAGCTCTTGTAATCTTCTTCGTGTGTGGCCACTACTTTGATATTTCAGGAGATGTGGCAGACAACTGATGCTTGTTGGCTCATTGGATTTCCCAAGTGTTGAGGACAATTGGAACATGGACTAATATTTTCAGAATATAAATCTACATGACTGAAAATTTTATTTACTGCATTTAACTGGTGAAATCAGAGCACTGAATATAACTGAATTCCCAGGAATTTAGGAACAGACATTTCAGAATATAGCAAGCCATTATAAGTTGGCCATTTAGAAGTGGCCTTACTAGATTAGATATTCTAGCTAGTATGCTGCATTATTAATTTTTCAAAGGGTTTATTTCTTCAGATAACATTTGCTTGTTTTTCTTCTTCTTCTTACCTTTATGCTTGTGGCAATAAGATGGCATGTTGTTATTTTCCAAGTTACGGGATTAATGCTCATTTTCTGGTTAATTAAAATCTTTTAAATAAAAACACTCCAAGTTCAGAGCATTATTGTACTCATTACCATTTCTGTAGTATCTTTGCAGCTCAGCTATTATGCACGGCTGCAGTAATTTTAACACAGCCCTTTTATTCTGTTTGTCTTTATTGAAGACTTTGTTCTCATTACTGGATTGTCTCCTGACAGCCCAGAATACTCCCCCAGACTTCCCTCCTGCACTGTGTGGAATCTATTTTGCATTTGCAAGTGTCTGGCCCTTCCAGGATCAGGTAAGCGACTGCATTCAAAGATAATTAAAAATTGGGGGGTACAGACTCTTAACATGCAGCTCTTTCCACCTGGTCTTCCAATCTCCTACATATTTCATTTTTTGGCATCAAAAGCCTTCTAGGGATAGAATTGGCTTAATTCCACACGGGGTTTTTTAAAAGTGTTAAAAATAATACTTACCGTAACATGCATCAACAGTACTTCTATATTCATCTTAAAAACAATACATGATATGATTTTGAGATATTTATCACTTACTTTTGAAGGTGTTCCCCTGATCGGTGTGCCTGCTTCATTATATAGCTAGGGCAGATTCCATTTGGCAAACACTCATTGTTTGCTGGTGGGAGTTCCGATTCCTCTCATCCCTGTCCATTTCCTGCTGGTCAAAGCACCTCTCTATCATGTTTCAATAGACGGTTGCTGTCTCTCAGGGCATCTTTCTGGGCCTGTTCAGTATGGGTGGAGGGATTCATTTTGACACGCTTGCAACCCACCCCAACATTGGTGATTCACAGAAGCAGCTTAAACTAGACAGAAAAACCATTTCATGCTCAAATTATTCTTAGCAAGAGGCTCCATCTACTTTTGAAGAAAGATGAATTCAGAGTATCTCTAGGGGTGTGCCAGTAGCAGATGGCTCTAAACATACACACAAAAGGAATCTGTGGCCGAGTTGAAGTGGGTCGGGGCACCTGATCTTGAATTTGGATGCCACCCCTCTCAGTGGCAGAGGAGGGGTTTCTACACAGACCCTTTTTCTGCATCAAGGCACTGGAGCCTAAAGCCCCTACGCCTGCCCGCAAGCTAGTGTGCCCCACTCAGGGCTTACCAGGGCCTGGTGGCTTTGGAGTCCCCTCCCTCTCAGGCCCTCTTTCAAACAATAGTCCTCACCTCCATGGCATGTGTAGATTCAGCCCGGCTTGAAGGCAGGGACATGGTTGTGCTGATAAGAGTGAATCTGTATTTTGGCCATTTCTAAACTCCTTCCATTTCTCTTCCTTTTTACCCTCTACCTCAGATGCATTGCCATGCTGTCCCTGCTTCAGCGTCCGCTCCATCTCACCACCCAACATAGTGACTCTATGATCATATGTTAAAAAAAAAAATTAATGGGCCTTTTTTTCTGTCTCCTCCCCCCAGGGTAGGATCTGTAGCATCCATTCCACAACTGTCGCACTAGCTTAGATATATTTTCCCCTGAACTCTACCGATCTACTTAGTAGCTCAACAAACATTTTTTGAACCTACTGTGTGCCAGGGACTGAGCTAGGCCCTGGCCCTGAGCAATATGTAAATGGACGTGGTCCCTGCCCTCCTAGAGTCTACAGAGCAGAGTTCAAGCTGCCATATGGCTTTGAATCATAGGCTGGGGTAAGGAGTGCTGCATCCCCAGGCAAACCCTGGACAGAAAGGCCCTCCTTCCTCACGGCTATCTTCATGCAATTTGTGGGTCCTGGTGGGAAAGCAAGGGCATAAGGATTCCTTAGGTGATGGCTATTTCTATGGACTGGCAGACTTTTTCAGAGCCTCTGGTCACACATCAACCTGAGAACCTGCTGACCTTTGTGCCACGCATTTATTTTTATTTTGCTTTATTTATTTATTTTTTAATTAGGAAGGGAGAGGGAGAGAGAGAGAGAAACATCAATGATGAGAGAGAATCATTGATCGGCTGCCTCCTGCACACCCCCTACTGGGGATGGAACCTGCAACCCAGCATGTGCCCTGACTGGGAATCAAACCGTGACCTCCTGGTTCAGAGGTCCACGCTCACCCACTGAGCCGTGCCGGCTGGGCTGTAGACTCATTTAAATTCATGCTCAGCTTAGAGCTCCAATGCTTCCAATGTGTCCTAGAGAATCTGGAGAAAGAAGTGCTCTCTGCAAGCCTAGCGACAGTCCTCATCAAAGGCCCGCTCCCTCTGTCCGAGGGGGAGTTTTATGAAAAAGAGAACAGCGCGTAACTAACCACATTTTTATTCTTTGACATTCCAATTACATTAACCAAGGCAGGCATTAAAGATCAATTGATGGGCCAGCCCAGTGATGTGAGGGCCGAGAGGGTGGGTCACCGAGGAGACGGCCCTGGGTGGCCCCGGGGCAGTGGTGGGTGCCTCTGAACAAACGCTTTCTCTCTGTGAACCTTGGCCTGTTGCTTCTAAAGTGCTGGTCCTTCATTACCTTCCTGCTGTTCTTTTCTGACAGTCTGGGCCTGTCAATCTCGCCCATTGCCTGGGTTGGAAAGCTGGTTAACTAGTATTCATCTCGACATTTCAAAAGGCAGTTTCTGTTTGTGGGAAAAATAAATGAGTGAGCTCCCAAGTATTGGACATTTTCACTGAAGTCCTGTGGGCCCCCAACTTGGGCTTAATCAATCTTAACCAGCCCAGGATCCAGTGGATTTTACCTTTCCTGAGAGCAAACTAGCAACGCTCGCCTTTATTTTGCAGCTGATTGACTATGGCATGGAGTTTAGTAGGTTGTGGATCAAATAAATGAGAACCATAAAATTTCCTCCCTGAGGACTAGGTTTTGATTATTTCATTGACCCTAGAACAAGAAATGTGCCCTCTGGACCAAAAAAACTCCACATGGCCACCCAAGGCCAGATGCTGCTCCCCAGGACTGATTCACTTACATTTATTAAAAGTAAAAAGGTAAGGGGAGCATATTTTTGGAGAATTATCACATGCCTTGAAGGGAGAGGAACTGAGAGTAATATTCAATGCTAAAAATCTAATGATTCCTAGAAAGTGAGTGTCAATTCGGCACTCTGTCTGGGGTTCAGAAAGATTTCTAGGAATTATGATAGGATAATTATGTAAAAATTATAGTGATGGCAAGAGTATGCTTTTATTTGGAAGGATCTAAAAGCGTTGTAATTATATTACTACTGAAATTTCGTGCTTTCTAAATGGGTGGATATCATATCAGAGAATGCAGAATTCAGTAGCTTATCTATGAATGTTTTGTCATTTTTTTCTTGCTCTGGAAATTTCTGTATCCTGAGTGCCTATTATGTGCCAAGCTGTGGGAAATGGAATGTGGTAGAAGTAAAAGAATATATTCATGGTATCGTGGATCTAGGTTAGAAGTCTACTTGCTACCTGTATAATCCTAGGCAAGTCATTTAGTCACAATAAACCTATAAAAATGCTAAAACAATAGCACTAGAGACTTTTGGGAGTGCTTGCCTTCTTGTGTCCTCACTTCACAAATACCCACCTTTCATGCTGTGCTGGTCTCATGGACATGCTGTCTTTTCAGTCCCACTGGGCCCTGGGTTTAGAACTCTTGGACAGTTCTGCTGTCCCTGTCTCAAAATTCTTAATCATTATTAAACAAGGAGACTTACATTTTCATTTAGCACTGGGCCCCACACAGTATGTGACTGCTTCTTCTCCATGCACAGGGGTACCCCTAACCCAAGAGATACTCAGGTCTCTCCCTTGCAATTCCCCCTTTTTGCTTGAGGCTGAATGCTTTCTGTAACTCACAATCAGACCTCCAGGAAGCTGTCTTCATTCATGGAATTGGGATGTCAGAGGCTAGAATGTGGTGGTAGTGTTATTCTCCTGTCTCACGTTGGCCTGAGGTGGACACCTGGCCCAAGATGCACTAATTAGAAAGTCTCTGGGACTGAGAACTCTGGTGAATCGTCCTGTCTGAAGAGGGAAGGTGAGGAAACTCGGAGGCCAGAGGGCAGCCATCCTCTCTGTGCAGGGAAAAGCAAGGAAAGCCACACTGCAGGCAGAGAAGAAGTGGGGAACAGACATCCAGAGAAGCTGAGACGAGGCCCCCCTGTGGCCTCACTGAGGGGCCAGTGGAGCAAAGGTCACGGTTCCTGATGACTTTGCAGGAGCTTCCTGTTCCTATTGGAATGGAGCCACACTTCCCGTCCTCAAGTTGTGAGGTACCCGTGCGTCTCCCCCAACAACTGCCCCTTTTCATTTAAGATAGTTTGAGGTTCTGTAACAACCAAACCATCTCCAACATGTGGACGCACCCCCTCAGCAAAGAGCAAATGAGCCAGTGTGACAAGAGGCAAGCACTCGGCAAGTCTCCATATGACCATGGCATCCCATTGGTTACAGAAAAAACCAAGCTGGACCGTAACTGTGGACTGGTAAAGTCTTCAGGGTTTATTTTAAAATTGTACTTCCCAGGTAACATTCTTCATCTTCTGAATTTTCTGAGATGGGCCATGTGTCGCAAACCGAATATCACAAAGTCATGCATTTGAAGCCATTTAAATGTTCATGGGGAAGATGTCACATCAATCATATAATTTGGACTAATGTGAATATTTTTATAGGGTTATTAACATTTCAAAGATGTTAGGGCTGTTTTGGAATTTAAAGTTAGATTTGTGGCTTTGGGGGACACAAAGCATTAATCTGATTTGAAACCATGAAATTGAAACAATTAAAAGGAACAGAAAGAATTAGTGGAGAGAATAGAAAGGTAATTCTAAGGATAAGGAAAAGAAGATAAATACTAAGAAACTTGGGAAGAATGTTTATGTAACTGGCAAGTGGAAAAGCTTGAATGGGGCAAGTAAATGGAAAAGTATGAAACATGAATGGGAGCAAGAAAGCACCCAGAAACAGGTATCTAGTTGAGGTACGTAGATCCTGGTACAGTTTATTTCTTGATTTCTTTTGCTTTCTCTTATTCTTTCACCCACTTATTCATTCTACGTGCCCTGTGCTCTTTGAGGTGCTGGGTCATGGATAAGTCTATATCTTCATGGAGTTTACTTTCTAGTGAGAATAGAGGCTGAAGAACCAGGGATTCATAGTCCCAAGGGAGGGGAAGGAGGACAGCAGGGAATAGTCCTTTAACAGCATCATCTCATTTCCCTGAGAGGTTTCCGCCGCTCACGGCTGCAAAGTACCATGCTGGGTGCTTCATCTTCATCATCCCATTGAATCCTGGCCACACTCTCTGGGAGACAGGATTTCAAATGCCTGCAGGGGCGGGGCAGGCCATACCAAAGTGCATGGAGAGAGCAAACTGGAGCGCTCCAAGTCCTCCACAGGGGCACCCGCTCAGCTCCAGCTGGCTGTCGACATGTGGGAGTGGGAGTTCACTTCTGCCAGACCGTTCACTTTCCAAGAGAAGCCTTAAATCCATTCTTTATGTGAAATCTGTTTAAATGTTGGATCAATTTTTTTTTTTTTAAAAAGTAATATGCAGCATTTGTGAAATGACAGGCGTAAGATCATTACTGTAATAGCAAGAGAGTGGAAACCATCTAAATGTCCATCGACAGTGGACTGATTCAATAAATTATGGCCCATCATGTATAGCTAACCTGCAGCCTTAAAGAGCAGCAAGCCGGCTCCTTATGTACTTCGGTATCTTTGTTAAGTGAAAAAGGCTAGGTGCACTGCAGTGTGTATGACATCCTACTACTAGTATTTGTATATGAAATTGTATATGAAATTGGCTATTTCTGAAAGCACACATATACACACACATAAATACACATATCGGTAGGTAGGGAGACAGACCAGCAGCATTCGTTTGCTCTGTGAAACAAAACTGGGTGGGTGAGGGATGGGGGTGGGGGCACATTTTACCTCATCCTCATTTGAATTTTGAGCCATGGGAATACATTATAATTTTACCAAGCAGACGCCTTGTGAAGCCTGAGAATCATCAGTTTGCCGCCTCTCCTAGGGCCTTAGCTAATTCTTCTGAATATCAGCGCCTGGTGGGTTTGTAGCATTACTGTAATAGACTGGAGGGAGTTCAATCACTTTGGAGCAGGATCCGCCAAGTCCAGAGTGCGCATATGGCACATGATGCAGGTGTAAATCTCTGCTCCTCCACCTCTCATGTGGATTCTGATCAAGTCAAGAATGATCCCAGAGGCTGAAACCGGTTTGGCTCAGTGGGTAGAGTGTCGGCCTGCGGACTGAAAGGTCCCAGGTTCGATTCCGGTCAAGGGCATGTACCTGGGTTGCGGGCATTTCCCCAGTGGGGGATGTGCAGGAGGCAGCTGGTCGATGTTTCTCTCTCATTGATGTTTCTGGCTCTCTATCTCTCTCCCTTCCTCTCTGTAAAAAATCAATAAAATATATTTAAAAAAAAAGAATGATCCCAGAAATCTTGTTCATCCTGGACCTGCCTGGATTCTGCTGGAGTAGGCTGGACCCCCAAATGGAGTAAGGTGAACCCAGAATGGCTTTGCTGGCTCTCCAGGGATGTCCTGACCACTGGTGCAGCATAGACTGGAAAAGACACTCATTCCCTTTACCCTACAAGATTGTTATTGGTTTGGAGAAATTGGTATATCCAATTCCGGGAGTCCTTGGTCATTTTGGTGGGGGGAGGGGAGGGTGGTGGTGTGTTTCTTGGGTCCCATTTATCTCACTTCAGGGTGCAATGCCTGCCCCTCATAGTAGCCTGGGTCAGCTATTTGCCAAAACACAACTGGCATTTCTTGATCTGTATGTGGTCTAGGTTTACTTGAGGATTTTTACCATTTAGGGTGTTATATCTCTGGCTTTTATTGCAGGATTGGACTGCTGTCAACTTTTCTCTGGAGTTTTTAATAGCTTCCCTTGGCCCCGCCTGTATCAGTCAAGGTTCCAGCAGGAAGCAGAATCCCCCTGAGATGTTCAACTGAAGAGACTTTGAGGAAGGAGCTACTGTTAGGGTGTGGGCAGGAAATGGCGCCATGAAGGATGCTGAGGCACCTGGAGAGATGCCCAGGCCTGCGGGGCAGAGGGGGGCAAGAATGTTCATGGAGCCCCGTGGGAGCCTGAGCCAAGGAGGAGAAACCCTCTCGCCCCTCCTCATCACAGGAGCTGTAGTCAGAGAGGAGCTCACCCCTGCCAAACCCTGGCATCAGCGCAGGGAGAGAGTGTGAAACTAATACTCCAACCACTCTCCCACCCCACTCTTTGCTATTCTTGCTGTCTGGCTTCTGGTTGGCCAAACCCAACCAGACAACAAGGGGCCTCCTGGTGCACAGGGAGGGATGGCAGGGCAGCAAATGCCTCAGAAGCCAGGGTGGCAAGTGGGCTGAGCACCCCTGCCTAGGGCCTGCCAGGGCCTCCCAGGAGACCTTCACTGTAGCCAGAGGTGTCCTAAGTGGGATATTGGCACGTGGCCTCACCTGGACCTGTCCCATACATAGGGGGGAAATGACACCATCGCCCTGCCTTTTAAAATACCCGGTATCGGCAGCCATTCCCACCAAAGAACCATCCTATCATCTGTTCTGGTGAATAATCGACCTACCTTCTACTTTTACATTTTTAAAATTCTTTTTTTTTCTACATTTTAAAATTTGAATTAATAATTTTTTTAAAAGCCCTCAAGGTTGACCAGGACTAGGATGGACAGTACCACAGCTTTTAGAAATCCCTGTTGTCCATTTAAATTTTAATGTTTCTATCATTTGTTCCTCAATGTAAATTAACAGCCGTGGCAGTGTGTTGGGTTTCTTTTCTGAAGTCGGGACTTTAAATTTAATTCAATAGCCGAGATTTACGGCGCTTCTATATTTCACACGGCAGAATCAATAATGTGACTGAAGTGAAGAAGATAAAAATTTATGGTATCTTGCAATTTAATGGTTGAAAAGATGCAATTGGAGAGATCATAAATTGTGAAGGAGTTTATGCTTCATTGCTCCTGACTCAGTGCTTGCTGTTAGGACTTGATTTGTGGCTATTCACATGGTGTGATTAATGATGTGATCGATGCTTGCTTCAGTGCAGTAAAGCAGTTGTAATGCTCTTCATTAGAATAAATAAAATAAATTGACTGAAGCTTTATAAAAACTGTGTAACATTTAAAATCTAAAATGTCAATTTTTTTCCCTGTTACAATTTAGGTTTCTTCAGGCAGTTTCCACCTACTTCACATCACTCATTGTCATTCTTTTTGGATATTCTAGAAATCCATGTGGGTTTGGGTAAGCTTTATGCAAAGCTCACTGAAGAGGAAAAAAAGAGTTGAATAGGACTGGCAGAGCTAGGATATTGTGGTGGCTAGCTTTGCCAGTCTCCTAATATGCATTTTATCCTTCTTAAACACATGATGTTCAAAGAAATCAAGGCAGAAAATGACCCTTGCAGCCACAGATTTGATAAAACACAATACAAGTGGATAGTTTTCCTTTTTAAGTGGGAGAGCTATGCAGACATCTCATTGCAAGTTTATTAGTTGCTTAGTCTTCGTAGTCTTTAGAAAGATGTAGTCATCGCCTCACCCCATTCAGCAGACATTCATTGAGGGCTCACTATACGTGCCCGGTGTTATTCTACACACTGGCTGTGTGGAACCTATGTGTTCCCCATCCCCTTTAGACAACTTTGTTTCAATGTTGGGATTTTGCTTGGCATGTTTCTGTTATCAGTTCATGCTGTGATTCATGGAAGGGAAGCGGCGGTCTCGCCGTGATGAGAAAGAATGAAGTGAGTCTGGGTGATGCCTCCAGGGGTGGGTGAGTCTCTTGGGCTGGGAAAAGTTGCGTTGGCACAAACATAGACATTCTTGCCAATTTGGGAACTTACGTGTCACTATTATAAACCAGTGTTGGCCTGTCTTGGAGAGAGGTATGTGTCTAAGACAGTGATGGCGAACCTTTTGAGCTCGGCGTGTCAGCATTTTGAAAAACCCTAACTTAACTCTGGTGCCATGTCACATATAGAAATTTTTTGATATTTGCAACCATAGTAAAATAAAGACTTATATTTTTGATATTTATTTTATATATTTAAATGCCATTTAACAAAGAAAAATCAACCAAAAAAGTGAGTTCATAGGTTCGCCATCACTAGTCTAAGAAGATCTTTGGCTGGTTCATCTCATGTGTTCATCTCCTTTTTAAGTGTCCAAAGTCACAAGCAAGTGACATGGTTAATCTTATGGACTTAATTATAACTGACTTATGGGTGCTCTGATCCCAGTACTATTAGCAATTGTAGATTTACACTGGGCCCTGGAGCAGGCAAGACTCAGGTAGATTCCACTAGGATGAACCTGGAAAGGTTTGATGTGGTGGCAGTCTTTGATTTAGATGGGCCCGTGCAGGTGTCAATTCAATGGGCTTCCCAGACTTTTCTAGTTTCCCTTAATAGACCCCTAACTCACTCTGTAGTTTTAAAATGAAGCATTTCGGTACAGTAGAGACCTAACTTCCAAAAGCACTTCCAAGTTATCTGCTTTGGCATTTCTTTGAGTGAATTTCCTTTTGAGTTAGCTTCCAGGTGCTATGCACTCAGCTTTCTCAAGGTTTATAATATCATGTGCATTTTAAAGGCACTTCCTGGGTTACTCGAGGCGGTAGGAGCTGGAGGGTGCAGCCAAGGAATGTACTGATTAAAGGTGGCAGAATGAAGGTGAGTCTGAAGAATCAACAGAGCTTTAAATGGAATAGAATTGCTTACTTGTTTTGTGGCTGAATTTTTGGGTGCTAACTCGCATGAAGGGTTTAGTAGAAACTGTGCTGTTCCTATGAGGACTATTCCTGGAGTTGGGAGATGCAGCCAACCTCTAGTGTGCACCCTAGGAGAGTAGGATCATCCTCCCTGACATGCCCATCACCACTCAGCTGGTATCTAGAACAATGCCTGGCGCCTAGAGCGAGCCCTCGGTAAATGTTTGCTGAATGGGGTGAGGCAATGACACATCTTTCTAAAGACTGTAGGCAGACTAAGCAACTGAGAAACTGTAGGGGGCCATTCCCCAGAGCTGTGCCAGTCAAAGGGCCTGTTAGGATAGAGAAGAATCTGAACAAAATAGGAAAAGAAAACCAGCACACTAGTTATTAAGAAGCTACCTAGTTTCAGTGAGCCGTTGTACTTGTTTGGATGTTTATGGCTTTCATCTGGCTTCCAGTCCATCTATTTTAGTAGTTTGAAGGGGAAACAGTATGAGAAACCCCAACCTTTTTTTGTGGAGAAGAGAACAGTGGGGGATGGCAGGGCAATTCCAGCCCAAATATATAAACGATGGATGAGAACTTTTTCATCCAATTTTGGGAAGTAAATAGACTCTGTCGGCCTCTTTTCTTATCTGCAGTGTGGCAGGGGAGGGATCAGATGTTCCCTGGGGTCTCTTTCAACTCGGCATCCCTAACTCTGTGCTTCTAATGTTTCCTCCCCGCTTTCTGGATCCTTAGCCCCAGCCTGCTGCACAAAGATACGTGGTCATTTTCTTCTGAGGCTTTTCCCTGGACTTCCCAAGGCTCTGCTGACATGACCGTTCTCTCACCTACTGTGATACCTACTCTGGGAGAAAATGGGTGGGAGTTTACAGATGAGATTTACAATAGGAGAAAACCCTTAAAATTCAGTATTAGCTGGAGCTCCTTCCCAGAGGACACCCGTCACAGCCCTCCATGAGGGGGCCCCACCGCCACTCTTGCTCCTTGACATCTGTCTGTCCCTGACACCCTGGCCTGTAATCATTGTGAGGGCCTGTCCCTGGCCCTCTCCCCTAGGGCCACACCCCTGCTTTAAGCTCAGGACCCAGCTAAGGGCAGAGCATAAAGGCAAAACCAAATCAACCTTGTTGCAATGTAGCCTCAGCCAAACCAAACTTTCAACACAAGGTCCCAACTGTCTCCATTTCAGAATAGGATCTTGGCCTGACATTTCATTGCAACAGTTCATTGCAATGTTTCCTCCTGTCTGTGTTTTACTCCCTGAAAATAAGTGCACCCCAGCCCTCGGTTTAAGCCTGTCCCCACAGGAGAAAGAACTGCTAAAGCTTTGTTAGTATTTAGGATATCAGTGATTACAGGATGAGTTTATTGAAAGAAGTCAGAGATTACAGCCTGGTCAGTGTGGCTCAGTAGTTGAGCAGTGACCTATGAATCAGGAGGTCCCCAGCTCAATTCCTGGTCAGGGCACATGCCTGGGTTGCAGGCTCGATCCCCAGTGTGTGGCGTGCAGAAGGCAGCTGATTGATGTTTCTCTCTCGTCAATGTTTCTATTTTTCTATCCCTATCCCTTTCTCTCTCTCTCTCTCTTAAAAAAAATTAATGAAAACATTTAAAAAAAAGTTGGAGATTACAGAATCAGTATTTGACTTGCAGCCCTTTGACCAGCTGACCTCAAGCATGTAGCTCTAATTAGGGCAAAAGATGGGGCTTCAGAAGGTCTATCTTGCTTTTCCAGAGCAAAGTCCAAGAATCTGGCTTTTTCTGTGCTGTTAGGAAAATCAGAACTTTTGTGGTAGGTTTTATAAGAAGTCTTGAATTAAGTTCTTAACCTGGTTTTGGATAAAGAAAAGGAGAAATATGTATAGTTTGTGGTTAAAGTTTGGCCTTGAGCTCTATTTTATGTTGTCGCTAGTTTGGGGGGGTGTGTGTGCGTGCGTGCGTGTGTGTGCGCGCGTGTGTGCGCGTGTGTGTGCGAGCGTGCGTATGTGTGTGTGCGTGCATGTGTGCGTGTGTGTGCGCGCGTGTGCATGTGCGTGTGTGTGTTGGGTGGGGGATGGTGATGTGGGTGGAGGGAGTGATGGCTGATGATAATGTCCATGTATCCAGAAGAGAAGTAGCTGCATTCCTGCTTTTCTGAACTTTCACCCTTTCTGCCATGTTTTGACGCTGGTAATTGCTCCGTGGTCAGTAAGAAAAACGTTAACCTGTCAAAGTAACTCAGGAAAAAGGACTGTGATGCTCTGTGAACATATAAAGTGCGATATAAATGTTTAAAAATGAAAACAATTTAGTCACCAGATTGTCTCCATTGTCCTTCTCTCTTCCAATTGAATTTTACTTAGAGTTCTACAAAACGCCCCCAAAAAATGTTACCTTTGAAAACCACTTCCGAGTTTCTGGAGTACTTTCCCCATGTGATCTCGTTTGGACTTTATTCATATCAGCTGAATGAGCTACATGGGTTCATTAGACCCATCTTGCAGCTGAGAAGACTGAGAGATAGTCAGTGGCTTGCCCCAAGCAGGGTTCTCCAGACCATCTACTCGTGCCCACGTGGCACGAACACGGCACTCTGCACTGGAGAGCACAGAACGACTCCGCCGAATGCCTCTGTGTGGGATTTCAGAACAGAAATTCACGCTGCTCCCTTTGATAAAAAAAAGTGATTCTTTTAATCATGTTTTCCCAGAAGGTTTGAGCCAGCTCTCACGCAAACAACTGTTTTAACAAGTGCTTTCAGAGAGCACATGTCAGTTCCTCTGTGGCCTGAGGTGACAGGTCACTGTGATTGCTGTCCTGCTTCCCTCTAAAGTTGTCTTGATTTAGGGGACAGGTGGGGGAGGAAGAAAGAATCTCCATTCAAAGATTCCCCAACTATTCCTCCACTGGCTGTTTGAGCTTGCCAAATTTCTAACCTGCCGCCATGCCCAAGAGCCCTTTCGGTCAATCTGATAGGGCTTTGTCTTCTAAGGATGACACGCCTTCCCTCTGAACTTGTGATGGCCATGGTTTTTTGGATTGATGAAATAGAAGCTTTATTCATAATTCTTTTCTCATTTTCCATTTATCTTAGATGTGAAATTGCAAATTCACTTTCTTAGCACCTTTATTACCTACATTTCAGAGGCCCCATTACATAAGGCAAACCATATGTCTAAAAAACAGCTTGGTCAGGGCTGAGAACAATCGCTGAGGGTCCCTCCTGTCCTGTTTTTTTCTGAGTGGCCAGCTGATGTTGGGCAGGCAAAGGCCTGGGGAAACCAGCATCCAGCAGCCGTAGACGGGGCATGCATGTGGGCTGCTCTCATTAAGCCTTGCCGGCCTCTGCTGAAGGGCTGGAGACCTTCTCAGGAAGCTGCTTAGAGATTGCTGGAGGGACTCCTGCTGTTACACTTAGTTGAGTTTCTTTCCTTTTTCTCCAAGTTATCCCCTTATTAGAGAATCCCGTAAAACCAGGAGGAAGGCGAGGTGAATTTTCTGGCTAGCTCCTTCTGTCTCTCATTAAGGCCTCTCTCAGCGTATTCTGTGATCTGAACTTGTGAACTCAGTACTGCTTACTTCACCATCATTGCAAAATCAGCACTTAGAGATATCAAGGACCCAACAGCAACTCGGCTCTCAGGAGGCAGGAACAAAAGCACAGCCCCATTGTACTCTTCTGTCTACTTGTCACTTTCTGCTGCTCACAGTTGAAGGCATTTCAAGGAATAGGAATTGGACTATGGGATGCATTCTTACCCATCCTTGAGCTCCATGTATCATGGGTGAAGAGCACCCTTTTGGTTCCTGAAATGAATTCTGAGCACTTAGTAACAGGGAACTGGGTTTCACAAATTGGTTTTGCTTTGAGCCAGTAGAAAAACCCTCGGGATTACAGTGTTGAACACAGTCAAGTGGGGCAATTAAGAATGAAGTAAAATAGGAGGCAGGAGGAGGAAGGATTCCAGGTTAGGATAGTTCTGAGGACCTAACTCTCGTGGTAGTGGAAATGGTTGGCCTTGTTCGGTGGGTGGGGGTGGAGGGTGGGAGATATGTCGTCCCAGACCTTCTGTTCACTTTGGCTCACACGACATGGTCTTGGAATGGGCACTGTGTACTGTCCCCGTCTTCCTGGTGCAGCCTGTAGGACCAACTTTGGACTACTATGATCATGAGACCTATTGCTGATGACCCCTAAGGAGAGGATGAGGGGAGGTCATCAAGCTAGACCCCCAGGTCAAATTCAGCCTGATGACTGTTTTCATACATTAAGTTTTACTGGAACACAGCCAGGTTCATTTAGGTATTATCTCAGGCAGAGTATGTGCAGAGCCTAAACTGGCTACTCTCTGGTTCTTTATAGAAAGAAAACCTGCTCACTGCCGGAATGGGGCCTGTAGAAGGACAAGGTGTGCTTAGTGGGTTTTTAATAAAGAGATGGGGTCTGACAGGTGCTATGTCTTTGGTTCAAACTATCCCAGAACTTAGTGAGTGGCATAAAATGACCTTGTCTTATGCTCATGGATTCTATAGGTCAGGACAGAGCATAGAGTTTGTCTCTGATTTGTGATGTGCAGGTTCTCAGCTAGAAGAGTCAAAGTCTATGGGCGTGAATGGCTGGACCTCCTCAGGCATCTCTCTGCTCTCTCCATGTGATCTCTCCAGCACTCTTACCTGTTGGCTTAGGGCTCCCAGGACGTGTGTGTGTGTGTGTGTGTGTGTGTGTGTGTGTGTGTGTGTGTGTGTGAGAGAGAGAGAGAGAGAGAGAGAGAGAGAGAGAGAGAGAGAGAGAGAGAGAGGTGAGGAAGGCATGAAACCTCATTGCCTTTTATTACCCAGCCTCAGCTGCATAAGCTACCAGTTGCAAAGTCCTATTACAAAGTCCTGCCCAGGTTCAAGACTCCACTTCTCAATGCAGGAGTGTCAATGTCTTATTTTAAGAAAAGCACAAGAGAGTTACATATAGAGTTATAGCTCCACTTTTGTTAAATCTGCCACATGAGGTAAGTCCCTCACCAGAGAATGCCTGCTGTCAGCCTACTTGTCCTCACCACTCTTTCCTTTGTTACCCACATGTGCTTGCCCTATTCAGGCCATCCTCCCCCCCCCCCCCCCCAGACACTCTGCGTGAGGGCACTCTCAACTTATAACCCGCCCTATATACCAGGCCAGGTTCATCTGTCTCTGCAGGTGCCACTAAAGCCTTTGATTCTTTGCCATTCTTAGCCAGCTTCATGGTCCTCAGCCTCTCATGCCACCATCTTCCCCTCCATGGACTGTCCCTGCAGCCTTCACTGGGCTCCTCCACAAACCCCAAAAACAAGCTGTTCTTTTTCAATTGGGGCCTCAGTTGGGCCTGCCCCATGACCTTTGCTCTTCTCTGGATTTATTTTGCCCAGTCACATATTTTAAGGCCAAGCTCACGTTTCATCTCTTCTATGAGCCCTTCCCCCATCATCCTATTGCTAATGAACTTTCCTTCCTGGTGTGTGGCTTGTTCGCCTGTGGCACGTAGAAAGTGGTGCCTTGTTAATATGAGGAACCCTGGCTCCATTTGTATCCCTCTCATGCTCACTCAGCACCCTGTAAACATGTGTTGATACTGATCTGCATAGTTTTTAAATCTCTTACAGATGAGCCTGCTGCCAAGTAAATATATAAACCTCAGGCTCAGTTACATTTCAGCTGCATTTATCTAATATATGAGCAAGAAATAAAGTAGAGACACATTGCTTCACTCATCTGAAAATGTTTAGATTCCAATCAGAAGTAAACGTCAGATATATTTCATAAGCAAGATACCAACCTTCTAGTTTTAAACTGTATGAACAGACTGGTTGGCCAGTGCCTTTGCCTATTCTAACACTAAAAGATATATGTTTAGTAAGTAAAGGCCAAAGAAAAACATGACAGGGAAGAAAAAGAGAAATGGGAATAGAGAGAGATAGGACAAAATTTGTCTAAAATGACTGAGAAAATCTGACACCCTAAGTTGGCTCTACCTTACCTTGAGAAAAACAGGGAGAAAGCTTTCTCAGGAGATTTCTCCACATGCCCCCTGAACCTCCCTAGTTAGGGGCTAGGTCAGCTGCGCTGCACATTGCCAAAGGATGGTGCACATTTATGTTTGGCTCCTAAATAAACTAATTCCTCTGGACTAATTGCCTTGAATTCTCTTAGTTATTTTTCCAGCAAAGTTAGCAATCAGTACATCATGGAAGATGGAGAAAGATCATCCTCTCTTCCTATGTGTGTGTGCATGTGTGCTTGTGCATGCACGAATCCACACAAAGCCTATCTTTGTCTGGTTTGCCATTTCTGTGACGGGTAGGTAATAGTTCCTCTCTAGATGGCTCACAGTTCATTAAGGGGTTGTTCAATGTATTAGGAACCAATCATGCATTTGTACATTCTTTTATCTGAAGTGCACTTTTAAATGTTAGGCCATACACTAATCAAGTTGAACAGGATAATAAGAGCACGTTCACATTGTTAAGGTAAATGACCCAATGCACTTAGAGGGAAGACATATTTGAGCTACAGTTTGCACTTTTCATTGCAGTATTGAAGAATCCCAGGAAGGGTCAGGATACTATTAGCTTCCGAATAGAGCCAGACCCTCCTCGCTTCACTCGGACTTTGTTTTCTGTTATCTGTGAAAATATTGCAGAAAGAAGAGGTAGGTTTTAGAATAAACAAAGAGAATTTTGTAGAGTGGCAAAGAGTCAAGTTTTTATAATTTTTAAGTAGTGGAGAGAGAAGATGTGTGGATGGCCTCAAATAGTTGAGAGTCTGAAAATGATGTATATTTATGCTTGAAGCACATTTTGGTGCATGGTTTAAAATTGAACAGAATTTTCTTTAATAACAATAATGACTGAAGCCACACTATAATGACAGCCCTTGGGAGAAGCTGGATAGAATACATGCTTCACCATTTTTTCTGGGATAGAATCTGTTGAATCCAAGCTGAATAGGAATTTGCTGCAAAAGCATGGAGGAGTAGTTGAGGACTTGATTTCCCTTCTTGTCTAATAAACAATTTGCTAAGCAAATATCTACATATATCTATAATAATAAAAGCATAATATGCTAATTAGACCAGACGTCCTTCTGGACGACCTTCTGGACTAAGCCAGGGCTGTGAGGGCTCAGGCAGCCACCGCGGCTGCGAGGTCTGAGCCCCTTGCACAAATTTTGTGCAGCTGGCCTCTAGTATATACACTGAGTGGCCAGATTGTTATGACCACCTGACTTTTGTAGGCAAATTAGCTATAATTTCGCGCTGAAGTTGCTAGAGGGCCAGATCATTATAAATGTCTGAATAGCACAACATACCTAAGTATCGTTGCTGATCAAGTTCATCCCATCATGTTGATGGCGTATCCCAATGGAGATGGCTTCTTCCAATAAGACAATGCACCATGCCATGGTGTTCGTATTGTGCAGGAGTGCTTTCAAGAACATGAGGGAGACTTTACCTTGCTTAGGTGGCCCCCACAATCACCAGATCTCAATCCAATTGAGCGTTTGTGGGACAAAGTTAAAAGATCCATCAGGCAGCTGATTCCACAACCATCAGATCTTACAGAACTGGACAGTGCTATTCATCAGGCATGGTGTCAGATTCCTCGCATCACCTTTCAACATCTCGTGGAGTCAATGCCAAGAAGAATCGCCGCAGTACTGAAGGCAATAGGTGGCCCAACGAAGTACTGATGGGGTGGTCATAATAATCTGGCCGGTCATAATAATCTGGCCACTCAGTGCATATAAAAGTCTAAGCAACCAGTCGACCAAGCGACCAGTTGACCAGTTGCTATGATGCACACTGACCACCAGGGGACAGATGCTCAATGCACAGGATTGAGCTCCCTCCTGTCTGGATTGAGCCTGCAGGGATTGGGCCAAAACCGGCTATCCGACATCCCCCAAGGGGTCCTGGATTGTGAGAGGGCACAGGCCAGGCCGAGGGACTCCACTGGTGCCCTGGGCCTCTTGTTTTAGAATAAGAATAGATAGCCAGTAAATCTGAAATGATGTAACCTTGCATGAACATTTATTTTAAGGCTAAATTTTATTTCTGGACATTCTAGTTTGGCTTTGCTGCATAAGTGCTTATTGATCCAGACAAAGAAGACAAAGAGAAAGTGTGTGTGTGTGTGTGTGTGTGTGTGTGTAAGAGGGAGAAAGAAGAGTGAAGGAGAGTGTGGGAGCTTCTGGAACTAGTCCCTTGCCTGTTGTGTAGTAATTGCCGTCACCAGGTAACACTTCTTAAGCACCCTGATGAGCTTGGCTCTGCTGACCATTTTGTACTTAACACATCCTAGACATTGCTCTATAAAAGCTTTTGAGCTGATGAAGAACTCACAGTGAACCAGATGAGCAATGTCAAGCAACTGTGGTGTGTAATGAGACACACTTTAAACAGGGAGCGCTATCAAGCTCTGTGTCAGGTCAGACTCCCCAGGCCTCAGTTTGGAGAACTCGACATAGTCTCTAAGGCCCCTTCAGCACTAACATTCTATTGTTTTAACTTATTCTTTTAGTTTTCATTTAGGAATGAACCAAAAATTTCTAAAATTTAACCAGGACATTATAGTAAGTGTGACATTTTAAACCTAAGCGACTTTCCTATAGTATCTCATTCCATCCTCATAACAACCCACAAGGAACTGTTGGAATTCTTATTGGGCTGATGAGAAAAATAAAGTGCCCCAGGGCCCCATAGAAAGTGGTGGATTTGGGAACTCAGTGCGCGCGATCTGTCTCCCAAGACTGTAAACATGGCCACAGAGCTATCTACCCCTTCTCTCCCCAACCAATAAACAGTGTCATCTATTGTGTATTTTACAAAATAGCAGACAGTTGGGGAATCTTGCCTTCAAGTGCTGCTCCATCTCAGGGCTTTCAGACTTAAACAAACATTTGATCTTTTAGTACTTCTTTGTCACAGTTTCACCAACCATCAGATCTAATACAAAAATTATTTGTACAATCTTTATGATTCTAGAAAATTAAATAGCCCTGACTGGTTTGGCTCAGTGGATAGGGCATTGGCCTGTGGACTGAAAGGTTCCGGGTTCGATTCTGGTCAAGGGCATGTACCTGGGTTGCGAGCACATCCCCAGTGGGGGTGTGCAGGAGGCAGCTGATCAATGTTTCTCTCTCATCGATGTTTCTAACTCTCTATCCCTCTCCCTTCCTCTCTGTAAAGAATCAATAAAATATATTTTTTTAAAAAGAAAGAAAATTATTTAGATCACTAAGTCTGCCAGCTACAATAATGCAGCAGCTAATTCTTCCAAAAGCAAAAAAACTCCTTTTCAGAATTGCCACGGGCAATAA
Organism: Myotis myotis; assembly: GCF_014108235.1. Lineage (NCBI taxonomy): Eukaryota > Metazoa > Chordata > Mammalia > Chiroptera > Vespertilionidae > Myotis > Myotis myotis. The sequence goes on from NW_023416390.1 coordinate 44,849,366, forward strand.
ATCTGACCTAGACCATTCATCTTCTCTTAGCTGGAAATTCATCACCACGTTGAAAATGATTTCATTTTTTCCAAACTTTCAGTCATCAGGCCTTGTTTTCTACCTCTGCACATTGCATTGAAGTTGCTTCTTGAAAAATAACCAACCCTAATTATTTTTAGGTAAATATTTCTGAAACTTTAATAATCTAGTTAAACCGCTTTGAAATTTATGACAACTTGGTTTACATAACAGTCACCAATCTGGTCCTTATTGTTTTTGTTCCTGATGAATTTTTGTAAAATAAGAGATGTTCTTTATAATTTCCCCAAAGTGTGTCTCCTGTTCTTCCTTCTGATTTTATTAACAAGATCACTAGCTTTCCTTCTTTTCTCTAGTTATTTTGCTCCACATTGTTCTCCTTTTTCCCTTTGTTACACACATAATAAATATTATATTTGGAAAATAAGAATTTGTAAATAAGAAAAGAAGAAAAGAAAGATAAGAAAAAAGAAGAGAAAAAAGAAGAGAAAAGGAAAAAAAGCTGTTTCAACCTTTTAATGTATATGCCCTTTCTTAACCATATAAATATGCATAGATATTTTTACCAAAATAAGGCTATAATATTTTAAGAGCTTATGGAGAATAACTGGCGTATAATAAATTTCACATTTTACAAGTGTACAATCAAATGTATTGACATGTGTGTACACCTGTGAAACCATCACCACAATTCAGGTAGTGAACATACCCATCACCCCCAACTCATGCTCAACTGTAATCCCCCATCCTGACTCTCCCACCATCCCAGTTTCAGGCAATATGCCTGCTTTCTGTCACCCTGGGTCAGTTAAAATGTCTAGAATTTTATATAAATGGTATCATGCAGTATGTACTCTTTCTTATCTGGCTTCTGTCACTCAGCATAATTATCCTGAGAGTTTCCCAGGCTGCAGCACCATTGTGGAATAGGGTTCTTTTGTATCTCTGTGATACAGTTTGTTTATTCTTTTACCTGGTAGGGACATTTGGGTTGTTTCCTCTTTGGGCTACTACAAATAAACATAATAGAACATTTCCATGAGCATTTGCATACAAGTCTTTGTGTGAACGTCATATTTCTCTTGAGTAAACACCCACGAATGGAACAGTCATGTGACTGTCTGTTTAACTTTTTGAGAAACTCTCAAATAGATTCCAAATGGTTATACCACTTTTTATTTCTACCAGCAGTATATGAAGAGTTTGGTTCTTCCACATCTCTGTCAGCACTTGGTAGGGTCAATTTTAAACATTTTATTATCCTAATCTATAATAATAAAAGGGTAATATGCTAATTAGACCAGATGTCTTCTGGACATCCTTCCTGATGAAGCCAGGGCCTGGGGGAAGCCAGCCCGTGTCCCGGGTGCCTGACGGTGGCTGGAGTAGGGAAGCCTGGGTCCCAGGTGCCGGAGGGAAGCCGGTGCTGGCAGCTGGAGGGGAGAGGGTGGCGGGGGCGGGGGGGGGGGGGGGAGGAAGGCTTACTCTTGCATGAATTTTTGTGCATTGGGCCTCTAGTGTGTATATATATATATATATATATATATATATATATATATGAAGGCTAATGTGCAAAGTGTCCCCTCGGGAGTTCGACTGGGAGACGGGGAGTTCGATCGCTTACTATGATGTGCGCTGACCACCAGGGGGTGGTGCGGAACAAAGGAAGGCTCTGGCCAGCAGCTGGAAGGCCCTGATCAGTCCTGATTGCTGGCCAGGCCTAGGGACCCTACCGTGCACAAATTTCATGCACCAGGCCTCTAGTAGATGTATAATGGAATCTATTTGTAACTTTAATTTGTTTTCCTAATGACTAATGATGTTGCACATCTTTTAGTGTGCTTATTTGTCATCATGTATTCTCTTTGCTAATTTTTAAAAATTGGGTTATTTTCTTATCATTGAGTTTTGAGAGTTCTTATTATATTCTGGATGCAAGTCCTTTATCAGATATATGACTTGCAAATATTTTCTCCAAGTCTGTGGTTTATTTTTTCCTTCTCTTAGCAGTGTCTTTTGTAGAGCAGAAGTTTTTCATTTTGATACAGTCAGTTTATTAATTTTCTTATGTTTTTGGTGTCAGATATAAGAAACCTTTGCCAACCCAAGGCCATGAATATTTCTTCCTATATTTTTTCCTAGACATTTTATAGTTTAACCCTTGGCGTGCCAACCAATATCCTAGGAACTATGCTAAAATTGCCAAGGCATTTTTGCTGATTTTACAGCAGTTTAGGAAAAAAATTATGAATCACAAGTAAATGAAGTTACATATTCAAAAACTTAAGGAAACCTTTACTACATTGACATATTTAGCAATATCATCATCACTAATAAAAGCAGACTTAGAACTGGACACCATTTCGAAGCTTTGATAGCGCTCCCGGCACTTTTGGCGAAAGACAGGAGGAGCGCAATTGCGCTCCCTGGCACTCTAGGGGTTAAAATCTTAACTTTAGGCCTATAATCTGGTATAAATTAACTTTTCATATGATGCAAAGTATACATCAAATTTGTTGTACTCCTCTTTCCTTTCTTCCTCTCTCTCTTATGAACATTCAGTTCCATCATTTGTTAAAAATACTATCCTTTTTCTACTTTAAGTATTTCTAAAATATTCATTGTTCATATATGCATGAGTCTATTATTGAAATCTCTTCTGCTGTATTTGTCTATCTTCATACCAGTGCCACAGTATCTTTATTACTGTATCACTATAACTTTTGAAATCAGGCAATGTTAGTCCTTCAACTTGTTCTTCTTTTTCAGAGTTGTTTTGATTATTCTAGGTCCTTTGCATTTCATTCCATATGAACTTTATAATCAGGTTGTCAAATTCTATTCATAAATCCACTGGGATTTTTATGGGGGTTACTCTGAATCTTTAGACAAATTTGAGAATTAACATCTTAATAATATTGAGTCATCTGTTACATGAACCTGATAGTTAATTCAATTTATTTAGGTCTTACAAATTTCTCTCAGCAGTGTTTCATACACAGGTCTTTCATGTATTTTGTCAGATTTACTTTTAAGCTATTATAAATGGTGTGCTTTCTTTTAAATCTTAATTTCTAATTGTTCTTTGCTAGCACATAGAAATACTGATTTTTAAATATATTGATCTTATATCTTGTCACCATGCTAAACTCTCTTATCAGTTCTTATAGATTTGTATTCTATGTAGATGATCATGTCTGCAAACAAAGATATCTTTAAATTTTTTTAAATTTTATTTTTCAATTACAGTCCACATTCAATATTATTTTATATTAGTTTCAAGCCTATAATTATATAATTGGGCATTTAATTCTATAATTCCTCCCCTAAGTAATACTTTAGCATGATGTTACAAATTCTGATGTGTTGTGTTTTCATTTTCATTTACCTACCATATTTTATTATTGCCTTTTTCATTTCTTCCTTTGCCCTTGGATAACTTAGATGTTGTTAATTTCCAAATATTTGGAGATTTTTCAGATATCTTATCATTATTGACTTCTAATTTAATTTTACTGTAATCAGAAAACAAAATTGTGTGACTTCCATCCTTTTAAATTTATTAAGCAAGACTTATTTTGTAGCCCAGAATATTGTCTATCTTTATAAATGTTTCACATATATTTGAAAATAATGTGTATTCTGCTGCTGCTGGGTAGAATGTTTTCTAAAAGCCAATTAGGTCAAATTGGTTGACAGTGTTCAAACACTCTATTACTTATTTTCTGTCTATTTCTATCAATTGTCGAGAGAAGACAGTTGAAATCTACTATAATTGCAGGTTTGTCTGTTTCTCCTTGAGGATCTTTTAGTTTTTGCTTCATGTATCTTGCAGATGTATGACTAAGGGCATAAACATTTAGAATCATTATGTCCTGTTACCAAATTCTTTATCACAATGAAATTTCCTTCTTATCCCCGGTAGCATTCTTTGCTCCAAAATCTACATTATTTGATATTATATACAGCCACTCAAGTTTTATTTGAATGGTGTTAGCATGATATATCTTTTCCACCCTTTAACTTTCAACCTATTTGCATTTTTATATTTAAAATGTATTTCCTATAGACAGCATATAGTTGAATCTTGTTTTTTGAATACATTCTGACAAGCTCTGCCTTTTACTGGGAGTTGAGATCATTTGCATTTAATGTGATTATTGATAAGGTTAGGTTTAAATCTATCCTCTTGCTATTATTCTGTTATTTGTACCATGTGTTCTTGGTGCCCACCCCCTTGCTTTCTCAGCCTTCTTGTTAATTAATTGACATTTTATGATAACATTTTATCACCTTTGTTGGCTTATTAGCTATACCTTTTTAAAATGTTAGTATTTGCACTGAAACCAGTTTGGCTCAGTGGATAGAGCGTCGGCTTGCGGACTGAGGGGTCCCAGGTTCGATTCCGGTCAAGGGCATGTACCTGGGTTGCGGGCACATCCCCAGTAGGAGATGTGCAGGAGGCAGCTGATCGATGTTTCTCTCTCATCGATGTTTCTAACTCTCTATCTCTCTCCCTTCCTCTCTGTAGAAAATCAATAAAATATATTTTAAAAAATTTTTTAAAATGTTAGTGTTTGCTTTAGTGTTTTATAATATACATCTTTAACTTATCATAGTTTACTTTTAAATGATATTAAATTATTTCATGTAAAATCATTTACGTCTCTTTCTTCCCTCCTGACCTTTGTGCTATTATTGGTATACATTTTACTGTTACATGTTATTGTTATTGTTTTCTTTAAACAGTCAACTATCTTTAAGATTTATTTTTAAAATATTTAAATATAAAAAATACCTTAAAATACCTATACCTTCTAGTTACCACATCTGGTGCTCTTCATTGCTTTGTATAGATTCGTATTTCTGTCTGGAGTCATTTTCCTTTTGCCTAAAGGACTTTTAAAAAAACATTTCTCATACTACAGTCTGCTAATAACTAATTCTTCCAGCTTTTGTGTCCCTAAAAATGTCTTTATTTTTGAAAGATATTATCACTGCATATAGGATGGAAATGGACAGGGTTTTTTTTTTTTCTTTCAATGCTTCAAAGATCCTGCTCCACTGTCTTTTTGCTTGCATTGTTCTGCAGGAAGTTGTCTGTCATCCCTATCTTTGTTCCTTGTATATAACATGTCTTTTCTCTCTACCTCCAGCTCCCTTTAAGATTTTCTTTTTACCCTTGATTTTGAACAATTTGCTTATGATGTGCCTTGAGGTAGTTTTCTTCTTGTTTCTTTGAGTGATTGGTTTTGTTGCATCCCTGTGTGTATAGCTTTTATCAAAGTTGAAACATTTTTAGCAATTATTTCCTCAAATATTTTTTGGTACCTCTCTGTCTCTCTTCTTCTGTAGGGATTTTACTTACATGTATATTGGCCTGCTTGAAGTTGTTACACAGTTCACAATGCTCTTTTTATAATTTTAAAATTCACTTTCATTGTTTTATATTTGACTAGAGGCCCGGTGCACAAAAATTTGTGCTCTCAGGGGGGAGGGGGGAGTCCCTCAGCCCGGCCTGTGCCCTCTTGCAGTCTGGGACCCCTCGGGAGATAATGACCTGCTGGCTTAGGCCTGCTCCCAGGTGGCAGAGGGCAGGCCCAATCCCTAGGTGCAGCCACTGGTCAGACTCAGAGCAGGGCCAATTGGGGAGTTGGGGCGCTGCCCCCGGTCATGCACAGAGCAGGGAGGATCGGGAGGTTGCGATGCCACCCTCAGTCATGCTCAGGGTAGGGCTGATTGGGGGGTTGGGGCACCGCCCCCTGTCACACTCAAGGCAGGGTCGATGGGGAGGTTGCGGCGCCACCCCCTGTCACGCACAGAGCAGGGCCCATCAGGGGGGTTGGGGCTCCGTACCCTTTCACACACAGAGCAGGGTCGATCAGGGGGTAGGGGAGCTCCCCCCTGTTATGCACAGAGCAGGGCCCATCAGGGGGTTGGGGAGCTCCCCCCTGTTATGCACAGAGCAGGGCCGATCAGGGGGTGGAGGAGCTCCCCCCTGTCACTCACAGAGTAGGGCTGATAGGGGAGTTGGGGCACTGCCCCCTGTCACACACAGAGCAGGGCGGATCAGGGGGTTGGGGCACCGACACTGTCACACTCAGGGCAGGGCCGATGGGGAGGTTATGGCTCTACCCTGTCACACACACAGCAGGGCCCGTGGGGGGTGGGGGGGTTGGGGCACCACACCCTGTCACACACAGAGCAGGGCCTATCAGGGGGTTGGGGCGCTGAACCCTGTCACACACAGAGCCGCAGGGCGATCAGGGGGTTGGGGAGCTCCCCCCTATCAGGCACAGAGCAGGGCTGATCAGGGGGTTGGGGCGCCTTCCCCTGTCACGAACAGAGCAGGGCGGATAGGGAGGTTGTGGCCCCGCCCCCTGTCACACACAGAGCCACAGGGCAATCAGAGGGTTTGGGCGCTGCCCCCTGTCACGCTGATCCCGGTGCTGGGAGGCATATTACCCTTTTACTATATAGGATAGAGGCCTGGTGCACGGGTGGGGGCCGGCTGGTTTGCCCTGAAGGGTGTCCTGGATCAGGGTGGGGGGCCCCATTGGGGAGCCTGGCCAGTCTGGGTGAGGGGCTGAGGGCTGTTTTCAGGCTGGCTGGTGACTGAAGCTCCCAAGCGCTCCTTTTTTTCTTTTCTTTTTTTATTCTGGGCCAGCTTTAGCTCTGAGGCTTGTCTCCAGCTCTGAGGCCTCAGCTGCTGAAAGCCGGTATCTGGTTTGTTTGGGTTCTATAATTGAAACACTGTTTCAACTCCAGCTCTGAGATCCCGGCTGGCTGAAAGCAGGTTTCTGGGGTTTTGTTTAGCTTCTATATTTGTAACAATGTTTCAAACTGCAAGCTCAGAGGCTGGCAGCGGCAGGCAGGGAACGTTGGAGTCCTCCATCACTGAAGCAAGCAAGCCTCATCTTGGCTGGCAGTTAATTTGCATATCACCCTGATTAGCCAATGGGAAGGTAGCGGAGGTATGGCTAATTACCATGTTTTTCTTTTATTAGATAAGATAGTTTCTATTGCTATATCTTAAAGTTCACCATTCTTTTCTTCTGCAATGTATAGTCTGCCATTAATTCCATCTAACAATTTTTTTAAAAATCATAGACAATGTATATTTAATCCCCAAAAAGCTTGGTTGGTGTCTTTTCAAATATTTTCCATGTCTCTATTTAACTTTTTGAAACACATGGCACACAATTAGAGCAACTCTTTCAGTGTCCTTGTCTACTAGCTCTAACATCTGTGTCTGTTTTGGGTCAGTGTTGACTGATTTTCCTCCTCATTATGAGTTTTATTTTCCTCCTTCTTTTCATCCTTGATAATTTTGACTAGAGGCCAGACATGGTAAATTTTACTTGCTGTGTGCTGGATGATTTTGTATTCCCATAAATATTATTTAACTTTATGACATAATTAGCTTACTTGGAACAGTTTGATCCTTTGGGGTCTTTTTTTTTTTAGGGTTATCAGGCAGAATTGTGCTAGTGTGCTTGCTAGAGCTAAGTATTCTTCGTTACTGAAGCAAAACCATTTTGTATCCTTTATCCAAGCCCTGGTAAGTCAGGAGGTTCTCTAGTCTGTGCAGTGGGAGCAGGCACTATTCCTGGCCCTGCTTCTGGGTCAGGCTGTTCTCTGCTCCTTTGGAGTGGTTCTTTCCCTGGACTCAAGTCCTTTCCCCACATGCGTGCACCAGTCAGTACGCAGCTGAGCACTCAGGAGCACTCTGCATATCGTTAGTGTGCAAAGCTCTCTCCTTTCAGGCTCTCTTTCCTGCAAACTCCAGCCACCTTCATTTCCTTGTGCTCTCTGCCATCTCTGTAACTCGGGGAATCCATTAGTCTCTGCCCGTGTTTCTCCTCCTTGCACTTCGGTCTGGAAACTCTCTTAAGGCAGTAAGCTAGGATGGTAGTAGGGCTCACCTCACTTACTTTTCATTTCTGGAAAATCACTGTCTTGGTTGACTAATGCACAGCAACTCAAAAAACATTTTTTGTACAGTTTGTCCTTTTTTTGGTTGTTTCTGGCAGGAGGGTAAATTTGGTTCTTCTTATTTCTTCTTGGCCAGCAGCAGAATTCCCCTCATATTATATTTTAATCTGATCTTTTCACTCTAAAATATTTAAGTAATTTATTTTAACGTCAATAAATAACTTCCACAGACAGTATTATTTTAAATGGCTGCATAGTATTCCACCATTTGGACAGACCAGAGCTTTCTAAACTAATAATCTATTATTGAATATTTATATTCCCCCCCTTTTTTGTCATCACAAACAATGTTAGGATAAACATTTCTGAAGCTAAATATTTACAGACTTCCCTAATTACTTCCTTAAGAAAGATTTCTACAGGTGGATATTCTGCATCAAAATTATATACATCTTTGGTGAACTTTGTATATTTTGTCAAACTGCTCCCAGAAAGTTGGTATATATTTCTTTGTTTTACTAATTTCTTTGTTCATTTGTTAATGTAGCTGGTTTCCCCCCTTTTTTCTTTAGTTTATTCTTTTCCTTACTTTTTTGTTGTCCACATCATTTTCTTACAAAATCCTACAATGTATGGTTTCTCAGAAAAGGAAGGGAAAGCCATATAGATTGAAAATAGATTAAACAAATAATTTATATGCATTTATGCATAAACCATGGACACAGACAATAGTGTGGTGTAGGCCGGTGGAGGGTGGGGGAAGGTTGTGGGGTAGAGGGGGTCACTGAGGAAAAAGGGGGGACATCTATAATACATTCAACAATAAAGATAAATTTTTTAAAAAGACAATATGACTTTAATCAGATTTCTCTCATGATCCTCAGACCTGGAGCAGACTTGTTTCAAGATCCTGCTGTCCCCAGCTGGTGTTTGCTCACTGGTGTCTACTCTCCCACGGTTCTCCTTTCCAAGGACAAGCTTTATGGCTCAGCTAAAGAGAAATGTCACCACTATGGGAAAACAGCAGGGTGGCTGATATTTCTAGAGCAAGCAAGATATTGGGCATGACAGAGACTGCTTGGTGCATCAGAAGCAGACTAGCTTGAAGTGATGTTTTGTTTTTTTCCCCCTGTGTCTCTTTCCTGTCTCCAGAATGCGTTATGACTGTAGACTTGATATTGCAACTCTGAGTGAGACAGAGAAACCTACAAGAGGCTTGTGCCTCTCTCCCAGCTTTTCAGGGGAAACACTGAATTCTTGGCAGCTGTTACAAAAAGAGATCAAGAGTTACCAAGGGAAGAAACATGTGGACCCCAAGTGAAAGATTGATGGTGGTGCCTCACGTGTAGGCAACTCTGAAACTGACTTTGAAGTCTGCAAGGAAACAACAATGTGGCAACACAAGGCCAATTGCTGCTTTTTTCCCCTAAAAATTACAAAAATATTCTGTACTTATCTATCTATAGTAATAAAAGGGTAATATGCTAATTAGACCTGACGTCCTTCTGGACATCCTTCCTTCTGGACAAAGCCAAAGCAGGCGGGGACCACAGCAGAGGTGGCAAAGGCCCTCGGCCGTGGTGGGCGGGGGCTGGGGCCAAGGTCCTTGCATGAATTTCATGCATTGGGCCCCTAGTGGGATTATAATTAAAAGAAGATGGGTCACTTTTTATTTACTCCTATAACAATCGATGAAAAATATTATATGTATTTTTCTTATTCTTAATTGCAAGGCATGTGCACCTTTTTGGGGTAGAGGTGGTGAGAGGCTCTGAAACAGCTGGTATGGGACTCAGCAGGGCTGTGGCATGAAGTGGGCTGGAAATTGAGGCATGCAGGTAAGAGCTGTGTTTGAGTCAGACAGCTGAGGTTCTGAATCCCAGCTCCACCCTAAGACTGTGAAACCTGGTACATGTCTCTGAACCTGTTTAAATCTCAGTTTCCTTATCTATACCACACAGATAATATTCCCGTCAGAAGTTGTTGTGAGGGGTAAAAGAGCTAAAGCAGGGCATCAATATAGGTCAGAAACACAGATGATACTATTTTTGCTCATTGAAGATGCCCTTAATGACATCATTTGCCCAGGAGTATGGTCACCTTATATATGTGAGCACTTATGACTGGACACAGAGCAAGTCCTTAATAAAATGTTACCCATTAGGAGTCGGGGGCAAAACAGATGCATTGGTATTATGCCTCTCTTTTTAGCAATAGGAATATAATTTATTTTGGGGGAAACTCTGACATAATTATTGGTAAGTCACTTGTATGTTAATATAAGAAAGGAAAGTGTAATGTAAACCTCACTGTGCTCTAGGAAGGAGAATGCTCCTCATGGCCCTTGCTATTGATGGAGAGGAAGGCCCTTTTGTTTTACTGAGCCTTGCAATGGGTCTAAGCTTGAATTTGAAGGCAGGGCTACAGAGACTTGAAATCCCCTGGATGGGGGAGAATGCTTGGGAGGCCGGGAGAGTGCTGAGAAGAGGTGGGAGGAGAGGGTAAGGAGGAGTCAGACAGGTGCCTGGCTCTGCCCTTGGTGTAGTGGGCAGCCTGTGGTAAATCCAGTTAACAAGCAGCCAAAAGGTCTTTCAAGAATGGAGGTACCTGATATTTCATGTCAAGTTGTTGTATGGCTCCTCTATCGCCCAACACCTTGCAGAAAGTTCTGTGCACACCGTGGCCCATGATATTTCCTGTTCAAACCCTTACATGGATCTGCATCTGAGCCCATCCCCTCCACCCTATCCCCTCCTACTCAAATCCAGCCACACTGGCCTCCTGCCTGTTCTTGGCAAGCCAGCTCTCTGATGGTAGGCCTTTCAGATGCTGTTCTACCTGCCTGGGCATCCACAGAGCTCACCCTCACTTGCTTCCTGAGTTCAAAAGCCTCTTTCTAAGATCACTCTATGTAAAACAATGATGTACACTTTTATTATTTCAGTATGTCTTTCTCTTAATACACACAATATCATCAGTCCATATTCATGTTGGATCTACATTTATTTGTCCATTGCAACCAGAGAGTAGCTATGGATAAGAGTTAAACAAAAATCAGAGAATTGTAAGTTTTATAGAATTTACTAGAGGCCCGATGCACGAAATTTGTGCAAGAGTAGACCTTCCTTCCCCCGACTGCGGCACCAGCTTCCCTCTGGCACATGGGACCCAGGCTTCCCTCACAGCCCTGGCTTCATCTGGAAAGACATCCAGTCTAATTAGCATATTACGCTTTTATTATTATAGATAATGAAGAGCTTTATATGCTTTATTATTTATAAATCGTGTGCTACAAATCTTTTACATGGCAAAGCATATAATAAATATAAAATATGTGTTACAGAATCATCATATATTATATAATACATATTTAAATAAAATGTAAAATTTATGTACATAGATATGCCTACACTTTTACCCAGAGAGCCAATTATTAAGCACTTACTAGTACACCACTGCCTTATTTCCTTTATCCTTTCATTCATCCAATAAATATTTATTCAACACCACATGCCAGGCCCTACTCTCTTGGAAATAGGTCAGTGAACCACACAACAAAGCAAACAAAATTCCCTGCCCTTATGGCGCTGACATTTTCATGCAACACGCTGTCAGTCTCTGCAGCACTAATCTGTCTCTGACAGACCATACATTCACGTGTTTATCATGTTACTGCACATCTCCCTTCACTGAAATGTAAGCCTCTTTATAAAGGAGCTTTATAGCAGAACATGCACATTTTATAAATCAAAGGATCAATAAGTGAACACGTGTATGTGTGTGTGTGTGTCAAGGAAAGGCGCTGGGTCTCATACCCGGGAGGGACAGTATCCATGAGGTGAGAGAGCAAGTCATAAACTGAATACATTTAGTGGTAGCCTGAGTATGAGAATTTAAAAACCTGCAGGATTTTCAGAAATTTCAAAAAGTCCTTGTACTTTCTGCATGTGGTTTATACTAAGCCTTGTATTGTAAAGGGACAGGGTGACTTCAGTTGACAATGAGGTTGTGCCTGAGGTCCTCCAGGAGAGTCTAGATGGGGACAGTTCACAGTGTAGATTGCTTACCTTAGAACTGATCCAGGAGATATAAGCTTCCGATGAGTATCAGCTTGTACATAGATACATGACACAAGGGGACCACAAGCAGACCCAACACAGGCTGGGGTAGACCTTGAAAACCATCTAAAGTGAAAAGGAAGTTGAGGAAACCTCTTTGAAATCAGCTTCACTGTGATAGAGGGCAGCAGGATGTTTGAGAAAGGATATTTCAGATAGAAATCCAGACAGAAAATAAGGCAAAGAGGTTGGTGGGCAAGCCAGCATCCACAGACAGAGAGTTTTCTTAAATATTGAAGTTTTTCCTAGAAGCGCAGCATAGGATGTTGGCAGATATGCTCAGTCTAGTCAAAGATCTTTATCTCTGTTCCATCTCCCCCGACAGAAGCTCCTAACAGCTAAGCTTGTTCTGGGCACCAACAATCAGTCACTTATTGGAGTTCCTGGTGGAGGTCAAAAGCTCCCAGAACCTGATGTTTTCTTGGGAAATGGCGGCCAGGGCCATGGAAACATTGCAGGAGAGGCCACCCAAAGAAGGAAACATGATGGAGAGTTGTAGAATTCGTGGGCCCTAGCATTAAAGTCTGTACATGGTCTCAAGCATCATGGGTCTGTGGTCAACAGCTTAGCAGAACTAAGATGGGTTCTTAGCAATGGGCCCAACTTTCAACCATGCCCCAGGAGAAGGGAGCAAATAACGTTGTTCTTGTGCTAAAATTGGGAAGATTTTTGCAGAGAGACACAAAACAATTGTCATTGAATGAGGAAGGAATCTCAGTTGCAGTAAGGGGCTCCTGGGTTTAGTAGGAGAGAAATTATGCTCAAGAGACCTTGGCCTGTACAGGGCACTACATTCCCACGTTGGAATGGTGGTAACTCAGGAGAGGAAGGAGAAGACGAAGGAGAAGGAAGCAAATACTGGTACAGAATAGCCCAGAATGGATGTGAGGAGACTGAGTGAGTGTGGGTTTGCCTTATTGCTGGCAGTGTGGCCAAGTAGGTCACGCCTCCACCATCACCTGCCCAGGAACCTGGTCAGTGACTATGCCCACTCATTGGTTTCCAGCCAGACAGTCCCCATCACCAAATTGTGTTTAGTGGGAAACACCGAGCTTGCTCCTGAGATGGCCAGGCATGACTAGAGCTCTAGACCGGGTCCTGCCTGGCGCTGGGGTGGCCTGCTCATGCAGGGTGCTCATGGGGAACTCATGGGAATGCCTGACTCACGACACAGAACCCCATCCTTTCATTTTTTGCATGTGAAAAATATTTTTTATTATTATTTTGCAAACTGTGCCCTTACTGTGAGTCTAACACAGCTCGTGAATAAGTAGAGATGACTCCAGCAGGATGAAGAAATGAGAACAGTGTCAGAGGGAAAACACCTTGGCTCCCTGGCAAAACAGGCCCCAAAAACCCGTTCTCTCTCTCTGCTGTAAGCAGAGTCCTCTGAGGGAAAGATGTCACAGGGCATGTCAGCTCATTTTCTTCCTCACTGCACCCAACCATGGTGGAGTCAGGGGTGAAGGATAGGCTGGAATTGGGGGACAGAGAGGCATGGGATTCTTATAAACAGAGAGTTTCCTTGTCTGGGCTTTGCGTGGCCACACGGTCCCAGGGTAACCTGGATGGTTTAGGAAGCATAATCTTGGGTGGCTTTTTATGAACATTCTTAATAACTTTATTAAACTAAGGAGAGAAGCTAAGGCAAGCCTGAGCCTTCTCCATTCTACCTTCCCAGCTCACAGCTCTGTGGAGATGGAAATCCCATCCGAAGCCCAGCGAAGTCCTGCAGGACTCCTCACTGGGTCCATCAGCCCCAGCCTCAACATCTCTGGTGTTTGGGCTCTCATTCTGACTTAGTTTCTACCTCTCCTCTGAAATTCCAGTTCCCCTTCTTTCAAACCCAGGAAAAGATAGACTTGCATGTTTTGGGAGCCTGTGAGTCCATCTAAATAAAAGCCAGAGCTTTGATTCATCTAAACCAGTGGTGTTTTGGAAAAAAATGGAGACAAATGAATTGTCAAAACAATGGAGGTGCCGAACCGGTTTGGCTCAGTGGATAGAGCATCGGCCTGCGGACTGAAGGGTACCAGGTTCAATTCCGGTCAAGGGCATGTACCTTGGTTGCAGGCACATCCCCAGTAGGGGGCGTGCAGGAGGCAGCTGATCGATTTCTCTCATCGATGTTTCTAACTCTCTATCCCTCTCCCTTCTTCTCTGTAAAAAATCAATAAAATATATTTTTTAAAAAATGATGGAGGCGATGAGGGAGGCACTACTGATGTTTAGTGAGAGTCGGGGTGGGGCCCAGAATGGTTAGTCCTGTGCAGTGAAAATTCACCACATCTCCTGCTCAATTCTCACACAGTCACACAGGCAAAAACCGTATTTATGATCACCCCAGACTAGAAGATACACTCTTTAAAAAATACCTGTCCCCTTTTATGTATAAAAATAAACTATTTTGCAGTTTTAATAATGCTCTATTTTTTCTGAAAGCTTGTGTAAATCAAGGAAAGGCTATACTTTGTTTCATTTGGAACTTAACCAAAAGTTGCTCCCAATTTTGGAAAAGCACATCACCAATGGCAACACAGCTTGTGGTACTGAATGTGCCAGTATAACAATCACCACGCTAGGCCTGTGCTTGCAGCTCTCACATTCCCGGTGATTCTCCGTATAGAAGATAGCAGTATTCAGACCTCAGCATCTATATATTCAAATACAACTTATGTCCTTATACATTACTTGCCTTTTATTTTGCCTTTATATTGTACTTAGGCCATTTTATGGGCTTAAAAGATTCTGTGTCCAGGTAGGTTGAATTTCATTTCAAGATAGTAAAGGGGCATCACAAGAAATTCATCATAAGACAGGGCATCGGCATTTGTTTGATAGATTTGAGATTGACTAGTGTAGAAATTCTAGAAGGTTCAGCAGGGTTCTTTATGGCTATCAATGATTTGCTTCATCAGTAAGGACAAGAGAGCTACAGAATTGCTTTACCCCCATTTCTTGTGGGTTTTTTTCCTTCTGTCTCTCTTCTCCCCCTTCTCACCATCCTGAATTTCCCTCTCCGCCCACTGTTGCAAACAGGGACAAAAGCTTTGGAGACTCTGTCAATGGTCTCGTTGGAATCAATGGAGTCCTGCTAGTTTCCTGTTTTGGTCCCTTCACAACAAGAAGCAATTTTCAAGCTTTCCTTGTCTACATTTCACCTGCTTGTGCTGGGCACCCGTGTGAGGTCAGACAGCTGGAGTGCAGCTGAGGGGACAGAGTTAACTCATTTTGAAAAAGGTAGAAAATCTACATACTTGATATGTTAGCTATCAGTGCCTCCTGATTTCCTGTGGGCTGTTGTGGATAATGGTACATTAAAGGACCCCTACATTTTTGCCTCTTACTTGGAGCCTTTCAAACAAAACCATGGCTTCATGTTCATTTTAACCACCTCACCAGATTTAAATTTTATTTCCAATTTACGCTAACATCCTACCTCATTTCTGCGAGTGATTTGACTATTTTGTGCAGTGCAAAAGAAGTGCCTGGTGAGATAAGTAGGAGTGTATATCTACAGTTTCAGTTTCAAAGAAATTGATGCTTTTCTCAGGTTAAGACTATTGCCATAGTATTTACCCAGTTTTTCAATTATCATTCTGATCTCTGTGGTAGGATGTTAAATCTTGTAGCTGGAAAGGCAGTTAATATCATTTCTCTTCATTTATGTCCATGTTGTATTATTTCAACATAATCACACCATAGTTGGATGATTTATGTTTATAGTATGCCATTTATATTTGAAAATGTGCATATAGATATTGCAATAATTCTAATAACTGCATTTCACTCTATTTTCAGTGGCAGGAAAATGCAATATTCCACCACATTGAGTTACAAAAGCTACATAATGTAATCTTACTGGGACATTTATTCAGTGCCTAATCTCTACAGTGTCAAAAATTTGTCATTGTTATTGGAAAATTAAGACGCTAACAGGCTTCACATTGGTATATATGTAACAGTTTTACATTTCTAGTAGTTAAAGCTAACATAATAAATAATTCATTTTTTTCTGTCTTAGAGTAAAGATTAAAAACAAATATAGTACATTAGTATTTGAGTTCTAATAATTGCATAGAAATGTATCATTTAGTAGAGGTTTAACATGTGTTTTATATCTATTTTCAGAGGCAAAGTGCCATTGTGTAGGCAGCTCAAACTATCTCTATGAGATATTCTGATCTTTGGAGCAGATGAAGTACACTTAAAGAGGAGCCATTCGGGAGCTGGCAAAATAGATCTGGGGTCTGACAAGTTTTCTAGGACATCCAATCTAGTAAATAGCTAAGAACCCCTTCCAATGATTACATAACTATTCTGGTTATTATTACTGAGCAACAAATTACCCCAGGGTTTCTAAGCATCAGGAATACAGGAAGGGCTTGGTCAGACAGTTTCCTGCTGTAGTCACAGTCAGACAGTGGCTGGAGTCACCTGCTTCCAGCGCAGTCTGGAGCAACCAACGGCTGGCCAGGCATTTCTCTTTAGATTCTTGTGGTCTTAGGCTTTTTCATGTGCTGTCTGCCTGCGAAAGGACTAGTTGAGCTTCCTCACAGTATGACGGCCTTGGAGCAATTAGACTGCCTTCCATGGCAGCTCAGGGCACCATTTTCAGTGCTTCAGGAATGAAGCCGAAGCTGCCTGCCTTTTGCAACCTTGCCTCAGAAATCATGCAGAGTTACATTCGCTTCATTCTCCTGGTTACAACCAAATCAAAAGACTGCCCGAGTTCAAGGAGAGGGATAGAAATCATATTTCTCCTGGGAGGAGTGTCAGTGGCACACTGTAAGAGAAGATGTGGGATGTGTGCTTTGGTGCCATGACAACAATTCTGCTTAACCTGTGACGCCCTCGTCAGAGTCCAATCTAAGTTTTAAATGCAGCCCCAAATGCAGGCAAACTTCTGAAAAAGAGGCCCTGTGCAGTTTACTTTTGTTGGCAAAAGACTAGAACGCTGTGCTAATGTGAATAATCACAAATTACATGATACCCTGCCATCTTTTAATGGAAGGGAAATATATTTTCAGTTATTTTCCAGGGCTGTAAAATAAAGAGAAGTTGTGTTTTTGCTGCAGACCTTTCACATACACTTCATTCTCTCCTTCCACACTTTCTTTTACTGTTGGAATTGTTTTTTCTTCCATGAATGTTGGTACCAGTTCCTAGCCGTGGGTAAATGTAACTTTATGGTCAAGGGTTAGGCAGAAATTTACTTGTAAAAATACGTATTTTTAAAAAATAAAACATGCTATATTTGAAAATAATTCATATCAGTATTTTGATACCTTCCCTCTGCCCTGCATCTTTCACTCATTCATTCATTCATTCATTCATTCATTCATTTGTTTATCAAAACTATGAGTGCTTCTGCATGCTAGCCACTATGCTCGATACACCTAGTTACCCAGCTCTAGAATGTTGGAGTTGTCTATTCCTGACTTTCTCCATACTCCACAAATCCCATGGAGACTGAAAAATAATGTCGGTTTTAATTTGGAGTTTTTCAACTTCAAGGATGAAAATGTACTGACTTACATAACTTGGAAAGTTGGAGTGGCACGCTGGATTTAGATTGTCATCCCCAATTACCTTATCTCTCAATTCTACCCCTGCTGTGGGTTGGCCTCTTTCCCACCTGCCACAGATAGAGTTTCCGGCACTGAAGATGGCAGCCAATATATTCTAGCTCCATGGCCTCTGTTCCTCACACTCCAAAGGCTAATTGTGTGCTGTGCCCAAGACCCTGGAGTCAATCCCTGTGGCCTTTGAACGGGGCTAGAACAATCTGTCAAGTGAGGAAGTGTGGGAGCTGCACAGAGAGCCGTGGCCTGCCCACCATGGGGATGCACAGGGCCCGTATTCCTTCTGTTCCAGATACTTCAGCCTTGATACCTGGCTAGTCTTTCTGCCTCTGGTATCTCCTAACTCTGGTATGCGCTCCACCAGCAGCTGATTCATCTCCCCAGACTTCCCTTATCATGACACTCCTCTTCTCAGAACCTTCCAGGAACCCTTCCTCTCCAGACACAATCCCACCCACCTAGTGTGACATCCTAGGATCTCCACACGCTGCCCAAATCTGCTCACTTGCCCTGCCTCCACTCCCACTTCTTCCTTCACAAACTCTCTATCCAGTGTCATGGGTTGACTCTCTCCCCACAAAACTACAACATACCAGCCCTCTGTGCACTTGTTCCCACGGTTTCCCTTACTGAGAAAGCCAGTCGGCCTCAGGTTCTGATTCTACCCATCATTCAGAGACCTCCCCCCCAGGCCCTGCCTCTCCAGGAAGCCTCTCTGACCACCTTGTGCCAGAGAAAAGGGTGATTCTTAGAAGAGAATAGCCGGTCTGATTTTTACACTTTCTCCCCGATAAGTCCTGTAATTCCGTATTTTCTCATAGGACTCATTTCTGTCTCTCGGCATCTTGTTTACTCTTTTCTTATTCATATCAGTTTTATTACTTTTCATGTGTTAAAAGTCTAGCAAAGGGTCCGTGAACCTGGCAGGAAAGGTGCACAGTATCGAGCTCACAGCAGAGTCCATCAGGGTTCCGTGAGAGTGTGAACGAATTCAGGGAGGGAAGAGGCTTAAATTCGCCTGCTGCCCTGGATGTGCTCTGACGGCTGCTGTGGAAAGAGGACCTGGGTTGCATAGACAGCTCTAGCCCAGGCAAGCCAAAGATACAGAACAAAGTAGACTGTGGGTCCAGAGGACTGTAGCTCAGACAATTTTACCAGAATTTCCTTTGAAAATGTGAAACAAGAAAAAGTCAGGAAGAACATTTGACAAATGAACAAGAATACATTGCTAACCATTCTTCATTGTAGTTAGAAAACTTGGATAAGGAATGCTTGGATGGATTTAAGTATTCCTTTGAAACATTTTCTTCTGCTATAATAATCCATTCCATTGTGTTATAAAGTAATTATATTCACCACTCAGTGGCCCAAGTGAGAGGAGGAGAAAAGAAGTATCAAGAGCGAGAAGTATCGGGACCGTCTTACATGCTGGCTTTCCGTTTTTTAAGAACTGGAAACCCCGTCTCTTTGCACTGTGATCACTGGGGCAAGTGCTTACAATACTTGTGATATAATTTTACTAGAATGGTGAACCGTAAAGAAATGACACAAGACTGAATAGCAAATGGCTCGGCGACAGACTCATTTGGAGAAGGAGAGTGTTTCTTTGGTTGGGAAAAAATTAGCAATGGAGTAGAACAGAGAAACAAGCCTACGGCCTCCATTGAGAGTTTGGGTCCTCCTTTCTTGGGCAGCCCTGGGAAGGTGGTCTGGGACTGTCGCTCATATTATGTTCCTACATTTGGGGGAGAGTAGGTGGCCAAGCTAGTTGCTGTCACAGGCATAGCAGGATAACAGACTATGGCTTGACATAACCAAGAGCAAATTATTGACTGATTCCACGCTCTAGTGTATGAATGAAGGTCCAGAGAATGCTGGGGAAGAAACACAGGAGCACATTCACTCCAAGCTTCCACATCCATTTATGAAATGAGGAAAGCATCTATGACTGGGGGAGAAATGAGTGCACTTCGCAGGCTGAAATTGCCCAGAACTGTGTTATAGTTCTCACCTGGAGTGTTCAGTCTAGGCATTTTCTCTTGCATAAATTTTCAGTAAGTGTATTTGTCCCATGTTATGGTATTTAATAAAACTAATAATTAAGATAATTCATGAGATGGTATGGAAAATGGAACGTAGAAGTAATCCATTTTAAAACAGAAATGATACCCTTAGGGTCTAGCGTGGGCAGATCTGGAAAGCTCAAGTAAATTATATGGATAGGGCTCTAGACTCCCATATCACATACATTGTTGTACTCTCAACTCACACCCATGTGCTCTTGGGAACTCACTTTGCCAAATGGAGGGAGAGACAAGAACTTAGGCCAGGCTCACGGATAAGTGGGTTGAGGTGGACTGCTGCATAGCACCTCACTCATTGATGGTTCTGAAGGACAGAGGGGAAGGGATATTCTCCCAGCTCCAAGCACACATACTTCTTATATAGGGAGATTAGAAAGGGACTCCTGGTCAGTGGCCACCCAGCCCAGCCATGAATAAGACTGCAATATCAGAGACAGGGAGTACTCGGGGAGGGGTCCATGGGTGTAACTATGGGATCTTTGTGTTGACCAAAGAGCACCCCTCACAGAGGAGGCTCTCATCAACCAGGCCGACAGTATGACTCTTCCCATGAACATCAGCCGGTCTGCCTCAGCCTCTCCTTTGCAGGTTCAGAACAGCTTGGACACATGCAGGAAGTCTACATGTGGAAATGGAGTGTCAGGGAACACCTGCTCAGGTGAGGATTCAAGCTGAGTGTTTCCAATTAAAGGCAAGCTGTCAAAGTGGGACATTGCAGAGAGAAGTCCCTCCCTGCTCTGCTTTTCCCATTGCAGCCAGTTCCCCTTGAGGACACATACCTTGTCACTCACTTTATGATTTTGTGGGGTGGGAGAAGGAGAGAAGGGTGGTAAAACAGATGCTGAGCCCCCAAAGAGTAGCTGCAGGGAGGAGGAAAATTTCAACGACTCTTTGAATCACCAACGATTCTAAATGCATTGGAGGGAATGTTACAAAAAAAGTTCTTCCAATTCTGTATCCTCTACATGGCTGCCCTGTGGCTGCCTGCTTAGCTCTGGGGTTCTTCTCTTCAGGGTACATGAGAATGAGCAGATGTGTCTGTAAAAATAAAGGTTCCTGGGCCATGTCCCTTGAAATTTTGATCTAGTAACCCAGCACGGTCTTTGCTAGCTGAGTTTCCCAGTGTGCCTTCTGACCACCTGCTTTGAAATCACCTGTGGATTTGTTTAAAAGTGTAGTTTCCTGGGTGATCCTGATCAACATTAAAGTGTGAGGACCACCAGAAAAGACCTTCACATACTCAGCCTCTTCTGGGGCAGATCAAACAACAATGAGGTTGTAAGGGAGTCCTCGTGCTGTACCAACCTAGGGAGCCTGATTAGAGCCCTTCATCCATGCCTTTGACAAGTGGGGATCAATTCTCAGAAGGCTAACATGCCTACTTATTCACTGTTGGAGTCAAACTTGATAACTCAGAGTTGAAATCCCCCTTCTCTCCTTGAACAATCAGGCCACTGAGCCCAGAGTTTCTTTATGGTATTGATTTATCAAATAAGTCACATCAGTGTAGGATTAGCCCAGTCAAGAATCGTGTATTATTTATTGACAACTTGGGTTAAGAAGAGATCATAAAAATTTCACTACTTGCCTAACGCAAGCAGAGGGTAACATTTTATGATGCAATAAACTCTCATTCTCCAGCATGACAGATCAGGTTGCATGAGGGCTAACGGATTTGCAGTGGTCAAATTTGTACTGTTCAACATTTCGGATGAAATTACCATAGTGAACAACTTTTTGCACAAGCTAATGAGACCTTAAGTGATATCAACCAGGAGGCAGATCCAATCACTCACATAATGGCTCTCTGGTTTCAAAACCAGACTGCTCAATGAGAAAAAGACCAACAACCCAATAGGAAACTGGTATAGCACTTCAAAAAGTGCTCAGCTTCTCTCATAATAGAAGAAACACCAGCTGTAAGAGTATTTTTTTCCACCTCTTAGACTGGTAAAGATCAAGAAGTGTGATAAGCAATATAGTGCTTCTGAGAACATAAGTTAAAAGAAAGTTTTTGGAGGGAAGTTTGGCAATGTTTATCAAAAATTTAAATGTGATAAAATAGACTTGGCAATTTTAAGAATTCTTTCTACTTTTAGGATGTATGTACAATGATAATCATTGTAACAGCTGACTAGCAAATGACTGGGAACAATCTAAATGTCCACCAACAGGCTACTGGTTAAGTACATTTTTGTGTTACCACACAGGAGAACACCGTCAGCCACTGGAAGCAAAAAGCGACATCTAAACAAATTAATATAAAGAAGTTCCAAGATCTATAGTTAAGTGGTAGAGAAAAAAGTTACCATTTCTGTCGCAGATACTGTTCTAAATCCTCCACATCTATTAAATAATTTAACCATTAAGTTATTAAGTCATAGGAAGTAATTACCATTGTACCCCAATTTCAGTGATGAAGCAGCTAAGGCCCAGAGAGGTAAAGTAACTTGCTCAAGGTCACGCAGCAATCATATAATGGAGCCAGGATTCAAACCCAAACTCTACAGTCCAGAGTTTGTGTTCTTAACTATTATGTTCAATGTGTATAGTAGGCTGCCATGAGCGTTAAAAGGTTTATTTAAACACACACACACACACACACACACACACACACACACACACACACACCATATACTTACATATGCAGGGACTCTCCTGAAGGACAAATGTGAAATGGTAGCTGCAGTTGCCTTTTCAGCTGTGAACGAGTGCCTGGAGGTCAGTAGGAGAGAGACACTTGAATTGAGGAATAACAGTTCTCTTTGCCTCACTCTTCAAATCTTTCTGTCGGGCATATATGATCTTCCTCCACCCACCAGGCCCCCACAAGAAACAGCAGGGTGGCCAGATAGCAACAGTGACAACAGATCACAGCTGCACTGTGTAGGTCAGAGAGATCAGGGTGTCTGAGGCAGGCTGTGAGGGAGCAGGGGACTCTTCAGGGACTCAAGGATTGGTTAGCAACACATTGAAAGTCCTGCTTTAAAAAAAAAAAAAAAAGAAGAAGAAGAAATTTCATAGAATGAACGTTGTGTTTGTCACAGACTATGGACAGTTTGAAGACCTTGATTTTTCCCCCAGGGAAGGATTAAATCTCCCTAAATATCCAGGCAGAGCATTGTCCTAGTATCTTCCTTAGGTACAGCCAGCTTCAGCATGAAAATCCCAGAGGGTGATGTACTGCAGGTCTCAGACAATTAAGGAGAGTATCAGAGGCCAATGTGGGGTGGTTTTGAAAGCTCTGATTCTGTCTAATGTCCGTTTCATTCATTTTAAGCTTTGGTCCCGTATAAACAGAAATGTTGGGTGGCCAAGATGTAAGATGAAATAAGCTATTTACCTCAGCAAATGCAAGCCAATTATGGAGTTTCCACAGTTATCCAAGGGCAATTGTAGGATAAACTAGATGATTCGGTATTCACGGGGAAAGAAGAGCTGCTTATGTCAAGCCTGTTGAGTAGTGAGGAATAGCAGCTCCCTTAGGCCTCAGACAGCAACACGCCGCTTCCCCGAGGGTGTGGGTGTAGCTCTGCAGGGTGTTTTCACTGTAGACAGTCCAGGAGGAAGCATCACCTCAGGTGTTCTCCCGGAGGTGGGAGGCCATCAGCAGGGTGGCCCCTGCCCTATCCTGAAACTCAAGGCTCTGTCTGGAGCCTCTAGCTCCCTAAAGAGAAGAAAATCCAGAAAACCCACAAGAGGCCTGCGCTGGTTCTGAGCTTGTCCAATTTCAACAAAGAAAGAGTGAACTTCACTTCTTTATAAGATGCTCTACGAGACCTTTGCACAGCAAACTCTCAAACATAAGTAGAAACTCATGGTGACTCTGGAACTTCGCAATCCCTGGGGAGTGCCCTAAAGACAGGCCCACTGGATTTGCCCTGCTGGAACCCACTCTGGAGTCATCTGGAGGACATGACCCTAAATACCCATGAGACTGGTCTTGCTCATTGGAAACTATTCACCACCTGCCCACCTGTAAGTGAATCCGTGGATATTTGTGTGGAATCTACCAGCCATTACTCAAGCATCTTCCATCAGCCAAGTACTCACCTAACCTTATTCCAATGTCTGCTTCTTATTTCTGGCCTGGGGTTCAATGTCTCTGGGCCTTCCTTAGTGCAGTTAGTAACTTTACTTGCAACTGACCATTACCTGAGAATGCCAGGGCGCATCTTGTGGTGATGAAATGAATATAGAGTCAGATGCCTGGATTTCAATCTTGAGTCTGCCACACATCAGCTGGGCGACGCAGGTCCAGTTTCTTCACCTCTCTCTGCCTGAGCTTCTTTCTCTATAGAATAGGGTTGATTTAAGAGTGTAAATGAGATAACCTATGTCACTGACAGCACTTTTCATCTGGGGTGTACATGAAGAGCAAGTAAAGCATCACTAAAATGCTCACTAGTAAACAGTGAAGACATTCTTGGTACTAAGAATTCGCACTGGCCTGGATTACTACAAGGAGGCGTGGAGTTAACAGAATAGAATTCTTCTCTTGAGATGATGTAGGTGTTCTCACTTGGTGACAGTCAATGAAGTAGATGACTCTCACCATCCCTTCTAGATTCCCATTCAACTGCAGACGCAGAGGCTGGTAGGTGGGGGCTGGGTTAAAGACTCCCCCGCCCCCACCACAAGCCCTACTAACTTGGCAATGGGAAGCCAGAAATTCTAAGAGTTAATCTCCCAAATGTGCTGCTCAACTGTTGGCTAAAGGGTAGGTACAAGAAGACAGCTTGAGAGCCGCACTCCTCTTCTGCTCCATCCTTATGTTTCTGTTGCACAAATGCAGCAAAATGAGTAGCAATATTTTCATTGAAAATATGCCTCATGCAAATCAGTTTGGTAAATATGGAATTTAGCCTTTATAAAAGAGCACCTGTTCCCCTCCCTCCCATCCCTCCATTTAATTTTTGCATTCAGATGTGCTCTGCTTTTGCGTAAGCCTCATCCCATACACTCACAAGAACAGGCTGGCTGGTTTTGAATCCAGCAAACTCATACCTCTATTTTCCAAGGGGAAAAAAACCTGCTCTAGAAATGAGAGGCACCTGCATGTTGCTTTTCGAGTGGGCCTGAAGGATGTTTCCGCGGGAGTGAAATACATTGACATTTTTAAAACATGAGAGCTATTCGGAGTTGATATGGACTCTCTCTGGGTGAAGAGAAGCCAACGGGCAGATCTGAGTGTTGGTCCATGTCCGCCCACGGCCTCAGAGTGGACAGCATCTCCAGTCGCCCCCCCCCCCCCTCCCCGCCCAGGTGTGGTGGCGCCTGGGTTAACCGCTCTCCACAGAGGGGCTGGGGCTTCGCTCAGTCCTGGTTTGGTCTGGGTTGTTTCCTTTTTCCCTCACCATCAGAGGGATGTTTTAAAACCACAAACAGAACCTGGGGAGAGGAGGCCCAATTTGACACCTTTGAACCTTGATGGTCACGTTATAGATTCAGATTTAGAGGGATTGTTGGGTGGGGATGTGCAACCCAGGAGAGCCTTTCAGAGCCTTTCAGAGCAGGACACAGAATCGCTGTTTCCTGAAATGGTGTGTTTTGTGTGAGACCTGTCAATAGAAATATCAAACTGTGAATATACAATTGAACTTTATTATCTCTTTTGATTTTGTAACTACATAGGTATGACAGACAGAAGCCCGTTTGAAAGGACACTCACAATCGCCAGCGTGTCCCTTGTATGAATCCCACGGCTGGACGTTTTTCTGTCAATCGGCATCTTCAGGTAGGGGCTGCGCAGGTGCCTCCCACGGACTCCTGAGATGTGTTTTAATTAAGGAACATGAAACCGCTCGCTTTCCGTCCCAGAGTGGAGGTGCCCTGGGTTCTGAAATGCCGCTCTGGAGACGGCATTGTGGGGCTCCATATTTACTCTGCACAACTCTCATTTCAAAGATTCTTACTTTGTGAGCCAAAGGGCCTTTTCTTTTCTTTCTTTCTTTTATTTTTCTTTCTGCTTATCCCTGAAATGAACTAACCCTGAAATTCAAGAGTCAAGCTGTGCTCTTTCTGCCTCTGATGCTGTTAGAAAGCTGGAAGGTGGGAGCTGGTCTTCAAACGATTGGCCTCAGAATGAACATCTTGCCTGAAGGAGGGATTCAGAGAGTTGGGGCTAAGGCCTCCTCTCACCCGCAGTATCAGGAGTCAAACCAAAGGGCCATACTCTGCCTGGTGTTTTTGTTGCTTAAAGTACCAGGAAGTGTGGCTTAACATTAGTTGCCTAATTCTTTCCTCTCAAAGCCTACATCTTACTGAAAGAGAATCTCACAAACTCTTTGTGAATCAAGTTGCTACTAAGGATGCTTTCAATTTAAACCATGTAAGTGGAAGTTGCTAGAAGTAACACAGATTGGTAAAGTGTTATTTATTCGTTTATATAAAGTATTCTATAAAGTAGCATGGATTGGTAAAGTACACTAACTAAGAGTAACAAAAACCAAGGCCAAGGTAATCCATGTGATTTGAGACCAGGCATTTGATCTATTCTGCTTCTATACCATAAGAGGCCGTACAAGATAATCTACACAGTATTCTTTTGGTTCAAAGATTCTATGACTACAGCAACTGCAGTGAGGTGTTCAGGAATTAATGAAGCTACAGAGAAGGTATGAAAGATAGCCATTGACAGGGATGCCCTCAAAACAATGACAAGATGTACTGTGGAAAGGAGAGGAGGGGAGTAGGATTGAGACAGACAAAGGGGATTTGAGCTTTATCTGTAATTATTTCTTTTTTTAATTCAGAAGGAGACTGAACTCTTATATTTATTGTGCAGCTAAAGATTTATTTTAAATCCAGAAAACTCTAAAGTAAATTAAGTTAGTATGGGCCAAAATGTTGTTCCCTTCCCCCACCCAGCAATGCATACAGCATGGCATTAGTTATATAAAATGTGCTGATACAACTATTCTATATATATTATACAGCCATACATATGAATGTAAGTGTACAGAAAAAGGTATGGAAGTACATACACTACACTGATAGCAGTGGTTACTTCAGGGATTGGGAAGTATGTGTTGAGTAATGATGATTGAAGATCATTTCAGACTTGTCTGCAATGCTTTGAGGTTTTATAGGATGAACTAGAGGCCCTGTGCATGAAATTCATGCACTCGCAGGGGTGCCCTCTCACAGTCTGGGAGCTCTCAGGGGATGACTGACTGCTGCAGATGCAGGAGAGGCTCCAGCCACCGCTGCTGTGCTCGCCAGTCGTGAGCCTAGCTCAGGGCTTCTGGCTGAGCGACACTCTCCCTGTGGGAGTGCACTCACCCACAGGGGACAGCTCCTGCATTGAGCATCTGCACCCTGGTGGTCAGTGTGCGTCATAGCGACTGGTTGTTCCACCATTTGGTCAATTTGCATATTAACCTTTTATTATATAGGATATATTCATATATTTCTTATCTAATTTAATCAAACAACTTATGCATATGAGATTTTAGGGCAAAGTGTGTGTGTATGTCTGCGTGCATGCCCATGTATACACACACACACACACACACACACACACACACACACACACACAACGTTTGCCCAAAATAAGAATTTATAATATAACTGGAGAAGTTTCAAAGTGTGTGAACATTCAACAAGTAGAGAATAATCCTTAGGCAGGGTGTCAGTAAGCTCAGCTCACCTCCTCTGAGAAGCCTTCCCGAACGATTGCCCTCACATTGACCTTGCGCTTCTTGAATGCCCACCTTCAGCATCACCTCTCTCCTAACCACACCTCTTTTCCCTCCCAGTGTCCCGTTGAGTCCCGCCTAACAGATCCCTGAAATAGACACCATCGCAACTTTTCATTCAAAGTTTTTACCTCAGAGACACAGGCCTGAGTGCCTTACCCTATTTGCCATTTCTCTCTCCCACTCTATTCACCCCAGCTCTCAAGGAGCACCCCTCCCACATCTCTGCTCTAAGCATGCCCCAGGGAGCCCACTCACATGCCTCCCCTGAGTCCCCTGGGGACTGGCCCACAGCCACTGCCTCAGAATCTCTAGGCAAGGCCTCCAGACACCCATACTGGGGACCAGCACTCTAGAGGGTGCTTGGGCCAAGTAGTATCAGCAAACACTGCTCCGTGGTCTCCAAGGGCAACACATTACACATGAGGAAGAAAACACATTTCTCTCTCATGTGGGATGAACTAAACGTGGCTTAGACTTTCCTACTCTTATAGACCCAGAAAGGAAAGCAATTTGATATTATGCATCAAAAATCTTTAAACAGCTCAGAGCCTTGTATCCAGTAATGCCCCTTCCAGGCCTCCTCATGAAAAGATTCAGAAATGAAGGTAAAAAGTTTATGTATAGATCTTCATCATGCAGTTATTTATGATTGAGTATGAAAATGGTTAAATGAAATCTGATTCTTCCCTATAGTGGTACTATATCGCCATCCAAAAAAGGAAGGGGAATTTTTAAGTGCATGGTTATGCTTATGGCTACATATTAAAGAAATAATCAGGAATCAAAACTGTGTCATTAACATAATCTTTTCTTTACAATCAACAAAAGGCAGAGAAAAAAGGGCTGAAAGAATATAGGGGAAGGAAAATAGTAGCAAAAAGAGAGTTCCTGAAAAGATAGATACCTGAGAAACACAGAGTTCGTTGACATACCTCAGCCCGCCGCCCTTGGCATTCTGTCCTATCAGTACCAGTAATAAAGAAAAACTGAGCAGACAATTTGGTTGACGATGTGGGAGGCAGAATATCACACAGCTGCTTTACCCACAGCTGTATGGCTTTGCAGTGTTGACAGTTTGGAAAAAAAGAAAGAGAGAGAGAGAAAGACAAATAGGAAATAAAGCCTTGTCTTGGCCTGGGAAGGAAGCAGATGGGATGTGACCCACATAAGGAGCCTTGGTTTGATTAGCAGAACTTACTGATCTGACTTGTATTTCAGACCTATAATTTCTGTCTTTTAATGAAGTTTCCATTATTTGGAGTTTTTCTTCTCCCCAGGGCTTCTAAGTTTTTAAACCAATATTTATTTCTATATGATTTGTTTTATGCTTTGAAAAATCTCCATAAACAAAATCACTATAATATACATTTTCCTTTGAAGATTCCAAGGCCCCCACCCAACCCATCTTCTCTCCCCAGCCCCAAATGTCGAGTAAACTCTTTGTATTATTGAAAATCTAAGCTGGTAGACATAGGAAAAGTGAAGTGATGGATTAAGTCATTCTTTAGTGAGCTTCAGCTGGGTAGACAATCTGCCTAACTGATACCATGTTTGGGGCTTTTTCTCAATAGCTGTCCTCTTTTTCTTTTTTATGGCCAAAAATATATGAATGACGGCCCCTCTCTCCCTTTCCCTTTGGCCAAAATTGTCTTGTTGCCGCCACTTAGGTCAGATGTCAAGTGATTAAGAGAATGATATTAACACATCAATTCTGAGAATTTTCTGTTTCATGAAAGCATCTATTTTGGTACTCTTGCAGGTGGCTGGCTGCCGCTCACAAAGCCTGTCAGATGAACTGGATGCTAAAAGGTTCAAGGGCTGCTTGTGTTTTTCAAATGTTATCTAAGGAATCTTTTCACAAATCCCTACTATTGTTCGGCATAATTTTTGTGGCTCTTAGAGACTTAAATGCAACTGAACAATTTTAAAGAAACCAAAATATGACAAAGGAAATAATAGCCCTTTATTATAAAGCATCCTCTTCTTTTTTCTTGCCCTCACTCCTCCAACCTTTCAGCCACTGCCCTAGGCTGGCTGATGCAACTTGTGTCTGAGAATGCTGGAAATTTTAGGGTTGGACAGCACTGGTTTTATAGACTGTCGGAACCACTGTGCACATATTCGATTACCATAAATCAGGGGGCTTTTATTTGATTTTTTTTTTTGGAACATGAGGGCATTGAAAAGTAATATAAGGCTACTGGGTCAGGCTCATTTGATTGGTTTAATACCAACTTGCTAGTAATTATAATCTCCATAGAGTGAGATGCTCAGTGAATGTGATAGCGCTCTTCGCTTGGCCAAGAAGGAAAACTACCTTAAATAATTTCAATCTTTGGAATTATTTTTGAATTTCCAAAAGCAAATAGAAATACACCTATTTCTTCCATTTTACTTTGTAGTTTTCCTCTTCTTAATCTCAAAACCCTTCTCATTACCTTAAAAAATATTTTTCAGAGTTTCTACTCCATTTTCTTGTTCACTCTGTATGCAATAATAATGATGGTAATAGTGGATATTTATTAAGTAATTATGATATTCAGGGCATGGAACTAAGCACTTTATACATATTAATTCATTTAAAACTCACAACAGCCCTATGAGGTCAGCACTGCTATTATTTCCACTTTCCAGATGAGGACATTTGCCCAGTGTTCATGGCTAATAAGTGGCAAAACCAGGTTCAGGACCCAAGGTTTCAACTCCTGACACCATGCTCTTTACTATAATGAATCATAAATACATATTTTCCACCCTGGGAGATACTGATCTATTTCCATCCCTGCACAAAAAGCAAGTCATCTGCATAAAAAAATAAAGGAGAATTCCTGCTAATATTGATTTATAAGATTTGACACAACAAACACACAAAACTATTTATATATTTAATTTTATGGTAGCCATAATAGCATAACATTTCTGTGCTTGGTGTGAAGTGTTTTATTGTTGCTTTATTTAGTTAGTTCTTTAGGATTCCTTGACTTGACTTGCCTCTAAACCTTCACTTATTTCACAGTAAAAAGAGACAAGGAGCACTCATTAGTAAATAAAACCTAAAAATAGCAGATTTATAAGATCTTCGTGGTAAAAAAGGAAATCCTACCAGCAACTGAAACTCATCTAAGAAGTTTGTTCTAGGGAGAATGAGTCCAAGAAACCAAAACACAGTGTTTTTCTTCCAATATCCCTACTACCACTACCACCACCATTCAGGATTTGAGAAGGAAAGGTTATCAGTAGAGAGGAAAAAAAATGGGGACTCTCTCCAGTTTTAGCCACTGGAATATCACAGGACAGGCAGGAAGTGAATAAAACCCAAACTAGTAACGGGCCAGCCTTGGAGGCTGGTGGAGCTGAGGGCTTGATGCTAAAACTTGGTTTGAAAACTAAAAGATGGAGTTGTGACCCATCAGGTAAGCTCAGTAGCAGGACAAGAAGTCAAAACAAAATAGGGGTTAATGCAAGAAAGAGAGTTTGTGAACAAGTCCAAGGATAAAGGCTGCAAGGGGTGGACAGTGAGCAATGGTCAGCAAATGAATCTGCGGGAGCTATGGCTCTCCATCAGCCCATGCAGACCTCCATGCCTGCAGCAGGGCCTTTTCTGGAGGCGCCACGTAGTCCTCTCCCTGGTGTCCCCTTCTAATCATGAAGCTCAATATGCTAATCCTGGTGGATGCTCCAGTTCCTATTTTTTTAAAAAGAAAGAAAGACATGTTTGGGAATATAAAAAAACATAAATAGAACAAATCGAACTTCTGCCAATCTATTTTTTTCAATAAGAAGAACAATTAGAAAGGATAGTCAAAGTGGAGAGCTTCATATTTATAATGTCTGTGTCTAGGGTTTGCAAAGACTCTAAAGATGGTCATTCTGTCAGCTCTGAGTAACCAGCTCAGCCAGGATGGAAACCACAGCAGGGTGAAGACATGGCTATGGATATGCAAGAAAGAGGCAGAGTTGGCTTTCAAATAAATTAGGGAGCATTTCCATTCAGAAAGTTAGGACCCCAGGGTAAAGCCAGCTCTAAGAGCTAAAACCACTAAGGCTCAGGAGTGAGATTGGAGGCAGCACATGTTGCCTGAAGCTTTCTTTGTAGTCCTGGGACAACAATGAGTGCCTTCAAGGGTCCAATTCAACCTCAGACAGAGCTCCTTTGTACCTCCAGACTATTTCCTTCTTTTTTGGACCCTATAAGTGATCATTATTGTTTGGCCAATTACACAAATTATCCTTCTGCTCCAGATCTGTTTTTCACCTTCACCATAGCACATCAGATGAATGGTCTCTAAGGTTCATTATTTTGTTTCCCATAGAGACCAACAGAATCTCTAATACTACTGATATTTGACCAAAATCACTACAATCACCTCACTTCCTGTGGAAATTAGAGTTAATGGTCTCTATTCTCCCCAGAGGTAAAAAAAACAAAACACATCATTATACGTATAAATACCATTGCATAAGATGTTGCTTATATGTTTAAATTTACAGGCCGGGTTCACGATTTTGCATTATTTGGTCCTAGAGAACTACACAAATTACAGACAAAATGTCACCAACTGAACTTGGGTTATGACTGGATAGAGCACAAAATTTCAGAACTTTCAGTGCACAATCCTACCAATTATGCCTTTTATCTTAATGAAGCCATTATTAAAGCAGCAGCATAGATGTCTCCATCTCATTTCAATGGCATAATATGCTACATAAACATTTATATTCATTGTGACACATCTCGATATTAGGCTTTCAGAAATGGACCAGTCTCCTTAGAGGACTTGTAATTGAACCCCCTCTATTAAGTGAAGGAAACAGAAGCTCGGAAAGGGTAGGTGGCTTACCCAAGGTTACACTGTTTAGAAAGAAAGCTAGGACTAGGTAGAGATCAGGTTTCCTCTCACATTAAACTCAAATCTTGGTTTCCCCATGTCTAATATAAAAAAGCTGGGTGAGGTAATCCTGGAGCGATCCCTCCGAGCTCTGCACTATGCTGGTTTTCCTAGGCCTGAGCAAGCCTTCATGCCAGCATCAGGTGCTGCCCCGCTTCCATTCAGCTCTGACTTAGGGAGGCACAGCAGCCATCAGAGCTTTAACCTTGCAGCCTAGGCAGGTCATCCACAAATCTTCAAATCCCTCATCCTTGTCACTTGGGGCACTGGGTAAAGATCTTTGAGTCTCTACCCCATTCATTCTATCAAGTTCCCTCCTGTTCAAATTCTTTCTCTTGGTCAGAGGGACTCGCCCTTTTGAACGTGATCTGTGTTTACTTCCTTTTGAACCCAGCTCAGTGCCCTGGCATGCCAGCCTGTCCCCCACATACCAGTGCTCGTGTGCCTTCCAACCCTGTTGGGAGCCTTTGAGGGACGCTGGGGTCAGAGATGCTGCATCATTTGCAGGTCCCAGTGCAAAATGATAATGCAGGGCTTCCTGTTCATAATTTGTGGGACCTAGTTCAAAATGGAAGTGTGGTTCAAGATATTAAATTAAAATTGTGATGTGTTCCTTTTTTACTGTGCATTTTCATATCATGCAATTCTACTTTTAAATGCAAATATAATTTGGCTGTGGAATCACTGAAATGATACAATTTGTGTTTCCTAGCTTGTGCATGCATATGTATTTTGTTCTTAGCAGAAGAGTGGAAATGCTGCACAAAACGACCTCAGGTCTTTTTACTGTGCTTCCTGCTTGATAAACGCATGTTCTACCAACACTTTCTATCTTCAGCTTAATGCCGAGTAAGGAAGGACTTCAAGAAGAAGGAATTGTGGGCTGCCCTGTCTTCCTCTTTCCTTCAGTGTCATCATTTCAGCATAAGCGATTGGCTAACACAGGGAAGTAACATGGATAAGAAAGAATATGACAGTGTTCTTAGCACACCATTTCCTTCTTTCCCAGTTGGAAGCAAGCTCTGATTCACATAGAAAGTGTAGCCTCTTGTGGATGTCAGCGGCCCATTAACTCAGTCATAGATGTAACACTCTTACCTTGTATTCTCCTTAGCATCTCTCAGAACCCCTAAGCACCGTGGGTTCATGGAAATTCTGGGCTAATGGAACTTCGTGAATGCCATCAAGGAACAATGAATGTGCATATTGTGACTCACACACATGGCCCATTGTCCCATTGGACTTCATGTTCAAAACACAAGTTCAGAGATAAAACTTAAGAACTTCAAGGTGGCAACAGCAGAACATTAAACTAAGCGTGGGGCCTTTCTGAGTGGGGATCCCATCCAACTGCACAGGTGACACATTCGTGAGGCTGGGTACACGCTATTGTGCAACTAGAAAATTATTCATTGCATCCTGAAATGTAGCGATCTATGCTACAGTGACTAGAAGGGGAATAGACAAAGACCCTACAGTATAGGAAGAGCAAGAATCCTACTCACCCAGTGGGACAGGATTCCTGGGCACTGCTCCTGAGCTTCAGTGCTGGGCTGGGTCTGACCAGTGCCCCAGGACACTTGCTCAGTGCCCTCCCAGAAGCCCTTCCCTGGCCCATGAGCACCAGCACGTCCCATGTAACCAGCCTAGAAAGGATTCCACTGTGACGAGGACAGCCAGCGTATCCAGAGCCCCCTCTGTTAGTTTCCTCCTCTCCCCCACCTTCTTATTTTCTGAAGAAAATCCATGTTCTGCTCTTCCTTTCTACATTAATAGAATAGAGATCACTGGCTTTGACCTTAGACATAGAAAGTCCTATTTACCTTTTTATAGTTGGGGAAGGAGTGGGGCAGACAGTGGGAAATATTTTCATTCCTCCTCATGAGTTTATACTCCAAAGGCTGAGCAGGAGGTACCTTCTAGTGTCTTCTCGCAAAAAAATAAATCACAAATTACCCCATCCAGAAGTGTCTGCTGATCACCCAGCTACACATAAGATCAGAGGAAAGAGGGAGACCAAAATCAGGAGAGGATGTGAGACAGAGCTGAAGAGGAGAGAGCCCATTGCTTTGTGTCACTTTTTCAGTCACCTTGTGTATAGGGAGGTATTCTTATTTTACTCTAACAGACAGCAGAGGAGTTATGACTTTCCAAAGCTAAAATTACACTGATTCTCTGGGACAAATTTTATGATTATATACCCATTTTTATATCAATCAAACCCACTATTCTCATTACTAAGTACCAGAATTTACATATAAAAGTTGTTCATTGTACCTACCTACATATGGGTATATAGTATTATCTATATGAGAAAAGACCTTATAGATATTACTCACCTATATATATGTATATGTTGAATATATTTATATGAAAACGGCCTTACAGTCTTATGAACAATTTTGGCAGTTCAAAGAGCTTCTTTGATTGGATAAAAAATCTCATGTAACCAGATTTAAGTTGCCGATTTCAATCAGAGTTTCCCTCTCTGAGACAAGCAGTCATGTAAACTGAGCTGGTGTGGCTGACAGCTAACAGTTCCAGAAATCCAACAGACAGTGCTTTTTAATAAAAATGTATACAGGATTGGAATGTTGATAAGACATTTGCAAATGTATATAGAAATATGATAATTTATACTATTTTGTGATAAGTTTCCTGGTTGGCATTAGTGATGTGTCATATGATTGCATTAATTGCCAAGAAGAAACTCAAAATGGCATAATTGTGCCTGATGTGCAAGTAATAGAAATGGAATTTAAAGTGTTGTTAGAAAATGGAAAATGTTACTGAGGTGAAAAGGCTTTAAAAACATGAATGTAAAACCAAACCATCAGTACATGTAACCCTTTCGAGGTAATCTGAAATATACAGCAGAGCTCCCACGAACATCCATGGGCCCAGACAACGATAAAAGGCAGTGGTAGGCGAGAGTAAGCCTGCAGTGGGTTCTATCTGAAGGCACCAAAAGGAACGATCACATGTTGTAATAATCTCATATCTTTAGGTTATAAGTCAATATGCTGGCATCTTTGGTCTGAGGCAGCCTTGCACAGAGGTAACTGGCTGTCTTCGTGTGAGTTGCAGCATCATAATGTTATATAGTGGTCTGGAGTATGGACTCTACACACCAAACTGCCTGAGTTCAAGTCTTGGCTCAGCTGCCAACTAGCTCTGTGTCCTTGGGCAAATCACCGCACCTCTCTGTGCCTCTAGTAGAATTTGTAAAATGCCAGTGTCATTCATTGTACCTTTCTTCAGTCAGTGATAAGATTGAATGAGTTAATATTTGGAAAATGCTGAGACAGTGTCTGGTAAATAATAAGTGATACATAAGTAGTTTTTGCTTATTTTTATTTTTTAAAAATATTTTTAAAATTGATTTCAGAGAAGAGAGGAAGAGAGAGATGGAAACATCAAGGATGAGAGAGATTCATTGGTCGGCTGCCTCCTGCATGCTCCCCACTGGGGATCGAGCCTGCAGCCCAAGCATGTGCCCTGACCAGGAATCGAACCCTGACTTCCTGGTTCATAGGTCAATGCTTAACCCCTGAGCCACACCAGCCGGGCCATAAGTGTTTTTTGTGTGTGTGTGTTGTTGTTGTTGTTGTTTTATATTTTATTGATTTTTTTTACAGAGAGGAAGGGAGAGGGATAGAGAGTTAGAAACATCGATGAGAGAGAAACATCGATCAGCCGCCTCCTGCACACTCCCCACTGGGGATGTGCCCGCAACCAAGGTACATGCCCTTGACCGGAATCGAACCTGGGACCCGTGAGTCCACAGGCTGACGCTCTATCCACGGAGCCAAACCAGTTAGGGCCATAAGTGTTTTTTAAGTTAAAAATCTTTGGTTGATTATAAAATGTCTATATGGTATTTTTTTCTAGTCGATATGAGCCGTGGAGACTCATCTTCTGAGATGTCTCCTTGGCTATAGAGCAAAGAATGAATCTCGTTCAACCACAGTGATCTCAGTGGAGATGAGAATTCTATGCTGGCAAACCACACCCTTGGCTCAGGCAATTCTCTTTCACTCACAACTTAGCTGAGAAGGTGGGCCCAGTGACCGTATTTACAGCTCTGACCACAGCTGGTTGGGCCAGAAAATAATGGCTTAGCCAAGGTAACTGAGGCAGCATGGATAAAATCCTGACTACATCTGAACAAAAAGAGTCTTTCTCTAAAAAAAGTTGAAATAGGAGAACTGAAACATTGACTGTGCTAACTTTCTGGAGCTAAAGGGCAAGGTCATGTAGAATCTGAGCAAGAGTGAGCATCATCACAGTCACATACCAGCATTGGTTATGGGAGAACCAGTCCACAAGATCCACCTGTGTCCTTATAAAAAATACCCGTTCCTCTTGGACAAGTTGGGCTAGAACTCGTGCTGGAAAATAATGCTCAGACACCTTCTGGGGTGCCCACCATTGGGCCAGATGCTGCCTCTGAGGACTAGAAAGAGTGTCCATTTATTGAGGTGCTCAAAGTGGCAGGCGGTGCTAGGTACTTGGATTTCATCTCACATAACTGTCCCAGTAATCTTATTACGTCAATCTTATTATTCTATGTTCATGGGTAAAGACAGTGAGGTTCAAAAAAATTAACTGTTTTTCCCAGGGAATGGCAGAGTTAGAACTTTCTTTCAAATCTGTCCAATTCTAAGTCTCAATCTCCTTCCAAAAACTTTTGAGTGTGTTAAAGTATGCATGTGAAAATGAAATATGCACCCTATAGCTCTAATTCTTTATATTATCCAAAATGTATTCAGTGAATGCAGTGAGCAGCAGCGTAACAACAGAGCCGAAGAGAGCCAGCCTCTGCCCTCTTCCATTCAACCTAGCACACTAAGGCCAATAAATGTCAGGCCTTAGTCTTTATGCAGGAAGTGTACTTTAGGGGTAGGGAACAGAATAAGTTCAGAACTGGGTTGAACTGGAGGGAGGAAGCTGAGGAATTTCCCTTCTACAACGATCAAAGTAAGAGGAAGCTGTCAGTTCATCTGGGCTCAATCTGGCAACTTCCCTACTGTCAGACCAGGAGAGCCCAGGGGAATCCCCATGTGGAAGTCATCTCTCCCTCCTCTCCATTTCCATGGCATTTGGTCAGTAACATGTTTGTGCATCTAATAACAGATATCTGTTAGATGCATTCTGGAAACCTTTTTGCAAAATTGTGCAAGCAAGAGCAGCATTCTGAAATATCATTTTCAACAGATGTCTGTGTAAACAGTTTATTGAGAAATCTCAACTCTTTGGCATATAAAGATTAAAGAATTTTATGAGAATTGACACCAACTATACTATGTTCACCATCTATCCGCTTTTATTATTGGCTAGTGGTGTCCTTAATGACTACTTGGCTGGATTGCATACATTTTTAGCCATTTTGGGTTATTAATAACAAAACAATGTTCTTCCAGTCCTGTTCTTATAAAACTTCTACATCAAATTTGGTTTAAAATCATCTCCATTCCTTTCCTAAGACAGGATAGAATTGTATGGGGTATGAGGAATGCCAGACTCTCAGCACACCCCTTCCCACTTCTTTTAGATGCTAGTTTCTCAATTGTGCTTATGGGGGAGGGGAGAGAAGAGTGAAAAGGAGCGATGTCACCCTGGCCAGTGTGGCTCAGTTGGTTAGAGCGTTGTTCTGTACACCAAAAGGTTGTGGGTTTCATACCCAGTCAGGTCACATACCCAGGTTGCAGGTTCAATCCCCAGTCAAGGCACATATGTGAGGCAACCATTCGATGTTTCTCTCTCACATTGATGTTTCTCTCACTCGCTCTTTCTCTCTCTAAAATCAATAAAAACATACCCTTGGCTGAGGATTTTTTTTAAAAAGAGCCCAGCCAGTGTTGCTCAGTGGTTGAGCATTGACCCATGAACCAAGAGGTCGCTGGTTTGATTTCCGGTCAGGACATGCCCAGGTTGTGGGCTCGATGCCCAGTGTGGGGAAGGAGGTACAGGAGGCAGCTGATCCATAATGTTTCTATCTCTTGATCTTTATTCCTTCCTCTCTCTCTAAAATCAATAAAAACATATTAAAAAGAAAGAAAGAAAGAAAGGGAGCAATGTCTCCTTTGACTGGCCAGCCTCCAGACCTCTATTTCTGTTACTGCCCATTGTCTTGAATTTAGGATGGATAGATGGGTAGCTTCCTCATGGCCTGCTGTCAAGGTGTTCATTCTCATGCAGCTAACTAGTCTTGCCATATTTACCTGCATCTACCAGCTGACTCTGAGCTAGAGGTTTCAACCTGCATTTCTCTGATGTGTACACCTCCTTTCCATCCATGATGCAGTGGTGCTGACAGAACCGTGGCTCTCAGGATCATCTACAATGTGTGGCAAACTCTCAGGTCCCCAGCAAGTGAGAGACCCATCTTCTACACTCATCCAGGGATCTGGCCAACGTTCACCTTCCTCTTTTCCTCTGAGCTGGTAGTATAGGGGCAGATCAGCAAATCTGCTAGCTAAGCAGTCAGTCAACCAAAGAATGAAATGCCAGTCTCTATTCTTATAGATACCCACAGTCGTTACTAGATTCTACTGGGGCCCTTTTTCTTTTGGCTTTGGACAAGGAAGTAGCTCTTCTTCTCCTATTGCTATACAAAGACTGAAATCCTCAAACATCTCTCTCTTCAGATGGTGTGACTCATTCTCTGTAATACCTGCTGGGAGGTGGCAAGTCCCACACAAGAGCAGTCCTCTGCCCTTAGAATGAACAAAAGAATGTCCCTCTGGACATCCCTTAAAATGAATCAGTCACCAACATACTTGATATACACTCATGTTTATGTACAATAAAATATGTTTATTTGTACAACTTTAACCTCTCTATAAAATATTTATAAAATCCTATTTTTAAGGGATAATATGTTTGCCTGGGGCAATCCTATATAATAAAAGAGAAACATGCAAATTAACCATCCCTCTGCTACACTCAAGCCACGCCCACCAGCCATGCCCACCAGCCAATCAGGAGTGAGTATGCAAATTAACCCATCTAAGATGGCAGCAGCCATGGAGCTGGAGTGAGCAGGAGGCTTGGGTTGCCCCCAGCAATGGAGGAAGCCAAGCTTCCTGCCTGCTCTGGCCAGCTGTGGGCTCTGCTCAAGGCTACAAAGTTTCAATTATAGAAGATAAATAAATCCAGGAAAAAAAAGAAAAAGAAAAAAAGGAGAGGCTGGGAGTTTGGGTCACCAGGGGGCGTGGCCAGCCTGAAAACAGCCACCAGCCCCTCACCCAGGCTGGCCACACCCCCATGGGGTGAGGATCTCAGCTGGGGGGCTTGTCCAGCCTGCAAACAGCCATCAGCCCCTCACCCAGGCTGGCCAGGCACCCCAGCAGGACCCCCCACCCTGAAGGGGGTGTGGCAAGCCTGAAAACAGCCCTCAGCCCCTCATCCAGGCTGGCCACACCCCCATGGGGTGAGGGTCCCCGCTGGGGGGCTTGGCCAGCCTGCAAACAGCCATCAGCCCCTCACCCAGGCTGGACAGGCACCCCAGCGGGACCCCCACCCCAACCCAGGACACCCTTCATGGCAAACCAGCCAGCCCCTACCAGGCCTCTATCCTATATAATAAAAGGATAATATGCAAATTGACCCTAACAGCAGAATGACTGGGTAATGACTGGTCACTACAACACACACTGACTACCAGGAGGCAGATGCGCAATGCAGGAGCTGCCCTCTGGTGGTCAGTGTGCTCCCACAGGGGTAGCTCTGCTCAGCCACAAGCCAGGCTGATGGCTGCCAGCACAGTGGTGGTGGTGGGAGCCTATCCCGCCTCCTCAGCAGCGCTAAGGATGTCCGACTACAGCTTAGGCCTGCTCCCTGCTGGCAAGTGGACATCCCCCGAGGGCTCCCAGGCTGCCAGAGGGATGTCTGACTGCCAGATCCTCCGAGGGATCCCAGATTGCAAGAGGGCACAGGCTGGGCTGAGGGACCCCCCCGAATGCACAAATTTTTGTGCACCAGGCCTCTAGTTATCTATAATTTCTCTAGTTAAGGCCGGCCTACTGGAGGTATTACTGGAAAGGAAAAGGAGAGGGGGAGCAGTAAATTAATTATCTATTATTTGATGAAGATAAGTAGGTAAATGATCATTCTGCCATGTTATCCCTTGACTAACACTAGCAGGCATGTGCGTGCACATGTGCGCACAGACACACACACACACACACACACATACAGTCCCCTACCTCCTAACTCAGGAAAGGGGGAAGCTGTTTCTCCTGCAACATTTCTTGTCAATTTATTCTCTACAAAAACACATGAGACATGAATCCTCACACCAATAATCAAGGGAGAGCCAGGGAAACAAATCTGAAAGAGAAATAAGAAAAGATGTGGAATTTGTTACAGGCAAAATTTTTCTGTTTCTGTTTCTTTCTCATTCTGTTTATGAGAATAAAAATGTTATATACATTATTTGTTACTTATATGTTATTTTAAAATGTATATAACATTTTTATACATTTTTAAATAATTTTATATGCATTTTTAATAACAAATTATACATTACTTAAAAATATTACTTAAAAATATTTGTAAATGTTATATACATTTTTAAATAATGTATTATACATTACTTAAAAATATTATATGTTACTTAAAAATGTTATATCCATTATTTGTTTTAATTCTAAATTTTAAAATGTTATATAATACTATTACATATAATAGAATTCATTGGGTTTTTTAGAATTTTAAACATTAAATCTCCAAACAGTTAAATCTAATAATTGAATTTATTGATAAAGAGGAATTGGGGTATGGAATAAATTTTGGACAATTTATCATTTTTCTTTTAAGACTATTATCTTAGTCTGTTCAGATGCTATAATAAAAATACCACTGTCTGGGTGGCCTATAAACAAGAAACATTTATTTATTACAGTTCTGGAGGCAGAAAGTCCAAGATCCTGGTGCCGGCAGGTTTGGTGTCTGGTAAAGGCTCACTTCTTGGTTCATTGACATTATCTTCTCACTGTGTCCTCACACAGTGGAAGAAGGAAGAGGCCCAGGTTTTCTTTTATAAGAACACTAATCCCTCATGACTTACTCACCTCCCAAAGGCCCCACCTCTTAATACCACATTGGGCATTAGGATTTCAACATATGAATTTTGTGTGGGCACAAGTATTCAGACCATCACAACTCTGGTTCCTCTTCCTCTTCCTTTTTTTCTTTTCTTTATAAAAAATGTTCATTTGTTTTCTTCCCTTAACTGGGGGTGGCAGGACCAGTGGGGCTAGAGCCAAAGAAGCAGTCAGGGGTTGGTGAGGGTTTGGGGGTCTGTAGGGCCAGAACTGAGGGGATGAGGTCAGGAGACTGCTGTCATACAAGGAAAATGAGCAGACAGATACTAGTATATGCACAGATAATAGGAATAGGCTTTTTCTGATGAAAGGGGTTAGAAATATAGAAAGAGTAAAGACTAAAATGAACCCTGTAGTGGTTGATTGGAATAGAAATTAGTGATATGAACTCATGACTTTTAACATAGATATAGAAATAGATACAGATATGTGTATATTCACGTACATAAGCATCCATACATTTCTTAGCTCTGTCCACTGGGAGGGCTAGGTGCAATGAGCATGCCTGGTGCTGGGTCTTGGTTTCTAAATCCCATTCTCCTCACACAGGAATCAGAGCTCTTTGGAGAAATGACTGAGGCAGGCAAAGTACAAGATAAGACTGGAGCATTGTTTTGTTCCAGAAAGTAAGGAAGTCTCAGAAAGTTAAGGGACCTATCAAAAATCACACAGGAACCAGCTTGAAGGTGCTCCCACTAGCCAAATACAAGACAATATGAACATCAAAATAAATATCAGTGTAATGGATTACGACCCACTGAGTGAAATGGAAATCCATGGATCTTGCTGATAGGAATCCTATCTAATAAAAGAGTAATATGCAAATTGACCAGCACTCCAACACACAAGATGGCCGCCCCCATGTGGACACAAGATGGCCTGCAGGGGAGGGCAGTTGGGATGGACCAGGCCTGCAGGGGAGGACAGTTAGGGGTGACCAGGCCGGCAGGGAGGGCAGTTAGAGGCAATTAGGCTGTCAGGGGAGTGGTTAGAGAGTGATCAGGCTGGAAGGCAGAAGCAGTTAGGGGCAATCAGGCAGGCAGGCAGGTGAGTGGTTGGGAGACAGCAGTCCTGGTTGTGAGAGGGATGTCTGACATCCCTCAAGGGGTCCCAGATTGGAGAGGGTGCAGGCTGGGCTGAGGGACACACACACACACACACACACACACACACACACACACACACCATGCACAAATTTCATGCACCAGGCCTCTAGTAAATAAATAAGAGAAGAGGGAAAGCAATTCCTTTCAGTAGAAAGCCAACTAATAAATGTAGAAGCCACAATGAAATTAGAAAAATCAAAATTTGGCAGCTATTGTAGCAATGTTTTATTCAGACAAGAATCATCCAAGGATGATAAGCTGAGAGTTGTTGAGGAATACGATATTAACATGAGCTCGGCCAGTGTGGCTCAGTGGTTGAGCATCGACCTATGAACTAGGAGGTTGTGGTTCCATTCCCAG
Organism: Myotis myotis; assembly: GCF_014108235.1. NCBI lineage: Eukaryota > Metazoa > Chordata > Mammalia > Chiroptera > Vespertilionidae > Myotis > Myotis myotis. The sequence continues at coordinate 44,892,277 of NW_023416390.1, forward strand.
TCAGGGCACATGTCTGGGTTGCGTGGGCTTGATCCTCAGTGTGGGGTGTGCAGGAGGCAGCGAATCAATGATTCTCTCTCATTGATGTTTCTATCTCTCTCTCCCACTTTCTTCCTCTCTGAAATAAATAAAAATGTATTTTTAAAAAATATATTAACATGATTTCAAGGTAGCACCCAAAAAGATACTTATTAATCACAAAGGAAAATAACTTTACAGTGGTGAAATCCAGTAAATACCACGTTTACCAAATGATCAGCATTAGCATGACCAGTGATGGGACATACTATTATCATGTCCCTCTTATTGAGGGACTTGCAATGTCACTTATACTGAGAAGAATGCAATGTCACCTTGGTGATATTTCTGCCAAAAATGCATAACATGAATCTAATCATGAAGAAGCATCAGACAAACTCAGATTAAGGGACATTGTACAAAATAACCATCCAGTACACGTCAGAAATGTCAAGGTCACAAAAGACAAGAAAAAACTGAGGAAATGTTCCAGAATTATAAGACTAAAGATGTATATATAAAGCTGTGACAACTAAATGCAAACTGCTATCCTGGATTGGACTAGTGGCAAAGGAACTTTTTTTTCTGCTATAAAGAGCATTATTGGGACAAATTGGTGAAACTTAAATGAGGTTCTAGGATAAGCTAGTAATACTATATCAATATAAATTTCCTGACTTGATGGTTGGTCTGTGATTAGGTAAGAGTGTTTTTGTCTTTTAGGAATTACAAAAATGGGAAAAATTAGGAAATATTTAGGAGTTTTCAATTTACTCTCAATTGATTCACTGGGAAAGAGGAAGAAGAGGAGGAGTTTTAAGTTATTTCAAATTAAAAGGTTTAAAATGACAAAAGAAACCATGGCATCTTTCTCTTAAAAAAAACTTTTTTTCTATTTTTTATATATTTTTTTATTGATTTTTTTTTTTTACAGAGAGGAAAGGAGAGAGATAGAGAGTCAGAAACATCAATGAGAGAGAAACATCGATCAGCTGCCTCCTGTACATCTCCTACTGGGGTTGTGCCCGCAACCTAGGTACATGCCCTTGACTGGAATTGAACCCGGGACCTTTCAGTCCGCAAGCAGATGCTCTATTCACTGAGCCAAACCGGCTTCGGTGAAACCATGGCATCTTATGTTTTACTTTCATTTTTCGAGGCCAGAGACTGTATGCACCTGCTTTCGCTAGTTGGACCCGTTTCCGGGCACATAAGAGAAAACCAATGAATATTTGTTTGAATAATTAGCGATTTAACTTGTCTTACCTTCTTACTAAATTGTAAGCTACTAGAGGGCTTGAACCATGTCTTGTGTTTCTGAATTTCCTCAAGACCCAGCTCTGTGTCTTGTGCATAACTGACACCATTGGTTATCTGTAGAACTGAATGGAATTATGTGGCCACTCACATGTTATGATAATGATTAGATTCTGACAAAGATCCTCTTTATGGGCCTGTGAAAACAACCACAGTACTTGAAACTAAGATCCCCTCCGGGGCCTCTGAAAGCCAGGGTCCAGGTTAAGCAGCCCTCTGCGAAGCTGCATTCTCTTGGAACGGCGTCTCCCTCTCCACTGAGTCACCTTTGGCAGGCAGCCTTCCTCTGGGTCTGCAGTCATTACCCTAATGAAGTGCAGCTGCGGTTTTGAACAATGAACTTGCACTCAAGTGGCAGCCGCCCTTGAAAGAACCATACCCTCTCGCACTGGAACAGCCCTCCCAGGCCAGAAATTGGCCCAGTGGTTTTACTGGATGGGATGTGGGCCCACAGGGAGCCAGAAAATGGCAGCTGCAAAGCGTGCTATTGATTGAGAAAATTTCAGTTTCAAGTTAAGTGGAAACCCTGCCCAGCGTGAGAAGCAAGACTTGCCACGTATTTCAAAAATGACTGATGTATTTTTTAAAAAAACAACAACAACAACTATATTTGCAAAGGAATCTGACATAGATGTCACCTCTGGACAGCTGTCCTGTTCACTCAGCCCTGATTAGATGCAGGGGCAGCTGGAAGGCAGTCCTCAGGGCTGGGAACACAGAGCGGCTCCCAGCATGCATCAGGATCGCCACAAGGAAGCCTCCAAGTGATGAGCATTTTCCAAGTCTTTTTCCCCTGATGAAAAAATATTTTTCTGTGTCAGCCTGTATAGGCCACTCATCCGGTACAGAACTCAACATTTCCTCCGAAGACAAAATCGTAGCTGGTCATAACACACCTCACTGAGTGTTTACTCCCTGACAAACATTAGTCTCAGAGCTTCACGCAACCCTCCCAGGGCCCTGTGGGTAGGTATCATCCCCCCACCTAACACAAGGCCCCTGAGATGCGGACCAAGGCCACAGAGCCAGCAAGTGGTGGGGCCACACTCCAAACCCAGACACTGGCTACAGACTCAGCTACTTAAATCCGATCTTTTCAAGTGGGGTATGTTTCCAGTGGGGTGTTAGCCCTTAAATACAGAGATGAGACTATGTGCATTGAGACTTGTTTTAATCACATTCGGTGTGTGGATGATTATACGCAGTAGGAGAAAAATGCAAGAACATCAGAAACACTTACTTTGGCTGTTAGGGACACTGGCAGGGATCTGAAACGAGGGTTAAATGTGTGTAGAATGTGCTGGCATTGAAGTCATGCTGGTTGGAAGGCTTAGCTAGTGTCCTAGGAAGCTCAGCTGGGAACACGTCCTCTGTCTGAGCTGCTCATCTCAAATGCTGCTCACTGACCAGGAGCGCGAGAGCCAGTGGCCGCCCCCCGGGCTATGGAGGGACTGCGCAGAGGCCAACCTCACAGGTAGGAAGCGTCACGGAAGGGCCTCACTGCACTGAGGAATGCAGGCTGAACATGGGCCAACGCGGCTTGTGGAGGAAGGAGCGTGGGCCCATTAGCTGGTACAGTGAGGGCGGCAGGGTGACTGGTGCCCAGCTGAAGAGGAGAGGGGAGCAGATCAGATAAGAAAAATGAAATGACATTTTCAACCATCGTGAAAGAGTTACACACGAGGCAGGGCAGACAGCGATCAGTGTTTCTGAGGCCCTGCCTCCGTTACATAGTTTCCTGCTCCTTTGGTCATGAAATATACAAGTGAAGAAGGCAAAACATGCACATTTTTATGAATCAAGTAATCGTTAACTTTTATGAGGAATCTTTTCATAGCCAGACTATGTGAGAAAACATAAATGAAGAATGGAAATGGGATCATGGAGAATGCAGGCAGCAGAGCACTGGCGTACTCGGCCCCATGGCACCCTACTAACTCAGCTTATCCATTGCTCCACCAACCAGCCTACAGCTATGAGGCAATCTCACAGCAAAGAGCAATGTGGTTACCTGGGTGTAGCATTTATTGATTCTTCACAAAAATATTTTGTGGAATCACTTTTCTCTCATTAAAGACTAGCAATAAAGCCTGGCTGGCATGGCTCAGTGGTTGAGCATGGACCTCTGAACCTGGAGGTCACGGTTTGATTCCTGGTCAGAAAACATGCCCGGGTTGCAGGCTTGATCCCCAGTGTGGAGCGTGCAGGAGGCAGCCGATTGATGATTCTTTCTCATCATTGATGTTTCTACCTCTCTCTTCCTCTCCCTTCTTCTCTGAAATCAATAAAAAATATATTTAAAAAAAGAATAGCAATAACAAACATTGTAAGACTGTCAGAGGCAGCACACATACAACAGCCTGGACCATTGCTTGTTCAGGTCAGACTTGATCCTGGGCTCATTAACCTGGAGGTGGGATGTGGAAACTAGGGAGAGAGTTCCAATAAAACAGGTAGAGATGGTATTTAAAAAAAAAGAATAGAACCCTAAATAAGATTATAGGATATGAACTATATTACTAGGCAAGCCTGAGGAAACCTGATTATATCTTAGAATATATAAATAGTTTATTAACTAAAGGTGAAAACTATACATATGAAAAGGAGAGAACTTGCAATGTGGGAATTCAGAACCAATTTCCAGACAATAAGAATACTTTAACTTGGAATCGGTTACCTAAGTGATCTTGTGACACTTCTAAGGGGGAGAAATAAGGGTAATGATAGGAATCAGTCTGTCCTCTTGGAATAGTTTAAATCATTTTTGACCAAACTGAAGTCTATAGGGTCTAGCCAGCCGTGGGCAAACTACGGCCCACGGGCCGGATCCGGCCCGTTTGAATTGAATAAAACTAAAAAAAAAAAAAAAAAAAAAAAGACCATACCCTTTTATGTAATTATGTTTACTTTGAATTTATATTAGTTCACACAAACACTCCATCCATGCTTTTGTTCCGGCCCTCCGGTCCAGTTTAAGAACCCATTGTGGCCCTCGAGTCAAAAAGTTTGCCCACCCCTGGTCTAGATATTTTAGAAGAATTTTAAAATTTTGTTTTCCTTTTGATGATCATCTAAAAATTATTTTGGTCCAGTCTGACCATGATTCAAGTTCAGGAAACAATGGTTAGGGTTCCTAAAATCTCCTCTCCCTCCCTGCTTCTATTTTATATTGTTCTAGTATATACTTTTCTTAGAATAACCAATCACCACATAATAGTAAAATAGATCATATGCTCAGAGCTACCTCTTGCTAAAGATGTAGTCAAATGTAAAACTTGCAGGAATAAAAGGGAATATATTTACTTCCTATGAACTGGCCACATAATTGGCCACATGATGCTGTAGCTTTGTCATTGAAAATGTTGGGAGGCAGACTCCATTAAAGAAAAAAAAACACACAAAAAACAAGGAGTATTCAGAGGGAATATTTAGCCCCTTAGATACTTTGTTTAAAAAATAAGAGAAAATTTTATATGTTTATTTATTTTAAGGTTTTTTTAAATATATTTATTCCCCATAGATAAGAGGGAAAATTGGTTCAAAAGAAAAGATTAACTATACATGCAAAATCTTAAGTAGTTAAAGGGTTAAAGTGTTTGATTTACTGTTTGTTTACCCCATTATTTCTACCTTTGGGTAATGATGAGCATGCATTTATCTATAAACCACTAATTTGCTACCACTTTGCCCACGATGCCTCATTACTTTTCTGTATCTGATTGGGGGAGGCTGACCAGAATTTTTAAGAGGTGCATTGGAGCAGAGAAGTGGGCTTGATGCTGTGGGAATCTTATTCTCTCTAAGGAAGCTATGCACATGTAAGTGTCCTGTACAGCAAGTGTGTTGTGGACCCCAACACAGATAAGCATTCAAGTGCAAATTCATTAAAAAGCAAGTAACAGAAACGAGCTTTTAAAAATCCTCACCACTTTAGAAATATAAGTGCCAAGTATACACATTTCAACTTAAATCACAAATAAACATATTTTTCTTTTGTTTTTGGCTATCTTAAACAACATATTTGGGTCCTACATCCCGCCCCAAATATAATGACACAATTTATTAATTTAGAGGGATTTCACATAATATTGCTTATGAACAGCACTTCAAAATAATACTTATCTTAGAACAAAATGAAATTCATTCATTGTGAGCATCAGGAATTGAGGGTTTAAAAAAACAAACCTAGAGATTTGAAAATTTTTCCACTTCGTTTTCCTTAAAAACGAGGGGGGAAAGATGCAAAATGGCGCTTCTGAAGTCTAGAATTGTTGTAATGTTGTAGGCATTGCCTAAGCCCCTAAAGGCAAACTCTGATAGCAGGACAGAGAACATGGAGGGAGAAGGTCGACATATGGATGCATTGTCTCTTTTGTACAAAGATTCTAGAGAAATGCCAGGTTTAGATGAAGAAATGCCAGTATCACATAAAGACTTTCCAGTATAAATTTCTGAAGTTGTATCCATTTGATAGGTAGGTAGGTAGGTAGATAAATGATAGATAATCATTGTTTTGTTCAAAATTATAAGTTAAATACTTTGTGATTTTAGAAATAAGAAAGCCAGGTTTTCATCATTAAGATGAGTAATTGGGCACTGTCTATAGGTTTATGGCTTCCAACTTGTTTAAGACCATTCCCAGAGTGAGGGCTGATTTGCCACGGTTATGAAGCTTTCAGGATATAAACTATAAGAATGATAAACTACAGCAGTTGAAAATGTGCCTTCAGATACTCACTTGCAACTCCCATTTATGTCTCTAAGAATAGAGGAATGAGGATCTAGGGACTGAATCTGGCCCAGTCAGTAACAGTGTAGGTAACACATAAATATTAATGTTCATTGCTGTTAGTGTGGTAATTGTTAATTGCCAATACAATTCATTCATGTTACAGAAAACCATTTTACTATAATTTTACAATGATTCTATCATAATAATTATAAAATATTCATTACATTTCTTAGATTGTTAAAACTGTATTTTCTGAAAATGAATCATTTATACTTCACCTTTTTGCCGTTTGCTTTCTATGTAGATTTGTCTATGTACCCGTTATTCAGTTTAGTCAGTGAAATAGTATCTGATTGTGTGCCTCTGCACTTAGCATTCTTTATACCAAATAGAATGGTCAAATAATTAAAGGCATTCATTACAGATTTCATGGTATTTGAGGAGTGGTCATGGTATTGGAGGCAGGGGAAGGCAGTCCCTACTTCCCCTTGTCAAGCCACCTGTTAAATCCTTTCTCTTTTGATTTCTTTTCCTCTGTGGTTATTCATATTCCTTCTCAAGTCACTTCTGTTCCAGTGTAACAACAAATATTTACCAAGCACTTACTGCATGTCAGACATCACTTTAAATTTATTACATGTTTTAATCATAAAAACAACCCAATGAAATACTATTATTTTCCTGTAGTAAATCTCTGTTATCTCTGTTTTTTTCTTCTTTATTTCTTTTCTTTTCTTTTTTTTTCAAAACAGACCTACAGGGTTTTGATTTTTTATTTTTTATTGTTGAAAGTTTTACATATGTCTTTTTTCCCCCATTGACATCTCCTCAGCCACTCCCACCCCCCAGCACATGCCCCCGCCCCCTATTGTCTGTGTCCATCGGTCATGCTCATATCATGGATACAAGTCCTTTGGTTGATCTCTTACCCCTTCTACCCTCCCCTGCCTTCCCTCTGAGGTTTGACAGTCTGTTCCATGCTTCTATGTCTCTGGATCTATTTTTGTTAATTATTTTATGTTGTTCATTATATTCCACAAATGAGTGAGATCATGTGATATTTATCTTTCTCAGACTGGCTTATTTAGCTTAGCATAATGCTCTCCAGGTCCATCCATGCTATTGCAAATGGTAAGAGTTCCTTCTTTTTGTACAGCTGAATAGTATTCCATTGTGTAGATGTACCACAGTTTTCTAATCCATTCATCTGCTGATGGGCACTTAGGCTGTTTCCAAATCTTAGCTATTGTAAATTGTGCTGCTGTGAACATAGGGGTGCATATATTCTTTCTGATTGGTGTTTCTGATTTCTTGGGATATATTCCTAGAAGTGGGATCTTTGGGTCAAATGGGAGCTCCATTTTTAATTTTTTTGAGGAAACTCCATACTGTTTTCCACAGTGGCTGCACCAGTCTGCATTCCCACTAACAGTGTACGAGGGTTCCTTTTTCTCCACATCCTCACCAGCACTTGTTCTTGGTTGATTTGTTGATGATAGCCATTCTGACAGGTGTGAGATTGTACCTCATTGTCGTTTTGATTTGCATCTCTCAGATGAGTATGACTTTGAGCATGTTTTCATATGTCTCTTGGCCTTCTGTATGTCCACTTTTGGAAAGTGTCTATTTAGGTCCTTTGTCTATTTTTTTATTGGATTGTTTATCTTCCTTTTGTTAAGTTGTATGAATTCCCTATAAATTATGGAGATTAAACTCTTATCAGATGTAACATTGGCAGGATGCTGAAAAAAGAGATAAAGGAAGATATAAACAAGTTGAAAAATATATGTGTTTATAGATTGGTAGAATCAACATCATTTAAATGTCCATACTACCCAAAGTAATCTATAAATTCAGTGCAATCCCCATTAAAATACCAACAGCATGTTTCGCAGACCTAGAATAAACTCTCCAAAATTTTATATGGAATTAAAAAAAAAGGCCCCAAATAACCACAGCAATCCTGAGAAAGAACAAAGTTGGAAGGATTACAATACCAGATATCTAGCTATATTACAAAGCTACTGTTCTCAAAACTGTCTGGTACTAGCACAAGAACAGACATATAGACCAATGGAACAGAACAGAGAACCCAGAAATTGACCCAAAACATGCTCAATTAATATTTGACAAAGGAGGCAAGAGCATACAATGGAGTCAAGACAGTCTCTTCTATAAATGGTATTGGGAAAATTGGACAGATACATGCAAAAAATGAAACTAGATCACCAACTTACACCATACACAAAAATAAACAAAAAATTGATAAAAGACTTAAACGAAAGATGGGAAACCATAAAAATCTTAGAAAAATCCATAGGCAGCAAAATATCAGACATATGTTGTAGCAATATTTTTACCGATACATCTCCTAGAACCATGGAAACTAAGGAGAAAATAAACAAATGGGACTACATCAAAAAAAAAAAAAAAGCTTCTGCACAGCAAAAGAAACCATCAACAAAACAACAAGAGAACCCAGTGAATGGGAGAACTAAAGTTTGTGTTTTCTTTTTAGTAACTACCCTTTCCCATTCCATGTGGGTTCTGGTGAGACTGTCAATCAGGATTTCCTACCCCTCCTCCCTGTTCAGGTGTGGCCACATGATAAACTATTCCAGAATGAAGGTGAGGCCCTACAGCTGAAGTTTTGAAGGAGTCAAAGAATGGGCTAAAGGAATTTGGGGGTGAAAAAAAAGAGAAGAAAGAGGAGAGAGGGGGAAGGAAAACAGAAGAATGAGTAGGCCAAATGGCAGAGGCTTTGTCTATGGAGCAAGTTAGCCCATGAGCTATTCTTATAGCAGGGTGACCCCGGAACTTTTAAGAGTACGGCTATATGAGATTAAATATTATGGCATATATGTTGCAGAAATATGAACCTCCCTCCATTGCCTCAACTCCCTAGTAAACTTGACACACAAATACCTCCTCCTCTGAGTCGTTTGTGTAGTGGAAGTTATAAAAACGAGGGTGGAATGAGTCCCACATCTGCTGAGAGAAGAAAGGATCACAGAAGATGAAGCACAGAGAGTTTAATAATTCACATGGAGTCAGAAGTGCTCATGAGTTTGTAATTTCCCAGGAATTTGTAGATGGAGGGAGGACTACTTCCCACAGCATTAGCTTGAGTCAATTTTATTGCCATCACAAGGCCATGTTACTTCTGCTATAATCTGGGCAGCAGAGGTGATTATCATAAGGAGTGACTATATGAAGGAGTTCGTGTGAGTGACTGACCTTGGGAGGGGTTTCATGGGACCAGGGAAGGAAAGAGGACAACCCAGACAGAGGCAAAGGCTGAGCATGGCTGTGGGCGCAGGCAGGACATGTGCTGCCTGCAGCTGGTGTTCAGTGGGTTGTCTGTGGAGAGAGTATTGGGAGAGTAAGCTAGAAGGCAGTTGGGATCACTGGGGGCATAGGAAACCTTGAAAGACAGGTTGCGAACTTTATAGATTGTTTCATTACTTGGTAGGCATTTGAGAGCCTACCTTTTTCAAAGTATTTTGGTGTTTGTGATTTCTTTTGGTTTTTATAATGGACTTATTTATAGGAGGAATGAAACATGTTATTATTCCCATTTCACAGGTAAGGAAACTAAGAAATAGTTGATTAAAGTTGTTCACAGTCAGCATAGTAACTGAAGAAAAACCCACCCCACACTTCCTAAATTCTAATACAACTACCTTCTTGTGCTCTCAAGGCCCATAAATATGCTCTTTGAATAAACATGTCT